>NC_039507.1:4327889-5044156 GCF_003672135.1 Ooceraea biroi
CGTGTCCTATAAATCTTTGCGCGATCGTCGCGTCGGGACCTATCGGGATACCGTGCGATTGGTTACGCGCGTTATAGAGTAATATCAGAGGAATTATTTGTTTAGCCGGCGGTCCGCGCCGTATTTGTCGGTCGATCTGTTTCCATCGCGCACGAATGAACCTCACAACGACGCACGATTTGGCGGACAACGTCGTCGAGGTACGTGGCACGCGGTGGATGATGCAGAGAACGAGGGAAACGCGGGGAGAGTCAGTCAACTGCGAATGGGCGTGCTTCGGGGGTGATCGGACGGCGCCATGAGCAGGACGACGCGGCTCTTAAGATCCCCGGGAAATCTTCTTACCTTTCTGTTCCTTCTCGAGAAACTGACGAGGCGGGGTCGCGCCGAGGCAAGAAACAAACATTTGTTTAAACGATCCCGACAAGTCACGGCCATAAATACCTGCGGGTCGTTAATCTTGTCTTCGGTCGCGCCGGTCGTTCGTTAATGCATAATGTATTCTCACCCCCGTAGCTAAAACAATCAATCCGTGAGTAACCTCCGGCACACCGGCGAGATTCCGCTCATCAGCGGCGCAATCTGGCCGCGCGGAAGAAAAAGAAGAAATGCCACTCGAGTGTCGATAGAGACGAATAGGAAGAGGTGGTTTGCCGTGGATCTTCCTTGTTTCAGGAATGGCGGTATCGTCGGCGACTTAATGCGACTCTGCGGGCGTCGTTACGACCTTTCGGAGCTCGTGGCCCTCCGCAAGAATTCTGTAATAAAAGCGGCGTTCGATCCTGACTGGGAAATGCCAATGCCGGTATAAGTCATTTCGGTCGTTTGCTGTAACTGTGCCGTGAATACCGGAAGCCCGACGTCGCAAAGTGATGGCACGCAACCGTAGCTTCAGGGAATCTACTAGGGCTCCATTCGGCGTTACCAACACGAAAACGCTATAACCGCCTCTTCTGCGATGCCCACCCATAATATCACTTAATGCACGTCGGCGACGTCGCGATTGCTGCAAAGAGGGTTGTATATTGTCGTGTCGATATTATAACACTGTTCCTGTGGAAAATGTATTACATTGATTTTTATTGATCTTGCGCTGCATGTCTTCTTGTTTCTTTATTTTAAATTAAGCGTGTTCTCATAAGTTTGAAATAATATAAAAATAATCAGTCACACTTAATTCTCTGTAATTTAATTTAATTAACACAAGAACTTAAATTGTAACGAGAACTGAAAGTATTACATGGTTTGAGTCGTTAGAATGCGTAGCAACTCTCTAGAGAGTTACGAGGAAAAAACGATCTAAGAAAACTAAATTATATATGTCTTAGGTTATTATCTGTGTAAAGATTTAAATTGGTGCCTTAGGTCCATGTTCCAGTTTATTCATCGCTCAAAATAGAATATGATGACAGGTTACAAATATTCGTTAGCTTTTTGCCGAAAGTCATATAAATAGACCATCATTCATCCGCGCAAGCCTCGTTATAATTAGTTGTCTAGCGTCCAGTATCGGCGCGATTGTCTGGCGTATATATAAATTTCGATCTCGCGGTATCGTTTTGCATACGTTCCCTCGTATGTCATAGCGCCGACGACGGACCACCGGCGACAACGAGAAACAAATTCGGGGAACAAATCCGTGATGTCGGCGAACGTGTAGGATCGCGAGCCTTGTCTGGCGGGTACGGTGGAGAGAGAGTACGACCCCCTGGGGCGCGTAGACCGCCCTGAAAATATTTTTAATTTTATTACAACCTGTAATATGGAAATTCTATGGTCGTGGTTATCAGGTGTGAATTGAATTATAGCGACTGCCGACGCGGCTCTATTATTTATACACGGTCGGGAAACACGTTCTCGCTTTCGCCGCAAGCGTTCACGATAGTCAACGATAGGAAACACGCGGACGCGCAATGGCAGTCCATAAAACCTCGTGTCGGAGCAGTACTAATTCGTTATTCACACAGAATGGCGAGGCTGCGTCGCCATATCATGGTCTACGACGTTCGTAATCAATTCCTAGACGCTTGTATCCTATCCACGTGGATGCAAGCTTTGTCGTGCTGATACGAACGATTTAATTCAATTTCCTCCTTCGTTCCTCGTTGTTTCTCCGGTCTTGGAGAATTTTGACACCTTCCATTCGAATTCTGAAGTCACTCTGCTATTCGTTTGTAAAATCCCGCGTAAAATTCCCATAAGGCAGAAATGTTTTCGAGACACCTTGTAATCCACCGTCGTGTATGGCTGATGATATCTCTTGGGATCACGCTAATGGTCAATTCGCCGAGCACAATGGGGCACCCGACGAGCGGCAGTTAATCGACATTGAATCGATCAGCTTCGGATGCTTTTGACAATCGTGGAATATTGAATTGATTTGTGATTATTAGACAGAGCGCTCGAATGGAGAATCAATTTTCCATACAAATCCTCTTTCTCTCTTTCTCGCAAGGGTTTTCTTTGAAAAGAGTTCGCTTGATGCGGAGATTGATGGACTCACGTTTCATCTGTTGTCCAACATCAACTAAAGCTATTTCCCACGTGTTAGGAAACACCATGTACACAATAAATTATGTGAAAGTCATTTCGGCAGTGATTATTACAAAGATGAAGGAGTAAAGAAGAAAGAATGTTTTGCAACCTGCAATAAATTGTAATGTAAATAGCATGTTATTAGCGTGTTGCCTGCTGAATAAATACGCGTTGCATTTGATGAAAGATCGGTTATTTTCTGGTAGCAAGCGTAGTGCATTCGTAATGTTCGCTCAAAATGCGATCTACGATCTCGAATGTAGACCAAAGGCGTTCTTCGATCGCGCTTAAATCGCCGCAAGTTGGTAATTCTGCTGCAATAAAAATGCCATAAATGGTTCAGCCAGTATAGTTCTTATCCTCAACCGTGCTTGGGTTCAACGTGCTCATAGTCTCTCAGGATCGTGCGCAGTCGATGATGTATCTCTCCGGTGAGTATGAAAAAGTCATTGATGACAGTTGGTGAATGGTGGCGGTTGGTGAACAACAACGTCGTCATGTTGTCGCACACGTCTTCTTTCCGTGTGAGTGACCCATTTCAGGTCTCTTCGAGTCTTCTGCCAAACGAGGAAGTAAGTGGATACGAATAACGTTACGCATATATCAATTCGGGATGGTCATATAGCAGTCTATATGATCCTCTTGCGCGGCTCTATACGTGGAATATCGTCCTCTCTTGCGACGAGATGGGGGTCGCTGGCCCCCTTTTCCTTATTTACTCCGTCTTGTTCTCGTAAGCTTCGTGTGTGAATTCGTTCGCAGTGTATATCTGCGATCGTTTGTATCTTCGAATTCTGAGTAATTTTTCCGTACGAGAAAAAATGTTTTACGAATTAATTAATGATTAATGGAATTTCTGCATGTGAACAAAAGGAATTGATGATCCTGAATGATTTCGTTACATGGAGACTATTTGATAGTGTAAAATTATTTATTTAATTGTATGCTGCTCGAAATTTCAAAGTAATATATTTTCTTGTGATTGTCAAATATTACAGTTTTTGGCCATTCTTGATGAAAGTAATCTCAAGAGACAATTTTTACGTTACAAAAGATACAGTTAAAAGAATGTGTGAGTGAGTAAATGAATTTTTTAATCTTTTCGTAATGGTTTTTTATTTAAGCGAGATGCGCATAATGAATTTTTAAGTAAACCTTCACGGTTCTTGGTCATTTTTCATTTGATACTTGGTCGTTTTTCATGCTTAGACTATTCAGGTGAATAGGAGTTTACGAACAGTCCATGAGAAATACAGTAACCCAGTGACACGTAGAATGTTTCGCTTATTTCTGTTACAAGGGTGCTTCTGTTCTCTGGGTATTGTTCGCATCGCTCTCCGACTTGACTGCTGCGTCGTCCTAGTTTGCATTAAGCCAATTTTACGCCGCCAAATTATTCTGCATTGTACCTGCTGGGAAGATTACGGGAGTTACGAGAGTTATTCAGAATGTTACGGATATTCTGCATGCGATGAACTATTATACCTGACTACGAATACGAGTACATATACTCGTACATATCCATTTCTCTTTAAAGTACAAGAAGATAAAAATATTCTTTTTTAATCTTTTCATTTACTTGATTTGTCTTTTGGAATTATTAAATTCAATTAATTATGTTAAATATAATTAAGTATTTTGTGTAATTGAATTAGTATATTTATTCAAACGTTTTTCATTTTAAAAAGCATTTGGACGTTTTCATAATTAAATATAATAATTCTTTCCAATAATTCATAATAGGTTATTTTTACAGTTTTACAATTGAGATTTTTGCTCATATTAATATCACTGTCAATATCGCATCTAAATTTATAATATAATATAAAAATAATATAAAAATATATTTTTCACTCTTGTCAAAGTTCTCACGTTTCGGAAATTGCGCTGTCGATTCTCAATGATTAGGTGAGGATTTTGGAGCTTTATGACTTGATACAAAAGCATTCTTTACTTTCGACATTTATTGAGAGTTAAAACTTTATTCATTTCAATTTTTTCACGACTTGATTAAACTTACTTAAATTATTTTTACCAAGGAAACTTACTTTTCAACTATTATTATTGAGAAATCAGTATGAAATACAGCACATGTAATACCTAGAAAAATATAAATTACGACAGTCATCACAAAACATTCATAATTAATCAATAATCGAAAGATAGCAATACTTCTTCTATAAAGTTAGATATTGCACGATGTACTCGATGTTAACGGACCTGGATAAGAATGCGGATGAAGGGTCCAGGAGGAAAGTCCTCGACGCGCGACGGGCGCTGCACGAACTCGTGCGACTCGTCAGGAAGAGCCACAATGCGAGTACGGTCCACTGGCCGATAATCCTGATTTAGACGGTCCCATATATTAGACTAAAGATCGTGAAATTGAATGGTGGAATCAGTGGAGGGAGCGATTCGGCTGTCAACCGCACGAGGAACGGAATGTATCGTGCGAAAAAATAAACTGACCCCGGCGCGAGCGGGGGTAGTATATTTCGCAGGTGGACAAATGCTCTTTACCTGCATCCTCTTTCTCTTTCCTCTCTCTCTCGCTTTTTTTTTCTCGACTGTTCTCCGTTTGTCGTCGTCCACGTTCTACGGCCGCCGATCTCGGTCCTCCCACCGAGGAGTGCCGCAAATGTTCTCTCCCGTGAAGGCTCGTAAATCCTTGCATTTACTTCTTGCCTCTTGTCCTTGCTTGGAGCGTAAATACATGAATCCCGCGACTCGTCAAATCGAGGCGAGACGCACGTTGACATTCACCGACTGCAACCGATTATGCCGTAGTATTGTTCGGTCATTGTGAATTTCCGATCTTGCATCATGTGCATAGCGTAGTTATTAAGTAATTAATGTTATAACTCTTATTATGATATTAAAGGTCATAGTACATACGTTGCCTAGAGGTATTCTTATATCAAAGCTAAGAAATGCGTTTATACAAATGCCTTTTTACATTGCGTAACGTAGTGCGCAATGTGTCTCTGTGTACAATTTGTATCGTGTTGATTAAAAGTGTGGAATTATCTTTCTCAAAATGCGAAATTAATCGGCTATCGAGCGGATAGGGGAAAAATCTCACGCCTAGTCGACATCGGATTATTACGTTCGGATACAAGAGCCATACTATGAGTCCGTTATTAATGCGACCGATACTCATTCCGTACTCATCCGTAGATACGATCTCTCCGCCCAGCCAATCGGATGGCTACGTCTAAACCCGTAATTACCATTAGCCCACCCATAGCGGGTGCGATGCTGCAAGCTGACTAACGAAAGTTTCAATTTACTGTGTAGCATATATTCTATGCAATCTACTAATCTAAAATATAAATGTATATCTAAAACATACGCACCATGTTATGCACTATATCATCATTTTCTTAATTCCACATTATCCACATTAATAATTCAGTCTTTTTCAGTGTTGTACGATTTTGCTTTTCTGTATTGCTCTGATTTACTTGCGGAGACTTTACATGGAGTCTTTACATGTGTGACGGTGTTATATCGATGGTATCCGCGTGCAATGTCGATGTACGTGGTGTCGAAGAGTGCCGGTGTAACAAATATCGAGTCATCGTGCCCGTGGCTGAAGCGTGCCTTCAGGGTTTCCTTCGGCGCTCATCGGCGTCCGCCGCGTATCGTTATCCGACATGAGATTCAAGTCGATCAATCACTCGTTAGCCATATGCGATCCGTGATCGTGGCGCGCGATCGTCTCGTGCGGCCTATTAAGCTCGTGCTATTAATTATCAGTTACATAACGGGGGATGACTTGCATATCGCCGTACATACGTCCGCGTGGCTCCCACGAGGTGCAGTGGCAACCGTGACGCGAGGATGAAGTCGTTCGCCTCGTCGAGTTTTCCCTCGAAGCATCACGTAGTCACGATTGCCGCTAACGACTATTAATTACTTTTCCTCGCTGCGTTTCTCCCTCGATGATGAGCACTGTTTTCTTTTTGTTTCAGGCCATAGCGAGGAATCTGAAGCCGGAACAGCGGTGAGTATCGGGATGACTCGTCATTTGGACACCTCGGGTAAACACCATGGCCAACCGCCTCGTTCATTCCGCAAATATCTGTACGCCACATTTACAGCGCGCGGTGCAGAATTTCTCCCCTGGCAGACAAGGGATGATGCATGAGCGTACTAAGACACATTAGCGAGATCGACGGAGCGATGTCGCGCCGTGGTAATCCGATGCGCGAAAAGAAAAGGAAACAGAAAAAAAGAGATAGGGAAAAGGAGAAAGGGGAATTTCAGCCGTTTGTCGATAAATCGCGGCGCTCGTGGAAATTATAGCAATGATCGTGGTAACATGCCCTCGACGGCGCGATACTTCTCACTCGATCAGCCATATAAATCCACCGGGTCACATTAGCTCGCCGTTAATAGCTTTTAAATCGACTAGTATCCTAATAAATTTTACGAGAGCTTTTTTTAATAACATCCCTGCGCGGACACGAGCGAAGCTTGTTTATTTATGAGGAATCGTTCGTTCATGGGCTCCGTAGCTCGTTTTCGTAGATATAGGCGTGCGTACATGCACGCACGCACGCACGCACCTGGTACGTCCCTCAGAAGGTTCTGATATATCGAAAGGGATGGTGAAACTATTTGGGCCGACACCCCCGCCTAATCCGATTCCTTTCGCTCGGAACCTCAGATTCTTCGCTTCCCTCGATACATCATCCAGTTGTACAGATTGCGCCCCTCGAAAAGGATTCCCCCCCCCCCCGCGTGCGCCATCTTAGCCGACCAGCTTCTTCGGTCTTCTTCCTATCCAAAAGCGAAAGAAGACTTACGTTTTACAATTCAAATAGCGCAGTGATTTATGAGCGATCGATAAATCGAAACGTCGTTCATCGCGCATATTATAAGACTTGTTTATTGTTACAGATTCACGATTCAGGTATTACGGCAAGCGTTTCCTCATCTCAAGTGCATCATTGACCTAACGAACACGTGCCGTTACTATGACGGAAAGGTAATAAAGCTAAAAATTACAAGTTATTATTAGATTTTTTGAGATTATTGTATAATACAACCAAACTTGCAGTGATCCTCCAGTAGTTGATGTATTTAGTGATCGTGCTGATTTTAAAATAGGCGTCGAATGAATTAATAAATTTATTCGGGATTATTGCATAAGATTAAAAAGAGGCGACATGCAAGCGATACTGTCTGATGAAATAATGCTGATATCGCCACGCGAATTTAATTCAGAAACATATCGCGTGTCGTTCGCGTTTCAGTCGTAATTTGCTGTCTTTATGTACGCACTCCCTTACCTTTTAGTAACTCGAGACAAGAGACTGTCTCCTCTCCTCATTCTCCGCGAGCTTGTCACCTGCTGCATTCCTTGATCGAGCAGATATACAGACTGTCTCTCTCGCTCTCTCATTTTTCCTTTCGAACCTCGGCCGTTCGTTATCTTTATTTGTCTATCATATCGCTCTCTTCGCTTCGCTGCCGTCCTTCAGTCTCTTTCTCTCTTTTTCGCTCCGACATCCTAATATCACATCGGGGTCAGTCCCGGATACGAGAACGCTCGAGAGCGGCTCGACTAATTTGTAGAGAGGCCGCGAGCTAATGAACTTATTATTAGATTTTTGGAATAGCCGGCCGCCAACGACTCGATCTCGTCCGGTAGACCGCCGGTCCAAGCCGGTATGTCTGAGCGAGAATGTGTCCGCGGTGCTTTCTGGGTCAGAGCTGTCAGAAACGAAGACCGATCAATTATACTAATAAGTCGTGGAGTCGGTTTGGTCGCTCCATCTTTCGCTTTTTGCTCCGGCTTCACCGACGTTTGGACAGCCATTTGCCACGCGAGGGGAACGAGGAATCCCGCTCGAGAGAATATATTTTAAAAACACTATGCACGCCGCCGTGAGCATCAATAGCGCTGCGGGGCAACGATAATTAACAGAGAGATCTCCTGGTGTCGCCCACGCCTAATTAGAGCGCATTATACATGTATAATGAAGCGCTTAGCCAGTCCTTTAATTTCCCAACCTCGTGGTGATGTCACAAGGGAGGGGAAACAAGATTGTTTTGTAGGGACAAAAGATACCGCCTCGTGAAGATGTTATCGTCAGTAGCAGAACGCGGCTCTTGTTTCCCTAATCTCAAATGAATTTTGTGTATTTTTTTCTGTTTGAAATATAGAATACAAATACGAAGTATACTAAATATATAATTAGAAAATTTTATTACATAAAGATGCTAAAGATTCGCGTGCACAAGCCGCAAAAGTTTCATGGAATTTCGCGACACTTTCAAGAAATCATTTCTTTTCAGATTTGTTATAAATTAACTTTGTTTTTATTGAGATCGAGCACTGGAGGCATTCTCTTGAGCGTGTGAAAGAATTTCTTGCGTATTATCGGCGCCTGGGGAGAAAAGAATAGCCCCAAGATAGCCATTAAGGGCAATATTGCACGATCACCAGGATTGAGTTTCTAAGATCTCACTAAAAGCAAAGTCGAAAAGATTGATTATTATGACGTGATCTGTCATCAGGGTGGAAACACAAGTGGTAACTGATATCATTCCTAACAGGTTATAATTACGCTGCATCGCTGTTGTAGTTAATCAATATATTTTTAATAATTGATAAGTAAATACCTGGATGTCAAAGTGAAAGAAAAATAACAACGTCGGTAATTTTCGTATCATTGTTTGATACTCGATCATCAAGGTTGCACAAGTGTGTGTGTCCTCTTGTGAGAACTTACTTTTTACATTATTTAGTAGTTTGTCTTTTCCTTTTACATTTGTCAGTAGTGTGTGATGCATGAAAACACCGACTAGAGATAGATAATAGAGAGATTCATGAATATGCAATGCTCGTTGTTACCTTCAGGCGGATGCTTATGCCAAGGATTACTTTTCGAGATACGAATGACTGTGAATCTTACTTTCGTTCATGTTAATTAGGCCTACTAGGTCGTATCTTTCCTTTCCGCCCTTGCAAGCTTTGTATCTAACGATCGATTGTCTCGGTTTACGTCGGAAAGCGTCGCATTTAGATTCTATGATGATGATCCACTCGCACTCGGAAACGTACGATTATTCGCATTGTTTGTGATTGACGGTTTTATGTGTGATAATTGGCGATGATAATGAGCGCTTCGGGGCGATGTAAAGAGACAATAGCTCAGTCGAACAAATTATACGTCCGTACTCAATCAATGCATCTCTGTGTTTCAGCAGAGAATATTCTGCTTTTGTTACATAACAAGACGTGTACGATTGTTCATGCCATTGATGTCTGTGTTGTAGGAATTTACAAATGCCGGTATCAAATACGAGAAAATTGCTATACCAGGAAGGAAGATACCAACCATGGATATAATTGAAACGTAAGTAGCGCGGATTATTTGATATATCGCATTTTAATCTTTTATTAATTCGTTGTATTCAAGATACTTGCACACTAAATAATCTAAATAGTAAATGTTATTGGACAATAATTATGATTGCAAATATTTGAAATTTAACGTACATGTTTGAATACGTATTCAAGTTTACGAACAATACTTACAGTCTAACTCATAAATACTACGATGTATTTCAAGCTGATTAAAATATGGAAAACTAATCTTTTTCTTCCTAAGAGTGATC
This sequence comes from Ooceraea biroi, assembly GCF_003672135.1. NCBI lineage: Eukaryota > Metazoa > Arthropoda > Insecta > Hymenoptera > Formicidae > Ooceraea > Ooceraea biroi. Next base: position 4,338,057 of record NC_039507.1, read on the forward strand.
ATTCTAACATAAATATTATAACACGTCAAATTAAATAACGGTAGGTGGCTGAAGCGTTCAGGGAACGATCCAGTCGATTTACAGGCACGTGTGCAAAACATAAAACGAGTTTCTTTTAACACGACTTGCGTTAACTTCTCTAGTTTAATGCCAATCGTATTTCACGTTTACTGCTTTCTCTCATGGCGATTGATCGATTGGCGCGCGATTCGCATAGTGCAGATAAATTGTCCTGCCTACAAATCGTGCATCACCTTAACAAGGAAGTCAAGTCCAGCATGTTTTTCCGTTTACCGTTTTTCTGGTACTGAACATTCTCGTTCCTCACCGTCGAGGAACCAGGAGAATTATCGCGCCAGAAATTTATCGCTTGCCTTTCTCTTTTTTCTCTCTCTTTTTCCTCTTAGGTATTTTTGTCCGCTAATTTAAGTTGTAAAGCGCGCGCTATACAGCGAATCGCGTTACACTGTCCGGAATACCTCAGTTCATATTGCAGCGAGTAATGAGTTTAGTTATACGGTTGACCTCGCGCGATGAGTCTGGTATCGGTGGTATCGCCGTGCCATCGCACGACGATTTTTGTCGCGTTCGGCTTTAATCATTCGCCGCGGAGCGATGATGCAATTTCCGCGCTTAATAGCGTTGCTGTGTAGACGTGGTTTCTCAGACGATGGCAGAGTTCTTCTCAGTCTTTGGTGCCTTTTGGCGTTTTTGGTGTATATATCGCCCGCGACGTAGAATAAAATGTACAGCCACATTAAGGAGCCGTTCGATGCTCATCAAAAATGCATTTTTCTTTGCTATCCTTGATAAGATAAGTTTTTATGGGACAGTTTTATATCTTATGGCTTTATGTAGTATCGAGAAAGCGCAATAAGAAAACCATAATTGAACATTTTATAAATCTTATTTTTTTATTTAATAAAACGGAGCGCTTAAAATTAGAGCGCAGAAGGATTATTTTCGCTACTGCAAAACTGTCAAATTCTCACTGAAAGATTTATCAAGACACTGTCAGCAGCGTATTGATAGCTACACACTACCAATTGTGTTCTTCATCTTGACCGGTCATGGAAGATCTCGCGATAAACGCGATAAATGGAGTGGACGCAATTGCTAAAATTCTCATCTGACGGTCGTCAGGTAGCCGGAAGGCTTAATAAAATTCCCGAAATTCCGAGGCGATGCCAACAAGTGTCCGAGATAACATCCAATTCCTCGTACTTTGCTCGTGCGGGATGGGAGACGCATGTTAACCTTTGCACGGCGCCATCACGAGCGCGCGCGCGTGTGGCTCTCCTCTTCCTCCGGATGAGGTACATGCAAAACAGCCTGACGGAGCCGGCTCGGTCGACTAATTAACCGCAATAAACGTCCAGTGATTTACCGAACATTGTGCGCCGTATGTACGCGTACTCTTGCTTGTCTTCCGTCTCCTCTCTTCCTCCTTCTCTCTCTCTTCTCTCTCTTATAACGTGTCCGTCCGTCTCTAAGTACTATATAATCGAATAATGTGTAAAGACCGCGTTATACGATCGGACAAGAGTAATGCTCGAGTGCCGTAATTAGCGGCGACTGCTGACGATGTATAAAAACTATTTGTTATTGCGGCAATAAAGGTATTAATTATCGTGTCTCCCAAGTGTCGGGAAGTGTCCCGCGCGTACAGGGAGAAATATGAAGACGTTCCACGGCGGTGCCGGGCGCAATTATTTCTCGCGGCAAACGCGCTACTAAAAACATTTTCGTAAGTGCGCCGCGCGAAAAACGTGACGCACGCCACGCACGCTTTTAACGACATCGTACCGCCGATTTTTCGTCGCGTTAAGTGCTATTTACTCGCTCGGCCGAAGTGACGTAGGCATAATAAATATGCAAGATATTTCCTTGATGCGGGAACAATGTCGCTCTGCTTTGTCAACCCTCGGCAGGCCGACCGGCCGGGTCAAAGCACGACCTTTCGCGATCGCCCGGCTTCTCGTTCACCTCCCGCGGTTGTCGATCGGCCCGCACAAAGGACGCGGCCCGATTTGTATAATTCGAGGATAAAACGGTGATTCGCATCAACGGTTAATAGCCGGCAGGTATGCGAACAGCCTATCGCGCGCGCGGGCGCCCGCCTGTTCCCGGCGCACCGCTCTTTTGTTGGTCTCTTTGAGCGAGACCTGATGGCTTTGTGGCTCGGCCGTTGCGCGACATGTAATTAACTGCATCCTTGATAGGATTGGATCGGTTACCGGCGCTGCTGCGGCTGAAACGAGGGAGAAACGAGAAAGAGACGGAGAAAGAGAGTACCAGTCCAGATACGGAATCCAGAGGTGAGAGAAAACTAGGCGCCACTTAATATCCTCGATATCCTTGAACTCTGGCGAAAGCAAGCAAGCGCGGAGGTGGATGAAGAGATGGGACAAGCGGGCAAGATTGAACCAACGTAGACGCGTCAACCGCGAAGGTTGAAAGTCTTCTGCGTTGATCTCCCTCGGGGTTTTATTTTGCTTCATCCTGATTCTTCTGAGATCGCGGGGCTCGTATCGACTTTAATTTAACGGGATTTAACGGGTGACAACGTTGACTTATATGCCACCCGGAATTTCTCGTCTTACGCGCGTTTCCGCGAAGGAATGAAAGTGTTTGATCCTTTGCCTCAAGGATACCTTCGCGAACGCGTCCACGAAGCGCTGCGGGCGTTCGCCAAAAATAGCCTTACGGCGGATGCCGATGCTCGCTGCCGCTTTCGAAAATGGTGTTCGGAAGGTAAACGGCATTTCCTTATTTCGCATTTTTTTGTAGTCGGCGATAGGGGGGGAATTGAGGGGTGGCGAAATAAAGGAGAAATCGCGGAAAATGAACGTATGAACGAGCGCGTAATTATTCTCGCTCGCGGCTAATTGAGCGCCTTGAATGGTGAGTTAACTGGATTTGCGACAATAAATGTTCATTTTATGTGATATTTTGTACGATAAGCGATTAATTGAAAAAGTTGTAATAAAAAATGGTAATGTAAAGGCGCGAATCATGCATATCATGCATATTTATATGCTATATACCAGAAGAGGATCGTAAATTATTAATTAGTGGTAAATTACTCATTAGTGGAGGGAGAGAATTTTATTTTATTGTATAATTACTAGATTGCAATACGTATACAAATAATTGGTTAATAATTATTAATAAAACAAATAATCTAAAGTTATCAATTAAACATTAAATATGATTTGCTAATAAAATTAAGCATATGAAATATTAACATCATTATCTTCGAAAAACAGATGACTGACTGCGATGCTCAACGCACATATTTGGTAGCGGTTGTTCTGTAAACGTAAGCTAGTTACCGCTGATAATCACGTTGATAGCGACTCGTTGCATATGCGGCAGATCAAGTGATTTCACGTGAAACGCGATGTTAATTGAAACGTAAGCGTGTGCAATACGAGCCTGATGCACGATCCGAGGACCGTCAAGCTGCAATACTGGCAGCTCCTCGGGTTCCTTCTACTTATGACACGGAAGGCTGTGCATAGGTCGAGTCATGCCACATCCAACTATATTCATCAACGTTGTCAACTGCTTTCCACCTCCGCATCCGAAGCGCCGTTTCACTGTCGTTCTCTTGGCAGCTGTAGCATCTCTATGCTCGTATTCGCGCTTCGTCATCGTACTATCGTACATTTTGATACGACTCGAGTTCCATTTAATGTCTATCAAGTGCATATTTGATTTAAAAAAGATGAACCACGAATATTTGAAATCTGAGAAACCCAGAATTTAAATGGTTAAACATGTTAAATGTTAACTCTGATAGTTATATGTAATGTGTAACATGTATATATTTTCTGTGAGAAAGATATAGGAATCACGCGTTATTTAGGGAATCCAAATGATAACTCTACACAAGATATAGTTTAATGTAATAAAATTATTAATCGATTTTATATTTAATTTGTTTGACATGCAATTAATTAAAATAAAAATATTTAAGCTAATAAAATAAATAGATAAACTTGAAATAAAAATTTTTAGAAATATTCCTAAAATAGTGGATTAAATACCGTGGAATTTAGTATAACGTGATCGAATAAATGCGGTCAAAGAATGTACAAGAATCGTAATTCTCCATGAGTTCAAAACACGCGAGCGTGCGGAGTACGTGGGTGTGTGACGCGCTTCACCAAGACGTCTTTATTCGTAGGGGCATCGGACATAGGTTTCTGCGTGTTCTCCGTCTTGTATTTCAAGACACTGCGCATATATTCTGCGAGTGCGAAGAGATACCCTTTCGCGATACTCGGGGAACGTATGGGAGAACACTTAAAAAGAGCTGAAACTTTTTCTGGCTTTTGTATAAAAATACAATTCTATTTCCCATAATATAATGTTTAAAAGGAGAAAATATCCAATTTTACAGTTCAAAACGCAAAGCAGTATTCACAGTACCGCGTAATATCCTCTAAATCAATAATTTTAAAAAGTGTCCCAAAATTTCCTGCATAGAATCGAGGAATCTATAGCTCGCTGACGGGAGAAGACATATGAGAGATAATTCCTGAAGATCGCGCAAACGTATATGTCGACGACGTTTCTTTGAAAGATCGGCGATTGGTTCACCTGGAGCGCTCGGGGTGAACCCATCTCAAATATTCTGACATGCGGCGTCTCGGGACTTGGTGCCCCGATGGAGCTCCGCGCTGTGCTGGGATCACGGGGGAGAGGCACGTTTTGGCAAGTGATTGTGGGTGGTAACACGCTTTACTCGGCGCGCGTTCTCTCCCATGCGCATAATGCGCTCGAGAGCGCGCGTGCACGCTGCTTCGTATTTCCGGTGCCGTTAATTCGGCTCGCCGCGGCCCGAGAGCCCGACGACGCCGCAGCTACAAGTCGTTCCCGAGGAGAGAAAGAAAAAGAGAGAGAAAGAGAGAGAGAGGAGAAGAGAGAGATTCCTGGTCTCGTCTCTCTTTGTTCTCTCCAACTCCATCTTGGCAGCGTCTCGCATCGGGACGACGAGGGAACGTGCGTACGCGCGTCTCACGCTCGGGACCACCCGGGCGATCGCTTCATTACGTAAATTCGCCACCACTCGTGTCCTCCGCTTCTTCGCGTGCCCGTTTCATCCGTGCACGCGCCGCCTCGCCGCCCATTCTCTCCGCGCGAGGCAATGACGCAAAGGCGAACTTCGCGCAAAATACCGTCACGACTCGTGCCTCTTCTCGAGAATTCGATTCTTGACAAATTGATCGGCCATTCTTGCGACGAGATGATAATGCATGCATTGGAAGGTGTTCCTTTGTCAATATTAATCTTCTCCTTAACGAAAGCTCAAATTTATTCATTCAGTTATTTAATATTCAGTGTTATTGAGTGTCAGTGATCAATCTCTGCGAGTGTAAAATAATGATCTTGTACTGTAATTAATTATGATTTTATTCCCGAGAGAAATTTTAGTTTGGATTTAATTATCAAAGCGCTTGTTTAGTAGATATTTTAAATTGACGCGAAGTCATAAAGATCCTTGATATTGACGAATTATTCATTCCGAGATGGAGATATAGTCGCGTCTTTAAAATCGAGAGTGCATTTAAAGGCAGCCTGCTTTATAAATATGATGACAAATTGCGCACTTGGGAGATGGAGCGACCGTGAACACAGGCGTGTACCGAGTGCTGCTATAATCGTGTGCCTTCCGTATACGCGACTCCACGATTGAGAAACAGTCAGCCGGAGTGTTTGCGCAGTACTTCTACGATATCTTCGGGGTTCCGGGATCTGTGCTGGGAGTACAGCCATACAAACATCGGGCAACCGTTCACCTACCTACGATCGCGCGGTCCATGCATTAAACATCCTCAAACATGGACGATCTCACGTCCGACGATGGACCGCCTTCGCTGGTTCATGTGCACTCGCGTGAAAACGATTCGCGTTCGTGGATTTCGACGAGCGTCAAAAGCAGAACGATTTGCCCGGTTGTAATTAAATACCGAGCCTGGATGTTTCTTGCGCCAAGGATTTTCTTCATTTCTTGTGTTCATGTCTACGTTGCGACATCTGCATAAGAATTATACACGTGCCGGTAATATTTGTGTCAAATATGCTGTGTAATGTGTGAAAATGCAAAAGAGTATGTACTTCCGTAAATAGATCGACGAGTTTTTCCTTGTTGCTTCGCTGTTCCTACATTTGTTAGGATAACAGAATTCATGTATTAGTAACTTTACATAAGCAAGTTGAATATCTGATCATTTATTCTAGCTAAAGAGTTTCGCTTCTAAAAATTTATCTCCTCATTTTCCTAAATGTAGGACAAATGCGAGATGAAAATCGATGAGTACGAATTGATAGGCAAAGAGCGAGAACTCGAAATTGTACTTCAAGGCAACTTTAAATCTAGGATCGCATTACTCAATTTTCAGAGAAAAATATGTTATCAGAACACAAGTTTGAATTCAGATTTTAAGTTGCCTACAAGACCTATTGGTCTCTTAATAAATCAACGGATATTAAATTTTCTACATTATAAATAGATGTGAGAAATCGCTTACTCTCAAGCATTTTCCGCAAAGTGTAACCGTAGTCATCCTGGGTGTGTATTGTCTCATTGGTGATGGATATTGCGTTGGTCTCGAACGTCTCAGCCGCTCAGGAGGAGGAGCAGTCGGTTCGGGCATATAAGTAGGACGTGCTGCGCTTTTCAATCGTAATGTTTCTCTTGCCAAATCTATAAAAATGTAACAGTATCAAAGTATATTATATTCCAATTCTCGAATATAACGCGTATTGATAGATGCTTACGTTCCAAATTTTCCTCGTCGTCAAAATGCCCGCTATCTGATATGACATCGACTAAACGAAAAAAATATTACACAAAGAATTATTTCAATTAATTTATGCTCTAAAGGGTACACTTAGATGAGGCACACACATAATTTTTATCTTGCACAATATTTTGGTATTGAATAATATTTCTTCAAGAACTATCAAGTGCGACTTCCAAGCAATTTTGTAGTCAAGAGACTAAAGATAACACAGTACATTATTATTGTGATTGTATGTGAATTGTACTTACAATCGACACGTCGTGGAACAATGGCCACTCCACTCGTGAGATCTAGTCTACGTGGGATAGGTGGTCTTCTAAGGGCGCGTGGAGTGAAGCATGAAAAATCTCGTCGTGGAATTCTTCGTGGTGTTGAAGTAATATATTCCGGTGTACCTTCCGCTTCCTCCTGATATCTTGTCGACGTACGCCATTCCTCCGGAGGTGATCTAAAGTTTATAAAAGTTTCAACATATCTTCAATAAATTCTGGCTATTTTATAAGTTTATATTGTAGAAATGTTTTAATAACATTAAAAAACTGTTACAACACTACGCAGAAAATACTATTTTTTTAGGTTACATACATGTCAAGATCAGAGAATGCAGTATGATATTCCTCCATAGTATTGCTTTGATCACAAGTACACGTAGCCATTTTGCAATTGATAATAAACACTTATTTTATAATTTTTAATTTTACGATGCCGAAAAGACTTACAATTTAAATGTTACGTTAGTTACAGAATTACATTATGACATATTCATCGATTAGTGATTATCGATTGCCTCTTTCATCTTCCTTCATGACACAGGTTTCTATCTTCTTATTCTTATAAATAAAAACATGCTTAAAGAATTGATTGAGAATAATTAATACACATTATTTAACTGCAACTATCTTCGATTGATAATTTCGTTTTATTTCTCGCATTTCGACTGTCTCTACATTGGCATGTCGAAATCCGCCAGGATAAAAAATCATTTGCTTAATGGACTTGGAAAGTTCGATACGTTCCGCGCGATAATCAATGCGGTCGCGCGTATGGAACTCCATACGCCACGATGTATTTATTTATCATTGTCTCGTCGAATGGCAATTGTAACTTGATATCCATTAAATTTAAATAGCGCCACATTCTTACGGACGACGATCGAGTTTTTAGATAACACGTTGTTACGCAATCGCGCCGTCCTCGCTGCACGTACATACATGGTCCCCATCGTGATCTCACCGTAAAGTTACACGCAAGCAAGCACCATACGTAGTACGGTGGGCGCGTGCGAAGGACCACACACCGTGCAATATTCAAATGAATGCCACTTATGGTCGACAATCGCGCTGCTATAAACGCCGGATTCGCGAATTTACGGGCACCTCTCCTTGTGCCGGTTGAGCATGTTCAAGGCGTTCGTCACGCACGATTTTCGCGGTTTATGCAAAACAGCTGGAGCGTTATCGGTAGCTTTATCTCGATATAAGCTCCCGCGGTTAATTAGCGACGAAGCCGCTTAGACTCGCGGCGAGACTGTAAAAGCGCGTTCCATTAACACCTTGGTTGCGCGAACGCCGCACCGTATGATCCCCGCAGCATGCGTTAATGACTGCTCTGAACCTCACACGTGTCGCTCAAACTCGAAATTACCCAAAACGTCGGTGTAGACAGATGGTGAAAGCAAGTTTGTAAGTCGGTTGCGTATGGTTTATTACTGTAACTGAATTAAATAATTAACAGCTTGCGAAATGGCAGAGTTCAGAACGTTAAAATTGTTGATAATGATTCTTCGATTTTCGTATATGTTATTATAATTATGACGTATAAATGTCATAGAAGGCCAATGTCCTGGATCAATTTCTCTAATTAATTTCTCCGATCTAAGGATAGGAAAGCATGACACATTCAAAAACGTTCAAAATTATACGAAGCAACGAGGCGGAATTACTGACTGAGCTGGTTTTGTCAGCGATCGAATCGATCGGTTCGACAAGTCTTCCAACACCGAAACGGGACGGACGTGTAGCTCGCGATGTTGAATAAGAAGGTAAACACGCGATGCGCAATGAAACCAATGTACTCGTAGCGGGTAACGTTGTAAAATATTCCCGGGAAGGAGCCCGTCACTGATGGATGACCGGTTTTATAAATATTGATGGCCGCTCATCTCGCATTGCGGGTCAGAGCTTTTGATTTTGATTTTCCGACGAGGAAACATGGTCATCTTGCTGATGACGCTGATGATGATGATGATGATGATCGTGGTGATGATGATGGAGCTGGTTCTCGATATTAGATTCTTCGAGGAGAATTCCTACTGGGTGGAGTGCGAAGCGCCGTGTACGACACCTCCGCGTATGCGTCCTCGAAATCTGTAATTCAAATCTGAGAGTCAAATTAATTTAACGCCCGTCATTTTTCACGTTTCGGCGCCGCGGCACGCGGAGCCCCGGCAGCTATCTTTCGATATTTCATCCCGACCGGCGAAGGCCATGCCCGCTTCGTTCCCTCCCGCTCCCTGTGATGAATGCATTTCTCTGTGATTGTGCTGTCACGCTCTCAAAACGAGGAAGACGCGCCACGAATATTTCGTGTATTATAAATGTGCGCGGCCACGGAGGCGAATGACGGTTGACGTTGTGTGGTACTCCGCTACCGATAACGCACATTCAAGAGATTTATTTCATTTCACCCGCTGACCTTGTAGAGGGTTGCAACGCGCTGCTGCGATGCGCATGCGTGTAAAACGTGTAAATGTCTCGCATTATGTCCGCTAATTATGCCACATATCGTTGCAACAATAAATTCTTTACTAGATTGTTTAACTCACGCAGGGGTCGATAATGCTAGGAATATGATAGTGTTCAATCTTATTAGGGTGCATCACACCCCTGAACAAGATGCTCCTATTTCGAGAGTCATTATGAGTTAAGAGGCTGCGCTGGTTATAAATATCTCTCACTTCTTATAACTCGTCGATATTAAACGGTGGTCGAGACCAGTCGGCAAGTCGTGAATGAGTTAGTGCTTATAATCACGTTAGCCTAATCGGTGCTGTAGGGAGTCCGTTTCAAAGTTGAAAGGGACCAAAGGCATAAAACGCTCCTATTAAGCCTCTATAGGCCGCTACAATTGGGCCACCCCGTTCAATAACGAGCATAGTAACTTTCCGGGGAACTAAGTCTATCGCAGCTGCGTTCGTAACGGGGATTGAAACGATTTCATGCTTGTCACCATTATTCTCATTTTCTTGGAAACTAGCTGTTGGCATATTTTTCATGCTTATCTCAGGACTATTATCCTAACAATCTTTCTTATATTTATTAATCCTAGAATCTTGATTTTTTCTCAAAATATAATATTTCTCGATAAGATCGATGCGAATGTTTCGTTGTTTGTAATTTGAGAAATTAACATTACATTGGCATCAACCCTTATCGCGTAAGAAAGATGTAACGCGACATTCTACCCTGCTCGGCGGGTTTGGAATGTTTTCGAGATTTCCTGGGAAATCTGGGAAACGCTAAGGCACGTGAACACCTCGCCATAATTTATCGAGCAGTCGAAGTAGGCTTAATTCCGTTAATAAGTTTTTCCTCCCCTCGGCAACATCAGTGAAAGAGAGCCCCGCTCTGATGCATGGCTGCACCCCCGTAAATTATTGTATAACCGCCACCCTATCTTCGAATCTGCGAAGTTTCGGAAATCTCTTTCTTGTTTCTCCGTTCTTCCCAGCCGCTATCCCATAGATCACAAAGGAGCCGCCACTAAGTTCACCGTAAAGTTTATAGGGGGCGAAAGAAGAAATGTGTTGGCCGTTGAAAAATTGCCGCCGCCGCCGCAAGCTATTATTAATCCGCGTCGGGGAAAGCGCGCGCGAGCGCGTGATGCGACGCGTTCTCATGACATAATCTGGAATCGATTTAGCTTCTTGGCGCCCCTGCGTGACGCGTAAAGGGACTCGTACTCGCTGCACTCGCCCGTAACTCAGGGCATGCAACACACATACACACACGCATACACGTCCCGGCTCTTAAGTCTCATTACCATACTCCTTCGTTTGCCGCTCGGCTTCTGCATACCTATTACGTAGCTATTACACTGCCGGTTTGCTCGACCGGTTACCGGTACCTGAATATTTATTTAGCCGATTACTTTTTTCATCGGCTCCATGGAAATTCGATCGCCGTCGCGCTGGCTGCCCCGCGAAATTATGGACGGCAAATAAAGGATGGATAAGAGGCTGTCCCCTCAAAGGCGGCGCTGTTATTATGCATGCTCTTGTAATGTTACATATATTGGATATATTTTCAGATATTAATCATATTATTTAGCCGAGATAAATAATTACCCTCCCGTGTAAATAATTAGGTAGCTCGCTAGTAATAAGTTATTCTGCAAACTGGTTATTATTAAAATAACAGTTGTAGAACGCGCCATTAAACACATGTACCCTAATGATACGTATCATTTATATTTTTTGCAAGGGAGTTTCTTTAGCTGGCTACGGTCACGTAAAATCTCGCAGATTTATATTGATTGATGAAAAGTAAATTGTTCCCCGGTGTTACAACGCCGGGTATCCCTTTTTGAAAAACGAAATTAGAATGCGGTCACAGTTACTTTGCTAAAAGTAAAAGTGTTTGCTCTCTTTCCTTACAGATTCTTTAAAGTGATGGATGATTTCATGTCGACATGCAGTGAAGGTGAGTTTGTTTTTACATCACATATTGTAATTCTTGTTATAAAACAATTATGTAACAAATCCTTCAGCTCAGAGATCTCGAAGTGGCTTTATTGCATCAGAGTTTTCAGACAGAGTGTAATACTTTGCATCGATCGACCGTAGTTGCATCTCTGAGTTTAATAAAAGTTGCAAGACTCATGTCTGATCGGCGCCAACTAAAAATACATCAAGTTCAACAGTAGGAAATAGCTTTTAAGAAACTTTCAATAACTGTAGGAAAAAAGAATAACTATGAAAATGGGTACTCGTGCTTCCGGTGGAGAAAGAGCTCGTAGAAAACCCCGCTTGAACGAAACTGCTGATCACGACTGTACGCGAGAGTGCATCCCTTCCTAATTTACTTTCTCGATTACGGTCCTGCCGTGTTGTACGTTGCAGGAACGAATGTAGAATAGCCGGTAGTCGTTTTATTCGATTGTACGACTGTGGCTTGGCTTCTGTGCTTCGAGCGAACGATTCGGCAAGGTCGACGTCGTCGTCGACGACGACGATCGGAAACGGATCCGACCAGAGTTCGAGGAGCGAAGTATCGCCCACGCATCAAGTGCACGTACATATATAGCGGGGCGTTGTTAATTATCTGCCGCCGTTTATCAACCAGTAGAGAAAAAAGTTTCCTTGAGCGTCTCCCTTCTCCCTTTACTGCTCTCGTTTCTTCTCTTTTATCCGCGTCGTCGCTTTCTTCCTTTTCTTCTCTTTCCTGCGCGTACAACCACGCGTCTCTGTCCCTCCATTTTTTCTCATGCCAAGCGACCGGTCATATCTATGAGGCTGCATCGGGACTCGGTGTACGCGTACGATTTAAGAATCCAGTCTCTTTTTTTCATCCTCGGTTTGTTTAGAGCTGCCTCGTATCTTGAATCTACATGAGAATCTATCTCCTGCAAGATTCAATAGTCTTAAATAGTAATCCTAGGATGGCACTTGAATTTTCGAAATTGTATTCAGCAGACAAAAAGTCTCTTAAGCTCCCAGGAAATCCGAAGCTCCTGGGATACGTCGAATCCCGAATTACGTAGAATTACGTAGAATTTTTAAGACTTCTCGGTGAAATTTGAAAGGAACGTAACTGTTCTCAGGTTTTGCCGTCAAGATCGGATGAGCGCGCTCGGTTATCGCGATTTACAGCTCTCGGATTTGTACGTGGGAAACTGACGAAGCTCACGAATCAACCAGCTCGGACTTGGTAGGTGGGACGGTTCGTCGAAGAACGAGTCGAGACGCATTCCAAAGCAAAAGGAGCCGCTTTGTTGCCCATCCGTTGGCCACCACTTAGCATTTATCAATACCGTGTATTCAGTACCCAATGCCAAGACGCTGGCTGATCACTTAGAAATTTTCACGTAGAAAGCATGAATCGTTCGTATCCCTTGGGTCTATCTACCCTTCTCATTTAAATCCTTGACGCAGCTAAGAGTCAAAATGAAATGTTTACCTTCAAATTTCTCACTTATCTCAAGTTTGTAGCCCCGAATTATACCAAGCTATCAACAATTCTTCCGGAGGGTACTTAATTATTTCTAAAATCGAGGATTGAGTCCTCGCGCTCCTATACATTTCTTTTCCATGTGTCCACAAATTAATTTTCGCTCTTACACGCTGCAAAGTCCTTCGTTCATCCAGCATCTTGCGACACACCCCGTGTACGCGTCCCCGTGTGCAATGCGCCTTGCGTTCGGAACTCGGACCGTTCGATTGATTTAAGACGGCAGTAATCGACATTCTGAAAGAACTCGCGATAACGCGCCGGCGATATTTTCGTGTTTATGTACGCGCACGACCGGCCGTTAACGTCCTTCCCCGTTTCAGCAGCTCTTACATATATCTCCGACGTTGCTCTTTACGCTCCTGTGCTGCTAGGTGCTCTCCCGCGCTCACGGCACGAGGCGATCGCCCATCCAGCTCGGGGGTTATTTGAGCCGACGTACCTCTCGCGTATATATCATATTGCCACATTTACCACGTCGCTTCGGGTCGTGTCTCGCGACTACTCCAGTAGCCCGAAAAGCAGCCTTCACGTCGGTACGGGGAGTGGCACGTGCAATTCCGGGTGCGCTGCTTGCCTGCCTTTTATTCCCTCGTCGGCGATATCTCGGGGGCACGGACGAAAACAATATTTGCATGTGACCGCCCACCCTCGCCCATCACATGCACGAGCTTCAACTACAACCGACCCTTTCCGTCGTTTCGTTTTGGCGCTCTTTCAAACGTGATGGACTCGTGAAGCTCGTTACAGGTAGCGAGCTTCGCTCGAAGAACCGTTTAACGTTATGTGCCGTTATTTTTACGCCGTTCCGCTAAATCTCGGATTTGCTTTCGTTGACAAGACTTGATCTCGTACGCGAAACGAATTTATGTGCAATAAAACAGGATTCTGTTTGGACTTCTTTCTATAATGGTGCATGTTATATGTCTCTTGTCTCCCTGTATTTACAATTATTAACAATGAACGCGAAATATAATGCACTGTATAAGCTTAAAGTGACTGTACCGTTGCGAATAATCGCAACGGTGTGAAGCAGGTATTCCAAATTAATCGCGGGTTTGCTCCTAATTGATGATATTACCAGGTATACAAGGCCGACTTTCAACGAACATTATTATCATCGCCATGCTTCGGCTCCCGTTGAGCAGCGTTTGATTTCGACTGCCGAACAGCAGGACGTCCTGCGAGACCTTCGTAATATCTTCCCAGTCGTTGTAATTCCGTACCAATGTACGAACGCGTGTATACATGACTCAACTGCCAATTCGCGAATTTCACTCTTCAAATACCGAAGATCCTCGATAAGTGAAATTTCATACGGAAGGGAGTCTCTTATTTTCTCCCTTCGTTTAATGTCGTCACACGTATCTTATAGTAAAATACAACTTCATGCTGCGAATAAATATTTGTTTGCGCTAACAAAAAGTAATTATATTGCGCATACAAATAATTAATATTGTACATCGATTTATAAGAAAAGAAAAAGAATATTTAGCAATTGGAAAAAAAACTTGAGCAGTAAGTTGTAAGTCTTCGACAATCTGTCCGAGAATCGGCTTATTTGTTAGCATAAAAATTCCTGCTCCACGGGGGGTGGTAGTTCCAGATTCACATTAGATGCCGACGTGTTCTGGGAAGATTCCCGTCCGCTAAGAGATGTAAGTCTCTGACGTATGCAAAACTGAGATGACCTCGTGATAGATACCGACGTGAGCTTATCTTGCGTGTCCTCTCCCTATCATGCATGCATGATAGCATGTCGAATTGCGTCTGTGCGATGCATTTATCTATGGTCTATTCCAACCATCACTATCTCGCAAGGCGCATGCAACATTGTCCTTTAATGGAATCTAATAAATATTAATATAATAGATTATAGTAAACTGGAAAGATTGCAAAATAAAATTCCTCGTTTTATATCATCGTATCATTATATAAATTCTAAATTTTACAAATCATGTAAAGTAGGTGACATTAAATTATCTAACAGCAGCGATTGGGAGAGTAAGAATAGGTATCATGAACAATTCTCACTATCGATTTCCGAGCAAGACTGAAATTTTCGTTTGTGAAATATATTCATGGGAATATCCGTGATCGTTTTGTCCCGATCTTGTATTTTCATGAGCTTTTCAGTTTACGTTCCATTCGGGGTTCACGAGATCTTTCACATCATTATATCCCCGTACATGATAACCCGTGGGACTCCCTTAGAAATAGCTTTTATGCTCGCCTCGGTAACATGTTGCTCATTCGCATACTTTTATCTTAATACTTTTTATGGGAGACTACGTTACAGAGTCGAGGATAGCTCCGGTCAACAGTTTTATTAAACTGTTTGTCAAGATTTTGTCGCGAGAAAACTTATTGCGTCGCCGGCGCTACGCGTTTCGAGCCTCTATACATTTGCATTATCATTCGCGAGTAGCATCGCGTCTATCTCGAGGAGATTGGAATAACTGGCGCTCACTGTATATCGTTCCAAGATATCGATGTATTCTCCGTTCGATTAAGCGGCTTGCCGAGGTCAAGCGGCGTATCGCGTGACCCGCGATGGGTTACTTAATTCGCATTGAAAACCGTGGTAAGGAGGTACCAAATGCCTCTCAAAGTACTCGGTACTTATCTTCCGCTCGTTCGCGCTTCGCTGAAAACGAGAAGACGCCGCGGCCAGGAAGACAGGGGTGTCCGTGGGGAACCTAAGAAGAAAAAGAAGAAGAGACGGACGGCGGTGGACGCGGTTCGATCGTTACACCGGTCAACTACTCTCATTAAGGCTTGCGGGCCCTTGCGTGAACGCCGCCGCGACCGGCCCGGCCGTGGCCGCAGTCACGAATCGCTCGTGAATTCGTCGCAGCTTTTGCCGGTAATTTGCGATAATATTATAATCAGCCCCTTGCTGGGCCCGTAGAGAGGTGCCGACCCCACACGCCCCGGGCCGAATTGATGACCCGTGGAATCGTACGTCTTGCTGCATGTAGCGGCGCGCCCTTACCGGTCGCCTTTCGCAAGCAAAGGGTACCCCCTTTGGTCTCCGCGCGTCCTCAGCGCCGTCCGACGTCTCCTGCGTACTCTCGAGATACCGATCGCGTGTCCCGCCAAGACCGGACTCTCATCCGCGTCGCCGCGTAATTACTTTATCGGTCGCGTTACTCCATTACTTATGAAACTCCCTAAAATGGAATTACACGCGGAAAGTCCGCAATGTTCAGACGCTTGAATCTACAAGCCGTGTACAAATTCTTTCTCTTTTATTTTATTTATTTGTTTCCGTGATGTTGAAAATTAAGGCGTCGTTTGTTCTAATACCGCTATTTAAAACAAATGCCATCAGATTTTGAGTCACGAGATGCATGAATTTTCTGCTACAGGTGACCTCATAGGAGTTCATTGCACACACGGTGTGAATCGTACAGGATACCTGATTTGTAGGTCAGTATTACGCAATGTCGAATTGTTTTCAGTTGATCCAAATTAGGTTTTCTTAAGCCCAATGAGACATAAGTTGGTAGTCATAATAATCCTAAAGCCAGATGTTTTGGGTGGTTTGGCGCTCTCGGTAACAATGACGGGCACGAATTGTAAGGAATCGCAATGGTGGTAATTGCAAGTAAACAGCAATCTCTGATAACTATATTTATTCTCACACACAATAACGAGCCATATAAGGATGATATTGTTCAGGTCGTCGTTATTCCGGGTTGGCTACTCGAACCTCGCGTATAAATTATTCTCTAAGATCCTTCGATCTCTCCTCGCTTTCTACGCTTTTATAATTCGACTTGCTCATTCCGCGGCCCGTGCTCGTCTCTGCCTTCAATCAGCAGCGCGGCACGTTACCGGCACCTGTCGGGAGGGGGTCGCTTATGACTTGTGACTACTGACTTATGTCTCATCGTAGAATGGGCTTTAGTGCTGCTCAGATTTACGGATATCCAGAATTTGGACTACTCAGATTCTTACTTGATTGATCTCGGTTTATGAGTATCTAAATGTTTGCCCGAATTCGATTATCTGGATATCTTGAATACTAAGATAGTCGTATAATAAGAATCCTAATTAAAACGATTACAGTATCATTTTGTTATAGATATCTGATCCAGCAGCAAGGCTGGGAAACTCAAGATTCCTTAAAAGGTACGTTGCTTTGAAAACTTGTGTATATATTTGTTACATGAAGTTGTTTACACTATATTCAATTTTCTTGCCGCATTAATAGATAGAATAATTATGATGTGCTGTCACCAGGGCTGTCACCAATTAATTTTTATTAATTAATGTTAGTGTTTATTATTGAATATCGAAAGTTATTGGGTGAAATATTATTTACTCGCGTATTTTAAACAAATATTATATACGTCTGTCAAAGTAATAGTATATAACAAATTGTGATCATATCATCCTTTCCCTTTTATAAATCATATAAACGATCGTTAATGTGCTCTTGTGAATCTCTGTGACTTGCGAGCTCTCGTATCTCTTTACAACCAACTTTTTTCTCGCCGCTGTAATCCACGCTCGTATATATTACAACGATGAAGGATACAGCGAGCATTAAGTTAGGTTAGTCGACGATGACAGACAATGAACCTATACCCATATATTCATATTCATTATCCGCACAAATTTTTTCTGTTCATCTTTAGCTTTCGAGGAAGCACGCGGTTACCCCGTCGAGCGCGACATTTACCTCAGTGCCCTTAAAGAGGTTCAACGCGGCAAGAAGATCGACACGAGCAAGACTATTATGATGCCGACGAATCCTACGATCGTTACGAAAAAGAATTCGCTGAAGATACGCTCGTCGCTCAAGAATCTAACAGATCGATCAGACCGATTCTCAGTGGGTCCACCAACGTTTTCGATGTCGCGTCGCGGTTTCGCGAACGGTGGCCCATTCTCCTCGCAGAGATTCGCGGGTCCACCGACGACTTTTGGACACATGCCACCACCTCCACCCGATATGCCGCCCATCTCGCCACCGCACATGGGTCCACATTATCTCCCTTATGGACCCAGGCCATTCAGATACGGTGCACCACCGATGCGTCCGATGTCACAGCCACCCTGTTTTCCGCATCCCAGCGGCTTTCCGTCATGTATACCGGGCCCACCGAGGATGCCGAGTCTCCGGCGACCGTCCGGTACGCGTTTACCACTAAAAATGCCGCCTCCTCTTCCTCCACCGCCACCCCTGTCGTCTTCGAGAACATCCAGGGCCAAGCAGCTGCAGCAGAAGCAAAATCATATCAGGAACGGTATCATGGAACGCGCAGTGAACATGCGGTTAAGGCGAAATGGACCAACCGACAAAGTAATGTCCAAGGTGCATAAAGAACAGGACTTTACCGTCGATACGTTCGAGGAGAACCTCGCGACTTCCGCTTCCACTCATTTGCGACGGCCGAAAAGACGATTCAGTCGAACCAAGTAATGATGTTAGAATAGTGTGATGCTACTTAAACGTACGGTATTCCGTGCTAATACGCTATCATCAACGAACATAGTGCTCCAGTCCTGCAAGATCCTGCGTACGTGGACGAATGCTATCGATTCTGATCGGTATGATAAGACGATATCGCGCAATTAATCTATCATTTTTAAATGGCGAGAATTGAACAAAGGATTTATTTTGCAAGACGCGTGAATCATAATGAATACCGCATCTATTTTGATAATGATAACGCATACAATGCTCATTTCCTTTCCTTTGTTTTCTTTTACTCTTGACATTCTTTATATTATTAAATGATATTAAAATCACATAAATCGTTGACGGACAAACGCATCTTTAATTTAAAAATGTAATAGCGTTGTTTGTAACTCTTGTGTTCCGATTTTTGTATCAAAGTATATAATTCATGTTTATTTTAGTATGACATTGATTTGAATAGCTCGATCGACATGTTTCAAGTAAGACGCAATACTGTCGCAAGATTGCGACGAAAGTTTCATTATATAAGAAAATCTCGTTTTTTTCACGTTGGTTTAATGGGAAAATGTAATATTATGTACACCTATAGAAAGAACTGTCCATGAATGTCTTACATTGTACTATCTGATAGATTAAGTGTGAACTTAACTTTTTCTTTAACATGTGACTTTTCTGATTTAGCTGATCCGATGTTATTGATAAATTATAGTTTAAAGTTTTATTTTTGGACAATATTTTTTACGAATCCCGAGAGCGTAGTACAATAATACAAGCATAATACAAATCTGTTGTCAAACTGTGTGTAGAAATCAAAACTAATGGATATAAAATATATAGTAATTCTACACAATACACTACTTTAAATAAAACGTACATATTTAAATATGAAAAACTAACACTGTGTAATGATTAAGTTCACGAAGATTTTTTCGTTGCACGTTTCGTCGCGCTGAAACAATTCCATAGCTACCTTTGTGAGCGAGTTAATTGAATGACGACGTGTTCTAGAGTCAATGTTTTCAACAAAATTCGGCATTCTTGCAGCAGCTAAATGATCGGCAATCATCAACGAGCTTGCAAGGTGCCGATCATAATTGACTCGAGAGTTCTGTTAACTTGGAAGTGCATCATGTATGTGGTCTATTAATGCAATTTTACTTTCGCCGCCGCGCGGGGAATAATTTCATTCTTCTCTTTTGAATTATGAGCAGGACCGATACTTTCGCCTCGACGCCTCGGGATTTATTATCGTCCCAGCAGCAGAGCATTATACAGTACAATCAATTCTTCCGATCGCTATAAATTCGCTCCCGGCGGAATTACTTCCTGATTACCGGCGCGCGCGAGTGCCCGGTAAATGTTTTACGAGAATGCACGGCGGTAAAGTAGCCCGAGAGTAGTTCGACGTTGTCGCCGGGAAGATCACGTAGGCAGCAGGTACGCGCGTGGCGCGAGCGAGTAATTGAACGCACGCACGCCCGAGACGATCGGACGCGGCGGGACACGACGCGGTCGCGCGCGTCGTGTATCTCGTTCCGAGATATTAAAGTGATTCAATATTCGGCTCGGGGTCAGGGGTCACGCGTGTAGGAGGGACACGTCTCTCGCGCGCCTGACCATATATCACGAACTGCCGTTGGCGTACGTGGAATTATTCCACGAGAAATTGCACGCGTCACACGCGAGTAACGCCTCGTGCCTCGGGGGTCTTTACCCGGCGGCCTTAAAAGTGAGACCTGGTGATAGGAAGCGCATAAATTAAGCGCGCCCGCGTGTGCGTATGCTTACGGTGCGCTGCCTCCCTCTTGCCCGCGTGGACGCGCATTGTTCCCGCATGTATCCCCAAAAAATCGATACCAGATCAATGTATCGTGTTTTATGATTGATGCAGAATACCATTTCTAGTCAATCAACGCGCTTATTCGATGATTGCAGGAATTTGTGAAATATTACATATATTTTATATTCTCTAATACCATTATTTTCAAAAGAATAACAAAACTTACTACAAGAGTCAATGATTGATACTTTTGTCATGATACATCTGTTCAGAATGATCGCATATGACACCAGACGATTATTTAATTCACGACTAAAATATATATCTTCGCACGCGCGCATGTATCGTGAATAAAATTATACTTCTATTCGTTCCTCTGGGGAGGGTTGTTTACTCGCACTAAGGATAATAGAAAAGATACAGCTCGTGAATTATCTGCTTTCATCATAGTCAAATCAATACCTCGGCCTGAGTTATGTCGGCGAACGTAGCCCAGGCACATTTTGGACGTAAACGTTGAGGAAGCAATAAGAAGGAAGCAAGACGAAAAGACAGAGAGAGAAAGGGAGAGAAGTGGTGGCGAGACGGAGAACGACAACGAAAAGAGGTCGTCGTGGATAGTAGGAATTCGAAAACTTTCTCGGAGGTGGAAAGATCGTCGCCCTTCTCGCCATGGTCCTGGCTTACGGGAGACAATTCGAAAGTAACTTCTGGTGCGCGGGTTTCCGGCGCCACGGGAAACAATCGTCCGTCGCGTTCGTGCGGCGCGAGCGCGCGCGCGAGACAACTGTTTCCCCGCGGGCCGGGGGTACCTATCTCAGTTAGACATTAGATTTATCGACATATTTTCTCAGTCTTTTGAGAGACTTTATTTACTTTTGTACAACGTCGTCCACCTCGCCCTCGCCCGCGTGCATCGCCGTTGCACCGCTCGTACAAAGCCTTGTTTCGGACCCGCGCCGGACGCTGGTCTATCAGATCTTACGGAGGATAGCGGGAGCGGAGTTTAGCCGGGAAACGGATCGGTGCTCGTATAAATTCTATTTTAAGCAGAGAGGGAGATTCGTGACCCGAGAATTGGTAAAAATCGGATAAGGATTGGGGTTCCTCGAGGAAGAATGCCATGTTACGTCACGTGGAGTGGACTCGTCTGAGTCAGCAGCTGAACCGGGTTCTTCCTCCCTCTCTTTCTCTCCCCTTCTTTTCCGTTTTTCATGAATTTTTATCATTGCTCATGCGTACTTATTCACATAAATAATACGCGATCTTGTGATTGTGCCAACACAATTGATGTTGCAAATAAATATAAATCGTGAGAGGCATGATTCTCACGTCATCCTCGCTGTATTATCGTACGTAATTCTGCGATTATTTGCCATACGTCGATTTCATGAAAATTGCTTTTAAGCAAAAGCGTCTACATAGGCAAGGAAGTACCTATAATCGATCGCGACATAATATTGGATGGATGTTTAATAAGCGTTAAGCTGGGACGAGATTAGAGGTATTGACAGGAATTTCCTTTCATTACTATGATCGTAACCGATGCACGGTTACTCTGCGAACGAGGGGATTGCATGATCTAACTACCGCGTGATCGTCTGAAACGATCTTTCGGATGCGTCTTGTCGGAACTTCTCGAATAATTCGTAAAAACCCGCAGAGGGACAAACAAGTCCATAAAGACCCCACGTCATCCTGCTCTTTCTCTTCTCTTCTTCGCCTCCGGATTCCTCTTTCGCGATCAGTCGTTTACCGGAAGTTTTACATTTCTTTGAGGTGCGATTCATCAGAAACTCTTGAATCACAGTGTAATTTGTATCTAGTGGCAATAATAAGTTACGGAATATATAGTAAGCACTGAAATAAAAAGAAACAAACTAAAGAGTGAGAAAATTGACAATTTATTTATAATAATTTATTTATAATAATTGACAAGTATTTTATAAAATAAAAGTAAAATTAAAAATTTGTACTTTTATTTTTAATCTGTTTTTGTTAAATGTTAATCAATTGACTCACTTGCAAAATAAATGTAACTAAATTCCGTACATGTATACTAACTAAGAAGAATAGTATTTTAGCATATATTAATCTTTATATTAACATTTTCCATTTCTTAGTTGTTCCAGCAAGATTCAACCGAAAGGAATTGAAGAAAATGTCAGAATTTATAAACCAATCTCTTATTTATGAAAACAAAGGATTTACAAGTTCGCAGAGGATAAATTCCTACCAATCCCTTCCACTATTTTCTGCACAGATCGGATATTATAATAAACTATAATTCTCACTGTGTCGGCGACGAGCAACGTTCCGTCCGACGTGGCAATTAGTCTCGATTAATTCTTCAAAAAATGAAGAGGGACGTGCGCGTGCTCTGCGGTAGGTACAGATCTCTTTTAGGGAAGGCATCTCAAAGTCGAATAATAGGAGGCTAAAAGCTAACCACACACGAGGTCCGGATTCTCTAGCCTCCTCTTTCTCTCTCTCTCTCTCTCTCTCGTCTACTCTAGCTCTAGCTTCGATATACCCTCTGGCCTATGTACCGCGTTTGATCCGTGAGCGCGTCTCTATATACGCGCCTCGTTGGCACGCCAATACGATGCATGGCAGTGCACTTTAATGCCACGGCGCGGCCTACTTAGCGACCGGCTTGATTAACATGGAGTGATTAATAGTCGCTCCCTCCGTTCGTAACCAACCCCAACGGCGGCGGCATCGGAGATCTAATCGCACGATATTTATTGCCCTACGCATCGTCCACCTCCGGGGCCCTCCGCCACGGCGATTTTGCGAGTTCCCGCTCCCTTCCCCTCCCTGCTCCTTCTCCTGTTGCCGTCCTTTTCGATTTCGTTTATTTTGGTTTTTATTTTCGTCTCACATCGCCTGACGCGGAGCCGGTCCGCGAGTTCCTCGCCTTCCAGCATCGCCTGAATTCCTCCGATACTCGTCTTACTCGATGCCAAAAAAGGAAGTTGTGCAATAGCGGTTTAAATAATTACTAATTATAATTTGCAACATACAACTGAAGT
This sequence comes from Ooceraea biroi, assembly GCF_003672135.1. Classification (NCBI taxonomy): domain Eukaryota; kingdom Metazoa; phylum Arthropoda; class Insecta; order Hymenoptera; family Formicidae; genus Ooceraea; species Ooceraea biroi. The sequence goes on from NC_039507.1 coordinate 4,361,348, forward strand.
GTAACTAGAATCAATTAAGAGATATAGTCTTGATCTTTTGTTTTATTTCAAGATTCTTTTTTATGTAATTATTATATAATGTAATTATAATGTCATTATAGAACAATGGTATATTATAAATATCAGTGCTTCGTACAATTTTCTTCCATCATTGCAATTCATTTAAATAAACAAGATTCATGTCTATGCTTTCAAAAAATTTGGGATGATACCATATTGAATTTTGCGCGAGAGATGTATCTACCTCGTTTATTCTCCCTTTACATGTTGCGTCAGCGTAACGTTGGCGCCGCATTCGTCAATCGAATCTGTAGCCATGTTTACAGTCTCTGTTTCGACGGTTTGCACAATTGTTCTGACCAGATATGACTATATTTGTAAACAGCTTACTTTTTTCTTTTAATCTCCCATGGTCTCTTCCAAAATGATTATTAAAATTGTTGCGTAATTATAGAGAAATATTTAAAAATTAGACAACACATGATTTACTTTTGCAACTATCTTATTCAAAAATATTGCACTCCGACATAACGTAAAACATTCTTTGCAACACGTAGTCACATACAAATATAATACGCACGTTTATTTGATCAACGACGCAATATGTACTCAATAATCAATTAATTCATGCAGAAGACCAAGAAGAGATGAATCTTGGGACCTGAAACATGATCAATGACGTATTGATCTACGCAGAGAAAATTCCAACAGTCCCGCGGTCGATGGAGCCTGTCGATAGAGTCGTCGCACGTCAACGCGCCCGCCTGCTTTCCGCGGCGACTATTTATACGCCGACGCCGGACAGCGAGCCGTTAATTAAGACGCTGTGTAATTAGCGATTAACGCGCGTTATTAACAGCGCAAACAATCCGCCGTTGGCGAGAGACGGCGCGCCATATGGGGGACTTGCGAACCCGCGGTGTAATAGGCGGATACCATGGAACAGATATCGCCGATACGTTTCGCTGTGCATACGAAAGGCATTCCGAGGCTCCCGCGCGCGCGGGCCATCGTGCTCGAATTTCATCGCTTACGAAGCACCGCCGACATCTGGATACACCGTGAAACGTATACGGGACGTGAGTTCCGGGCTCGTGGTGCGAAAGTGCCGCCGTTCGCGGAAATTAAATCCGCTGGGAATCCGGGGCACGTGATCAGTGCCCGGTAGACGGAATGTTTTCATGACGTCCGCGCCGATTGTGAATGAAGAGGATTTTCCATTTGGTGAGTCCTCTTGTGTGATCGTTCAATTTCACTTGAACCCTGCAGCGAGCACTAGGGAGTGACATGCATTACTCGGTTTTTACGCTTGATCTCCATCGATGAAGTCCGCGATTTAAACGATCTCCAGCGAACGTTGTAATTTCACGCTCGACAAACGAGCACAACAGTAGACACGTAAGAGATTTATTTGATAGAACTCAATTGGTATTTCGAGGAATATAAGTTTGTGAACTTGCATTTTCGAAGTACGCTTTATATATTACATTATATTAAATTACAGAAAATTAATTGTAATTATTAATTGTAAAAAGGTATTTTATTGAACGATAAATGACAGCAATATAGAAACATTATCTCTCTCAGTAGATAAGTGTATTTTTAACTGATTTTTTCATAGGATTGATTTTTGATAATGTTAGAACTAAATGGATAGATAAATGGATAGATAGATATTTTAACTTTGTTAACTATACATATATGTATAGTACAGTAAAATAATATATCCACCATTCAATATTATCACTATTATGATTTGAGTCACCGTTAACCGAAGCTGTCGCAATTACCTACGTTAACGAACAAACACTTCCATTCACGAGACTCGGCAATAAATATTCGTCTATCTAAGTGGGGATGATCGAAGGTACGTGTCTCGCGTGCCGTAAATACGAGAAAGCAATAGTCGCGATTGTTGATCGGGAGAGGCGACATTGTCTCGATGGTCCCGATACCTGCCTCCCACGACATTGTTGGACGGCCTTATTATCCCGAGGCCCTTTGATCGATACGGACAGATATCGATAACGGCGTGATGTTTATCGTGCGGGTAGGCTCGGATAAACGCGTACGGTGTAGCGTTACACAAAGAGCGTGATGCATGGTCGATGGTGGTATCGGTGTGTGGAGCGAGCACTGAGAAAGGGCGAGAGGAACACCTTGTCTCCCGCGGTCGTAGGTGTATCTTCAAAAGGGTTACGAAGAAAGCACCGCGTTTGTGCACCGCACACTCTCACGCGGCTACAATTTGTACGATCTCCTGCCGGGACAGATGTACTCGCAAATTATGCGTTAATGAGATCAACAGCGTACGATAACCGCGAATTTATCATTGTGATAAGTTTTCATCGTGCCTTATTAAGGTGACAAAGAATTTTTGCCCATAAGCGTCACTGTTAATCGACATCAAATTTATTCTTTAAAGTGATAGACTTGCTGATATAAAATGATAAACTCTGATTTTTGCACTTGCAACAATTATCCTTTTAATGTGCCTACACAGTTTGACCAGTTGAACATTTTATAATCAAGACCTTCATGAGGTGCATCTTTTGATGAATGTACGAGCATGAGGCTACGAGCAATGAAGAAGATGACGCAGAAAGAGGTGAAGGGACGAAAGGAAACCGTCGCAGGTCTCATATTGTCGTTGCGCGCGTGGATGTCAGATCCGCTGAAACGAGCAACGGTCAACTGGGTGCGTAATTGAAATCAATTCTTTGGTGCCAAAAGAGCAACGGTCGATAGCAACGAGATATACAGTTCCGCCACGCGCACACGCGTGGAACGTCGCATTAACGACCGGAACTCTTATCGACGTCTCTATTAGGGAGCTCTGTCGGCGAGGGAGACCCTCCCCTACCACTTTGCCTAGCACTGTCGGTTCCGTTTCCGAATTTAATATTTCGCATCAATACGGGATTCGTCGCGCCAACTTCGATCCGATAATCGATACGCGTACATCTAGAGACAGTGACGTGGATGAGGAATTCGCTTTCCGTCGCGGAGTCTGCTGATGTTTGATGGTTGAAGAAGAAGAATGGAGATGAGAATGGTCATGTTATTATGTAACTGGGAACTGCAGAGATTACTCAACTTATTTAGGTCCCTTCATGATTCATGAATATCGCTGAATACATAAACTCGTTAGTTTTAGCAGTCTCTTCTGAATCTAGATTTATAACATCGTGCGCGAGCTAAAGTCAACTAGAATCAGCTGTAATCAAGAACTGCGAACGTCGAACACACGAAATTGATCAAGAAGAAGCGACGTCTGCGGAATGCAATGCTCGACGCATATTAATCGACGCAATCTGCTCTGGATCGGTGACGGGAGCGGCGAAACCAAAAGATCAGCGATGAGCTGCCATCCGAGGAAAGAGAAGCGAAGCGGCAGGCGAGAGAGGATAATAACGTAGGTAGCCTGCGGCACCGGATGATTAATAAATCAGGTATGCCGTTGAGAGAACAGTTTAACCTGCGACCCCAGCGCGATGCATCGCGCTCCTTTTCATTTTTCCTCGTCCCCCATCTATTCGCAACGTGTTGGCGCGCTGGCATTGCTCTCACGCGCGCGCCGCGTGAATCTCCTTCGCGCAAGCTCCGAAACGGACTCCTCGCACCAGATGCTGGCGCTTCCCTCTGTTCTCGCTCGACACGGCGATACAGATACGCGTGGCTAATGGCCCGTTCCCACGGGTCTTAACGCCGAATGTTAATTGTTGCTTAAATTTATGACAGCCCGTCCTCCACCCGCCCGCTCACCTCGGTCTTCTCTCCAGTCTCTCTCGGGCGGCACTCCATTCCGTCCCGTTCCAACCGAACAACCATGGCTATCCATCGTCAACGACAAAGCCGCGTAGTCCGACGATTGGCGATTTGGGAATCGGCACTAGGTACCGAAAGCGGCGACAATTGCCGCCGCGGATACGTCCGTTCGCATCATGTCATCGCCGTCGCGGAACTTTGAACTTGCGGCGCGCGAATTCGCGGTGATAACGCCGTGAACGATTGTTGCCGAGGATGACCGACGTGTGATTGCACAACGATGTTTACGACGCTTAATTAAGGCGGCACTATTGAATCGATAGCGCCATAATCGCCGCTTATTATGCGGAACGTGACGCAGGCTAGTTTACGCGGAGACGACTCGTAAGAGCCAAGTTCTCCCATTGGGAGCAAGTTCATGTTAATGAGGAAAAGGAGGAACGAATAAAAATACAGGCGACTCATAGTGAATGAGATGCCATACTCCGAAAACTTCTATCTAGCTTACTGGCATCTTTTTTAAAGGTCAGCCGAATTGTCGAGTATCGAAATGTCACGCATTTATTTGCTCCGGAAAATGTCGCGTACGCGTCGGTCCTCCCGCACACTAGGTCAGATTTCTCATTTAGGAATGACGTGGGAGTTTGTATTATACGTTTGTATCCCCTCTCGCCGAGAGATTCCGCGGTACGCCGCTGAAATATTTCTGAGGTGCCCCGAATTTCTCGATGTAAGTCGTTAAGCACATGTGATATTTCTCTATGAAACTATCGCCATTCGTTGTACGGAACATAACGTACGACATTTTACTGAACAAACAGTACTAGGATTTACAATACTGGCCGATTTTCCACGGACCATTGCTTTATTATTTCCGCGATAAGAAGAGTTGAGGGAAAAAAACGAGGCCAGCAGAGTGTTGGGGTCGTAAAAGCTTAATGACATCAATCTGTCGCGCTTTGTTCTCTCCTTTCCGTGCTGTTAATAGCCGCCAATTTATTACGCTAAAATGCAATTGTCAATAAAATATTATTATCTTCATTATACTGACGTCAAAGCTCTTTTTATTAGAGTCATAATTTATAACACAAAAGTGTTAAAAAAAAGTAAGACCGCATCCGATGTCCCTTCCTAAGCGTGATCTTCGACAGATTTCTTCTTCGAGCAAGCGCTCACGGAGTAATCCGGATATCCGGATCGAGCCGGATTGCTCTCGAGTTCTTCGTGTTCTCCGGTCATCATCGGCTGGGCCAACTCGGACGTCGACTTTCGAGGACTTCGAGGGAAAGGCGGTTGAGGTAGAAACACCATAGGATCCATCAAGGCGGAGGAGCGCATTAGTCGGGCGCTACGTGGACCGGGTGACTCAGAAATTCCTGGAGCCGGACTGACAAGCAAAATGGGTCAGACGTGGTGCACTTAATAAAGGTGAAGATAGCACGGCGGGCCCGCGATTACCATATGAATCGCCGGGAGACTGTCCAGAAAGGAACACGGTCATGCGATCGTCGCGAGCTCGCGCTCGCGCTCGCGCGCGCCTATTGTGTGTGGTCCCGAGCGTGTGCGTGCGGCTGTCATCAACTGTCAGCGGCAGCTAGGCTTGACGAGCCATCGCTCACCTCGCTGTCGACGGGCTTTCCACGCACACGCGCTGCTGCGACGACCACGCGCACGCACGCGTGCGTTTACGCACGTTCCGCCTCAACCGGTTTCACGGGCGCACCGCGACGTCACCCCGTAGAGGCTGCGCGCCGCGCTTTATCGCTCCCCGCTAATTTGATTCCGGAGTCGATCCTCTGGAGGATAGGCAAATTAGACGGCTAGCGATCCAGCGATCGGGCAGCGATGTCTCAATCCGTCGCGAGCACAGCGCGTTCCTTACTCCGTTGGATGGCGTATCTTTTTCTCATTATCTCGACGCTATTCTTCAAGGTAACAGCAGCATCTGTTTCCTCAGTTTCGTGTATTTCATTGATCAACGTTCTTTTTCTGACTTTTTTGTTAAATCGTCACATAGAAGTGACATGTAGCTTCAACATGCGAGGTTTTCCAGAATTGTTTTCATAGTAACGACTCTTCCCACCATGTTCTTCGTGAGACTGTGTCGTACTCGAAATAATACATGCATGCTTGGAGCTGATCCAGCGCGTGGGCGCATCTATCTGCAGCTGCAGAATCGATCGTCCGCTTCGACTAACGCGATCGCTGCGCGATTTGTTTCGTGCGCGGTCAAGCTCGAGACCATGAGGAAGCCGAAGCTGCGATTGCCAGAAGATGACAAATTACCTTGACGTCGATCACGTGTCGCCTTCCGCCAAACGCCAGCAGAGAACACCGTCAAATCACGCGTTAATTTAATTATCCGCTTCGATAGCGCCGCTAATTGTACCGGCCGATGCTCGCCGCAGATCCTCGCTTCGGCGAAAGTGACCGCCGTTGGTCGGATCGCGCGCACTAACGATCCCAGCAACGAGGCAAATAAAGAAATACCAGCAGCGGCTATAAATATTCGGCGGCGTATATGCGGCGAAAGGGTTAAAGTCGCTGCAGCCGCTCGCGAGGCAAGCGAGACCGTAATTTGACACGGAGCTGCACACAACCGGCCGACGACCAGTGTTCGCCGACGATCATTTAGCGGGCCGATCGTCCGCTCCGGTATAAGGTGTACCCGATTTCCTGGACGAGCTCGCATTCGTCCCTCGTCGCGCCGAACGTCCTCGGGATGCTCGAGAACGAGACGGCGTAATAATGTCACTATTAACGTCGCAGGATTTTACGACGCGTTAATTTGCACCATTTCATCTCTTTCTCTCTCTTTCTCCTCTTCTCTCTCTTCCTCCCTCTCGTGTCTCAGCGTGCCGAGAGTAAGCCAGTTTAATTGGAAAAGGAATCGCGCGACTTCGCGGTTTCGGAGCAAATCGGTGCGCCGTAAATAAACGATAAAGTGCGGCGCGCCCTCCGAAGAGTGCAGGAGAACCGGTCCTCTAGGAAACCGAAAATTCCACCTGTCGCCTCCGGACATTCGTGCGAATAGCCCGCACCCTCATTCTTGATGTGTTACACCGTTCCGGAACGAAGTTCTGTTTGATTACGACGATCGTGGTACTCGTGAACGTAAGAAGCGCAAATAAATCGCCAGAGGGTTCCGCATCGCGTCGACCGATGCAAATGAATAAGACAGTACACACCCTCCTCCCATGTATGCCAAGAGGGATGCAATACGGAGAAGTCGGGTTAGGTAGAACAATAGAGTTAACATACGTAGTTGCGAAAGGGAGATACGCCTCCATTTGTCGGAGTTAGCTTGGAGCTTCGCGAAACGCAAAGCGTTGCGAGTATGTACACATCTCGGATGGAATTAAATTAGTGTACCTGTACGTGATGATGCTGTGTAGATGTACCTGTAATCAAGAGAGAGAGAGAGAGAATTGATGTCGTAAATATATAAATATATAGATCTAAAAGATTGTTGCGATCTAAAATAATAAAGTAAAATAAAATAATAAATATATCAGTTCCACATATTTTCGTGACTTAAATATTATGTATGTAATTTAGAATAACAGATTATATGTATAAATTCCCTCTTATTTAAAATTGTATTTATATGTATGTTCACTTTCGTAGATGACAGCGTATTTAGTCTTTGCTAAAACTGAATTATTTCCTTTGTGACTTACCGAGATCTGTCGGCAAGAATAACAGATCCGTTCTTTCTTACGCGCAATCAACAGAGCTAAAAATAACTGTCGTCAGACCCTGACCACCGAGAGCCTTAATCTAGCCGAAAGCTTCATGCCAGTAAATTATTGTAGTATGTGTTTGAGTGCATTAGTCTTCCCCTTGTGCAGAGATGTCTCACAATTCTAATTGAATAATTATCGAACGAATATGTCTGAATATTATTCAGACTATTATACGGATTATAGTATCTCGGAATTACCAAACTATTCCTTTTATCCGTGAATCATTTTAATTTATTTCCTGAAATATGAATAATTATTAATCATTCTTAACAACGACAATAATTTTAAAAAATTACGTTTCAAATATATTAAAGTATTTTTATAAGATATTTTACTACGATTAGTCATGTTTCTGAGCAAAAAAAAGACACGGAATCATCGATTATTGTTTGCACGTACCTATGACTCCGATCTTTTTTCGTTGCACGCGTCAAACACTCATCTGTCTGAGTCGAAACGTAATCGCTGACGCGCTTGACGCACGTCACGTGAAGCATCGACGTAAATTCATATGAACAGGAGCGCGTGAAATTTTTGCGTAAAAGAGTGCACACGTGCGGACGCAGACGTCAGGCTCCGCCAAAAATAACGCTCATTGATTTGGCGTTCTGAATGAACGAGCTCGCGACGGAGAACGAGACAGCGTGCGCCCGTTGAGAAAGGGGTGCAGTTATATATGGCCATGGAAGAGAATGGCAGCGCAATATCCAAGAACGTGGAGAAACTCCTCTTTCTTCGTACATATATTTCAATGTGTACACATATACGTGGCGGATAAATGGCGAACGCGAAGTCGCGCGCCGCTGCTCGCCTACACGTACCGTGCCGCGGTAATATCACCCTCGAGACTCTCGTGTGTCCGATTTTCGCCATAAATATTCTGGATATTCCGCCAGGCCGCAACGACCGATAGAACCAGCTTCTGCTTTATTATCCGTTCGCTTCGCCTGTACTTCGAGAAGACCCCCTCCCGTATAGCTTTAATCGATGATAGATGCCACGCTCGGCTAGACTTGGTCTGTGCCGCCGTTCTCCGGCTGGACGCTGAATAAAGATTTTCACGCAATGTCCCGTGATCGTGGGACAAGTTCGCGGATAACACGGCGAGGACAATGCTTTCATCTCGTCTCGCGTCTTGAGCGCTGCGTCGACGCCACCGTCTCAGTGGTTTGATGATCGTTGCGCATCGCACGATGATAGATTGCAGTCCCCCTTTATTACTCATTTGCACACAAAGAGCCACTCGTCTCTGTAATTCGCGATGAATAACTTTGACGTTGACGCGCGTTTCGGTCAGATAGCCCTCCGAAAGACCCTCCGTCTAGAAGCGAGCGCGAAGTTAAGAAAAAATTTCCCCAGCTATTGTTTGCTTTTCTGCTGTATGTCGAGATCATTCATTTGTAAAGCTCGCACTTGACATTCCATCTGGAATACAAGGGTTAGAAATGCCGTGGCATAATCGCCTTGAAAATCACACCGTTGCACATTGCTGTCGCGCCACGACGTTATACAGGACTCTCCAAGTGCAGTTGCATTTATCTCCTATTGACTAGGTTCTAAGAAGAAATTGGAGAAACAATAAAATATAATTTAACAATCGAGTTCGATGATATTCAGAAAAAGATATTTGCGCAAAACTTCTTATATAATAATAATAATAATAACATACTATTTTTGCAAAATTTCGTGATTGAAAGATACGAAGAGAAATTTTGAAATTACAATACTTCTGTTCGCAGCTACATAGGTTTATTGTTAGACATGCGTACGACTAAAATATTCAAGGCAAATATCTAATAATGCGTCAGGAGCTCGGAAATATTTCATCTGTGAACACTAGGAATGGTGTTTGAAACGAGCTGTACAATCACTGTTATTATTTGCAGCTACATGCCTCTCGCGCTGTACGTGCGTGAGGCAAACGTAGAACCCCATGCGTCCCCAAGTTTATTTTATGCTTACTACGCTTGGGCCTGCCTCAACACTGCCTTCTCTCGTTGCTCCTATGCGTCTCTTTGCCCGCCCGTATAATGAAACGGTAATTCCTCGTCGCACGTGGCTGATTCCTTTCGAAGATGACGTTAGTAGTGCTTCGAGAGTGTCGTTTAAACCGCCGAGGAACGTGCCTGCGACACGTTCAGTGCTTGGGTGCAACATCGGAACTTTATTTATCACTCATTAATGTAATTCCACGTTGCTAATACCGACGTAATTACGTATTCGACTTGTGCGACGTGAATATACAGCGTCGAGTGTTGCGTGGATGTTAGCCAACTAATTTTTAATATTACTCTTACTTTTTTTTTATTTTAATAAATAACTTCCTTTAAAAGTAAAGTGTACTCACAACTATCCGCGGTCCTCGTTCTGTATTGAAACGTACGAATCATCAAAAATGCGTCGACGAAAATTATATCGATCAGCGACATTTTGCTGTCCAAGGTTAAAAAATCATCAGCAAAAATGCCAGTCACGATGGAAGGAGGCATTAACGAGGAGCGCCGGATTAATCGCGGACGAAGGACTGAGAGGAGCGTGAAATTTCCTTTTATATTTTTCGGCGCTCGGCCGAAGAGTTAATGGGAGCCTGGGATACAGGGACACCGTTGACGTCATTCAACGCTACGCTCACCACCACCGCTACTACCACCACGCAACGCTAATCGGACCGCATCTCGCGGTGCACTACGACGACTTTCCTCGAGTCAGTCGATAGTTTCCCCTTCCACACTGTCGCACGAAAACAGGACGGGAAATTAGCTGCGGTTTCTAATTTCCACTGGACACGCGTTCCGGACCATCGAGAATGTCGATAGTGCGCGTAGGTCGAGACACTGACGGATCGGGCGTCCGCGACGTGAATGCGGGAGGTTTGACGCAAGAAGATGGCCACGAGCGCGGATATCCCGGATCGTTTGCGAAACAACGTTGAACAGGAAACGCGGCGTGCGACAGTTGCACGAATGAAAAATTTCTCGTGATCAAATATCTTGTCGTCGAAAACGTCGAAAAGCGGACGCTATCGTTTCGTCGCTCTGACTTGAGTTCATCGCGATCATCCCTCGACGTTAAAGCCGGCAGTTATCGATCGCGATCGACAGATCGCATCGCATAATGCCCGGCATAATAAATGTGTGTACGTGAGGCGCGCGACGCGGCGGTTAGCGGCTATGGCAGCGATACGACGATTCTGTTTTTCCGCCGAAACTGGGCGGAATCGTGAAAATGGATTTTTGCGTGCTCGCGTCCCAGACTACCGTCTACTTACGTGGGTAGATATAGAGTCAGCAACGCCCACGTCGTCGCCGGGGCTGCTGCCGTCGTTGCCGCTGCTGTTGCCGATGAGGGTGGCTGCCGCTATCGCCGCCACCACGCGAAAATGTCAGACTGGCCGGCTGATACGTTACACCCACGCGCCGAAAAGTAGGGCAAAGTCGATTCATTCATCCACTGATTCATAAGTGTGGGCGTAAGAGCGTAAGGGTTGCGCGGGATCACTGGCGCGTCCCCGTCTCCTCTTTCTCTCCTTTTCTCTTTCTCCCTTTGTATACAACGAAGATACTTCGCCCTATCACGGATGGGATAAAGCGTTAAGACTCCTTTGGGATGTTCTCTCACCATCATCGACGTCCTCCGCGATTTCCTCCTTAGTGAGCTTTCAAACTTTTCCTGACACATCCTCGGGAGTGAAAACGTGTCGCGCATCGCATCGCGTTTTATTCGCGCGGGAATATCATTGCGCGCTCGATGGACTGCGCCGATCGTTGTGAGAGCAAGAGTATGCCGGACCATGCGATAGACCGGTACAGGATGTCGGATTTTCTGTACGAGTTACTACATAGGTGAGTCTCTGGACGCGAACGATTCTGCTTGCAGAAGCGTTACATGTTTACTCGCGACTTAGCGAGTGACGCGTGATTGCACAAGCAGGCGCAATTTTGAAAGAGCGTGAACGCTATATTAAGATGTGTTTTGGAGCTTGACTGAAAAATCTACATGCATAATTGTCCAGCAGTTCCATTAACATTAACGCTCGTGAATTTAAGTAGTTCTGAATAACTTTTCATGTGACTATCGTTATCAGTATTTTTCAGTTTGACAAAGTTAGTTTTATTGGTGCAATCGTACGCCAAGTATTCGTTTGTTTGTAATCTGCACTTATATCCTTGCGAGGCAAGGATTTAATATCAATGTGATATTATCACGTATAAGCTAAATGTTGGGATGCGGCATCGCTACATTAACGTTTGGGGGTGAAACCCGCGCCAATCTGTCTGGGAGGGATCTCTCGTCTGACGCAAATCCTCTACACGTGGCATCGCATTTACTCGCCCTTCCTTATAACATCTTGGCATTTTTATGCAAATAAATCTACGCAATTTTTACGAACATCATTGTGTCTCTCGAGCAAAATCGATAGCAGCAATTCATCCAAGCGGCAATCATCGTAATCGCATTACAACAGAACTTTCGCAACACTATTGTTCACCCAAAAATGTCAGTAAAGTGCAAAAAGTAACGTTACAACAAGAAACAAGAACCTCGTGAATCGGGTTTGACTTCCCGATTGCAATCAGCGGTCGCTTAAAGCCAACGATTTCTGGACTGGAACCACAAGATGATACAAGTGAAGATCATCCGCGTCCATGCAACCATTCCGTGCAACCGCGAATATTCACCCCTCCATCACCACCACTATCAGAAGCTTCCACCCACTAGATTCCCTGCCATCTCCAGAGCCCGAACCGTCCACCGTCCGGATATCCTATACACTGCTAAACACAATGCACCGTCTGCTATTTCTGGCCGTGCGCCATTGTCGATAACCTTTGCATTGTCGAGCCGATGATGGGAGTACCACGATAGGAATACTATTCGCGGGATAGCACCAGTATCCGCCGTCTGTCGTTGGCGATTCGTGAAATTGGTCGAATCTTCCGGCGATGCTGAAGGTCAGAGATCACTTGGGGAAGGTCGCAGCAGCAGTTACCAGAAATCCAGCGGTACGACTGAGACTCAGACTACTTTCGCGTTGGTAAATAATCCGTCTTCGATGGTTACGTCTGATCTCCCGTATTGCCATTGCCGTATGATATACCCGTGACAAATGTTCGCTGCTTTGCTCTAAATCGCACGAATTGTTTGCGAGATTTATGGCAGACAATATGTTCTTATTGTAGCTATTCCACTGTGCGCGGTACATTCAGAAGTCTACAGATAAGAAGATATCAGTTTGCGAATTTGCGAGTTGCACAAACACTAAAACACTACATATTTCGTATATTTGCTCGCTTTTTTGTTAAATACCCCTACGCAAACTGTCAGGGCAAATAACGCGAGCGTCAGAACGAACACGTGGTCCAGAAAAAATAGCGACGCGGTGACCGTAAGGATTCCGCTGAATAAACCGCGCGTTGACGCCGTATGAATTTCGGACGTTTAAAAGCGCCATATGTCAACAACTCGGTATGCCGTGTGAAATTCGAAGAACAGAGGGTACCAGACGTTTACCGCGATTTTCTTTACTCCGTTACTCATAAGCACGCTCTGATCTTCAAGGAAGAGCCAAAGGAGGAAACGGATAAGCCGCTCGTCCACGCTTTTCTTCGTGGTTTTTTTTGTTCCCAGCTGGCGCCCTCGCAGAATTAGAATGTGGCGGCCAAAAATAGAACGTTGATCACAATACTGTTTCTCGGAGCGGCCGAAAATAAGGAAACCTAGCGAGGAGGGTTTCGAGTTGTTGGAGATACTCCTCGTGCAATCGAGCACAATTTAATAAAAAAGAAGTGCGATCAAGGATAGATAAAATAAGATATGAGCTATGATGAATTCTATTGATTTTCTGTGTAACTGGGAGAGTGGTAGGAGTATATATTTTCACATACGTATAAATCTATCATTTTACTGAATTGGAATGTGAAATTTTCGATACACAATTTAAGTTACTCCGTTATTTTTCTTTGTATTTTGTATTTATAGTATAAATCTTTTTTCTTTTTTTACCGAAAAGGAGTTTATTAAGTTATCCATGACGTTTAACAAAGCCTAGAAGTACCTTTAAATAAATCGTCGACGGAAAGATGAGCGGACAAAATCAACAAAGAGAAAACCTGTGGAATCTCAACAGTCGTTTCGGCGTCACGAACTTACCTGGAAATCTTTTGAACCTATTTTTCCTCGGATTCATAAAATGGCACTGAACGAATCCTGTAACGGACGTTCGTATAGTTTTAATGAGATGAAGACCCTTGTCGGTTCGAAAGGTTTTATTTGAGGAGTTCTCTACATTCGTTACAACATCATTCATTCATTTATGTGATACGTGACTTTTTCGTGTGTTACACGTCGTCTTAAAAATCTTTCTTAGCAGCAAAGTGAACGCGAGACAATTTAGAGCGACGTCTCTGTGGATATATTCGAAACAATTTAAGATTTCTCGGGGTTTAATCAACATTCGAATGTATCAATCAACTCGTAAATTATTCGCAGCGATTCTACATATTCACTTTGCGGAATGACTCTATGACGTAACGTGCAATTTCGATCGAAGGTGCGAGCGCGCATCGCGTGTGGCCCTCGGCGTTCAATCCAGTTTATCGACTAAATCATCCGGTTGCCATCGATTTGCATAACTTATGCAGTGGCCAATGACCGTTTATTACACAATCGGTATATAGACGTGTTGCGGTTGCAGCCCGTGGCAACGGCCGGCAACAATAAATACCAACTATCCAAACGACATATTTATTTAATTATTGTGTTACTTTCAGTTCCTGCTTATTCATACATATGCGCCTATCATTTACTAATATAATAATTAAATTTGTATATTATCGTCGCTCGATTTGCGTCATATACGTTTCACATTTTGTTCAAGATGATACACACATGACAATATCGATTTTAAATGTACGTAAATTTGTACATATTGCATTCCATATGTAAAACCACGTGAACTTATATTTGTTGCTACCTTTGTGTGACGTAATTAATATTGCAAACATCGTATACCGTTAAAAGCGGCAAGGCGGTGAATAAATAAACTATGTAACCTGCATTACGTTGTTTCTACAAACATTATTGTCAAGTTAAAGACATGAATCAAACGCAACATTCGCCTACAGGTATGATAAATAACTGTACGTGATTCGCGCGCGCATATAAGGGCACGACGTCTGCATTCTTTCGGCTAACTCCTGCAAACTTTGTGGCAGAGTGACCTGTACGTGTCTACGGGTAAACGTGCGGAATGCTTGGCCGATCTTCTGCTCCCAAGAGAGCAAAGATACACGTTTATACGACCTAGTGTGCCCAGCCGACGAACATTAAACCTATATGGAGTATACCTCAAACATTCGAATCGTTGTGCCGTCTTGTGACGGCGGCTCTTGACCCACGATATCGGCAATCGAGTTTGGCGATTGCCCAAATCGATCCGCGAATCTGGAGCACTCACCAGCGTGAGCCGCAGGCATATAGAAAGGATGTTAACCGAGAAGAATGAACGATTACGTAATTGTAAGCTCGCGATACCGGATCATTCAATTCACAGCGAGCTTTACGCAATATCAGTGAATCGATGAATGTATCAAATTACTTGTCACGCAGGCATATGTAATAATTAAAAATAACGTTGCATCATTAATTATTACATCACCGAACAGAAATGATAAATGGCACACCCTTGTCGCACAGTTACAATCAGCTTCTTACATCTTTCATGATTAATTTTGCTACTATTTTGCGATCGTCCTATTTTTATCTATTTTCCCGAGAACTCCGGCACAGCTTCCCTCTATGGGACGCGGGAAGTGGTCGAGGTGTTGGATCGTCGCGGGTAGTAAAGCTGCAAGACGACACGGAGCACTCCGCACGCCCTCCGGAGACGCACGCGTGAGATATGTACGCGTAATGCAACGCGATAATATGAGTTTCGGGAGTAATTGTTTACGCGTGCCAAGTGAGTTATTTGGCACGTGGCCACGCGGGGGATGACGGAGGCGGCATCCACGTGGTCAGCCGATTTGTATGTGTGTGTGTTCGTCGGGATTTCCTCTGTCTCTCCCTTTCTTCCCTGCGCACCCCTTCGCAGCTTTTCTATTTTCATTCCGCGCTCTTTCTCCGTTCCCCGTGCGGTTTGCGTGTAGCGCGCACGCAACAAAGAAATGTCTCCGAAGAGACGCGATCGCGGAGCCCTTTTTGCCGCAGCCTTTCGACTTTATGGCTTTATTACACGTGACTATTATTATTCTTGCGAAGGGAAGAGATAGTGGAGCAACCCAACAGCGCGCACCACGGAATTGTTACTGAAGGGGAAAAACATGATTTTCTCAGTTTAGTATTCTGCAAATGTGCGCGAGAATCTCGCTTGCTAATATTGTTTTATGATGATACATCTTGAAATCTTGTCTTGTGTTGACGTGTCGAAGCTGTATGATTTATTATTATTTTTATTTCAATGAAATATATTGTTAGGGAAAAAGGTTTGTCATATTTATTATTATATTTATTGTCAGCCATTTTGTTCGTGCGGTCACAAAAACATTTCGCACGATTTTCTTCGGTTATTCTTATTGTATACTCAATAGTGACAATGAAATTAACGACAACACACATTTGCACAGAGACTGCTACTTGTTGTCGCTGCATTTTTGCGAATGAAATGGCACGAAAATCGATTGCATTAGCGGTGACGCAAGTTGAACCGTCATCTCGCACGAAACTCGTTATCGTGTATGATGCAAGATTGTAACGAAGTCGCGACTCCGCGATGCTGTTGCCGGAAGTTCGTCTCACCCTTCAGCGTCGGGCGCGATCGAATCGAAGCCATTTCGAAATATCGGAGAAAGTAGAAGAGGAAGAAGCAGACACGAGAAAGGAGACGGCGACGTCGGTGGATGCTTCCTCCATGTGGAGGAGTCGGAATCGTCCTTCGGGTGGCGGCAGCGGCGACGACGACGACGACGACGTCGGCGGTGGCGGCGGCGGCGATGGTGGTGGTGGTAGTGTTGCAAGTGGGGGCACGAAATAAGGGTAGTTTGCGGGGGCGGGGGCGGTGGTTCGTCAGTTTCCGGGTTGTTTCGGAGTGAGTGAGGGCGAGATGGGGCGCCACGGGGGGCGAGCGGGCAGGAGCCGCGAGCCACGACACGACGAGGCGTCGCGACGTCAGTAGAGCGCCGCGCTATCGACCACCGCCACGAGACACCGTCGTCGTCGTCGTCGTCGTCGCCGTCGTCGTTGTCGTTGTCCTCGTCATCATTGTCGTCATCGTCATCGTCGTCTTCCAATATCGTCCTCCGATACTTTACCACATAGTTCGTCCACGAGACGCAGCGGTTTACCTCACCGACAATTCGCGGCGCGAAAAGAGCGATCGCGCGTAAACGGTGTCCCGCACGAAGAAGGAGAAGAAGAAGAAGAAAAAGAAGGCAAAGGGGGGGTAGTTACATTGACGTGGATCGCGAGAAGTTCACAGAATCGTGAGATATCGCGGGAACGTGAGGTACCGCGAGATCGCGAGGTGGTCGGTTCAGTTTTCGGTGAGGATCGCAACACCGGACGCCACGAGGATCGTACGACGGCGCGGCGCACGCACGCGTGTGATTCGCACGCGTGACCGTCGCAAGGTAATCGTGTCAGGAACGTGCGAGAACGTTGGGTGCGTGCGTGAATACATACTCGAAGGATCGTCGTCTGAGCACTACGAGCCACCCCGTGTGAGACCCAATGACTGTCCATCCAGGGACCACGGGACACACATGTTCGTTATAAGGTCAGTGCACGAGCCGCGCTGTTTGCCTTCTTGCCGCCCCCGTAAAGTGCTTTTCTTTCCTTTCCCTTGCGATGGAAAATTGCGAGAGATTCGTCAGAGGATTCTCGATCGTGCGAATTCGGTGCGGAGCACGGAGCGGTACAGGGAAAACTTACGTAAACGTGTGATCTCGTTTGTGTTTGAAACTCATAGAGTTTCAGTTTGGTAGCTTCCAAGAAAGATCGCGCGGAGACGGTATCTGCGGAGAATTCGCGGCTGGGAGGGAAATAACGCGAAAATTTGCTGGTTCGCCTTGTGCGTGGGAATATCGTGGCGAATTTACGGTAGCTTCCACAGACGCGGATCCGTTCCAGCTTGACCTTTAGAATTTCCGAGCAAGTGCGTTAAGGCGAGCGGATACGTCGATGAGCAGACGCGCGTCTCGACCGCTTCCGCGATTGCTTCGCATTCTCGCATTTGCGAGGGGTAAGTCGTGGAACCAATGTCGCGCGCAGATTTATCGTCTCCGGTCTCGTTTCGCTACGTTTCCGCGGGAGAGCGTTCTCAAAATTGCGACGACGAAATCCATTCTAATCGCGGCCGTCTTCCCCTTGCTCCACTCCGAGCCGGCGACTACCGAGGAGACGGGGGAAGAGGGCGAGAATTTGCTCACAGCTAGACAACACGAGCAGTTTGTCCAAGGCTGAATTAAAGGGATAGATTCGTTTCTTCCTGCTGGAGCTGTTCCGTCCTCGCGCGCGTCACGTATCTTCTTTCCAGATTTTGGCAAGCTTCTTACTTTCCGTGCAACTGGCTGCCTGAATTGTTAACGATTTGCACAAAAATGCACGGCACTTACGGCGCGGAGATATTACTTGACCTCCTATTTAGCTGAAGCTACACAGGGAAATTGTACGAATGCATTAACGCAATTGAGCATACTCTTCGAGCGCCGAAAATACGGGAAACGAGTGCGAGTGTCGGGATGGATGTCGCGCGGAGACATCGATTGGAGGGTGGAGGGTGAACCAAAGGGACTAAGTGACGCGACACATTTTTTACATATTTTTCTTTTCTGTTCCAAATTTCTACACATGACATCACCATGGTGATCATCACCACTTCAAAATAGTTTTTAATTAAAGAAGCTTCAATTATCCGAGATTCCGACAAATATATTTCAATTTCACAAAAGCAATTTACATCTTTTACATCAAATTACAGTTTTTATTTTGTTGCATTCAGTTGATTCGTGCTCGCAGTGATAGCAGTACATTTAAAAATGTGTCATCACCACGGAAGATATTTTGTGTCTTCCATTTTCATCCTTCATAGCCGGTGTGTCATCGATGAATCTCGTCCAGAATCGCCAGAAGGATCTCGAACCCTCGCGATTCTCGCGTTCGTACGCGCGGTGATAGTCCTTACGCCTCGCGTAGCCTTCTGAAAAGCGAGACCCTCCGCGATATTTTCGAGTCAACGACGTCCTTGCTCACCCCTAGTCTGCTCGTGCCTCCCCGGGGCGTACAAAAGCCCGCGTTAGGCTCGACATCGTGAGGGGACGATTTCCAAAGGAATTCGCGATTAACGCGTCATCGCCCCATTGCGCATCAATCTGCTTCCGTTTGTCGACCCGCGGGCGACGCTCGTGCTGGTGGAAACAAACATCCGTATCCCACGGCTCCGTCTGTGATTTCCTCCGGCCGTGCGTCTTCCCGAGAAAATGGCGCCGGATCGATCGGGCTTATCACGATCCTTCTGGAAGTTGCAATGCCCTGGTTTGAGAAAACTGTTTTCTCAATATGCTGATTCATCTGCATCATGTGATATAAAGGACCCTAACGTTTTTTAATCGTAACAGTTGTAACCCAATCAGAAACTGCAAATGAGTTAACTTGAGATTATGATATTTTGCAGCGATAATCCGATTTTTACATGAAAGGTTGTTGTTAATTTGATGTAGATTTTGTGTAGCATTTCGGCTACACGAAATTCTCGAGTGGCTTTCGAGAACGTGAATATTAAAACCTGGAATGTGACAGATAATGTAGTTTTCACGTGCTGCAATTATTTTTTAAGATCCTTGTTAGCACAAGGAGGGGAAAGATGGAAATGAGGACGCGGGCAGAGCAAAAGAGGACTTTCAATTTCTGCATCGCGCTGGATTACTCAGTTCGTCGGTTCGTTGCCCACCGTCTTATCCCCGTGTTAATGAAATTAGGAAAAAAAACATACTTACCCCGATTGAAAGTCCAATCCAAATTAAAAGGATGCCGAACCTGCCAAACTTGAAAGGGTGCCAGTGCTTACGGTCTCTAGGTTAGCGAACTGGGAATATATACCTTGGCCCTCGCGTATATTACAGGGTCGAACTAGTTTAGCGAGTTGGACGGGGCCGAAGAGGCACGTGAGGGGTATGAACCTTTCATCGCGTTGAATTTCAAATCCGCGTATCCCACGGGAGAAATTGGCGCCGCTCCAATCGCGACTCGACGCTTACCTGCCCGTATTCCCCCTCATTCGTTCTTTCTTCGTCGCCCATACTTCTCGCACCACTGCACGTTTTATCATGATTAAATGATGTAAAAGCGGATTGTGAAACTCCGTTTATCATGTAAAATTTGAATGTCGACGATGGTCGCGAGCACTCGACAAGCCTAGAGGATTGTTGCAACAGACATTTCGGACATTGGAGAACCAACGAGAGAGAAAGCCGAAGGAGAGCAACGAAGACGTAATCCCTCGTGATCAATATATTTCAAATTAATACTCGAACTCTGTGTCTTCAGTTCCGGTTTACAAGCTCGCGCGGCACGGGTCGTTTTATTTCCGTCAGCGGCGGCGGCGGGCTTCATTGTCAACGGTGAGATCTCGAGAGGTCGGCCGGCTCAGAAGTGCCGGGAGCCTTGACTCAGTCACCCTGAAGTCTCAAGTGTCACCGCGTCCGTGCCTCCGCATACGGCGTACCGCTTATCTGCGACGTGTGCAGCGCGCTGCAGAACAACGCGCGACCGTCGCGCGAGCGGACACGCCATGTTTCCGCGCGTACCGAGAGACAGGTTGTATTGTCGTGGCTATTGTCGCCGTGGCGCGAACCTCACGCACCCTTTTACCCCTACCGCCGTAAATACCCGGGCACGACGGTCGCCGTGCATAAGATCGCGGCGGCTTGCCAAAATGCTGGCCGTTGTTGCGTCGCTCCGGCCGACAAGCTGCGTTTTTTTACGGAGATTGACGTTTACGGGACATGGCCGTTCGTTATTTATTTCCAGCCGCGAGAGTGCCGGAGTACGGCACGTACATATGTGCGTGAGCGTGCGTGGCCGCTCAAGGTGGCGGATTTGACCCTAGTTTAGTGGGGTTTACGCTCGCGCTGAGAATAATTTGCATAACGGCCGGTACACGGCTCGCGGAACGATCGCGAATGAATTTACGCATTTCCTTACGATCCGCGAGGCCGCGGGTATTAATGGCGCGAAACGCTTTCGAAACGCTGGACCCCGCGCGTCCGGGGCCTCAATTAAAGATCTCGAACGGCGTCGCGCGGAATTTACCTCGGCGTAAATACATGCGCCCGTAAAAACTCGGTACCTTGTTCTCTGCGGATATTTTATCGGCAATAATGTAACAAAATAGTAATAGAGAAAACGCGGCGCTACGCGACTCTCCCGCGCTTCATCATGGGACACCGCTCCGGGCAACTTATCGCTCCTACGCTTCCCCATCGCATGTGAATCTTCCTTATTGATTTTTACAACGCGCGACTCCGTCGTAAAAATCGACGAGGAATGTGAAATGTGACGCGTGTTCGCGCCTTGAATGCCGCTTCCTGATGACGGTGCGGTGTGCGTCACTGATGATAGTAAATTTACCGAATTTAAACCTCGTCACGTCGGAATTGCGATCCACGAAGTTAAGCGCGGAAGCTTTGAAATCCTTGGGAAACCTAATCCTGTAATCTTGTGTTAATTAGATAGAAATCTTGGACCTTTGCATCTGCGGCTTGATAATCTATTCTCTTCGGCGCTATAATTTACGATTTGTAGGTAATTAAAATAATTGAACGAGTGTTACATGGATTATAATAAATCCAGAATTGGACGTCTACACGAGTCACGAAGATCAATAAGACTCATTGGTTATCGATACAGGTATACCAACGCAGATTCCAGATATTCCAGCTTATTGATCGCGGCAATCGATAAATGCCGTATCGCGCGAGTTTACTCCAGTTAGAAAATTCCCCTGTATATCACGTCACGGCGAGCGTTGTCCCACTGTTACGTGGAAGTTTGCGAAAAATTCGCGCCGAAATTGACAAACGTTATTGCACTCGCGCGCGCGTAATTCGTAGCGCGCGGAGTCGTCCCCGTCTCGCCGAATTGCGCAACTGCCATTACCATTCTGGTTCCGAAACTTACGACGTCTCGCGCGATTTATATATCGACAACTCGCGCCGGTACCTGTTTACGTTCGCGTCGCGCGCTGGCAGCGCGTTGTAAATCAGATTTCGGCGACGCGTGGTCCAGCATTATTCGGCCGCGTCGCTTTGGGGCCACGCTCGCTCGAGGAGAGACGCAGGTGCCGTTATATGAGAGACGCATTCGCACTTCCCTCGAGTGGACACACTCCGCGCTCTCTTCCAATAAATTCGCTTTACTGCCGCTCATTGAGACGGCTATCGCCGTCCGATTGTTGATCCGTGTTCATCGGAGCTCGTAAAACGATCCTCGTCGCGATCTTCGTCCTCCTTTCTCGTCTGGACGCTCGTCCCACCGCGATACTGCGCGCTGCATTTGCGAGCTAAGTCTCCTTTCAACGCGAATCAACATCAATTGTAATGTGGAGTACGCATGATAGATGATGCAGAGTAAAAAGCGGCATGCGTTATACGAAAGCGCTAAAGTAAGTTTAATAGTTTTCTTAATTTTTTTATCACAAAATGTACAGAATTTAATAAAAAATTATAAAGGTTTTATTAAAGATTTCATTTTTCGAGCTCGGAAAACTTAGAATTAAGGATTACAGTTTACAGAGAAGCGCAATAAGAGAGCAAAGTTTTTATAAAATCGTGAGAGTTTAACATATCGTGACGGGAAAATTAATAGCGACAAAATTCAGCATTCGTGCATGCCACATATTACTTCTTACTGAATCCTCTATCCTTAGTATCCGTAACATTGCATTTGCGTGTGTCGTGAAGGTAAGCCTTGCATTGTAGACACTTTATGGACTCGGTACCAAGCAATCCCTGCTAATGGCCGTCGCGCAATAAACGCGACGCGGGGTGAGAGAGATGCTTAAAGCCGTGGACGGAGTCGACGGGGTGAAAATCGGCGGATTTATGGGCACGCGTCATCCTTTTAGTACCAAAGAACGGGAGTACCTTCTTCCGCGGATATAAATACCGATGAGTGATAAAATTCTACGGTGGTGCGCGCGTACATAACTGCGAAAATGATCATTCCGAGATTTCGGATCTTCCGGCTGGCTGACGACAGCAATATCACTGAAGAGAGAAAAAGAGAAAGAATACATTGACGAGAGCACATAGCAGTAGACAAGAAGAGTCTCGGCTCTCCCATTGAGACGCAATCGCTGAATTAACAACTGCCTTCCGTTCTTTCCTTCAGCCGGATTTTCGACGAAACGCGTCACTTCTCAACGAAGCGAAACTATTCTCGGGAGGGTTACGTAGCTTTCCAGATTACAGGCAGTTTTACGCGAGTTAGCAGGTAGGGCGGCTCTCCGAGGACCGTGGCCTCATGGGGACCGGAATAAAGAGGGATCCGTTGGCGGCATCGGTGTGGCGTTAGAAAGTTCGCCTTGGCCGGTGTTTGCTCTAACGCCTTGGCGACTGGTCTGCGGTTATCCAAACGGACGGAAACCCACTCACGAGAGCACCTGTGGAGCCTGCGGCTCCGCTGCTGCCGCCGCCGCTGCTGCTGCTGCTGCTGTTGCTTTTGTTCTTCCAGCCGTTCTCTTCCCCCTCGCGCCACCCGGTTGCACACCGCCGATGCTGCGCCGGTGGCCTCCACCGTTCTACCTACCTACCTACCTGTTGTGTTACTTACGCTTCGCCTGCTGGTCACACTTCTCAGGAGTCGAGGGCGGGAGTCACTTTAAAGGGATTAGCACAATTTTCGACTGCGACGCCGGACAACCTCTGGATGACTCGTAGCCGAGAGTGAAAATTACGGTGCGCCATGCGACCTGAAGGCGAGAAAATTACAGGCCCGGCTACGTTTCCAGCACCTGGGATGTCGTACCCTTTAGATTACCTGGCAGCGTCGACGCATTCTTCAGGAAAATCGCCTGGAGACATATTTAGTTTTAACACGTTGAGAATTGACACAGTTTAATTCGGGCTTTTTATTAGCGCGTTAGTAAATTGCACTTTACGAGTTACAAAGCAATAATTTATTCTGACAGCTCCTCACGTTCTCCAACTTTGTTCTTTTACAGCGTCTTTCTTACGTTTCTCTAACAATTATCTGTCGCGAAAAATGTGCGCGGATGAAATACCGCAAAAATATGCAGAAATGAGTACGTACCATGAAATAAGCCTTGAAGATGCACTTTGCGATGGAAACATCTCGACCGATTCAAAATGTGACACAACGGTGCTCGTTACGTCGCTCTCGTACTCTCGTCATCGTTCACGGCGGGAGTTCCGTCCCTCGCCCGGCTGGAAACCTCCAATATTCCGGACACGAGAAACTTGGTCAAGATACCTGCAAGTGGGTCGAGTCGAGAGCGGAATCGGACGGAATCCGTGCTAATTGAGCGACCATACATGCCCACGGGATTTCGATACGGTGGCCGCTGGATCGGCATGGAAATGCCAATAGGAAGTGCATCGCGCGTGGCTGATACGACTTGTGATTCCGACCGCTGAGACTTCCCGCGCGAGAGGCGCGGTAATAAATTCGTCCCTCGGGAAAACAACTGGCAGCGATTCGGCTGTGTGAGAGCATCTTCTCGCATACAACAAACGTAGTCGTGCTCTCGATTCTCTCCACTCGCCCCGGACCTGGAAAACGTCGTGGACGCATTCGTGCACACGTGTTTTATGGCTCAGCTCTCTCAGTCTTCCTCGTTCTGGCGGCGTCGCGCGTACCACCATTACCGGGAACGCCGCGACCGAGGATATTTTCGCAGGACGCATTCTTTTCGAAAATACTCGAAACTTGGACGATTTGTCGTCCGCGCCCGAGTCGAACTCGATAAAGCGCCGGTCGCGTCGCATCCGATCAGCTATAGTGCACATAGCGGAATAGAAGGGAACATAATCGATGCAGGCGTAAGAATTGTAGATACGAGGCAAGAGTCATACGAGGAGCCGCGCGGGGGATGAAGGGAAAAGGGAAAAAAGGTTCGCGTACGAAGGACGAGAATG
This sequence comes from Ooceraea biroi, assembly GCF_003672135.1. Taxonomy (NCBI): domain Eukaryota; kingdom Metazoa; phylum Arthropoda; class Insecta; order Hymenoptera; family Formicidae; genus Ooceraea; species Ooceraea biroi. The sequence goes on from NC_039507.1 coordinate 4,386,012, forward strand.
GAAGCACGAGCGAAGGAGGATGAAAGGCGGGGACAGCCTGACGGCGAAGAACTTAATCACGTAAAATTCTTAAAGTTCATCTCGATACGACGCGATGCACTTTGATCGCGGAATTTATGTCCGGGGTGCAACGTACCCGCCATTAAATCCCGTGCTCGTCGGTGCGTGCCGCGGAAAATTCATCGCGAAGATTCGCGGCCAGGATTCATTCTCCGTCATTGATCGGTGTGGTATACAACGCAGAAAGGAGAGAGTGCTTTTCCTTCCCTTTTTCCCCGTCGTAAGAAAATATTATTCTTCCGAGAAAAAGTCGGTGCTCGCCGACACCGGATTTTCGAAGTCCCCGCGGTTTCTTTTAAGTAACTTGCCGACGAGAAGAATGTGTGAAATTCGTCGTCGCCAAGATCTTTATTCGCAATTAGAACTTCGATCCGTCGTTAAATATATTGCGCGATCCGATTTTTAGTCCATCTTGGATATAATTTATTCAAAATTTCTAAAAAAATTCCAAAATATAAAATTTTTTAATCGTTTTGCATCGATGGACGTTCCGAAAACGTGAAGCACAATCGATCTTTGGTTCACGTTGGCGCTCCCACGACTGTGATCGCGCGTAAAGTTGTCTGAAGAAAGCTTTTAGGAGAAAGGTGGTATTCCGGAAAGGAAAGGTCGTCGGTGCGTGTCGGGGAATCGGATTGTCCTCTTATAAGAAGCACATCGACGCTAGATGCGGATGGATCGCGCGGAAAAGCCGGCCATCCTGGGGGTGGCTTTACGGTCCGCTGCTAAAGTCAGCAAAGACAATGAAAACATCTCGGTAAATCAGGAGAGACGACCGGTAAGCAGATTAGTAGAGCTTACAAGGCATTACCGCGGTGCGAGACGGAAGGAGACACGCCGCAGTCATCTCGACTTGGGTGAGCCGGCTGATCCTCTCCCTGCGTTTCGCTCTTTCTCGCAAGTTTCTCTCGTTCCTCGTTCCTTTCCAGCTTTTTCTCACTTTTCGCGTTTCTCGTTCTTTCTCGCTTTCTACTTGTCCGTTCTACTCTGCTGATCGCACTTCTCTCTCTTTTTCTCTCTCTCTCCTCTGGAAGTGCTTTGCACACGCGAAGTTAACCACCCGTGAAGCCAGCACAATATATCTCGGAGATAATTCGCTTGTTAGGGTCGTGCGCCTTTACATTAATTTCCATACAGTCTATCTTGCGACCGTCTCTTTGCGTGCGGCAATAACGACAGCCGTCTTTTCGTGGCGCATCGCGCTCTTTGAAACGAATAATTGCCGTCTCAATTTACCGCGGTTAATGCGTATTATCCCTGCGTCTCTTTCGGCGTCTGAACAGGTCAGAATCCCGTTTCTCGCGCATTCGTAACTGTTACCGGAGGTCTCACACGTACGGTATCTTCTTCACGTGTATATACGACGACTTGTACGCCAGTACGTGTGTATCTCTTAATGTCCGCGCTATGTACATAAGATATTGTTTCGGCGGATAAATGGGTGAACCTTCTTTGAAGCAACCGCACGAAAGCGCGTGTCGCAATATCTAATGCAGTTACAATGTACCATGTATCCGATCTCGATTACGCCAACCGTCTGATTTAGCCAAACCCAGCTTGACTCTCTGGAAATGCTTTTCTAAATGGTACCTATTTACGACACAAGTACTGAGAAATTTACAACAAAGGAGTGAAGTTTTATTTCGTTTGTGTCCAACCGGCGGAAGGATTGTACATAAAGTTGTCGCCGCCTCGCGATTACAATGCTTGCGTCTTGGTCGCAGCTATGTCACTGAGACAAAGGTATTCCTTTCGTGGCACGTAGGTAACTTGGAACGGTGTGCGAGGCACTTGTCGTCGTGTCGATGCCCGCGATACCACCAGTTGCCTGTCACTCGGCCTCGATTGATCGATTCTCGCTTCTTCACTCAAGTCCAGTATCCCACCCTAGTCTCTCCTTCGCCATCCTCCGCCCGTACGTGTCTCGCACGGATGCTTTCTCCATCGTCTTCGACGTCCTTGTTCCCTTTATCGTCGTTTCGCTTACACGCGTATACTCCCCGCACTCGACGTAGCCTCCACTAATTTGATATACGAACGGCGGAGACCGGCTAAAGACCTACCTGATGAGTCGATACGCCCGAAACCGATCCAACGGGATCGCGGTCTGTTTATTGTAGCAACTTGTAACGAACTATATTCACTGGCTCCATTGGCCTTACACGTTTAAGCGGCTACAAATTAATGATACGATGTTATCCCTTGATTGTTACATGCCTTTTCTTCGGGTATATTTTGTTTTCTTGTATTCGCCCGAGTTGTGTAATGCTCGAGGAGTTGAACAGATTAACGTGGTATAATCGTCTGAAGAGAGATACCTTGCAAGTTTCATAATTTATTATTATAAAAACTATAAATATAAAATGCTATATATTCGATAAGAGAAATCTCTTAATCGCTTATTTGTCAAATTTATTTTACGAGCTTGTTCTTTTGCCGGCTGAAGACTGGAACATATTGAGATGTAATTCTACCTCTAAGAAAATAATATTCTCGTATTATGGAAACTACGCGATTAAAGTATAACGAATAGGCTCTAAAAAATTAATCCCGATCGATGCGCTAACTGAGTCGAAGTTCACGAGCCATAAAATCAATGAACCACAAACACTCCGTGATGTACGCATCAGCATCGCTCAGAGAACGATCTTGAGCTGATGACAGGGGACTTTAAGCGTTATAGTGGTTTGGCGTGGCCTCATGAGAGTTTATTCCAATCAAACAGCGTGTTAAGTCCAAATTATCGCGTCGTAAAATTCCGTTAGTCGGCAAGATCCGTGATGTACGGGACGATGTCGATCCCCGAGCGCTCGTCTAAGCCGATGGTACACCTTCATGATAAATATCGTGCTGTGTCTTCTTCCGAGACACCGAGTCATCGAGATGCACCTGTACGCAATACGTGTATGTATACGCCGATCATTGTTGCCCTTACGGGAGCGTAGGTGCGATCGCGCAGGGATTATCGAGCATTACGCTGTGATGTGCGCCGTGACAGGGCCGTAAACTCGAGGTGAGAGAAAGAGAAGGATGGAAAGAGAGGATCGCTTTATGGTGGTCCCTGGAGCAGCATGTGCCGAGATAATCCCCACGATCGCGTCACGATGCCGATGCATTAAAACGCTCTTAAATCCGGCGAAGTCTTGGCGGTAGTCGCGCGCGATCGCAGCCAGCCAGGCAGGTCGCCGAGAGAGTTCAGGCAGTCTATTAATTTGTCATAAACGTAGCACATATACGTGCGTGATACCTGCCGATAACCGGGTAGATTTATAGACCCACCTCTTCGCGCGCAACTCGCCTTCCCGTATTATCGGTAAGTGCCTGTCGTTAAACACGGCCTGACAATCGTCGACGTGTCGACTATGATTTAAGATGTTCCTCCGGTTACGTACGCGTACGTCACTCCTGTCGCCGTGATTATTTCCGGAGATTGCGCTGAACACTGTGTGTGCTTCTAAATACGAATATCGATATGTGAGCAGAATCCGACGAAAAATACGAGAGTTACAGCATTCTAGCTCAAATTGCAATATTAAAGCATGTTGAATGAGGAGGAGGACGATATAGGGTAGTATCCCGATTAGCAGAGTATCACACAGCTTTCCCCGTCTACTTTAGGCTTCCGCGTGTATGATCTCGAGGCTTGAAGAAAAACATACAGGTATAATAGTAGCATCGCTTGTTGAACGTCACTGCACGATGACATGCGTGGCGCGTGTTTGGGATGCTAAATAATAAAATCATCCCGAAAATCATCCGAGGAGCGCCGTTTCTAATAAAATGGGATAGAGCTCTCGTCTCGCGAAGAGCGTGTCGAAGTCGGCCAATCAGACGTGCGTGAACTGAACAGGCTGCCACCAGCCTTGCCGGGGCAACTTCTATAATCTGATTGAAGTCGCTCGATGGGCTAATGAGCAACGTCTCCGCATTCCGTTCTCACCTTTCCAAGCCCTTTACGCGTGCCATTAAACATACACGCGTACGTTTCGAAAGTTTCCGAGCGAGCCCCTCGTGGTTTTCCTTTTACTGTCGGCACACGAGTAGACCGGTGTCGTCGACATTGCGATACGGATACGTGCGTGTACGAACAAAATATATTCGTTATGCAAATTAAGATACTTAGGCCGTAAACGTCAACGGCGTGGAGATCGCGGGCGTTCAATATTCCTATATGGGGAATAAAAATCTACGGCGCATACGTTAAGTTTTACCGACTTCGTAATTACGCACGAAAGAATGCGGTGCAAGATACGTGCGCTTTTAACGATTTCATAATCCAGAAGCAGATGTGCATATCCCAAAATACGTTATTTTCGGTATGTAGATATCTTGTCTCGACCTTACTACGTAGTATACATGATATATTTAATTAATAAATTTCACAAAAGCGATAATTTTTTTCTCAGTGGGGCGTGCGTTCGCAATTTTATACTTACTCGCAAGATACTTGCGATCGCAAGATTTATGAAATTATTAAGTACTGCAAAAAGATCAAGAAGAATTCTATCGACCAGGTCGATCAGTAAGTGTTGCTTACAACTTCTGTTAGCAATCTTCAGACAGGAAAATATCGTTGTTTTCCAGCTAGAAGTTTCAAGGTTTAATTTTTGACAAAGTACAGAACATGCATTATTATTTTTATCGTCGTTGATCCTTTATAAATCTTATCTTGAGAGACTTGAGATTACTTTGTTGAAATATTTTTAATACATTCTTTATATATCTATCCTTCTCATGTCGCAGAACGATATCACTAGCGATTACGCTCGTGCGACTGCTGACAGAACACGTCCGACGTGGCACAACACCTATCGGTGCAGCACAACCAGCAGCATCTGTTTTACAATCGCGAAGGTGGAAACGGTGCGCCGGCGCTCGATAAGATCTCCACGAGGCGGAAACCGGTATCCCGATCCCGCAAGTTTCGCACGCGGAAAGAGGCACCAGTAGCGGTATGATCGAAGTATTGAACTGCGCGGGGCACCATTCACACGTGTACACGATGTGAACTGCGGCGTAATGCAAGCCTATCGTCGCCCATCGGAGACTCACCAGGGAACCGAGGAAGACCGCTCGAAGTGCGGACTACAGTGCCAACTGCGTTATAAATATGTGTCCTGTGAGCCTAAGACAAGTCAGCTAGTACCCGGTACCAATGTCGAGGATGTTAATGGCAAAATTTACGTGCCTTCGACGACCCGAGCAACATCACTGCGAATCTCATCTGATCACCGTGAACGGGGGACCAGCAATGATAATAACAGTAACGCATATTCCGCGCCGTGGCCGACCAGGGATGTTTATTATAATCACGCTAACGTATCTTTACAACCGTCGTCGTGCTAATGGAATTAGGACCGCACTCTTGTCCAGCGCCACTCGATCATCCCGATGCGCTCTTACGTCGCCGGTATCTCCGGTTTTATCTCTCCCTCGCGCGCGTGCTTGTCCTTTACACGCGCGCTAAGTTCCGCCCGTTACCGAGTAATAATGACGATGACGACACGACACCTCTTTATTGCCTGGCCGCGGTAATGGCTCGAGGACTCCCTTCGTTCCTACCCTCGCGGTCGTTTTAATAAGTTTCGTATAATCGCCCGTAGTGGCGATTATACCCGCGCGATCCGCCAACCGGATTCCGCGTGGAAAGCTTACGTGCGCACTTAAGATGCAATTTCAGCCGGGATCCATTTCCACGCTCGTTTCACACGTGCTCGCGGCTAACTCTGTGACAAAAACCGATAACCGAGTTGCCGTGCGTACTAGAGTTCAGTTCATTCCGAAGAGGAAGAGAGATAGAGAGCGGGAGAGAAATGAGTCGAGCGCTGGGCGAATGGAATCCAATTAGTAAGTTTAACGCATCGGTCTTTGATTATCAGAGTGGCGCAGCTTGAATAGTCGCATTAGCGAGAGTTGGCTTAAGCCTAAACGAGTTCGTCGTAGATGTTCTCGCTTATGTCACCCCCTTAAGCGACATGTTTGCTGCACCTCTAAAGAGCATCATTATCAATGTAACGATTATTAGATGTGTCTGATGCTTATTTGCAACTATACTTTGAAAACATTTATTGGATTAGGTGATAATTAAATCAAATATATTAATTTATTCATAGATGTATCCATATTTGTATGTATTTATAAACGGTATATTTTTAACAATAGCTAGAAATCATTAAATTGATTATATATATATTATTTTTGCAAGCTTTAATTCCAAAACGTCTCTTTTTAATTTCACATCTCGATCAGTTTTATATTTCCCTAGCGGTCGGTTCATGGTTCTTTTTCAGTAACGATCCCCCTGGACCGAGCGCGGATCAATGTTCGCGAGAACGTTGGACGATTTGTAACAATTACGGGCTGATGCCCGAAAGCAGATAGTAGCCAGTGGCGCGACAATAACCCTATGTCATCCTGAGCCTCGGACACGGGCTCATGGAGCAAGGGTGTTGCAGGCGAACCGCGCCTCGGAAACGCTTGGCGTCCGGTAATCGTGTTAGCGTGTAACGGTGCCACCCTATTCTCGGTCCCTTCTATCACGATCTCGTCCGTTAAAGCCGGCCGTTATGCAGTCGCGTCCAGTATCTATCGCGTGATCGTCAAAACTGTTTCCGTAGAAACAATATTTTGTAATCAGATCAGAATCGTTAAGGCAGGCGGCGTAACGCGTCACGTCGCGACGCGTAAACGGGGAACGGATTCTACGAGCACGATGCACGCGAGGTCATCCCTTTGTTATTACCCCATTTTGCTATATATAGAAGGATCATAAAACCGCTCGACTACCGACGAAAAATAACGCTCGGGAGCTCGTTATCCTTGTCGCCGAATGTCAGGCGGGAGCGGCGAAACAATCCTGGGTTCGCTTCTGGCTGGAAAATCACATTTCGCACATTAACGAACGTGGGAGACGGAAGGGGTCAGCGGGGTGGGCGGAAGACACAACCGAGGAACCGCGAGAACGGTGATGGGGAGAGCGAGAAACGCGACGAGAGAGAGCAGACGTGCGTCCATTTCGCGTATTTGTCCGCCGGGTTTTCTGTCGATCGGAATGTACGATAGGCAGCCAAACTGGTCGCGCACTCCGACGACAGGCGGGTCCTTCCCCAGCGCGTCCTTCGCCGATCTTCTCGATCCTTTTGCCTTTAATTTCTCTCGAGGAAAACGAGGATCCCTTGTGAATTCTGTACGGATTTGCACACGCTCGCGTGCGATATCGATGCTCGGCGATTTTTTGTCGCGACATGCCCGATAGCTTTATCGATAAAGGCAGTAACGTATTTCGGGCTGATAACCGCGATACGTTAATAACAGGATATTATGATTCGCGATAGATATCCGTGACGAGGGGATCATTCTCTGCTCCTCCTATCGCGCCTCCTCCTCGGTCCTCTGCACCTTTGGCCCAATGGTTCTCCTTTTATGTCCCTTGGGAATGTTTTCGGGCAACGACGAGTATTCCTCTGGACATGCAAGCGCCTTGGCGCTGACAGAAAGAGAGGGAAAGAGAGAGAGAGATGCAGGGAAAGGGAGGACACCGAGGGCCTCGTGAGTATAATGGGCTGAAACACGAAACGTATGCAAACCTGAAATAATACGACACTCGCGCGACGGGGCCTTTCGATGTGAGATCCTTCCTCTCTTCTTTCCCCTTTCGCCGTTCCTCTTCTCATATCGCGGTCCCGGTGGTATCTTACGTACCCTCTCGCCCTCATCATATTTGCCGCGGGCCCAATAATTCCAAAAGGTCCGCATGGAACTTGAGACTTAAGACAATATAACGAGACCGACGGTCGCCGAAAAAGCCCTCCCTCACTTCTCCCTCCCACGATCCCGGGATGCGAGATGTAGCCTCTCCTCCTCGCCGTGACTCAACCCCGAGTGCATTTGCATCGCGAAATTCGCGCGTGGCCAAAATATATCAAGAGATTTTGCTTGAAGCGGTTCTCGCGGGTGTTCGGCGTACGTTTAATCACTTAATCAATACAGAAATTAATAGCGGCGCATAATTTACGGAGAGAGGAAGATGTCGGCGGCGTCTAGTTCGTCGGACAAAGCTGACGCCCGCTCACGAGCTGTGAAATTTAATTCGTGGCTCCATGCGAGGCTCTCATGCCTGCCAGCCGATGGGACATGGGTTGCGGGTTAGCTCGGAGCACGCGTACGTGTGTGCACACGTGTATCACCGTCGTGCGTGTCCGCGTCTGTCGTGGGGGTTGCTTGTCTGAAAGGGCGACAGGCTGTACCTCGGGGCGACGTCCCGACAGTCGGTTCCTCTTACAGCACTTCCGAAATTATAAATTAAATCTCATACTTTCGTGGGAGTCGGCGCCGCACGCGAGAATCGTCTATCTTTCTATTTCATCTCTTGTTTCCTCTCAGCGCGCGGAACGCAGCACAATAACCGTGAGATTCTTGTGACTCACGCGATATATTGTTATACGATATTGTTTGTTATTATATAGGGTAAGAGGTACAGTTATTGATAGGGATACAGTTATTGACACATTAACTCTTTTAACTTAAATTTCTCGTCACATGCACGATGCTCGTACGCAAAGTTTATATGCTCGTACAAAGTACCTTTTCGCCAACAGATTTACTGAGTTATCTTAGATTTCTGTTATTGCGTTTCGAAGCGGGCAGGAAAAACATGCACTGATCTATTCGGAGCATCGCCAGGAGTGGGTCAGTGATTGTTTTTGCTACCGCTTCGAAACGCAATGACAGAAATTTAAGACAACTCAGTAAATTTATTGGTGAAGGAGTACTTTGTACGAGCATATGAACGTTTCACACAAGAGCCATGCATGTGTCGAGAAATTTCAATTAAAAAAATTAATGTGTCAATAACTATATCCGTGTCAATGATTGTATCTCTTACCCTAGTATCTTTTGATGTTGTCAACGTCGATGAATACGTCAATCGATTTTCGTAATAGAGGCTCGTTGGGACGGATCCGCAAATGAGAACCGATGGCGGTGTACTTTTACGCATTATTATCGATAATGCTAATAACGTTCTCGGCAGTGCTCGATCGACAGAAAACGAAGTCAGTATTGACATGTAATTGATCATCGCCGGCCGCGGCCGACACTAAGGAGATATCATTTTCAATTGAATAATCTGTCTCATTATATCAATTTTTGACCGCACCTCGACGCCTCGTCCCGTGAGAAACCCCACGGCGGTAGCGCCGTCCAATCAAAGAGAGCCCTGAGATAGTCCCGGGTACCGATAACAGAATGCAGGCCCAACACCGGACTACGAAATGCAAGTTCGATGAATCGAACTCGTGAGAAACCAGGCAAGTACCCGTCATCGACCGGTGATTAATAGAGAGCGTCGCGATACCGGCTGTCCTTAAAGAACAGGACACCCCGATTTCTGTACCGTTCTATGCTCTCTCCCTCGCAGGCCTACACGGTGTCCCATAATCGCCTGACAACTCGATGCTCTTCTAGGAGCGCTCGGTGACGAGGCATCGATCATCGAAAGTATTTCAGGCACGCTTTGTATTGGATTCACTCTCGGTCGAACGGCATCTGCTTCGGTATCTTGGTGCATCGGAATCGCATGCGTTTCGAAAAATTTCCACGAAACTTGCATTCGTTGCTTACCTACCTACTAGAGTGATTTTTATTATTGTTACTTGACATATTATTGTATGTGAAAAGATTCAATATAAATTTATCTATTGATTAAATTTAATATAATTTCAGATATTAATTGATAGAATATTTGCAATAACTAAAGCTTTATTAATCGGATTTATCTACATATTTTTTATTATACGCGAATATATTGTAAAAACTATTAATTTATTGCGTTAATAGTTTGATCGAAGAATGTAGCGTGTTATTTATTTCAATGTCGTCGAATGGAATAAGATTTATGTATGCGAGAATATCGACGGTATCGTGCACAAGTCGCCATTCGGATCGACAAATTACTCTGAGACTAGTGCTAGACAATGACAAGACGGAATCGTAAACCCGTCTTCCGTGCCGTAACTTTTTTGCCTTGCCTTTCAAAGCTTTTTCTTCTCGGTGGGTTGCGCTTCCCAGACACATCGATCGTAATGTATTGCACCAGATTACTGGGAACTTCACAATATGTCGGTTAAATATAAAAGAATATGAGACGATTTATTAGATTATTTATATATGTGATAGCATGTTTGAACTATATTCATATTAAATATAAACTATACACAAATTATTAAAACTTGAGAATATTTTATTATAGAATATTTTCTTCTTTACTTTTTACTTTTCTTTATTTTCAACAATAAAGATGGACAAACAAGTGTTGAAAATTGTATGATTACAAATATTACTTAATAATTAAAGTATTGCGTTAAAATCCTTTACCAACGGAGGAAATTAAAAGAAAAATTAATTAATTGAGTATATATAAAATCTTGATGTTTACATGGGATAAAAATCTAGAAATGAGATCAAATCCTCGAAATTCGCCCGGAATTCGGGCGCTGACTCAGAATTTACGGTTTTTCCCGTAAGCAGCCGACGTTGCTGCCGGGATGAACGCCCTCGCTTCCTTCGTCGCGTACGTGTCTGTGGCATTTGTCCAGAAGATCTTGACCTCTCTCAATTCGACCCTACCGCAGTGGGGTCAAGCTGTCAGCGTACTTATTCTCATGGGTACATATCGATCTCAATCGGCGTTTCATCGGCGCTATCGACCATCTCGACGAAATTATAGGCCGCATCCGTAAGCCTCAGTGACTCGACACAATGGTACCTATCACCTGCTTGGCTCTCTCAAGATAGATCCTCCCACTCATTGGATTGTATCTCTCGTATCGGGTCGAGCCGGCGCTTCTTAATTGGTCGGTGTTGACTCAATGTACTTCGATACGTCATTACATTGACTGAACTAAATCTCTGCTGTTCGTGAACGTTCCTCATTGCTATCAAAGTTATCATTGTATTATCGAAGTTATCTTTGTAAATCGCGGTCACTTTTGATTAATGTTGTATAATGGGAGTTATCTAATGTGATTGTTACGTCTTTGAAATACGTTGTGTATTTTATTTTTGTCACTTGTAAATTACTTTGTTCTTCCTCTATAATTTTCACGCATTTTTCATTTTATGTGAAACATTGCTGCCGTTCCGATTCGGGGAACAAGAAGCATGGGACGTCGTCGGCTATATCTGCTTCAGTAAACTGATATTGAACGTATCCTTGTTTGTCGCGTCGGCGAGATTGATATCGTAATCATCGCAGGGAGAAAAGTCGCGGGGGTGAGAGACATGCAAGATAGAGCGACTTTGAATGGCATTACACGCGTCTGCCAAGGGGCATTCGTCACTATCACAAGGGGGGTCGAATGGAAGCAGCTATCGGATAGGGATGTAAATTATTCGTCTGCGAAGTCGTAAAAAATGCATCTGCGGGGGTCGCACTGGGAAACGTCGGGACACCCCGGAGCGTACGGCTTATAGATAGATATGCGAATCGTGTATTGGTGCAAACTTTCACCTACGGTCTACTGAAAAATTGATAGATATGAGCGGACGGCGTACTGCTACTTCCGCGTTTCTAACATCACACACAAATGACATTTAAATCCACATTTTTCTAATTAAAAGGACAATTCGGAATAGTTTTCTTAAACGAGGTCTATAATAAGGATAACGAGAATTATTGCATAAGAGTTCATAAGAACAGCGGGTTATCGTCATCGGTTCAATTTCTCGAAATGCCGGGGCACTCGACACAAGCTGAACTCCTGACACCCTCGTAACTTTTACGGGCGTATCAAAAACACCTTCGGAATGCCATTCCCGTTCGAAACAAGGTGAACGAGAACATATGGGGTCACAAGAGGGTGGGAGTATTCGGCGAGAAGACAGAGGCCAACAAGGAGGGATAATCGAGAGAATCAATGGACGAGAGCGAGACAAGGGAGTACGAATGCTCAGTGGGACATATGTGGGTCCCCCGGGGGCTGATCCGCTCGGCGGGGCCCCTGATATACGCCATCGTAAACCCCGTGAAATTGTGCCACAAGTATCGGCTGATGCCTCCATTAAGACCCGCTGATGTTATTACAGCCGAGTCCGCTCTCCATAATTTTTGTTCTCTTTCTTCCACCGCTCTCTTCTCGGTATTCCTCGTCCGCGCCTCGCGTTCGTAGACAACGTGTGTCCCAGTTTCCGCTGTATATCTCGTGTCCCGACAGCGCAGTGGCAGCGCAGCGCTCCACGAAGAGCGCGTCGCGCGCGAACGCGCGCGCCCTTTCCTTTTTTCTCCCGGCGTGCGCTGCGCCGCGCACATCCGCGCGCTCGAGATTCCCAACCACCCTTCCGCTCTCCCTTTCTGCCTATCCCGTCCCCGCGCCGAGGCAACCCTTTCACGGTTTAAATCAATCATGCATTCCTGAGAAATGATTACGACCGCGGCTCCAGGTATGGGAAGCACAGCTGCCCGCGCGTGTAATTTACGGTGAAACATAAAACGATAAAAAACGATTGACGAAATTTTCGTTGATATCTGGCCGCTTTACAGTGCATTTTATTGCGACTTGTTGAACTAACGATGACGGCTTCCAATTATGAACGTGCCCTTCCGCTTGTTCCTCCAGTCGGATGGTGTATCATGTCATTAATCACGTTTTGAACGCTTGTTAGGCTGATTATCAAAATGCGTCTACTCGAATAATACTTTGATTTATTCGATAGAAGTATGCGTGTTTTGCTTCTCTAAAATATGATATTTTTTTAGCTGTAACTGCTTTCTTTGTCACGATCTAGTATATATACAGTATGAGCAAACATTGGAGAAGAGAACTATCCCGAGTCTTCTGAGAAGTCTCGGGCAAGCTAGAGGGGATCAGAAAACATGACGATAGGCGATATCTAAATATGCCAATTAAGGCGGCCCTGACCCGCGCGAACTCTGACCCACAATGGATGGCGGAACGACCGATCTGTGCAATGACTCACTGTCTACATGGATTTTTTGAATGTACCGATTAGACGTTGCCTACGATACGCGCCAAGGTTTATCGCTTGAATGAAAAGTGATTTTGTGTTTTCATAAATTATTAATATCAAATATGTGTCAACTTCTCTTTCAAAATTAATAGACTATTTATATAGATCAGTGTCTTTCTTTTCTTCGCATGAAATATGGACATCCATTAAACGAACACTCTGTGAGTCCCCCTTCATAGTTATTGACGTTCATTGTGAATTTTATTGTTGATTAAAAACCGAATTTAAATGCGACTACAACCAACGTGATAAATTGGACGCAATGCAAAATATTTTCGTCATTATGCGGTCGCGGGCGCTGTGTGAATTCAGAGTCTCTCGCACAATTCTCACAACGAGATCGTGGGCCGTGAGGTGAGCGCTGCACCCTTTTTTTGCGGGGACGTTAACACCCTTCGGCACCGACGGAAGGGCTTATTATACGAAACCGATCCGTCGCGACACCCCCTCCCTATTCAGAACTACTTCTTTTTATTGGTCGTGCTTCGTGCCTCGCGGCTTCGCCACCCCGGTATTCATATGCAAACACGGGGTTGCCTGTGGGTCTTGTTACGTTGTCAATGGTGTTCAAATTTCTCGGGGTCTCGTTAATGACGCCGTAAAATTCGGCAGGACCGGTCGCGGTTGAGCACCACTGGCCCGCTAAGCGTATGCCCCAAACAGCCCTATAAAAATTCAATCCACGCAGTCTTAAAAATAATAACGCATCACTAACCTATACGGGGTCCCATAACGTGCAGACGTATGGATGCGCGTATGCATCCTACCTGCGTCGCGCCTGCGGTTCTACCGGACGTTTTTCTTCCTTCTTGCGCGTCGTCGTTCCCTTTGTGGTCTCGTGGATCGTAAGTGGCTTTGTTGTGGCGCAATTAACGGGAGAAATCACTTATTCTCTTTTACCGTTAATTGAATTGGGATCAGCGACGCTATTGTCGAGGAGTCAACTGCAAGATTCCTCTATTTACTCTCGCAAAGACTAATCTCATTTTGTCTCATTTGCGAAAAGTACAGTAGTATACAATTTATTCAATGAATGTATCTTATCGGATTCCTTTTCCAGATATTAACGCCACTTTATTGTATATTTTTTAATATGTCGCATCATATAGGAAAAAAATTTCTGATTGAATCCATTCACTTTGCCTGTCCAATCGCGAATCTTTCATGTTGTGACAAACATCACATAAAGAAATGTCGATTCGATGTCGTAAATTCAAGGCAAATGCACGTTTCTTGAGTCCTTGAAATCTTAATATAATTTATTGCCTTTTTCGTACTGGTAAACATTTATAAAGGCAGCTTATGGAAATGGAATATCATCTCCCAGTGAAATAATACGCTGAAATATCGTGATGCTATTCTGGATACACATAATGTGTATCCTGAGAAGCATAACACAAGCATTTTCAAAAGTTTTGAGGAACAGTTGGCACTCGTTGAGTTTTACTGTTACCTCACATTGTAACATTCAAAATCCATTTGCAGTATTCACAGAACAGTTATGATTACGATAGCAAGCGTATATTTATTTACGCTCGCTCATGCACGCAATGCTACAAAATAAACATATTACTTTTCATCGCGGTTTATATTTCATTGTGAAAAAGCGTACGTACTTTATTGCAATTTACTGCAAAAGCAGAAAAATGCTCTTTCTTAACTTCTTTAACGAGGCATGCATTATCAAAGCAGATTTTTCAAGAAGCATAAAAGGGATATTAAAAGAGGGAATCGATATTTCTCTCCGATGGTCCTCGCTCGTGAAAATTTTAAATACGTGATCTCGGCGTTTCTCTTGCGGCGCGATTATTATAATTTCGCCACCCTTGTGTTTTACGAAGTACGAGGGCCACGTGCTGTACGCGCACGCATCCCCTCGGTGATTTACTGCTAATTATCGTCCTGCCCGAATAGCCTTACGCCTTCCCGGTGAGAATCGGCCAGTCAACGACCTCCCGGCGCGTCCGGGAACGCGCCGTTTCGCAAAAATCGACAACTCACAACGTCGTGTGGCGTGCGCGTTTCGCGGCGCGTTACAAGCACCCCGACGTCGTATCCACGTCGTGCACATCGGACGGTCGATTCTGGGGAAAAGGACCCCGTGCCGCAACGAGCCGAGCCCCATGAGCCTACTAAATTATTGTTCTTGCATCGCGGTGCCAAAATGTTTACAGCCTTCGCACGGCGAAGGTACGAGGTACCAGGATCAAGAAGGGAGAAGGTGGAGAACAGGAGGTGGAGGAGGCGCGCGATGCTCAGCCTCGGTTAGTTATGACTGAGCTAAGAAGAGCCGCCTTCCCCGAAGAAAGCCATGTCCGTGCCTCGTGGCTACCTACCTCGGGTAGGTTTTATTCTCCGATGGTGCGATGGCAGTTGGCGCGCACCACCGTACATACGTACGAGCGTTATTGAACCGCGACCGAATAATAAAAGTAAAACGGGGTTATGCAATAAAATCGATACCAGGCCGCGTATTAATTCGGGTAATATCGATGCTGGGCTCGTACCGCGCGGAGAATTATCTCGCAGGCACATTGCTTGTAACGATGCTTTAATAGACACGATCCTTTCAGGGTTACACTGACATCAGCGCATTGATCACGCTTTAATTATAGGCGCTATTTCAAGATCGCGTATCGCTCTGCCTGTGAACCGAGTGTATAGTTGTATTTAAATAACGTTCGACAGCCGAATCTGTATATTTGCTGGAGTATTTTAGTGACGGAGAAAGTTGCGTGGGAAAATAGCCGGAGACATTGGCTAATCTCGCATTCTCTTGCCTCGTATTCTTTCGCGGTCTTCGCCACCGCCGTCTTCTCCTCCGACGCTGACGTCTTAGCGATTGTAAACTCGTGAGGTTACTGTCAGATCCTCAGACTGAGCAGTGAAAAAGTCATTGGCACAGTGTGTAACACCCCAGCGTATACGCGTCTCTACGCCACGGCGTAATTTTTCCGTTATATTGTTTTTCCCACGTTACGAGTAGCGCAATAAAAGTCGTTTGCTCCCATTCACGGATACGGTGGAGTCATCTCGATATCGCTGTGATCGCCTCTTTACATTCTCTCTCTGTAAATTCCCGATATTATAGACAGGTTTGTTCGGTCGAGGAAAATTCAACACGTATCGCCGATGTCAGAGGTACGCTATCTGAATTGGAATTCTTCCCGGTTCTCCCTCTTGAACTTTACTTCCTCGTATTTTAATCCCCGATATTCCGCTTGGCAAGGGTTGTTACTCGGTTATTGTGCCTCCAAATTCCAGTTGATTTTTTCGTCTCTGTTATGCTACCTTTTATCTCACATTGCTTTTGCTGGCGTAATATACAGAGTGTCCCAAAACTATCTCGCTACCCTCTTTGGCTATGAATTTTTTGTAAATGAGTTGACTAATTATATTTTCTTACATTACTATTTGATTAAGTGCCAAAGTTTTCATCCATTTTAAGTATGTAATATTTTATATCTTTCTAAATCACTAATAAAAATGTTGTTAAAGTAAAATTTGCCTGAAACCGAATTTTCTTATAAATTTAATTCGTGAAAATCTTTACATTTTCTTTAACGGATTTTTCATGTCAACTTTAGCAAAAGTGTTGTATAGAAAAATTTGAATTATTTCAGATCTATGTGAAAGAATATTAAATGTAATTCTGCAACAAACTTGTCTTATATATCAAACTTAAATGCCAAGTTAAGTTTTGGCGACAGTCTCATGCGTGCTTCGGCGACTTTTTGCATGCACGTAAACGCGGTGAGTCGGCACACGTGTGGTTATTTACTCGGAAGAGGCCGTACGTATTCATTCTCGCTAAAGACACGCGATCCGACTAGGGTCTTAGGAGGGCAGAAAAGAAAAGGAGACTTCGATCCACGCCCAACTGACCCCACGACCTCGGTCCCTCAAGGGAAGAAAGGCGCCGACGCGCCACTATAAAATAAGCGCCATGTACGTATCCCTCACGTGCACACATATGCATACATCTATAAAAAAAAGTCGTAAAATTCAGTATCGTGCATTTATGCGGTATCCACGTTTTCATCGAAAGCATTGATATTCAGTTTCTTATCGACGTCATCTTTTGACACTCAAAAATTTACGATGATGTAAGTTTATGGATTATGGCTTATGATGTATGGAAAGAGAAAAATTATATCGAAAGAGATAAATCCGAGATACGATTATACTCGGAAGTTGGAGAAATCGTGTTCTGATACAATTTAAACCGAAAATTCACGAGAAAGGGAGGATTGTTCGTGGAATGTTCATTACAGGCGCCAAAATGTTGGACCAGATTCGACGATCGTTTTTTTTAATTATTTGCGAATAACTGCGGTGATTTGGCAATTTATACAGGTAATTATGGTCGCATCTACGGCCTTCGGGGCTTGATAATGCACTTCTAAACATCTTCATTATGTCGCGGATTAAAGCTGGATAATCACAACGTTCGCAGCAGCGCTATAGTTTCGCTCGTAATGATCGGCCGGTAGGAGATAAACGGGCCGCTTAATAGACTCTCTCGGTTCGCAAAGATTACTTGATAACTGCAACGATTCTTATGCAATTTTGGTGGCGAAGTCATCAGTCTATAGAGTTCTATACTTTTAACACATTAAAGACTCAACGAAATAAACAAGTAAATCTTAGTGTAAAAATAGCGCTTATTATTGACGATACCGTGTTTTGAAGTGGACACACTAATGTATACACAATAATAACCGATCAACGGCTGAGATAGTCTTAATCCAGCGATAAGGAAGAATAAAAGTGCTCCTGTGCGGAGCAAACACACTCGGGTTCTAAGGTCGGCTATCTGTAGACACGTGCACCGAGTTAATTTCGCTAGTCCGATTACCTGAAGCGAACAGGTAGCTACATCCAAAGACAATGTTAGATCATCATCGGCCAATATAATAAAGCGGTAAATTCGAGGGATGACAACGTTAAACGAGTTCATCTCGAGGTGCGATAATTCCGACAATTATTTGCCGTGTACATCCGTACATGCGGCCCTGCCGGGGGGTGAAGACAGGCATGAGAGGTGGAGGAGGGCTACTATGGTCTCTCTAGCCTGATAATTAAATCCTCCCACGGCAGAGGATTCATCCGTGCGGCGCTCGACGATATTTTGTGGAATGCAGCCACGAATGGCGCCTCTCGGTATCGGCGAAAGGGGCGACTGAGATTGATGGCGAGACGATCCTTCCGAGTCTCGGGAATACACGTCGGGGGCGAACACGCGTCGAGTGCTAAAGGCGCTCATTAGCCCGAGCGAATCAAGATTTGACGAACGAGCGGACGAGTGTTTTCGCGACGGGATGCGTTCGCGGGCGAAATTCGGACGGGAGGGGCTCGCAGTCGGCGGTGCATGCAAATTTTGCTTTCGATCCGATGAACAAAGGCGCACCTTCTGGCTGCTGCGTATTGCAGACTGCATAGAGAGTCGTCAGACCAGAAACAATTAAGCTCCGTCGGTTATCTTCCGCGGCCACGCGGCTCGTCCAGTTGCGCAGTGGTTTTCATCCGATTTCGTCGCTCTAGAAGTCCACGAGTACCGATATCAGCCTGAAATCTGAAGCCTGAGCTCTAAACTTGGAGGCTCTGTAGAGTCTACAAGAGATTCACTGTAAGAGATACTGTATTTTAAAACATCTGCTATATTATTAGACTTTATCGTTATCGTGACGATTCTCTATCGTCGTAAACCATCATCGTAGGTAATATTATATCAGATGATTGGTCGAACGTAAAAAGTTTTCCAATCATTTCGCAGGATTAGAAATAAAAAATATAATTACATCATAGCGTTTATCTATAATATAATATTTATTTACGACAACTTGCTAATTTTTGTCGAAAATAGTTACAGGGAAAAAGTGTGCATATCAATATATATATCAATTGAAAGAACAAAGAAAAGGCCGGGTGAGTGTAGGAATAAAGCCGTAGTTATAGGGTACGTTGATCGATATACGACTCGTCCTGTGCTGCAAGAAATGCATCGGCCACAAAGACTTTAACCCTTGCGCTTGATATACGCGCACATTCGTACATATTTATGAGGTTGCCATACAGCATGGAGTTTTTGGTTACCAGGAACCCTCATAGAAATACTACGGCGTCCTGTCAAACTGTTTACCCTCCAAAGCCTCGCACATCAACGCCCTGAGCCGCTGATCCTCCACCACGGATTAAATCTTCCTGGTTGTGCTCCGCACAACCCCCGTGACATTCAATAATATACCGAGGGAGAACGCCCGTTGAGACTAGGGGAGCGAATTGACTTGTTGTAATTATCGCTGTATTGATGTGTTTGTACAGAAGCAGGATGCATAACAATACATGAAATTTGCGGTTGTAAATAGATTAAGCATTAGGGCACAACAAGCTTTATGGTCTCTTAATAGAAAAGACAACAATATAACTATAATAACATCAAGAGCGAGATTCGACATAAAATTTTATTCCTAAATTTTCCACTCGGGTTCAGAAACAAAATAAATACTTTAGTAGATTTTATAGTGCGATACATCTTGCAGTCGTTACATGATTTTGAAATTTGCTTAAATGGATGTAAATTAATTATATTTCTCATAATATCCGATCTCAATTTAATTTTCGCGTTTCTCATGACTACACCCTTGCTCGGAACGGCTCTCCCGAACGCCCTTATAGGACAGAGCTTCCAGAGTTGACAACCCCAGGGCGAATTGCAAGAGCGACGCGTGATCGTGACGCGATCCATCCGCGAGGCACAGTGTTCCGTGCGGAGAACGAGTGGCGCGTGGCGAGGGCCTGAGGCCGATACAAACCTCGCGTGCCGCAAATTGCTCCGGCGCTCGGTGAGGTTCAGTATAGTTTGCATACGGCAAGCTGTATGCATTCGCACACTTATTCATTTGTTCGTTCGCACCGTCATCGACGCGCGGTAGACGTTTTAGAATCTATAACCGCTGTTATCCGCGCGCAATCCTCCCCATATGTATATATTAATGGCGCAAAATGTGATACTACTCTCTCTCTCTCTCAGTCAGTAAATTTGCCATCCTTGCTTCTTTTCCTCGATTGTCTCATCATTCCCCGACACCGGACAACAACATCTTTGTTACTAGCCGGTCGTTATCCCGCGCGAGATGAAAACGGACGCGAGCGTGCGCTATCATACCGCTAGCGACGGAATTCGCGGCGCGTTTACGCTTACATACATACACACAACGTGCTACGCTCTGACGTTATCCTTTGCTTGTTACATTTTTCGATGAGTCGCGGCAGAGTCTGGTCCGCACGTTGCGAAATTCAAAAATCTTGTTCCCGGCGTCTTACGGAGGGAAAACACCGTACGTTTCGCAACTTGTGCCACTTCCGGGGTAATGTATTATGATATCACGGCGTGTATGCACACTCTTTCGAATGACGCGCGCGTTTCATGTCGCCGATTTCACGCACGGCGATATATTGCCGTTCCGTGTCCGCTCTGTGTGCCATGTTTCTACGTCGCTTACTTTTAGATCGCCCCGGCGCGACCGTTTCGCTCCGAGGAGACGCTGACGCGGGACCCTTTTCTCACAGTAGCCTAACGAGCCAAACGCAACCCCCGTGTCTCGTCATGGGTCCGCTCGTTCCCGGCGATCGTCGCCTCTAAGAAACGGCGACCCGTCTGGCCCCGCGTCTAAATTAGCCAATTTACACAGACTGACGTTCGACGATTTCGGCCGCATCGCCGCTTCTTTCACTTTGCAAAACCGTGCCGGCCATTAGCTGCGTCATGGCGGGGAACGGGGAACAAACCTGCGGCACGACCGGCAGGTTTTATATTCGTCGCCTTTCGCAGCTCGCCGCGTACATTAGGGAACGTAGAAAGGGGCGGCATACACGCCCGCTAATATCTTTCGACACCCTCCCCCTCCTCCAGCTCCGACAAAAGTGATATTTTCGTAGCCACAAGGCACGAGGGGGCGTTCGCGGATTTTAGCAAGGAGTAATTACCGTTCTCCGGCGCGGTATTTATTTTCAGCTAAATGGGGTGGAAGAAGATCATCGGGACGCGATAATAGGACGAGATTCTCATTTAATTACGACGCGCTGGCATAGGTGTGCGGAGCCGCCTCGTCCGCGCACTACAGCCCCCTTAGGGTTTCGCCCCTCGTGTCACACGGTTTTTTACGGAGCGGATTCGAAAATGTTCGTCTCTTCTGTTGAACGTGAACGGACGAACGTTCGTCTATCTCTCGCAGGCCGCCCCGACGCATAAATCGGTGCCGGCCCCTCGTTAGCGAGGTAACAGCGATTCCTCGTAGAGCAGCTACTCCAGCAACGGGCCTCATCTAGAGAGTCCGATTGTTTCTCCGACCTCTGGCTACCCGACGGTGGCCGTCACCTGAGTTATTTTACGTGAAAAGGAACGCGTTCCTCAGTTTAATGGGCGGTCGGGTGTGCAACATCCTGTCCTTAAGTTTCTCAGCCACTACTGCTGAATCTCTCGAGACATAACGCCGCATGTGATTGCACATGCCTAACGGGACTTACATTCTATCTTTGACGATTGAAAGACTCGGAGACGTCTGTTTTAAACAGTTTTATGCTCGCAATGCGAGCAAGACGTAGCCTTAGGCTCAGTAGAAATTTATTTGTTTATTGAAAGGATCGCTTAACAGGGGGGCAATTTATAAAGTCACGTGCACGGATTCTACTGGAGAGCAATCTCCTTTAAAAGTATACCGTGGAGATGGCTCTTTTCCGTCGGTATCCTCAATTATCGTCAAGGTTATTACTGAAACGGATTCGTGCGATAATTTAATGATGCACTTATCCACGGCAAGAAGCCTCGGAGCACTCAGAGAATGTTGCGGACTACACTGGATGTGAACGACCTCGACGGCGCGCTAGAAGCATTCGGCGATTTGGTTATGCAACATCGTACCGCGCCGTCATCGTCGCTCGACTCACCTCGTAACATTATTCGGAAGCGTTTCGTAAGAAGTGCACACTTTCCCCTAATTTCATCTCCATCGCGACTACCTGCGAAAAAAATGACGCGAATTAACGAGCACGCGCGCTTTGTTCCTCGCTCGTCCCACGCTATAGTTTAGTTGCAGTCGTTTGAGCTTGCAAATATAATAGCGTGGATTTCGTCATTATAGTTTATAAAATGAAAATGAAATCGGTAAAAACATGGGTTCGAATGTTGTATCTATATATTCCCTGCAACAAGTATTTAACGGTATTATATGTAAACGGTTAAACGGAGCGATTAGGCTACGCGAGTTCGCGCAGCTGAGCAAACTGGTCTCGCCAAAGGGTCGGCCCTTTATGTCGACATAGCGTCCTCGTAGTTTCAATCACCGGCTGCTAAACGGCGGTCGAGTTAATCAGCTTAGGACGAAATCTCTTCTCTCCCATGCCTGCGGTGTACTCCATTCCGGTTTTATTGTACGGCTCCTGAATCTTTGACAAGCGTAACAATGATTATTTGTTAGAAGTTTAGTATTAATAGACATTGCTCCATGAGATCGCTGTTAGAATCACATGCGGTATGCCGCTGCGTATATGTATTATATTTATTCGCGAACCATCACGACTTGAAAAAGACTGCAATGAATAATAAGAAAGAAAGGTTGTACATGTTATTTCCATTGTTAGAAGATTATATGTGTTAGTCATTTCATAATACTGTTCTACTAGAAACACTTTGGTTGATAAAATTATGTGCTGATCAAAACTTACAAATGCTATGCCAGATAATGTCTGAAATAATTGTATTTTTCTGAAATAATTACAATAGCAATCGCAATATGCACAGCTATATTTCATAAACATTTTTATTTTTAGTAAATAAGTAATCTTATTTATCGATTTTGTTGAACACAAGGAATGATTTGTAACTCTTCTTTCCGAGAAGCCTTTTATTTATCCGTTTCATGGAGCCTTGACAGGAGACCTAAGCATGTCGCTTTGTGTTAACTCGCGTGCGTTTCGACGCATCGGCGCGGTGGTCGAGCGGATTTCCGTGTGTTACGCACAATAGCGAGCGAAAAGAGCGGCGTGCACACGACTCTGCCAGTCTGCCTTCTGCCCGCGTCTGCTCACGTACCATTTGGAAGAGATGAGCAAACATTAATCCGAGTTGTGCGACCCATGACGACGGACCGTCACGCTCTGATATAAGCCGAATAGAAAACAAACGTCAGAGCTTCACGATCGTGGGCCTCATTTGAATAGTTATTTAGACATTGTCCCGTCGAGGGGGACAGCAGGGAGGAGCGGGTACATCGATCCTCGGGTTGCGAGAACGGCTCAATCTTCAAAGAGGGCGAAAGTGAACGCTGAGGCCACGAACGCATCACAATACGTCTCACGCTGTGTCGAAGGATGCAACGAGCGACGAAGACAGCTCCACTTCTTCTTTCCGCTCGATCTTCTATGATTCTTGTGCTGGAGACTTACTTGAGACTACCTGAATGTACTGTGATTTACTGCGCAGCAGTGATAGTTATAATATAACATGATAAATGTAAACGTTATGAAACATCGCCGAAAACATCAATGATTCGTAGTTTTATGCCGTAGCTCATCCATTTTGTAAATAATTTAGCATGATCTGACAAGTCGGGTGAATGAAGAATCGATCGGTAAGGATTCTTGATATCTGAAAACGGTTCGGTGCGTAATTGCTCATTAGCAAGTCATTCGTTTAGCAAGATTTCGTAATTACGCCTCATTTCAAGTGGTATCGTATCTCTGACTGATTTATCCTAGTCGGGACAAATTGCGAACCTGATATCACGCCTTCGTCCGCACGATTAAGACACACCGAGCTTCTCTCGGCGTGAGGTCTCCCCACGGTGGCACGTTCTCCTTGTCCAAGCCGGTTTCAGCTTCGATTACGCGGTAGCGGTAGATTCCATTCCATGTTCTACGTTTTTCTTAAGCCAAGCATTGACGAGAGACTCGAAAACGTATGCTCGGACATCAGCAGACCGATAACAGTAGCAAGACCGTGAGAATTGTTGTGAGCAAACAGGTTTCCTAAATATCCGGATTTATTTTAATAATATCATCTTTTTCACGGCACCATCGGTATCGTGAAATAGCAGCCGATTAAATTACAGTAAGCTACAATTTTACTTCGTCGGGAAAAGTACATTGCACGTTTCTTGTATTTTTTAATGATAATGCGGGATCTTATCTGGCGGTTCTAGTAATATGGCATAATCGATACAAAGAATAGATATTCTCCAGATAATCGTCTCGATTGATTGAGAGACGATTTTATATCCACCAATCGTTCTTTCAATCTGGTTTGCGACGCCATCAAATTGAAGATGCCATAAGAAGATGCTCCAAACAAGAGAAACTGTCTAGCCAGATCGCTCCGATGTACATTAATAGACAGTGATTTTTAGCAAACGCGAGCGATACGATATCGAAATTCATCGAGCCAATATCATACGCCTGCCTTCCTACGTTGCTGCTCGTATTATGCTCCGGAGAACGATTCACGCGCGCGTCTCCGCTGGCGTCGCGCCGGTTTACGATCGCGGCCTCTCATCCCTCGCCTCTCTTCACCCTCTCGCCGCTCGCATTTGCATTTTTATATTTATCGCAAACGAGCGCCACGGCACGTTTGTTCTGTGCCCGCGTGTCATCGATGAATGGCCGTTCCTTTCGCTTCTGACAAAAATTTCTGCTTATTGATTTCTGTTCTTCTCTGTGCTTCGTTAATGTGTCGTGAGAAAACCGTTAAAATGAAAGTTGGCGAATAGTAAGAAAAAGATGCATATTATGTATACATGATGGAGTAGGCGTACATACGTTTCCTTTTCAAATGTAATATTACATTTACTTATATATAATTATATGAATGTTAGAAATATTTTGTTTAAAAGAATTTTTCCAATAGTTTATCCTTTCGTATATGGTTATATTCTTTTGTACAATATGTTTTCAATTGCGATGGAAAAAATGATTGTTCTCTCACGTTTCTGAACTAGAATTGGAAAATTTCAAAGTTTGAATCGCTGTCCATTCTACGTACGACAAAAGTTTCCTTCCAAAGAATTCCATGTTACCTCGCTGCGTTGGCGATTCGTCAGAAGGCACGCTGACGCTGAAGAGCACCTCGAGAACCAAGCTCGTAGAAAGAGAAGGGCACGAGTGCGATGGGAATGGAGTGAAGAGAAGGAGGAGAAAAAGAGAACGGACTTCGGACAATCCAGCCAAAACAGTCGAAATGCTAACGGCTGGGTCTTTACGACTATGGCACGTTTACTTGGGCACGACAAGAAAAATGTCGTAACAGGAATCCTATATGAAATGCCCAGCAAGGATCGTACATGTCGTTCGTATTAAAGGGTCAACGGTACGGAGTCGTTAAAATGTTTTGAAGACATGAGCGAAGGAAACTCGAAGAATATAAAAACGATTATCAGAAACTAAGCAATACGGAAACGCAATTCTTCGATACTTCCGATACTTCGATATTGCTGTGTAAAGATCGTAAATAGCGATTTTGCGACGAGATTACATGCCCTTATAATGCGATTCGTGTAAGTGACGATATACATTATTTTATAAAAAGATTAGCTATATAAGATAAATTATGTAAAATTTCATAACATGATAGACAAAATTCTAATATCATCAGTGAAATTTTAGAAAGGTAATTATTCAGTTTAATTAGTTGCTTAGAATAATATTTTATTATTTATTAAACTATTGGAAATTTGGAAACTTTTATTTTCACTTTTCTTGTATTTAATTCAATTTTATTTTACGTACATGCTGCTGTTGTATAAGCAAAGCAAGTCCCAAGTGTATTGTACGTAAAGTGCAGTCCAGAATTCTACTTCAGAAAAGCATAAACCGATACTTCTCATCTTGATTCTCTTTCTTCCTCCATCTTTCTTGTCTCGTGTATCGTGAAAGTCTAGAGAAAGAAAAAACAGTCAGGAAATGAAAGACGGGAGGCTGGCGACGGGTCGAAGGTGAATCCTCTCGTGCATCAACTGTCATGAAGAGTGTCGATACGAGCGCTGCTGTAAAACTACCCTTTTCGAATATTGCGCAACGTGCTTGTCCGAGCGAAGAACCGCGGAAAATGGTTATCCGAAAATATCGGACGATATTCGCGCGCGCGCGCGCGTGAGTAAAACCTCTGCGAAGTCGACGTCTTGACTGGATGTGATCCAGTGACGCGTCGCCCTTAGGGTCGCTCGCCCCTGGACTCCCTGCAAACCGGGTTTTCCCGTGATAGGACACTGGCAACTCCTGGAAAGAACACCCGTTAGAGGGAGCGTCGCCGATCGTATTATTCACGGCGGCGATGTGTACATCGCGCGCGGCCGCGCCGTCGGTGTGCCGCGTCGAGGTCCCTGCACCCTGGGACGCTGCCGATCGATAATCGATGGAACAAAAAGTTAGAATTTGTTTACAGTTTAGTAACCCAAATCAGGGCGGCGGCCCGCCATCCTCTCGGTCAACCCTCTCCAAAACCTCCCTCCGTGCTACCAACACTACTACTACTACCACCACCAATCCCTGCCGACGTCTCCGACCAACACGAGCGGGTTCCTCTTTCGACGGTATTCTCCGCCACCACCGAGCACCACCACCGTGCCGGCGAACGTGGCCTCGTCACGAACGACGCCGCGCAAGGGTACAAATACCAGCAGAGAGAACGGTTGTGCCGCTACCAAAGCGCTGGCGGCAGTTACACAGGCAGCGGGAAACCTACACCCCCGAGCCGTCGTCACCGACATGTCGACCGTATACCCGCTCGCTCGTTTCACTTTATTTTTCCCCGCTTTTCCCCGCGAGCGCGCCGTTTCGTTCCGTCAGACGAGTTTGCCGAACTACTTGCCCGTCCTGGCCCCGAATGCATTTGTCAAACGGTGAAACAAATTGGTAGACAGCTCACAAATACCAGCGCGTCTCGCTCGCCGCCGCGCACTCGTCGACCACGTAAACTGCCTTTGACTAATGTGTTGTTCATCCCCCGACACGGCTCATGTACTCCACATTCGACGAATTTTATAACTCGCGTCCTCTCCCTCCTTTCGTTCCCTCGTGCTCTCCGTGCGATCGCTCCCATCGGCAACGCCGATTTTCCTTCGCAAGAACGTCATTCCGATACGCTCGCGTACGCGAGGGAGGATTAACGTTTTACCGATAGGACAGAAGACTACTCGCCTTTAGGATGACCGAATTATTTCGTCGAGATGCGTTCATCATCTCGTCCTCATCTACGCGCTTCTGCCTTTTCGGAGTCGTCTCTGTACTCATATCCGATATTGATCTAAAAGAATTTGCTATACTGTCACGACGATGCGGAGGGAGCTCTGATCCGGATGTTTTTGCTTTGCGACTTGAACGATACGATCATAGTAATTCATTGAGACGAATTTAGCGTTTGATATTTTTGGACGAGATTAGCATTGTTGCCGCGTAGATCAATTTTGATATGGATGTATTTAATGCGATACTTGTCTGAAGAAAATATTTGCGTTGCGTGTCACTATCGAGATTCCACATAGACATACCGATAATTTTTTGAAAGAACTTGGGAATTTTTTTATGAGAAGACAGGTAGGGCACACCAGGTGAAGCATGAGTTTGCTCTTTTTTCTTCAAGTGCCTTCGTTTCAAGAGGACTTAGCTGAAATAATATACAGGATGAAAAGAAAGCCAAATATTTCTCTGGGGCAAGATATGAGCCAATTTCGTGTATTTGATTTGCGTGTGGCTTCCATTGTACAGACTTCTTTTCCCAGATATTAAGCATTATGACTACCACTTTCTGCGAAAGATTAAAGTTTTCACGAATAATTCCCATTTATAAAAATGGTCATAATTTTGTCTTTATATTTGAAAACGCAAAGTATATATATAAATAAAAAACACATAATATGAAAATATAATATATAATATCTAAAAAATATCTAAAAAAAACATACTTTCCAGTTACATATTTATATGCACACAGAGCAGTGAAAAGGCCCAGTCATACAAAGCTATATCAATTCAGAACTTTATATCTATATGTTCTGTCATGTTCTATCTATTATTCGTTGGAGGAAGCGACAACGTAGCGGCACACGTTTCACGTAATTATTAATATCAATATGAGTGTAAAATTAATAAAAAATATGATTTATATATGTAACTTAAACCTTTATAAGGATACAACTTTTGCTATTAGAATCTGCTACTATAGTATACATTCTTACACTCTAGCTGCCTTATATCGCTACGTACTTATTGTTACATTTCTCCATCGATGCGCCATCACCTTCAAACTCCGCAAAAAATAATTTCAAGTGTTCCGGGAATTTAACGTCGATTAATCGCATACCACACTTAACCGGCCAGTACAGTACATCCGTCTGCGAGATAGAAACAGACAGGAGAGAGAGAGAGGGAGCGACTCTTTGCCCGCACGTAGATACACAGATACGCTCTCCCGAGTAACTAGAATCGATCCGCGAGGCTCGCGGCGAAGCGCAGATACGCGAATGGCTGATGCCTAGGTGTTGGATTTTATGACTTATTGACTCTCGTCCATGTTTACCGGACTCGGTGCGACGGGCATGCGGCGCCAAGCGCCGAGAATGCGGCCACCTTTGCGAGAGCAAGCGAGCGACCGTCGGACCCGTCAGATCGATCGATCTCCCTTGCTCCACCCCGTTGTTTTTTGGCCGCTTTTTCTGCGCTCGGCTGGATCGCCGTCAATGTAGCGACGACGATCGTTATCGCCGACCGACGTTAATATCTTGCTTTATCCGTGTCGTGCTCGGTGTTAATCCCAATTGCGATGGTACGGATGAGCGGGCAATCATCGCCGCGGACGCGCGCGGCCTTTAATCTACCGTTGGGGATGTTGCTCCTCGTGCGCGCATAATGAGACGACGTTGCAGAACAAGAATGTAGCCGAAAGCCACGCTACTTCATCGTGATTAACGATCGTACGGACAGACGATAGCAGCAACGTTTCCATACGTCCACGAGGTGGTAGTCACATGTCTGGCTGCAGCGTGCAAATATAGACGCGCGTAAGGGCGCCGCTTTCCAGCGACGACGAACGCGAGGATCCCGCGTAATCCTCGTCTAGCCAACTCGCAAAACGCCGCGAGATCTCTCTCGCACAAATATTGAATTTTCTTGATACTGTGCTGCGCCGCTTGGTGATAAAGCGCGAGCGATGAAAACATGATTGAACGTCTTGTAAACTGACGCCGGAGAGAGTAGCTTCGCATGCATAAGCGATGCGAGAGGCAAAAATACAGGAGCAAATGTATCTTGACTAGCGTGTTTTGCCGAAACCGATCCTTAATTGTAATTTATGATAACTGGAACGTAGATATTCCGGTATTATTGATTTAAGCTTGAAAAATTTTATAATCGATTTCAATAGAATGTTCTTTTCCCGTTGACAGTAATGCAAAAACTTTTTACAAAATACATTTAAAACATATATCTAAAAACAAAACTTTGTTTAAATAAAAGTGCGAAACTGCTTAATTAGGCTATTCGATATTTTGCGTTTGTATATTTTCATTGTGCCATTATTTATATAACTCTATCCATATCGCTCTTTAACTTCATATATATCTACATTATCTGTAGTATCGTCTTCCGTTTTTCTTTTTTCCTTCTCGCGGCGTTATCCGCGAGTGATATGAAATTCACCTCGTGACGTTGCAGCTTTTATTTTTTGAATACGAAGAGAGAATTCCGACATATACAAAGCCTGAATTTTCCGTGATGGCATCGTAGACCTCGAGCATCGCGACGCAAGAAACGCCTATCGATGTAGCGCCGAAGGGGCGGCGGGGCGATGTCGGGTATTTATCAAATAGCTGCGGGATTAGTCCGTTATTGGATGATTGCGCGTACGCGACGTTCCAGTTATCTGCCATCGGCAAATACAAATGCATTTTTTTTCACGTGAATGAAAGAATGGAATGTCGATCGCTGCCACCGGAAGTCGCCTGGAGCCGATGACTGGTCCGCGCTTGAGCGACTGGTGCAGGCGCGTGTACAGGCGTCTGCACGTTGCTATTACGCCACGTGAAAGTATAGTTGCCACAGGAAAATATAGGCGTACCTTTATATAGCACAGCCATAGTTTATTTATGGCCGTTACGGTTTTTCGCGCTATTCGGTCTCAGTGACCTCAGAATCGCTTCTTCAGACATTTTTCGACTCGCTCCGCGGGACGGCCGGAAGTCCGATATTGCTCGTGAATAATTTATGGATCAAGAAACGTTCTGCCTAATTAAATCCGCACTTTATGTACACATTGGGTACAACCACGTATGAATAAACCAGTATGCAATTTAGCCTTTTTTTTTGTCAAATAACAGTTAGCAGCGTTTCTATTTCCAAACTGGAAAATATTCGTGAAAATCATTGAATCTGCAGAATTGATTATAATTCAAAGATTATCGATAAAGATTTTAGCATTTTTTAGCGAACGGGGGAGATAAAGGAGACGTGTACGTTTTACACAAACGTCAACGATTGAAAGATAACGTTACGATGTGTTACCGATACGTTTGCGTATCGGCGTGCATATCGCGATATTTCGAAGCGATTCGAGTGGCTCTCGTAGACGATGCGCGGCGTGTTGGATTTCGTATTCCTGGCTGATAGCAGGCGAGGCTGATTCCGCGAAAACGGCGAGAGGAGTTCGCCAATGCTTCTGGTACCAGCGGATGGCGACTATCACGAAGAAGTCGGACAGTGCGCTTATGCAAACACTTTTAACCGGGCGTTCTGCGGCCGCGTCGCGTCGAGCTGTATATCTGTGAAGAACTCCTTTTCTCCAGCCTCTTCGTTGTAGCCTCCTTGTGTTTGTCTACGCTCGTATTTGCCCGACGCATTCCACTGTCGCTCGCGTTGCACCGGTGCAATCAGCGAGCAGTTATGGCGAATCGTTGTGCTTTGTAAATTGTCGTTGTTTCCGAGAAATCTTGTTTTAGCCACATCGGAAACTGTAGTTTGCTCTTGTCTGTATCAACTTTGCGGTTACTGCAACGGTTGATTGCTCGTTAATGAGACAGTCGAGCAGTAAATAATCCTAGAAGTAATGCGCGATTGGCTAAATATAAACGTTGCTTGAAGAGAAAGTATATTTGGACATGTTAATAGTATCTTTCAGCGATACGAGATAATGACATAACACGTGTCACGAAAGGGGGATATTATTTATTCGTTCTACTCGAGTGGTTTTATTTATCCTATTTACATTTACACGCGTATCATGTTGATATTCACGAAGCATGTGTCAAGCTGGATTAAAAGCAGCGATGAAACATGAAGAAGCTTGTAGTTTGACAAAGGGGCCAAAAAGTAAAAATCCGCTTTTACCAATCACATTGACCGTAACACGTCGTCGGACATCGTTCCCGCGGGCGCGTACACGTGTGCGTGAACGTGCGTGATAACCGCAGGGGGATGTCCTAAGATTTGTCACTGTCGGAGACCGTTCGGCGATAATGTTCGCAAGACGGATCGACCTCGGTTTCGCAAGGTTTGCTGAACGCCACGCGTCTACATCTTCGATGTCTACACATTCGGGTGACGAAACTGGATCCACGTACGATACGCTCCGACCACCCACCGACATCATCATCACCGGCGTCATCTCCTCGCCAACCGCGGGCGATCCTGCGAGGAGGTGGGATTTTCTGAATAATAACATCTCGTAATTTTGATGTTTATTAGCGTGGCCGGCGTTTTTCTGTCGATGCGCTCGCTCTTTCATCTTTACATTAATTCAGACGAGTTATCCATTTGCATAATTAAAATGATACGGTATTCGTTTGTATACGAATGTGTATTTCGATGTTTTCCAGTTTTACGAGAGAGAAAGAGAGGGCGGGAGGTACTTATATAAGGCACATAGTAGATAGAAAGCTTCAGCTCGTACCAGTTTTCTGTACTTTTAGCGTCTTAGAATAGCTATTGAATACGGACGCCGGCGATTGTATTTCTGGTACCGGTTCTCTTCGATATGACGGAGGTCAGGAAAATTGGGACGTTAGAAAATGTAATATCGGCGTGTGCGAACAATCATGTACCTATTGATTCGTTGCACAAAGCCGCTCTTACACGGTCGCACGATTGACACTACTCTACATCGAGGATTAATTCGGAATAACATCGGCGATAACAGCTTTAATCTTAGCCGTGGCCGATATTGGCCGAGTGTCGGCTTATCGGCGATGTGAAACGGTTGGGTGGCGCTTGAAGAAATTACGAGAATCGTTCTGGCGAATATTATTCATTCGCTGAATGGATTTCGAGACGTCTATCTCGATAACGAGAAAATTTAATTGCTACTCGAAATCGCATACAATGTTTCAGCAACTATTCCGCCGACAAATATATGCATTCGCGTAAGGTTTTTTAGACATATATACGTTGCATTATTTTGTAAGAAACATCCTATTTATTTAGAATTATCAATGATTTTTGTGATAAGAATCGGTCGATATTGATTTCGTAGAATTAACCCGGTCATTCGTAGAAACTCGTAATAATCAACGAGAGATGGTTTTTTAACGTCACCGTATAGGAACGGCTTTATCAAAGAATCGGATACTTAACTTCAACACATATTTCTTTTCTCAAAACAAACACAACGAGATAACGACTCATTTATATTGTAAATCAAAAGTATATTTGCAAGAGAGCGGGCATCTGAGCGAGAGTTGATTTATTTTATGTATATTTGATGTCTGCGCACAATATCCGGTGAATATAAATTATGAAATAAATTATAATAGCAGGAGATCGGTATTTCTGCATTATGATGCGCAGAAATCGTTCACGGTCAATCGAATCGATTAACATTTAATAGTGTACACCTATCTATTGCGTTATTTCTTACCTGATGTGCTCTTCATCGTTGAGGCCTTGATTTATTGCTGTTAACGTTGTTATTGTATAACATTGATTTATTATTACATATATCAGCGGTAAAAAGTTTTTAAACATGTATATGAAGAATTCGTCAATTGTTTCACGGTAATCATTGATAAGCGAGATAATCGATTAAATCGCTTTTTATCTCAGGCTCATCTTAAAGTTCGATAATGCTTCAAACGTATCGCAAAATTCTGAAAGGAGCAATAACAGAATTTTCGTGAAAAGATTATAAGAGACTGTAATTATATAAATAGCTTATCAAAGCTTATCTATCTTTTAAAATAACTTTTGATTGCTTCAACTAAGTATGTCCCATTTGTATCATTTATTGATTAATAAAAACTTTATTTTATTTGCGGAAATGACCATGAGAAATAAGTTGGTCCAAAAGATTCGCGACTTGAATTGAATTAATTTACAATATCGATCGATGTTTGAGTCGGTTAACAAAATCGGGACGATCGATAATTAAAAGATCCTTACTCACGACATACAAGATTCATACAAGATTTTATACAAGATTTTTCTTTTTTTTAGCATATATGTATCGTTAAGTCGGCCTCGCACATCACGCACGAGAGAGATATCTGGTGCTTGCGTAAAACGTGATGATATATGTACGTGTTAAGTCTTTGCCATTAACCGCGCTCGCATCTCCATACTTGGCTGCCTCCTCATAGACACGTGGGGCATCGCGCATTGACACGTGGACTTCGTAACCTTCGTGTGGCTGACCACGTGGTCAAATATAGTGAATCAAGCTTTACCTACTATTTGCAAGAGCGGTTGAGCACGTATTTTCTTGGTAGAGGCGCAAACGTGTCGATAAATCATCGTTATTGTATAATTCTAATTAGCGATTCGAATTATGATTGCACTCACATAAGGCGCGAACTGCAAACGTCCCATTTCGCGATTGATGAATTAAAGTAATTAAATGAAGAGGTATAGAAATATCATCGTACGCGAGGAAAACGCATCTGATCTGAGAAAGATAATTTTGGACATCATAATTTTTGGTTGATATTTATTTTTGTATACTATATTATTATGTTTATTAATATATTTAACGTTATTATATTCTTCAGAATTTTACGTATAAATAAGCAATTGTCTTTTGTGTGTTATAAAACAAAACCTGTATAAAAACCTGTAAAACCTGTAAAACCTGTATAAAACTTATTGTTAGTGCAAATGTTTTATATACTGTCCTAGAGCGAAAAATTCAATTTGTTAGCGAACTCTTACATAAGTGTTTTTCTTTCCTTTGCATTATTGGCACGCTTGAAATAATTCGATTTCTTGATGATAATGGGGTGAATATCCTTGGTGAGCGCTGAATGCCAGGACGGATGCGTCATTGATTTCCAGCAATCCCTCTCATCGTTGAATTTCATCGCGCTGCACAAATTACGATACGATTGCAATTTCTTGCGTCACGCCGCTCACGGATATTTATTTTGATTAATCAGTGACTCTACATCCGGTTACTCGATACGATTTCTGGAGCGATATGATTTCCGGGGCACTTCTCGTAAAGTATCTGCTGGGGAACGGAGGAATGACAGACGCATACGCATTACGATTATTTTATCATATCTACGCAATGCTGCAACTCGATGCACGTCACATGAATTCTCCGCCAATCGATGCTGATCGCATCGGTATTTAAGTGTATTCGTAGTCAATAAGTAAGGTACATAACGATAACGAAAGTTGACGGACACGGAGTGAGGCGCAGTCTTATCGTGGAACGTAGACATATCTCTCTTTCAGTTACATTATTCTTCAATCAGCGGAATCTTAATTATGCGTGGCTAAACAGCTCTCATCAAGCATGCCTGTCTATGCACGCTCAAATGCAGACAGCCGTGCATCTCTGAATACACATTATATGTACAGAAATACATATTTGTGTTTGTACGCTTTACCATTTGTGATTTCGTTCGCGTGAATTGTGGTAATTATGATGATGTTGATGATAATGATGATGATGATGACGATGATGATATGTTCTATAATAGCTGATATATTATGGTACGCGATACAATTGCAAACTCTATTTTAAAGTACTATTTGACTTGTATTGGTCGTATTGTAATTGTACAATCGCATGAACTTAATTGTACTAATTTTTAATAATATTATTGAAATGTTGTGCTTTATGAAAAAACTTAAATTATTTTAAACAAGTGTTTTATGGTGTATTATTAACCCATTATCGATAAGATGTAAATTTTTATAATTATATTTATTGGCGCATATTTTTATAAATATTTAATATATACACAATTATCGCGGCGTACCGTAGTTGTACAGTTTATTTATATCCGTCTGTCTACCTTTGTGGATAGAATCCGTCTTCTCTTCTCTTCCTTCCTCTCTTTGGAGAAAACAATTTTTTTTTAACTATTATTACCCAATAGAATTCAGGCAAAATAGAACTCAAGTAAATAAGCCAGTACTTGAAGGATCATACAGCTGTAACAGTTATTATTATTGAGTCAGTTAGGAAAGACACAGAGTCGAGTGGATCACAACTTGGTAAGATGAGCAAACTGTTATCATAAAATATGAATTTGTCAGATAAAAGAAAGTTAAATAAATGTTAGGTTTTATATATATTTATTGCGCACATTTTAATTTATTTGGCATTAAAATTTCAATTATTTCGCTAAACTTGTTTTGTTTGATATTTATTTTATTCGCTAAATTATATAATACCTTCAATCTTAAATTTGAGTCATCAAACAAATACTATTTTATTATGTGATTTTAGCATTTGAAAATATCATACAAATGCTAAAATTAAACAAAAAACCATAATATAACTTTGTATTGTTAAATGTTTTAAAGGATGATATTAAATATTTTCCTAAGGTATTTGTATCAGCGTACATAATAATACACACATAATGATGAAAGTACTGATAATTATCATCCTAATTTTGGTGTACAATGGTAAGATAATAATTATAAATAATAGCTTTATTGACTATATTATTTATATTTTATTTTATTTATATTATATTTTATTTTACATATTTTAGACTTTATATATGTGTATATGTAATTACATATTCTTCATTACTAATTCGTTACGCTATTTATTTGTTGTTATTAATTTATATTTGTTAACAACAAATTCGAATGTTTGTTTATTTCCTTTTAATTTAAATAGATTTAATAGCTAACACAATTATATTAATATAATATTATAAATTTTTGCCTATAAGAAACAAACTGTTCAGTAACAAAGAATTTATTTTATACTTAAAGTATTTTTATACATAAATTATATAATAATAATTTATTTGCAATCAAATTAAATCAACGGTAACACTAAGCTGAATAATAATTTTATTATTAATTCAATTTTACATTGACAATTTTTCTTTTGCACAGATTTAATCTATTTTAAATGTAATTAATGTGTTATAATTATTTTGTTAGCAACAATAGCAGAATATCTACATTCGTACAATCTAACGGAACATAAGATATTACCGACTAACAGTACATATACAGAAAGTAATATAGAATCCAAAATCACACAGACTACTACAAAGAGTAATATTGGACCATACGGTAAACAGAAGGAAAAAATTAAAAGTTCCTTACCAAAGCCTGTTAAAGGATTATTAATTGCTATCGTGATATTGACATTATTTTTACGGTAAGTCAATATGCATAATTATAATATAATATATGTGTGTTTATATGTGTGTATTTTCTGTGTGCATATAACATGGAAATATAAATTGGATATAATATTTTCATTTATCTTTATTATCAACGTTATTATCTTTATTATTAACGGTAAATCGCGATAAAATTATTAGGTACGTTACATATAATTATAAATAAATTTGTGAGTACTACACCGGTGTGACAAATTCTAAAAAAGTTTACTGTTTATTGTTAGTGGCAATTTCCACTAATTCTTCTTTTACTTTAACTATAGTCTAACGTACAATCGACTATATTAATCTCCTCGTCAACGCATTGGTGTTCAGTGACAAAAAATAATTCTCTATATTTAATTACATTCTGTAGTGACATATATTCATATCACACATGCACAAATACTGTTATGTTTTTTAACAGAGTATTCTATATCTGTTGCTGTACAACTCCACCAGAATCTGAAGGGTATAGAAATATGCTATCAATGAATAGCAAAGATATCTCACCAAAGTATAAAAAAGATAGAAGAGATGATTTTGCCATTGAAATGTCGAGTATTGATTAATGACACATGCTTCAGGTACAACTTCCAATAAATATTCTTTTAATTTAACCTTTAATAAAAAAGAAGTAATATCTTTTAACGAACAATTCATCTAGAAAGTATCACTTATCGTTACAAAAGTAATGGACGTTAAATCCGTTTATTGTATACCAGCTTCAAACCAATGATTTAATAACATTAACGATAGTAACGAGAACGACAAGTTAGATGAGGGATACATATCAATATGGAACAGAAATGTTCTATAATTTAATTATTGCAACACTTGGGATTACACACCCTGTCTCTGTTTTATGAAATTAATTTCAATACATTTTTAAACAATTTTAATTTTTCTATGTATTCTATGTATTTTATTTTTATGCATTTGTTTGTATTTTTATATATTGTAATTATACATTGTATTATTTTGTTTTGATATATTGTATTTTTATTCTTATTATATATATTATATATTGTTTAAATTTTAATGAAACAATACTAAATACAATTATTAAAGTTATAAGAATGAATTATTAATTATTATTAAGAATTAATTATATTAAGAAAAAATTCGAATATTTTTTAATTTTCTAATATTATATCGTTAAATATCTTTTTGTCATTATTATTTTTATATTTAAGCAATATTATTGTTATAATTTTTGCAGGCGCAACTAGATAAGAATTATGTTTGACGTGTAAATGCTGTTATTATTACATATTTCTTAAACTTATATACGTTATATACGTTAGTGAAGTCAACTTTATTTAATGTACGTGCGTTCTACCTACGTGAAGCAGCTATTTCTCCTTCCGCATTAACAGAAATCAATTATTTGTTAAATATAAATATTATATATATATAATATTATATAATTATATAAGATATTATATAGATATTGTATAGATATAAATATTTTTTTTTTGTATTTTTCGCATTAACTTTTAAAAAACATCTGGTTTTTATTTTAAAACATTTTTTACTTATATTATAAAAAAGCTTCTAATATATATGTATTTCATGTCTTAGTAAAACAATTTAATTTTTGAAGATTTCTTTCTATTTATGTATCTGAAATTAGTGAATAAAATTAATATTGACATAAATATCATTGTTATATTCAAATCTATTATTTATCATTAATTATCATAGCATAGTATGTTGTACATTATGTAATTTGGAATTATATTTAGGAATGTCCAACACAAATAGGAATATCCATCTTCGTTATCTGTCTTACAGCGCATATGGAGCATAAAAGAGTTAGGCATAAAAGTGATGCATAGAGCATAATATTCACAGTATATTTTTCAAAGATATCATCTTATAACCGACAGTTATATACGAATGAATATATCACATAAAATCTTGTAATTGTCGACTTTATAAAAATTCTTTAAGTTACTTATGGCGAATTCGATTGGATGCACTAGTACGTACTGAGTGCACACCAAGGTTTGTTTACAGTCAATTTTTATATTTATATTCTTATGTTTCTTCTTATAAAAATTGATTGTAACCAAGCCTTAATATGCACGCAGTGCGCACTAGCGCATCCAATCGAATTCGCCATTAAACAATAGTAAAAATCTTTTCGTATTCCGTACGATTTTCATGATTCGACTGGAATTATATATATCGAATTAGCTTCAAGAGGTTGTTCAATCCCTAAAAGTGCGAGAAACACATATAAAAAGATACGTGGTTCATATTTTTATTTCCTATGACATATCCGAAGTTTAAGTTCAAAAATTGGTGAAGATCGGATAATTCCGAGCGTTTCCTCGTAAGCATTATAAACATAGCTCTTAACTTCGCGCGCCTTTCGGTGATTGACGGCGAAAGAGTGTGGAATAGACGAGAAAGCCGTGAATGGAAATCTCGCACGGAGTCCGGCCGCGCTTTCTGCGAACAGAAAATCCATTCACACGTTCGCGGTCGTTTAAACAAGAAGGGGACAGTCCGCCACTTGTTGAGGCGCCGTTCTAACGCGTCTATTACCTGTTTGCAAATATTACCTTCGTAACTTAGAACGTTCCCGTGACGTCTCGCGACATTCGTACTCATTCCCATCTTCCGTGAAGATTCCCATTTTTCTTCGCACTCGGCGCGGGCAGCAAAAGCCGCGTTAGTTAGAGGCGGTCTCCGCAAAGAGATCATCGATCCGCGCAACGAAAGCAGAAGATGCATCGGGAAAATAATTTAACGCAACAACAACATTTCGCTGCATACGTCGAATCAGCGAACGTAATGCGAGCTCGCGGTATCGTACAAAAGTCATCGCGCACGCGTTTCCATTCCGTGGTTACAATTTTTGCCTTCGGGACGCAAGTGACGCTCGAGAATGCGAAAAATCTGAGCACCACTGTCTGAGGCCACACATGTAGTATTATTGTTGCAGAGTGGATCTCTCGTCTCATGGGCCGTGCTGTTGTTGTAGAGACGTGAATGTTATTGCAGCGGAAAGTTGTGGTGTCACAAAGCTGCGGTGGGTCCGCGCGGCGTGGCGTTGTGGCCGCCAAGCATAGATCGCCTAAAAGCGTCGGGTATCGACATGGACGTATGTCTTTTTCGTATTACCGTGAAAAGAGGGTGGTACATTATCAACCCCGACCGTAAATTCGCCGGAAGCGCACAGAACGCGCGAGGTAGCCGCTACGGCCGAGTCGCAACGACCGAACCGTGCCGTTACAGAAGAGCTCGAGTTTCAGGCCCGCGGCAGTAAAAGGAATTATTAAGCAGTGAAAACCGCGCCGTTTACCCGCTTCACGTCTTTTATGTTTATAGCTACGTCTTCATTCGCTTCTCTCGCGCGACTCCATCTAGCTAGCCGGCCGCGCTCTTTTACTGGCTTTGTCCGCTTCTCGGAAGAGCAGGGTCATCCATGGACCAAGGAAGTGAAGATTTATTGCACGCTGAAGTAGATTCAATCATGGAACATGTCACATGATGCGAAGCGAAAAGTGTCAATCTGCGTTACGTAATTTATAAGCGATATTATTAATTCCTGACTTTATTAATTCACTATAGTATGAATATTGATTAAATTTTAATATTATACTTAATATTAAAAGTACTAGACTCGGTAAGGACTATGTGTAATCCTCCGTAGTAAATTGAACTATTATATGTACAGTTTATCGGAGCTCGCTTCTGTTCGGTTAGCTTCACGTTGGTGAAGAGTTGGCAGGGTTTCCAGCTCCGAACGAATGCGTCGCTTATTAATTCTTAAGCGGCACTTATAAGTCGGTACGAATGCGCGTCCGGCGTTGGCAGCAGCAGGGATCCTTGACAAATTTTAAGATTGACGAAGGAATCTCGGGGAGATTGTTGGTAATAATTTCGGGGAGCGCGATAGACCACACAGGACCTGTGGGGTGTACCCTCTCGGAGGGTCCCGACTCCTGAGATGTGTAGGTATGTGTAAACCTTCTGGCACGTTACGGTGAAATAAAACGTGAGCGTACCTGGCGTGCCTCCATCCACCTCGAGGTCCTCTCTCACGAATCCTGCGAGACATCGCCGGTCGCGTCGTTACGTTAATGGGACGGGCGCTATTATTTAATTCCACCAAATTGCCGGTCGGCCCACTGGAACAGGCGTAAAACCTCCTAAAACCCGCCGCGGATACTCTCGTGTACTCCTGAATCCTATGCGGGAAGGAAGGGAAACGGACCGAACGGCCAAATAAAATTCGAGAGATCGAACTCGGCCCTCGGACAGGACGCGATCGTCCTGCCATAATTTACATTTGTGCAGCCCGATATACTTGTATGTATATTTATACGGAACTTAATTACTTCCTCTCCTGTCGTTAATGCCCCCGTTAATTTATATCCGACCGCATGAAACGGAGCGACAACGGGCGCACTGCTAAATCCACGCGCGGGCCAATAAAATAATAAATCCTCTCTTCGCGATGTGTCCGATTTTGCAGCGGTAATCTCCATATTGCTCCAGCATACTATAATATATCCGCGGTGATCGTGCGATTTCCAAAGATTCCAACTTGCAATAGAATCGCTCCGCCGCCTCGTCGGACTCGCTTTCTTTCTTTACGGGCGTACAAAAGGATCGCGGACGCGATCTCGCCAGCTGGCAACCTCGTCGTCCATCTGGAGAAAGGAGCGATCGTTCGCGTCGCCAGTATTGCGCGGCGAACGCGCGTTGTACACGGGAGTTGAGTTACGTCGCGGTGTCGCGCGTAGAGCAAAGGAACGGTGGAGAGGAGAAAACGTATTAAAAGGGCATAAGAGAGCGGGCCGCGACCGCAAACTGATTAAATGCGGTCGGAGCGGGCCGCGCCGCGGGACTTAATACGCGCGTCGTGCAAGCTACACGACACGAAGGGGGACCCGTGTGACGCGCGCGTCTACTATACACACTACTATACATGGTGCCTCCGCTTCCTCCGCTCGGCCTCTTTGAACCAGTTTCTCTCCCTTTGCGTTTAACGCATGTATTCGCGCGCGCGCGCGCGTTTGCGGCTACGCCGCGAGCGAGTCGGGGGGAAAATTCTTTTTGCGTCTACCTGCTGAAAACGATCGCGGTTTCGTAATCCGCGCGTGAGAAGCGCGTTCCTGCCGATCTTACGTAAACCCGCGGAGATCCTTACCGTCGTAACGGCAACTATAATAATTGTCGCGTGTAGTTTCCTCGTCCCGTCCTTCCAACGAGACCCGGGAGCGTTAACGTGTACATCACGCGCGCGTTATTCGCTGCCGCTGTAGGAGCGTGGCACGTATGCATTATACTCGTGTAACGTTTCATCGCATCATGTGTGCACGTCGAGAAAAGTTTTGCAACGCTTTAATATCTCGCGTTCTTGCACTGTGACGATGACATTGTTTAGTCTCCCTGCTGGACAGTTTATCTGGCAGTTTACCTGACAATTTATTCACTAAGGGAAAATTTCTACGAACTTTGCTGTTACCCAAAATTATCTGTAGATGCTATTCGTTCGATGGAGGTAGAAGGTGCAATTATTAAATATTCAAAATGCTTAGATTGTGTTTCAAAAACATAAAATGGCAATGTCGAAGCAAACGAGAATTCTTCGTTTATTTGAGCATCGCCTGTACATCGGAAACCGAGAGGTCTGACGAATATTGAGATAAATGTATATTGGAGCATATTGGATCACATGAGCTTGATTGGCACGCAGTCTACAATCTGCGACAGCGATGACTCACAATAACATTTCGTGAATCGTTCTACATAGTTAGTAGGAAGATAAACGGTGTTTTGGCTGAACGTGCGCTCCGAAGAGCGTCAAAAGATATTCGCATATCATTCTGCATATATATTACATTATGTATATTTCATATCTAACAGCATGCTGCTATACATTTTTCCATTTGCTCTTCCATAAAGCACAGTTAATTGTATTTTATTATTAGCACGATTGTCC
The DNA here is from genome assembly GCF_003672135.1 of Ooceraea biroi. Lineage (NCBI taxonomy): Eukaryota > Metazoa > Arthropoda > Insecta > Hymenoptera > Formicidae > Ooceraea > Ooceraea biroi. The sequence goes on from NC_039507.1 coordinate 4,428,675, forward strand.
ATCTGTTTCCAACACAGCGATTTAAATAAATTCCCCAACGGATTTATAAAGCGAATTACATAAAGCGCACGATTTAAAATGTCGTCCGCCTGCAAAGGAAAAAAAACAACGTTTCTCCGATATCCCGTTCAGCGCAATGTTCAACGAAATGAGTCGCGATTTGTTGCGTCCTAAAACTGGTCGCAGGTTGCAAGCAGGTAGCAGATTGCCATGAGAGTGACTAATTGGTGCGCAGACTGCAATCTGCTGCCTGGTAAGCTTGTGACAAATAGAGGTGGAATAAAACACATCGTTCGTGACATAACGAACCGCTTATAACGTTTCCTGTCTATAAGACTTATCGTATCATTTATTCATGTTATAAATACGATGCCTATACTGCAACGTCGTTGCTGTTTATCAATGTAGACATTATTATACATCTGTGATTATTAATCACTGTTTATTTAAAAGCAAGTTTCTAGGCAGATTGCCAAATCAACGTAAAATTGGAAGAAGAATCTTTAAATGAAAGGACCTATATAAGACTGTACCTTATATAGTGGCAAAAAATCAAATGATAGTAACGTTCGATGTAAAAAAATTGCATCGAATTTTCGCATTAAAGTAATTAATTATAGAAAATATTTCTGCCAGCAAACAGCGTTACGGTATTGTACTCTGGACTCAATCGAATCTCTGCCGGCGCAGATCTTCCAAAAATATACAGCGAGCGGGTCGCAATCAGTCCAGCTGATTACCACGTGTACAGCAACGCTCTGACATAGCCGATAAAGCGGTACGAGTCGCGTTTTATTTTATTTATCTATCATGCGCATAGGAAGATTCTGATCGTGATACCGTTGTGTTTAAGTTCTACGCGATCACCGGCGTTCATTAGCATCAATTAATCGCCCGTAATCGCTAAACGATCCTCGAATTCGGGATTCGTGCGATCCTTTCTTGAAGCACACGCCGCGACCGGATCTAATATAATAAAGACCTCGTGCACGCGGACTCATTCGTTTTATGTCGGCCAAAAATAGAAGAAAGGACGCGCACGTTGAGATATTTCAATCCGTGACCGTGTCATCGGTTACTCAGCGTGGAAGAGTTCTCGAGGATGTGGGCAGCTCCTGCGGACGATTCGTCATACGAGCTGGCCGCAATACGACGATTATCAATCCGAGTTACATTCATGAGTCTCGTTCTATGTAAGAAGAAACACGCGCCGTGCCTAATCAACCGTTCTTGCTCTTGCCTCGCGTTACTTCGGGCTTTAACCCGCAGATTGAGCTTTATCGGAGATCGGCACACGGTCACTGTCTCTCTTTCTCTCTATCTTTCCCGCTCGCGATTCAGATGCTCGTTGTCGAAGGTCGAACGGATATCGAAACGGATCGGTGATAAGGCGTTGCGTGTACGAATCCGTACCTCCGACGCAGCGAGATCGACGAGGGTCTCGCCGAATGATGCCTCGTGATCTTTCTTTGAAAACGTGAACAAGGGAAGTAAAGGTATCTTCCCTCGGCTTTTCAGAGAGTTCCGTCCCAACCGACGAACAAAGATCCCGTCCTATTGTTCTATGATTTACGCCAGCGCCAGGCCTCAGGTATCCCAAATCAGGTTTCTGGTGAATTTGGCCCGTACCACCGGCACCGACACTTGTCGCCTTCGGTAATTAAGCGAGCAACCCAATTCACCCTCGTCTCAGTTAAAGTCGTCATTCGCTTCTCTTTCTGCCGGTGTTTACGTGAGCGCGTGTACGTACGTGTGTCGTGTGAAGCGAGTTCCTCAAAAATGGCTCCTAAATGACGCAACGTGTAGGGTAGGTAGCCCAACACCGATGGTACAGGTTAATTCAGATAGGCAGAAGCGCTTTGTACCGATCAAATATACCGACTTTCAGGACCGTACACAGTGGTGCTGCCGCTAATGAAGCTGATTGAAACGACAGGAGCAAAGATCTCTCAACATTTCTGCTACTAAAGGGAGGAATGTTCAGACTATTTCCGAGGAAAATTAATTTTGACGCAAATGTTCTAACAATCTATCAAATCGCACTAATTGATACAATAATTGATTAAAATAAGTTAACTAAAACTTTTTTATTCGTCCAGTAAAGTACAGCTAACGTTTATTACCTTTTCGATCAGTTGTTAAAAGATCAAAGAGATACGAAAGTAGCTAGAGGCCTCGTCGTGAGCAAGATCATGAGCCGTTGGTGTGTTATGCGTGTGAAACGATATTTTACATTGCGTACGTGCGTTGAATGGCCGGTATCCGTCAAGATACGGCCCTAAAAGACGCCGACTGCGTTCTCCCACGTAAAGTCTCGTCGTTGTTCGATGAATTAGGCCATTTGGAGCAAGATTTGGCGACACGTAGTCGGCATTTTAGGAACAGCCGAAAAGGGACGGCGGACTGACTCTCGTAAAATAGCGAGACCCTAACATTCACTTATCGGTCAATCGTCTGACGCGGACGAAACTAATTAAGGTAATCTGATATGACAATTCGGGAAAATTAAAGGCCGCCCTCTAAAAAGACGCTCATCACGGAAGATGTACCATTTTGCCGCGTGCATTCAGAGATACTTGATCTGGAAAATATTAACGTTTAGCGTTGATGCTAATATATGTGTAATAAGATAAATTATTTTTTTCGCAGGTTAAAGTTTTAATTGAAAGATGTGCTCTTCATTGACTTTGTGATCGCAACGTCAAATATTTTAATACACGCACTACAAACCATAATTCTGTAAAATAAAAAGGCATTTGAAGTTAATTGCAGAATAAGATTTTATCGCTCGTAGCTCCAAAGCTTTATTATCACGACGCACGCTGTAAAACGTGCGCGTCACACGAAGCGTTCTGCAATGTCGTGTCTGCGCTATCATCGGCTATCTTGGCTTGCCGCCGGGCGTCATCTCGGATATTGAAACCACGTTGAACGCGCATTTAATAGCGCAGCGTAAGCAGAACAGCGCAAGAACGCGTACTCACTCGGGGGCAGACGCTGATTCCTTGCCGCTATCAACGCGAAACGAGCGGCGACAATCAAGCGCGCGCTCATACGCGCGTCAGGAATAATCAGCGCGCGCTCGCGGCTCGATTGATAATTAATTATCTCGTTGTTGGCGTTGGGCCACCGGGCGTTCGTGACGCCGCTACGTTCCATCATCAGTGTCTCATCCTCTCTCGCGCCGCGGAGATGAGCTGCATCGCGGATCCCTTTCCTTCAGCACGCCGTTCTCCGCGCGACCTCGCGCCGCCGCGTGTATCGCGGCATCCTCTCGTTCACCTCGTCACGGGGCGGACAACGCGAAAATCACGCGTGTTCCGCGAGAGGGTCCTTGAGTGCCTCGTGAATGGTGCAACGCCGTCCGGCGTCTATTGAAATATATTAAAATAATCGTGCCGTTGACTCACTTAGAAAAACAAACCTCGGGCTCTCGGCTCGCGGGTATTGCGCAACCGGCCGCTCGTCACCGCTCGCCGGACGGTGCGTGCGATTCAGCGCGGCGGAATACCACACTGCCGATACGCCTCGCGCCGTGATTTATACACCGCCTGGCCGTCACATCCCGGCGGCGAAACGAAAGTAATAAAAAAGAGATAAATAAATCGCGCGCGCGAATGGCGCGGGCTCGCCGCGCCGCGCGCAGGAACACTCGCCGCCGACACGCCTGCCGATGGCGGCGGGATGTTGCGCTCTCTCCTTCTCTTTCTCTCTCTCTCTCTCTCTCTTTCTCACGCGCGCACTTTCAATTCGCGGATTGTCCAGCTGTTATAAAGTGACCTTTAAGTTATTGTGCGCCGAGTGTTGCGTGATGGCTTAAAAATGCGAGTGTGCGAAACGTTCGATCGTCAGCGATGGCAGTTGTGGAGAAGTCGACGCACATCAGGAAGAATATTCAGAGAAGCGTCATCTTGAGAGACTGGCCATTCCCAAGGAATATATTCCGAAGGAAGAATCGTGTGGTACCAGCAAGATTCGCGTCGATGTCGCGGCGTCGCCATTCTGTTCCGTTGTATATGCAGAAGACGCAATGCCAGTGACTGTCACAGCTAATAATTTATCGAGCATCGGGAAGATAATGACCGACCCAATCTGCCAGGAATACACCTGATAACGCTCGCACTTCGAGAGTGTGGCAACTTTAAAAAATCAATATACTGAGTTGCGATTTTTCAGCGATACGACAGTTGGCGGTAAGACGAGTCACAAGGACTTTGGATGCAAATCGGAAACTCGTCAACGACGTATGATGCATTTATCTTTAACGATTATCGCGGAATCCCGATCGAAATTCTTGCTAAAGAATGAAGAATTTTTCGGCACACAAAGAGCGTTTAAAGACACACGAACTAAGGTAAATGGTTCCATCCAGCGACGGCGTTCCTGGGAGATCGCAGCCGGCGAGGTACGCGAGGGTTGCAGCCGGCGGAGCACGGGGGGTTGCTGCCACGTGTTGCCGTGAAATCGCCGCGGACTTTCCCCTGGTCGGGCAGCAGCCACCGACGCGCGTTTCCATATCATTTCACTATAAAAGAGAGCGTACGCTGCGTGCGTGGCGGAGGTAGGGTTGCGCGGCAGGCGCGGGGGCGTACGTCCGAGGAGTACACGCCGCGTGAGGGATAGAAAGAGGAGGAGGTGGCGGAGGAGGAGGAGGGCGGGAGGGGTGGGGAAGAGAGAACACGTCGATGGAGGGGCAGCCTCGTGTACGATACGAGTGGAGGGGTGGCGTGAGAGGGGTGGGGGTACACTCTAGGCGAGCGGCGGCGGCAGGGCAGCGGCCAGGTAAGCGACGAGCGAGCACTAGTGGGGCTGACTTGCGCGCCTCCGAGCCGTCGAGATACACGGCGTGCAGCTGCACCGTTGTCGTATACTGTCGCGCTACATGCGTGCCACGGTCGTGTCGTCGCACCGCCGTTGCTGTCGTCGTTGTCGTTGTCGCTGTCGTTGTCGTCGCGCCGCAGCCGCCGGTCACGGGAAAAGGAGAGAGAGAGACCTGGATGCATCTCGCCACCGCTGACAGCGCGGCCGGCTGTATCTCGCGTTCGCGATCTTGCCGGCTTGACGCGTGCACCCTCGCGCACGCAGGAAGGTGCGATCGTTCCTTTGGAGGGTTGCTCGCGCACCGAGAGGACCGTGCGTTCTCCGGAGTGTCCGTGGAGCACGGCGTTGCGCCGCAACCACCCCCGGTTGCCCACGAGTGTTGTCCACGACGGAGCGATTTCTCGTAACTCGATTAGAATGCTGGCGTGCCTCGATGCCCGGCTCGAAGCGATGATGTACCGGCCACGCTGCTATCACCCCGTTACCACTGCCGCTCGCCGCCGGTCTTGAGTCGCTGCTACCGCTCGGTCGTTCGCTTGCACGTTCGGGGGGTGGAATCACATCGGTGCGCGGATGAGAGGTTTCGCGCGGACCGAGCGAGCCGACCGCGCATGGTCGACCGGAGTCGCTTGGATACATAGGATTGTGCCTCATAGGATGTGTCAAGCTTACCTGTAGCCGCGGTGCTTGCTGGCGATTCCGCTAGTGGATAACGCCGGTGGTCCACGCGAGAGTCAGTGTCGCAGACGCAGCAGTGCATAGCGTCCAGTTTTGGAGCAGTACGCGGTTTACTCCAGTTACTGAGCGATATCGAATAAAGTCAACGTGGTGCACGCGACGTTGTGTGAACGTTCAAAGTGTTGCCGATCGAATCGGCGGAGATCGACGGTGCGTTTCGGACGACGGAGAGGCAAAGTGACGAAAAGGAAGTCAGCGCGGCGTCGTTAGATGCGAGGATTTTAAAAGCAGCTCCCGGAGGCCAGCCCGACGCAATGCGTCGACGCTGCTGACGCAAACGCGCCTGGATGCGTCTCACTTTTAGCACGTGAGTGTCTTTTTATTAAGAGAAATATAAAAAAAAGAGTAAAACCAGAAAGCGGAAGTAGGCGCAAGTCAACCCCACTTTCGACGGCGTTTCATCGGATGTGCCACGCGGCGTGGCCCCGCGTTATCTCGATCGAGTCGTGCGAGTCAATCACATTAAGATGATTCCGAGGGGGTCGGGTGGAAGGACGATCTCAGCATCCCCGCCACGTTACAGCGACACTTGAGCATTCCCCTCGCGAGTCAGAGGAGCGTGCATGCGCGCGTGTGTCCACTCGCGTGCGACAAGAAAAGAAATTCGCTGCCCGTTCATTCTCCGTGCTCCGTGGTGATCTGCGTGTATTAGTGCTGCGTGCGGTGACGGTGTTGTTGCTGCTGTTGTTGTTCCTGTTCTTTTTGTTGATGGTGGTAGTAGTGGTCGCGAGTGCGACGACGAGGACGAGAGTGGTGAATGATCCTGACTCCGAGCTGACCGAAAGTACTCGTACACGAATACTGGGATGACGTCCGCTCCGGATCACGCGGTTCCTTCACGATCTCGTCAATCCACGTCGTTTAACGCGGAACCAAATGTAAGTTCTACACACACGCAGGATCATCACGGCACGTTGGCGCGTTTCTCGTGACCCGACGCGGATTTACTCGTAAAAGTGCGCGTAAAAGTACGCTTGGCGACGGGCGACGATGAGCTGGAAGCGATAAACTTATACTCATGAAATAAAATTCAAGCATATGCAATAGAACGATGGCATTGCGTATTAGTTGTAATGCTCATTATGTGTGTTCTCATGAAATTATTTGCGCTAAAGTTTTGTTTCATGAATAAGCCCTTCTGTTCTTTACAGTTTGTAGCTCGTTCGCCAATATGCACGCGACCTAAAATCGGTTCTTGATTGGGCATTTGACTGATTACAAATCAGTTCGAAGATTTCATTTAAGATTAAACGTACACAAGTACTTCGCGTGTGCGCTCGAGGTCGTTCAACGGTTTTCGAAGTTGTTTGCGTACTGAAACTAACAATATGCGATGGGAATGCGAGATTGATGGATCTTGGTAGGCAAAATGTAGACTTTGACCCTCGAAAGGGACGTGTCCATTTTGGAGACGTGAATTTTTCACGGAAAGCTGACAAGTAGGTTTCGGCCTGAAAAAGCGTGTCGGTTTTTCAAATGCAGTTATGATCAAACAAGACCGAGAGAAAGAAGAGTCGTACCTCGCGGGTATGACGGCGCTTGCATAACGGTATTCGTTTCGAGTGCGGCGTGTGCTACTGGGATAGTTTAAGGGTGAAGATTGACTACTCCTCCGAGCCCTTCTTCCCTATACACGTACGAAAGAGGTGCTTCTGATGGTAATCTGCATGGCAATTTATTTCGATAGCTTGTCGAACGAGATTGCATTTTAACTGGCGAAACGTCCAAAGAAGGAAAGTACAGCTTTCATTCTGAAGCGTCACTTTTAATTTATTTGCACTGCTGCTGGTGCATAACGGTCTCGGGCAGCGGTACTCAACCGATGGCCTGATGTGCGCAACCCTTTGCCACGCCGGATCAGTAACCCCTGCAGATGAGTGTAACCGAAAGGGCCTTGACACGGTTTGCAGTCGGTTAACGAAAAGCCTTATACCCTTTTAAGCCAACGGCTGCTCGCATTGGTTAGGGGAATTCATGCGTGATTTCACGGTACACCATTTGTTCGACTTGTGCATCTGATTCCATTCTTCCTTTTTCTGAGATTTTCTCACTCTCTACGTATTCTATATTTTTTAATTATTATTGCAGCGAATGTAATTATAAATATAATTATGAATTTTATGTCAACGTGTTAGCCATATTAAATGTGCTATGTGTTATATATTTTGTCAACAATTTTTGCTGATTTCCTTCACAAAGATTCGTAGGTAATTAAATATGCATTAGTGAGAGATAATATCCTATGTAAATATTACTCACTAGTTTCTGCTAATGCCACTTATCCCACAACATCACTCAACGTTTTAATCCTCAACATTCATCTGCAGTAGTGGGAGTTTTCACGATGTTGATCTAAGCATTTCGCCAACTTGCTTAAATGAACAAACTAAAAAGATAGCAACTGGACTTTCGAATTGTCGAGTGGAGACACTCCTCGACTTATCGGAGATCTGCGCGAATAAGTTTCGATTTTGCTGGCGACACACTGTCGCGGTGGATCGCCCTGCTCCAGATCGAAAACCGAATCAATATATAGGAAGGCGACGGCCGTAATAGATATACATGAGATCGTTTGCGTTTGAACAGGTAAACACTCGATCATGGAATTCCGCCGCTTTGGCGATTATCAGACGGCGGCGAGTTGTCAGCGAGAAAAATCAAATGACGCTGCCGCGATAAGGGGGCATATTTTAGATAAGGAAAACGCGCAATTAAAATGCTTTCCGGATGAGCTCCGCGTGATTAGGCAACGCCACGCGTTTCAGCCTCTTTGCTCCCATGCTTTCTTTTCCCTTTACCCTCTGTCTCGCCTCTTCTTTCCTTGATCTCTCCTCCTCATCGTACTGGTCGTTTATACCTCATGTTCGATCAATTGTTACAAACTGATTGAACTTTCGTTATCGATGACAAATTGATGACTCCTGATCGTGTGCCGTGAGCGTTCTTCTTTGTCTTGTGAGATCGCGCGATGCCATTATCTGCATTCCGATTTATTCTGCTTGTGGTTGCAATCCCTATAATCACAGGCACGTTTTCGATATTTCGTCGGCGGGGAAAGGAGAGAGAGAGCGCGTGCGCGCGCGTGCGGGATAACGTAACGCGTGTACGTAGGTCGTTTATTTTGCACCACATGGAAGTCAGTCTGAATTGCAGGGCATTATCTCCTGTTCTGACATGAATGACAGCATTCGTTGCGCCGTCTGATCATAAGCCGCCTGGGACCTTTCACGACTCGTTGGGTTTTATCGTGTCTCTCCGGTAATGGACGGAAGATTTTTGTGGTCGCGTACACCTTGCACCTCCGAATGGAGTTTCAAACAAATTGATAACGATGATTAGTCTCGGATTTTCTCGTCCATTTTCCACTTGATCTTAAATCTCGATTATTCCCGCAACGACGAGGACAACATTGAACTGCGTTCTAATGACACCGCCATTAAATTAAACGCCTTTCATGGCTTTTACGCGAACAAGAAAATCTTAACAGTGATGCTTAATTGTCTCTCGAAAATTAACATTTATGATTCATGAGAAAGATCCTTGCGAACATTTCCTCGTGCTGCGACCGATCCACGCCCGAACGGTGCATCGAATCGAGCACGTTGTCGGATAAGTTCGACCTACGCCACGATGTGCAAACATTGTAAATCCGCGACGATGCGTGTGCTAACATGAATAATAAGTGAACATAAGAAAGATTTTAGCGACCATGGGAACAGTGATTGCATATAATGATTCATACTTAGACCTCATTAAAGAAATGCGTGAAGCAGGCATTTTAGATCTCTCATTGTTCCTTCTCTTGAAACACTTTTAAGACTTTAACGCACTCGCGAGCTCAAATATCACGCGCAAGGTTGCGACGTATACAGGTGTAATATAATTTTTATGCGTATGTACGAACGTTATGAGCACGATGATATTATTTTGCAAAGAAAACATAACTGCATTATTATTTTGCACTAGTTATGGAAATAATTTTTATCCTTTTTCTCTAGCAAGGATATTAAAATGTGTGAAAAATCTTGGGGAGAAAATTTTGATTTCGGACATAGTTGAATTTATATAAAATCATTATATTAATACATAATCAAAAGCAACTGGTGGAATGTAAAAATGGTAGGTTGATCTCTCGCTTGCTCGTTTACTCTGTTATTATTGGTTATTGCAACGTATAGTAGATCGAACGGTATCCACCACGTATGGATGCGAAGACAATCCAATCAGGAAAACCAAGGTTGCGGTAATGATATTATCTGTCTTGTGTCACAGTTTGATATCGAATACTACATTGCGACAGGGTTTCATCGAACAAACTGTATATCTGGGTATATCTGCGAGCATAAAATCCTTGAGCTCTCCGTTGGATTTTTTGTTCGATTGATACTCAGATGGGGGTCTCGTGAATAAATGATTTCAAGTCCGATTCTTTTTATAGAACTGAATCTGCGCGCTTTTGATTATCAAAGATAAAAAGAATAACAAACGAAAAGCGCGAGTAAGCTGTGCCATTGTGCATTTTCATTGATACCGTAAAAGCAAGATACTTGTCTATAATCGACGATCTTGTTAATTAAGATCAGATATCCTGTGAGCAAAAATAGCATTAAAGCAACGCGAATGTACGTTAAATGCTTATCTTAAACGCATTAAGAAATTTTGCAAATCTTATGTTTCGCATTGCACTTTGGAACTGATTTATTTTATCATTGTCGGTATTGGAGAACGTATTATTTTTAATTGCCCGCATTGATTTGTTTGACTCTTAATCTTTCATTTAATATTTTGTGAACAATAATAATAATAATAAATTATTTTGTGCATATTTAGATTATGAAACATTTCGAGTGTGACATTTTGTTTTCGACAAAAGATCCATTATCATTATCGATTGAGGAACTCGACTCGAGTGAGGAACGAATATTCTGACATTTTCCAAACAGGAGAGCATATACGTGATTTTCCAGTCTCTTATCAGTAATTTGATCAATTATTAGGCACGATAACGTGTTAAGTAAAGGCATTCGTTTACAAGCAGAACTGACCTGCGTCTGCTGCAGGTGTACCGTTCAGTTCCTCCGATTCATTTATCTCTCTTTCGAGGTAATAAAGGTGTAGGGACAGTTACCCCATTGGACTCCTGCCTAATAATGGCACCATTCATGCCGTCAACCAGCTTTTAAAAAGGTACATGGTTCCTTTCTCAGAACTAATACAATTTATATGCATTTTGTATTTTTACCTGAAATCTCTTCACTTTTCTCAAGCTTCTCTACAAAGAACTTTTTACTGAAGCTCTCAAACTTAAAATTGATTGATTGTTACACGACTCTCTTTCTTGTTCTGCGTATTTTTACATTCTGGAAAAGTCAATAAGAGTTAAAACTGATCTGAAAGTCAGAGTTTACTCCGCTTTCTTACACTATCAATGCAACCTGGATACTGTGATGCTGAAGGTCTGAACAGCGGCTTAACATCATGGAAATCAGCCGCAATCGTGGACTGGCAAGTCCGACGCACGACAAACACGGCATGAAAGTAATCTAACGCCGCGTGTACCGTGCGCGTACATAAGTCCAGTACTTACTCTCCCTGTGCACACGTAGGTACTCACTCTCTCGGTTCGTACGGGGAATTGCTCGGGAGCCCGCTGGAATCGAACACGTACGTATGTCCACCGTGTACAAGTTACGATAACACGTGTTACGGCTTGCATCGAAATCGATATTTAAGAGAAATGGCATTCACGAAGAGAGGGAGAGTGGACGGCCGCGTGAAGCCGTTATACAATAGATACTAAGCCACACGGAAATATCTGTGCCTCATCTGTCACGGAACATTTCACGCGATCCTCGCAGGTGCGAGCGGTTTAAAGTGCGAATGACCGTAGGCGGTATGCTCCTCTAATCGACAATAAATATGCCTGAGAAATTTTTCCATCCTTTTCCATACATGGCTCCGTTTAAAAGATCGCTCAGTCTTATAGCTCTTAATGTGAACAGCATTCGGAAAACTGTAAATATCATTTGACACTTGAATGCTAAATATGTGTTAGAAATATCTTTTCGCGCAAAGAAGTTCTGGCGAACGTCTTTTTCTGGTTTATTGATGCATTTTACGTGATAATTGCGAGGATGTACATTGTACCTTGCTTCTAAGAACCGTGCGGGTGACGGTATATAGATGATCACGCGTGGTAGTTGATTTGTTCGTGCTTCGTGCGTGACAGTCGGCGCCAGGTCGGATTGAGTTCCAACCTCGAGGCGAAGATCGAGAGAGCTGCCCCGCCATGGTACACAGCGACGACGGCATCGGAGGCGGAGGTGGCCGTGCGAACGCTACCATTGCTACCATTGCACGCAACACAGGTAGCGGCGGTGGGTAGGTAGAGCAATGCGCTGGCTCAGGACATTTCTTCATCCGGTGTACGTTACTGGGCGTAAGGCGAAATAAGACGGGTGTAGGGTGACGTCTCTAATCCCTCGGAATTGCGTATTCGCTCCGAGCGAGAGGAAAACCCTCGCTCGTGGAAGCGAGAGTCACTCTTTCCTGGACAATCCGATGGACTACCTGAGTATATTCCACGTGGAGATATCCTACTTGGGTGTACTTGTGCTATGAATCGCAAGTTTTGTGATGTGGTTACATATGTAAAATGTATTATTTAAAATTGTTATTCTTTTCCTCTCGAATTCATGTTGTGATAACATTAGAATAATTGATCTGCCGTAACATAATAATTAAACAAGAATCGTTCTCCCATTTTCCGAGAATAATACAATGATATTCTGGGGAAATCGATTATGTTCCCAATTAGTGATATATTTATCCCAAGTTGGAGAATCGATACGCTTGTGCACGAATGTATTATGAATAATCCCCCTCGCCCTATCCGAATATTCCCTTTCACGAGAGTCTGCTTTTTATTTTATCGTCGTCACTTTCCGAACGACTTGGCAAATCGATCGCGGTCGCTCATGACGTATTTATTCGGGGCGTTCAACCGCGACTGAATTTGCACCCGGTGACAAAGTGTAAAGTCCACTATCATCGAAGGAGGAAGTAAATCGCGCGGACCGAAATCCATAAAGCCGTAAGAATGATCGATGGTCGTGGTCGAATCGACGCGACGGTCCATGCACGCCGCGGCCGACAGAAGACGACACCCTCCGATCGCGACAGGTCCAACGTTGGTTTCTCAACGGATTTAATTGCGACGACAGCATCGTCCGTAGTATGCGCGATTGGCACATCTCTTTTCCTCCTTTTTCTCTTTATTATTATCTCAGATCGCACAAGATTCGATCCAAGAGACAGCCGTTATTGACGGCCGTTACCGGACGAGCGGGCCGCGCATCATGATCGGGTTGTAGTGCAACTTTAATGTCGCCTGCCTGAGAGATATCCAAGATTCGGTCGCAAAAGAAACCCTGCATATTCATTCGCGCGCGTGTGTACATGCCCGCCAGCACACGGAAGAGGTCGCATGCATATATTCCACTTCCACCCTCACACGCAAAAAATAATGGAGGCTGTTCGCCTTTTTCGCCTACGCACTCACGTGGAAGAAAATCTGCACGCTCATTGTTCCTCGATACGTGACAGAGAAATACTTAAAGCTCGTAATCGATTATTCCACGTGTCGTGGTACCGCCCGGCGGCTCGTACGTCGCGCTGCACGAGCGGGACGTTAGCCTAAAGGAACTCTGCCCCCTCGACGTCGTTCAAACCGATTTCTCTTGTTTTCCTTCCGGCAACATTTGTCTCTGTGGGAGGTACATTTTTGTATCTCACACTCTTGAGTATTATGGGATTGCTCGTTCGATGCTAGAGGGTTGGTTCGAATGATATTTCATTTACATGTGAGTCTTTGACATTCAATTTAAGTAGCCGGTTTCCTATCGCGGGGGAGGATTTAATGACTAGACTAAAGATTCCTGCAGGACGTGTTAAAAATACACCACATGTGAGTTATATTGAAGTAGAGTATAATTTTTGATAGCGCTTTTCCATAACATTTTGTTTGGCAATATGTTATAAAATTATTCACACATTTCGTAAATATGCGATAGATGAAGTCGTACGATAATTTTAATAATTTAAAAATAATGTTTAAATTGGGAATTCGGTCGTTTGAGGGAATGAGAGAATGAGAATAATGAAGACTATTTCGTTGCACTAATAAATCAATCTCTTCCTTTTGCACTGCGTGTGGATGCATAGGTATGCACGAAGACCTCGGAAATTTAATCGCTCGTACGTGAGGAGTGAATAGGTTGCTCGCGGTATCTTGACACTACATCAGTCCTGCATAATACGTGGAAGGTCTAATTATAGAGTTATTTTACATTGATAATTAAAGGGCTTTGGCGAATTGAATATTGAGCGGATAGATAACAAAATCTTGCACGGTTAATTTGAATGGATCTTTTAACTGAAATTTGTTAATTTCTTCGCTTAATTACCAAGAGATTTAATATGTCTGAAATGAAAACGTTGTACAAAATAATAGTTTCTTAAATTTTATTTTCAAGAGAAACAGATCTTTCTGTAATATTTCGTGAGATTATTGAACGAAATCATCAACATTGATATTAATAATAATATTGAGTGAAATATTAATATTATTCCGAAATAAACAAGTACTCCATCAAATTTTAACATTACGGATGAGTCGTGCCGCTTTCAGGATCGAACTGATTCGAGTGTTTTAGATCCGAGCTCTTTGTAACCACGCCGCCGATCGGTTTTATAACTTGTCATACGCTTCACATAATCACCTGTGCGGCGTGCCCGATCTTTTTTTAGCCCTTTACGTTTGTCTTCGTCCACCTGCTCCGGCGCTGCCGTATCAAGCCGATCATCTCGCCGGCTAAAACCAACATAGTTAGTGACAAGGCGGGATGAAAGCGAGATTGGTCGTTCGTCGCAGACCGATGTAAATGATGTCAAGCGACGAGGACGACGCTCATACACACACGGCGATTTCCAGTTTGCGTATTACCGAACTGGCACGACGATCCGCTCGCGCGGAGTATGAGAACTAGGGATAAGGGGGTCGGCGATCGTAATTGCCGGGCGCGGGACTCCAATTAAAAAGTCAATCAGCCCGTTCCTCGGATGTGATGATCCGTTAGATGAATGAGAGGGAGGGAGAGGACTGTCGCGTCGACGTGTAAGAACCAGAAACCGGGACTCCCAACGATCCTTAGAATCTCTTTTCTACTAGGCGACATTTACCTTTAGTTACCTTTAGTTATCGCGAGCTTTATAATAAAGTAAAAAAAATCATTGCCAAATTAATTACGCTAATTAAATATTTCCATTACACCTGCTGTGCTCATTGCGCGCGAGACCTTGAGTATCACGTTGTCCACGTATACGCGCAACAAGAGAATTTTAGCGGCGTGAGCTCCGACATTTGCATCAATGATTTATGCTCGCGCTTATAAATTCTTCCGTTGTTTCACTAACCAGCTGCGATTAACCGGTCGGGCAATTCGTGATGAGTCTGAGGTTTCCATTTCAGCTCGTCGTAACGAGCTGAAGTGCTCGTAAAAGGGTTCGCCCGTTCCTGGATAGGTCGCGCACCCTCCACGAAGCGGGCGGTATAATCCACGGAACAGTTGTGTACCCTCCAAAACAGCGTAAATCTCCCCCTCTTTCTCTTTCTCAACCCTCGCCGGCCCCCTCTCTGTTTGGTCGGTATCGTTAACGATCGTGTAAATCACAATGAACGGCCAAGTAGCACGAATGGGACGGGAAGCTGCGGATCGTCCGGATGAATCGACCGCCACCATGCGCGCCGGACATAAGGGTAGACGATACAAGAGTCGTCGGCCCCCATATCCTCGTTACCGAGACCTGACGTCACTGGGACTCCGCAGCTACCTAATGAGTGTCTTGGTGTAGGAGCTGCGCCCCGGCGGCAATTAACTTTTCTACCGTGGCTACGTAATGGCGCGTCACGGCCGATGACAGGTACGCTGAAGATGAAATAGAGAGGCTGGGCGAGTCGAGATTAGCGGTTAATTCGATGACGTTGAACGCTGTAAAACTATCATCGCCTTGCTCTCTCTGGAAAGGGGCGCGAGCGTTTTATATCTTTTTCGAAGATGCATCTATTTTATAAGTGAAAAGGCAAGAGACTTGTAGATTACTGATTTTAAGATTGAACAAACCTTGTTACAATCTGCTATTATATGCAAGTTCTTTAACGTTGTGTGACCTGGCTTCTCTGACAAAATTATTATGTTATGAAATTAATGATAGTGGAAAATCAAGATAAAAATCTAGAAATATCTCAAAATAGCCTTCTATTATATTATACAAAAAATAAAATATTTTTCTCATTTATTTAACTTTTTGTCTTTATTCTTTCTCTTGTTTGCAAACGTTCCTTTTACCGTTCGTGCGCAAAACGATCGAATTCTACCTAACGATAGCGTATAATAGCCATCAACGAGTTCATCAAAGAGTTAACAACTTTCTCATCGAGCGACATTTCACAGTTAGCTACTCTGCTCACGAGTGTCGTCCGGCGTTACAGTTCGTCTCGCGTATTATTCTCGTTTCTTTGCCCTCCTTACTCCTCTCCATCCGAGGGATGCAATGCTTGGGAACCGTGCCGGTCGGGTTATAACAATCTTCCATTATTGAGAGCCTTGTTTACAAATCGAACTCGACGAGTTGATCGTGCGCGCCCAACCCATCCAGAACCCCTCTCCCGGCCATCGACTTTAGTTTAGAGTATTGCCACCACTGACGCCCACCCCCGCGCACTGTCGCTGTGCTAACCTCCTCGAATCAGGTTCACGGCAGACTCCGAGTTTTCCCAAGTTTTCGGGCGCCACCGCCACTGCCACTGGGCAAACTTTATTTCGCTGACTTGTCGCGAGACCAGCGCGTCTTGTTTTGTCCGCGTTTTCCACCAGCCCGCCTCCCGTCGGACGTCGAACCCGGTACCCTGTCACGTAACTTCCAGGGGGATGGTGCCGAGAGCTGAAGAAGCTAGTCTCCACCGTTACCGCTGCTATTGCCGTCGTGGCGCAAGATCAGGAGATCGCCTCGGTACACTCGGATCTTACGCTCGGACAATTTTATCCATTCATGTAAATGTCGGCATTACGTACCGTATCCACCTTACGCGGGCGACTTGTGTTTTCAGGTCGGAAGCATACGTTACGAAAGTCGCTAAGGTTGTACGAGTACGTAGAGTATCTGTTTAGTAGAATAAGATCAAGAGCACGATATATTTTTCTGTCGTTCCAGTATCACGAAAAATAATGGTATCTCACTCAATTTATTATTCGTTTGTCTATTGATTTTACACGCTTATCATTCCGCTGCTTATTTAATACATGATTACAAAATGGAGCGTATAAATCTTACGACATGAAGCTTAGTGCTCCATCACGAAATATATCATCACGATATCTGCTGTGAACGTAAAATCCGACGACTCAAACTTTGCGAAGATAATAAAGCAGCTATATTCACCAAGCGCCCATAAATGTTTCAATATTTCCGATATTTTCAGCAGGCGAGTGTCCTTGTGGGTTCGCTATCGTTCTAGCTATCGTAGACGGATAATAAGCATCCCAACTTAGATAGGGTTCATGTACGCGCACTACCGTGTTATGCGAACGTGGAAGCAGTAAAGTCTGAACAAGGGTAAGGAGGTACAACGTACAAAACTAGGAGGTGCGTTCGCGTATCGCGAATCGTCTCGGCTCGTAACGCGATACGAGGGCGATAACGACCCCAATGCGTTATCGCTCTTCCTCGACGGCGAATGCGCATATTGCATCGGTCAGTCGCATCGGGCTGCCACTGTCGCGCCTTGTATCGCGCACACATCGTAAGTAAGATCTAGCCCGTACTCGGATCGTGATTAAGACGGAATGGCATGCGTGCGAGCAGGCTCGTTGGGACGGGTCAGTGATCGCGAGACTAAATATTTAGAAGATGATCGATGTCGTCGCTCTTTCCGCTTGTATTATCGGGAACCGTATCTCAGCTGGTCGGGCAGGAGGAGAAGGAGACATGTGGTCGGCCTTTTCATAGATTATTTCATTGAATTATTAACACTAGGAGAGCTGACTCATTCGACTCGCACTTACGGCGTAGCTACCCTTTCAGATAAGACATTCCGTATGCAGAATCTTATCATTGCTAAAATTAGAAGCGCAAGATGGAAAATCGTAAAAGCGGACTGGTTAGGAGGTAAAGAAAGACGTCCGAGCACCGTGATACAAGTCATTACAGATGCCGCGGGATGACTGCCCTTCGCTTTTTATTACCGATTTTCCCACGAAATGTTTATATCAACGAAACGAACGTAAATCACGAAATATGGAATTTATTGTGACAGGTTTTACGACATAATGTATAAAGTATTATGACGAATGTTGCATTCTAAATGCTGGAGACAGTTGATAACTTGATGTGTTTCGTGACTTGTTAAACAAAAAATAATTATTGTAATATTCATCGTTAAATATCAACGCTTCGTCGTTCCTTCTATTTTCTCCGATGTGGTTTCTCGATTCGTTGTTTTCTTATGCATTCTCTTTATGCAGCTACGGAGAGAAGTCTGGTTTTACACATGCGTTATTGGGTTACTTCAGCAACCGGCATTAAATATAGTACACTTGGGGTGAATGGTTACTCTACATAGCAGAATCTACATGTAGTTATCGTGGCTTTACATCCTTTAAGGCGGACAGAAAGATCGGGACGAAGACCAAACAGCGACGTTTTCTGCGGCAGATATCGACTTTCTCAGTGACGACGACCCCACGTGGAGACTTGTGAAAAATTCATGAACTCACGTCTGTTCGATTGCCCGGTTCTCTCCACAATTTTCCAGCCGTTCCCGAGCGGATGCCCTGCTCCCGATGCCGTTCTGGGCATGACTAATTTTATAAGGCAACGTCGAACCGGAGGATTGAAATAACGAAGCGTTCCGTGATCGCGGCCGTGCTGTCTACTTCATTTTATGGACCGTCGCAATTACGAAACAAATAGGAAACGTCTGTTTCTGCATAACTGCTGCATTAATGCAGCGATAGCGAGTCGGCAAATATTACGATCGACAACAGATAAGTGTCACTAGTGGCACACATTATCTGCGGGTGTATTTCGCGGGTGACGACATTGTTGACGATTGTTGAATCGTACTTTGCCTGTAGCACGATGATTTTTCTCCGTTCTGATCGCATTGCAATTGTCATATCTATTTTTGATCATCACATCATAGTTTTTGGAAGGATGAAGCTTGCATACATATAGAATAGAATAGAATAATACATACGTGTCGTGTTTGAAGCTCGCGAACAAAAGATTGAAGATGACACATATAACGAACTACAGAGTTATATATAGTATCGTACTTCTCCGTTATATTTCCGTAAGCGAACGTTTTATGGACGAAGCATAGTACACGACGATGGAAAACCTCGCGTGTAATGTGCGCGTAAAGCCGGTTTCCCCGAAGTTACCCAGGTATACTCCAGTTGTACGAGTTCGCTTCGCGCCTGGCGTAACATAGCTGTCCACGGTATGCTTGGGGACGGACGGCGCGATCGAAGTGTCGGGTCTCCGGGAAAACTCGCGGACACTCGACGCGCACGGTCGCCTTCCTCGAGGGTGCTCCATGGCATTCTTCGTGGGAAAGCCAAACAAACATCTTCAGTTCACGACGCGGGCGGCCTGGATGTTTAGTCACAGGGAGTGTCCACCGTATGTTATTCACCGCACGGTATGAACGAAGTGCACGACGGAGGCCCGTGAGGTGACTAAGTTTCGCGCTGCGAAAGGCTAAACCGTATCTACTCGACATATCCGTTAAAATTTTATTATTCTCCCATTTTCGAGCGATAATAACACCGGAAGTATTAATCAAGCTTTGATGTCTGATGGATTTGAATCGTATCGTTACCTTCTGAATCGCATGTTGTTAGATTCTTCAATTCGCAAATGTCGCGAAATATACGATTAGAGTACTTTGACGTTCAGTTATCGCGAAATTAATGTACAAATTTCTAATCGATGGCTTATCTCTTGTCGGAACGTCTACTAACATCTCCCAGAGTGTAATTCTGCTTGGAGTGTACAGTTATGTGCACGAGGCAGTTAATAATCACGCTTGGCCGGTGTGTGAGATCAGCGAGAGGAGCCGGCTAATCGCCCCGTTAATAGACGAATATATACTGCGGCAAGCGGAGGAGAGGCAAATAAAACGCGAGGACGTAGCTAGTTAAGCCGTTGAGTTCGCGACGTCTCGTCATAAGGATGCAGGCCTTTAAAATGGCTTTACACCGTCGTCTATACGTCGTTACCGAGACCACCTACGAGGCGATCTCCCTTGTGGTTCGCGCGTCCATGCAGACGTGCCCCGCAAATTCGAGGTTTTGAGGTCCGGGACTCATTCGCGACCCTGCTGTTCGGTAGGTCCTAATAGCCCGATCGATTAGGCCCAGAAGAAAGAGCTCGCGCGCCCGATCACGCCCTAATGGACCGTTATTTCGCACTGATCGCGACGCAATTATACATTCAATCAGAGAATCATTATTCCCGAACCCATATATCAGTACTCTAACAACGGTAATCATGGTGGTTGCATCACTCTCGTCGAGGTTGCTGCAGCGATTACGATCTGTCACTAACGCCCACGATGCGTCTGATTCGATGTTCAGCTGAAAACAAATGTTATATTTTATTACATCCGCCGCGTTTTCATTGCGTCGTAATTGTTTACGTTTACGTGAGATAAACAATGTAATAATCCATTATAGGGCTATCATTCCTGTGAGGATAATGCGTTATCGATTAATAATGTGATTCAGGGTTTGTAGGTCAGCGCAGTTGCTGCACCCACGACACACAAAGACGAGGAACGTATCGCTTCGTGGTAATGAACTTGTTTAAGAAATGCTAAGGCGCACGGCTAATATTTGCGTGTCAATTTGTACGTGCGGATTCGTGACCGAGGTGCTCGTGCATTTTTGTTCCCCACTTTTGAGCGTGCTGACGGTACGTACATATGTGGGTGAGAAGGATCGCGAAAAATATTCAGAGTACACTGGAAGAAAAAAACAGGAAAATTAACGGGTTGATTCGGAATGAACCGAAGATCAATAAACACGTTGGAAAATACGAGTGACTAAATGTATTAATAATATAATAGTGTGCGACTAAAGGAGTTTTCATGCCGCAACACCTTGTTTTTCCTTGAGATTTATTATGTATGATCTCTGCTTGTAGGATGTCGAACTTAGACTTACCGTTAATAATACGGGACAAAGAGCGAAGTGTGAGCAGCGTACACTTATCACAACAGTGTCACGGAACATAGCGGGTGTACCAATGTTACGGTTGGACAGTTTATAGCCTTAATCTGGGTCAGATACCGAGACTTCGTTACTTGCTACAAAACAACCCTTCATATCGTACACGTTACTCGCGTCGGCTTCTTATTTCTTAATCGGCACGGATAGATAATCGCATATTTCCGCTCGAGATAACGCCTTTATACGTTTACATAAATTATCTAAAACAGAGCACGTATCTAAAAATTAATGAATATCCTCTCCTTGTTTGAAACGTTTACGATCACACAAGTTGAAGCGTTCGGTTTGCAATGAATTATGCCTCCGCGCGAACTTCACGAGCTGTGCATCCCGTGCAGACTACATTAGGTGCATTCACTAAACTTCTATCCCGCGTGCACAAGTGTGACTTGATGCATGAATGGCGGCACGTTACACGGTGACACGGCATTAATGTATTACCGACACTCTGTTTACGGTTGCGACTGGACGAGCGTAACGCGATCAATCAACCGCTCGGATTATTGCGCACTTATCTCACCTGCAGTCAGGCCTGAAAATAATAAAACGCCCTGGATGTAGCATCTTGGGCATTGAACGGGACAAGAGCTAAGTCGGCCTCTCTTCTACTGACGGAAAAGCTTCGCGACAGTCCCGTTTCGCGTACTTATGATTTCCGGATCGTTGTGTAACCGTCGCGAGAGTCACTCTCTACGCTAACATGGATACGCAATTGACGTCTCCAGACTTTAACGCGCCGTTGGTGCATTCATGATAATGCCCTATCCATCGTAATCGGTTACGATCCGGATTGCTCCATTAATCGGTGGACGGGCCGATATTCATAGTGATTGTTAATATTTATTTGGACGGATATTTTCTGGCGATCAGACTTCGCGTATATCTTACCAGGCGATGTTTATGTCTGGTATTATGCTCGGAACGTTAATGCGACCATCGATTCTTGCTCTTATTTGTCTCTTTGCTGCGCCGACCGCCGATTTTCGAAGACACCTCCGCGCTTGGACGAAATTATGCGAATGGCCGTCTTTCGAACGGAAAAAAGCCAATTTTCTTAATCTTTGCCGCGTATAGATATATGCCGTATGCGCCGATCAGAGTACGAAAACGACTCCATTATCGTAAAGAGTCGACGTCGATATCGAAACTCAACTCGACGGTACTTGGTATAATTCGTCAATGTGCCTTTACCGGCGATATTAAGTAAACCGCGCGTAAACTTCGATTAAGGTACATGGATAGCGCGACACCGGCTATTCACACAGAACACTCTTCTTCCTCGTGGCGACCGTGCATCCCGATACGTTTCGCGCACTCTTGGATTTCCCAACGAAAACCACCGAGCCATTTTTGTCCTTAGCGTCAAGCTGGTTCGCTTGGCAGAGGATCTTAATGTCTCCTTAATGGCTGCGATAAAGTGGAGTTATATACGTTTGGTGCCAGTATAACGTACTACACGTATTCATGGCAGTGCGTTGGTACGTGTACGTGTGCACGCACATAATGTGCACTCGATAGCGCCGAAGTAGATTCATCTGCCGACCGAAAGGCAAAGGACGCGGTTGACAATAATTGCTGCTCAAGATAGAGAGGTAATGGTGGATATACGAGCGATTAAATTCCGAATATCAAGGAGCGCTCCCCTGAGACTCCTTGGCCTGGTTCGTTCCTTAAAGCCACCGTCCTTCTTCAATAAATCAGACAAGAATTTCCCATCTATCGACAGGAATAGCGTCTCTCGATTCTCTTTCTTCTTTGAAATTGTGATTTTTCTTTTTGATCCGAGAGGAATGTCTCTTGACCACATTTTGTTGTTTGATCCGTTACGTTATCCGTGTTTTTAGTTGTAGATCAGATTATTAAATTTTAATCATTCGTAATTAAGTAACTAAGTAATCACAAAATAATCGCAAATTACGTATATGTATATGTCTTTTTCTTCTTTAAATATAATATTATATAATATTATGATAAAACACAGTCTTTATCATATTGAGTATAAAAATGCCGATTTTAAGATAGATATAATTGAAAGTATACATGTTATCACTATGAACGTTATCGAGAATTATAACATTTCGTATTTGTGTACGGAGATTAATATATCTATTTATTAGAAATTTGATTTCTGACATATTTATCCAAAGTGATGATATTTCAAATCATATTATGTCATGTATGGCGGAGAAGCTATGCGCTGATGGAAATCGTCTCGCAGTAACGTGCGCTACACGTGATACACCTATTTTACTTCAGACTCTCAAGTGTCTCGAGTCTGCACTTCGAGGACTGATGACGCTCGATCCTCTCGATCTCGATTGAGAGATCAATGTCCGGATGAAGAGATGTTTGGTCGTAAGCAAATAACAACGCCAAGATAGGAATTTCTTTCTCCAGATGACACCTTTTATTTCGCTCTCTCCGATCGCGGGCGTGCTAAATCGAATCGACTGAGAAGAATATTCGATCCATCATGTATAAATTTCTCTTGTCGTACGGCGACAACGATATTAACTGCGATAGGACTCTACGATTACAGTGTTGTAACGTATAAATGAACCGCACAATATCTGTATTGCGCTTACGTAACAAGCAATCTAGAATCGTGTCAAGTCCAAAACATTGAGATTTTGTGTTGTCTTTTTGCATGCATGCCACCTTCTGATTACAAATACCGCAGCTGTGCATCTGGCTCTCGATATAAATAACTTTACTCGTGCATGCGTATACGAGTACTACGCAAGTGCTTCATAATTTTTTTTCGAAGTTTGCGTGATAGACGTTCACCCATACAAAGACGTACACGTCGATATATTATCGCGAGATTAGATTATCGCCATGGCGCCAATGTATTGGATGACAAAACGTGAAAATGCGGCAAGTGAGCGAGACGATAAGCGTGGCGAAGTTTTCCGTAACGTTCGCCAAGTTTCAATCTGTTTGTTTCTTGTGGAATTTCTGTACCTTTACCTATGGTTGGTTTCGTATCTTGATAATCACATTGAAAATTTATTGAAAGTAATAAAATCGATTGATCGATACAGCAAATGACGAATTTCTAACAAAATGCGCATATATTAATAAATTACAACAGAATAATAAATTACAATAAAAACAGCAGATTAGCTGAATATGTCCTCAGCTTCCTCTATCGCTTTGTATGTGTGCGAAAAAGTTATGTACGTTTATTACTTCCTATCCTTGATATCGATAAAGTTTGAAGTGATGGCTTAAGTCGAGCTAAGAATATACGTCGCCCGCATTTTTTCATTTATAATTTTCTACTGACACAAAACGGATATAGCTGGATTACACGTGATCAACCGAGAAGCGATAATCAACGGTATACTTAGACTATAGATCTAAGTAAATTGCCAAGCGATTGCACGCTTCGTAGCTAATAAAAAGCAACATTCTGGAAATCTACCAATTCTACAGAATAGGAAGAAGTACTCTGCGCGACCGACCGAAGAAGAATGTGCTCGTAGCGTTGTACCGTACCATTATCATCGCCATTCTTTTAATTTCCCATTACGTCGAGCGTGGACTTTCCAAATGTAAGGGGTTTCTTTTTCATTTTTATCCGGTCTTTAAAATTCTTAAATTTTTATCGGAACAAGATTACAAAATCCCCTCTCAGATAGATGTACCGGATGTGATAGAAATTTCTGTCAATAAAACGTTGCCAATTTCTTCGAAATTATCTACAGATTCCTGATATAAAAATCGATATGAAAATAATTTGTTGTATGCAATTTAATGTGAATTAATTATAATCACAGAAAACCGATGTTTTTCGTTTCGGCAACGCACAAGCACAGTCGATATCCGTTACGATCCTCCATCGTTACGATTCTCAAGATCGTTAATAAGCTCGTAAGGGGGAATCACGTCCGTAAGGAGGATCGCACCGAGATTTCCAATAGTCGGAGCGGCGCGGCACAAAAACGACAATACACGACGGGCTCACTATCGGCGAAGTGCTCTCACATATAGACGTCGCCGGACGGCAAATATTTTTGGCGCCAACTTTTTCCGCGCGCAAAGGCCTGTTAGCATTGTGCGAAGGCCTGCGAGGCCGGCCGCGTGCGTGCGTGCCGTGCGGTGATTATTGACCAAAGACATTATCGGAGAGGGTATGTATAAAGTACGGTGCGCTGCGACTCGTGACTCGCGAGAGCGCGGGGGGCTCCATTCACGAAGACGATCGGGCAGCCCCGGGCCCCGGGTCCAGCCTGAATAATCGGCGACGTCGTTTGCCTTTGAAGCCGGCACCGATTCGCGCCGCCTGCACGCGCGAATAAATTTGTATGTAAATGGACAAGAAGCGGCCCGGCACCGAGAGAATGAGTGGGACCGGTCCGCGCGCCGCCGCCAATCTGTGCCCCCAGAATGACAAAATTCTGTCGGGCCGTATCCAAAATTCTTGTTAAAAGGCCGAAGCTTTTCGGAATCGTCATGGGCGGATTTAATCGTCTGCGCACGACTGGAGAACAAGAAAAGAGATGTTGGAATCTAATGACATTCGCGAAATTGGCGAGCGCGCGAAGACATGTGCAGCGGATTTGGAGTTATTCATCATGTGGCTCGTCATATATGATATGCGAAACATACTGCGAGACAAGCTCCTTGGGATAAGAAGTCAGCAGTATTCTTTCTGGTGTCGTTAACGAGAGAGAGAAAGAGAGAGTGTGTGATCCTTATCAGGAGCGTGTATCACCGTCAGTCCGTATGCTTGCAACCGCCGCTTTATCGTCTTATCGCACGGCGGTAGACGATTCGTACCTCTCGCGCGATGGAACTAATAATAATTGCGATAATAATAATAATATATAATACGACTTTATGATCGAACGCGCTGAACGAACGAGATAGCATGCCAATAGATATCGGACAAAGCGCACATGGATCGCGTGAAATCGCACGACACGATTTACAGTCGTTTAAAATCGATCGTATATTCACTGGGACGTGATAAGAGCGGCGTTCTATTGAGCCGATAAGAGCAGAATTTTTTCATTTCTCTTCTCTCCCCTGTACGATCAAAATTACGCCTATGGAAGGTGAACGTATGAGATCTGCGAAATGGCTGTCGAGTACAGAGATTCATTTTTGCGCGATTTCCTGCTCGATCCTTCACGATTCATTCGCTTGCCGTTCTTGCTCCATTGCCCTCAGGTTACACTCCTGATCGATGTCGCTAATAATTTTAATGAGCGGCGCTATTCCGCTGTGACGTTAAAGAACTAAATTACTTCTCGCTTATGCAATAAGCTCTCTCGATCTCTCGAGGTCCGAGAAACCGCTGTGTCGCTTGACGCCTCGTTACTCCGGACTCGTTTTCTTCGCCGTTGCACTTTTATTGGCTCGCGAAGCCTCCCGTAGATCTATCGACGATTTAATTAACGACTTACGGCTTAATCGCCGCCTCGATTGCCGCGACGCAGCTTTCAGACTAAATGGCCGGCTTCGATTCCTCGCGGTGATGAACTTACGAGTTGTAATCACACCTGGCGGGGCTGGGTAGTCTGATGTAATATTCTCTGGCAGAATATTTCTGAGTCGGCGCAATTGAGATCGCGAAAATGCTCGTACACTCACCAATCGTACGTCACACTAGATACGCAGATCGATAAAACTAGCTATGCTGGTAGCTAATCAATCAGCTGTGCGGGTAACCGATATACCGAGACTCTGTGGTTGTGTGCACTGGAAAATTATTGATCACGAATCACGTTACGTGATAAAGGAATCGCCAGTGCGGTTGTTTCATTCGCGTTTCATGAGATGTTGAAATTTTCATCAGCTGTATTATCATCA
This sequence comes from Ooceraea biroi, assembly GCF_003672135.1. Classification (NCBI taxonomy): domain Eukaryota; kingdom Metazoa; phylum Arthropoda; class Insecta; order Hymenoptera; family Formicidae; genus Ooceraea; species Ooceraea biroi. The sequence continues at coordinate 4,455,407 of NC_039507.1, forward strand.
TTCTATTATCATCATCTATTGTCTGAGCGATGGCATGAAGTAGCATTTTGATAATTGAAAAAGTAATTGTCTTATACTTAAGATGAAGAGTATCTGGATGTCGGATGTTGTTTGCTGATATGATTTCAAATATGATGCAACGCGCAACGCGTTATATGCAGATAGTATTATAAAAATATGAAAAATATATTTCCATTAGAAATATTTTAGAATATAAAAACTACATCAATAACAATTATGTTAATGATAATAATAAATGTCATAATAATACATAAATTTATTTAAAAAAGCTATAAAATAATAAGTTTCGGCTTTATAATTATCAGTTTTTATTTATCTAAAAATTGGAGATCAATATATACACATAGTCGGAAAGTGCTTTCATTATACTTTCCTAATATGGTCGAAACGTCGATTGTTATAAACGGCAAAATTTCTTAAGCAATTGTAGTATTTCGAAAGTCCTTCACGTCCAAATCTTACCGCACGGCCCTTGGAGAAAACCGATCGAAACAGAGGGAGAGTCGCATTCCACCGGTACAAGCCGCCAAGTACAAGTGCTCTGCAAACAAGGTAAATGTATTTATAGAGGGAACGACGTACGACATCTTGCCCGTTCTCTTTGCTTCTCCTCTCTCGTCGGAGTAGACTGGCGATCATCGAGTTCAGGACGCTCGTCATTCACGGATTCAGGCGGCTATTTGAACGTAGGAGTCAGCTTCCGCTGTTGTCCTTCCTCTCAATTGCGTTTTCTACGAACTATCGCATTGCCGCGGGTTCGGTATGGGAATTATCGTCGGCCATTGTACAGTTAAGCGGTAGCGGAAGGTGAATGGAAGATCGAAAGGTGAATTGAATTTTAAATTGAAATGTTAGCTCGCTTGTACGTTCCCTTCCGCTCGTTGCGACTTTACCTAGTTTTGTTTTACCTCGTTGCGTTACCCAGAAACAGTTACACTTATGCCCGGCTGTTAGACTTTTTCTGAGCTTCTAACTTTAATCTGCGAGCCTCGCTCTTTATTTCCATTCAGCTGATAGTGTTACGCGATCGTATCGTAGCGTGACTGTTTCTTTCATACAGATTCAGATAACTCTCAAAGCACTTTAATTCTTTTATCGCTATTCCAAGATCTCTGACTGGCGATAAATAAAGGAAAACAGGAGATGTGAGAATTAATTCAGGAGACGCGCTCTCTGAACGTGATGCCTCGCAGTAAACTCATAATCGGAAGTTTCCCTGCCGTCTGTAAAATTCCATTCAAGTGATAAACATCGTCGAGCGACGCTCACACGCAAATTGCATAATTTTCCGGCGTTGCATTAGTCGCATGCGTATCGCGCATGACGTACAAAATTGTTGGTGATGTGAACGCGTGCGACAGACAACGCGGCACGCGGATTTTACTTCCGTACATACGCGTTTCGGGCTTTCTCCTGATTTGCATTTCGACATCTGCTTCACTACTTGCGGTCGATATTTGCCGTTTCGATTGGAGCACGTGTAATTTTTTGCGAGCCTCTTGACACAGTGGCATTTCATACGTTCGACAAACGCGTTCCGATTGAATCGTTGTGGCTCATCTACTATGATGTAGTGATGACGCGGAAGCTATCGACTAGTTATAGAACACGTATTCATCATCCGTGAATTACTGTTATTCGGAGAAGCAGTCGAAATGTCGATTTATTTCGACAAGGTATTAATCCATAAATCGTTTGAATGACGCACAGAATAAATACGATGCTCCCAGTTATACTGTCATTGATAAAACATGTTGCTATATTTATGTTGTACGTGGCAAATTTCGAATATTTCTCGCTTCTATTTCTTGACATTCTCTCTATTTGTAATTTTTAGTACATTTACATATCTCGGTATTCTTTCAAAGAATACCGAGATATGTACGCTGAGTTGATCTGAAGATTATCGTGTCGGTATGGGTAACCATTGGTTTGAGGATCAGAAGCTTTATGGATAAGCGAGTGTGACACAATATATCATAATAGCGCTAGGGACCAATCATGCGGGTGTAATACATTTAATAATACATTTCGTAATGACGATTCAGGGCACATTATAATTGCTAGCTGCCGAGACAAACGATACTTTATCCTAAATGCTAATTTATTGCGCTTTTAGGAGATGTCTCAGAGCGGTATACGAGTGAGAAAACGTTTTCACTGCGAGCCGTAAATCACGCTGACGTAATTTTGACTGTATATACTTTCCCGTGTAAATTGACATTGTCTCCGTACGACTTCAGTGCAGTACGGATCGAGTTCCGTATTTCAACTTGAGTGGAGTTCCCTGTCGTCACGTTTCGCGAATGGCACTCGCAAAGATTTAAGATGTATCTTCTGTAGTGAAAGATATTTCAATAACATAATCAATCCTTTTGCGATTTATTCTATCTTTATTCAATTCACGAAAGATGTTGGCAGAAATTAATTCTTATCGCGTGCGCAGAAATAATTAAATTGGATGACCCAGTTTCTGCAATAATCAGCACTATTCTGCAATAATTAGCACCTAAATTAGTATCTAAATTATCAATGTGGTGCGCTCTTCTTGTCAATGGGAGATAATGCGGTCAGTCGCTTCATTCGATGAACAATTCAATCGCACTGCAGAACAGACAGTTATTAGTCGAATAACAATGGTTCTCCATTACGAAGACGAATGGTATCCTTGACACCATGCACGAGAAGAACGCTGCTGCGTTCTCTAGATGCTCGGCTGCGTCTAGCTGATGACGGTGTTCCAAGGACGTGTCTACCGAGGCACACGCCCACATGAGGCTACCTTGCGTACACCGTGTGCTTTCCCATCGGCGAGGGTAAAAAGGTGCCGTCGGTGGTTGCTGACGAGACGAAGACGGTTGCGGCGGACGAGCGCAGGACGCAGGCGTTGAGCAAAGACGAGCTCGCGAGATGAGCTGGGCGGAGCGGAGAACGTTGCACTCCAAACAAATAATCTAGGACGTCTCAATCCTGTCAGGCGGCGGACGTCGCCGCCGCCTCCTCTTCCTCCTCCTCCTCCTCTTTTTCTTCCTCCTTTACCTCACGCAATCTCATTCCTCCTCACGTCGCAGCCTTCCTCTGTCGACGATGACCTAGCCGGTCCTGGTGGTTCACGATGTTCGCGAAAAGATCGACGAAAGCCCGAAATCGTCGTAAATTATTGCGCCGCGGACATGTGGCGTTTAGCTCGGTGTAATTGATTGCCCGTAACTAGGAGGGCCCGGGCGAGGGGGGACGAGAAGTGCACAGCCTCGGGGGCATAAATTATAATTGAATTAGCCTGAGCTCTTAATTAGACCGCCAGAGAGAGGACCCTTGATCTGCTCTCTCTCTTTCTCTCTTCAACACCGTACCGCGCGCGGTATCCTTTCTCGTCGCGCGTCTCTCCTCTCGCTTGCCCTGAGTTTCCGGCAAGGCACCCCGTTCCTCGCGCTTTGTCCACGTCGTCGTCGTCCGTTTCATCGTCCATCTACCCCCGTCCCACTCTCGACCGCTCGTCCCCCGCAAGATAATTTACAACGGGGGCGTCGCTATTGCATGTCTGATGCGTGCGTCTCTTTTCTCCATATCTCTCCGTGTTTTTGTCTCTCTCTTTCTGTCTCTCGTTTTCCTTCTTTCTCCGACATCGGTGGCGGCGGCACGGGAACTCTTTGTGCAAAATGGCCGACGAGGATATCCAGCACGTCGCGTTGCGCTACTCAATCCCATAATCGTCGGTCCTGATGCACAGCGGTGACGGCGGCGGCCTCGTCTCGTGCGTCGTTCTCCGATCGCCATTCCGACGCGCCAAGGCAGAAGGAGACGGCAGCGGCGACGGTGGCGGTGGCTGCTGAGGAGATTGCTATTGCGGCTATTGTTTTCCTTCTCGCCAAAAGCCCGGCTCGTTCGTGCTTTACGAGCAGAACTCACTCACACCGGACTGTAATGAATTACGAGCGATATCTGCGAAAGAGAGAAAGCTAAAATCGGCGCGGTGAGAAGCTCGGTAAAATGGCATACTGAAGGGGAATGATAGGGGTCGTGGTGTACAGAAGAAAATAACACATGTACCAATTCACGCGTATTATAATAATATTTTTAATAAATTCGGATTCCGCGGCATAAGTTAGGAAATAATTAATTTTCAAAAAAATCGATGAGTTCCAGTCTAAGCTTCCATCGTGCTCACAATAAATTGAACTATTTAAAAATTGAAAACAGGAGATTTTTCTTGCGGCAAAATTGCACAAGGTAAGCTGCTGGATAACAGTGAAAAGTAGTTTCGCAGACCAGAAGAAGACAAAGAGAGCACGCGGTTTCCCAACGAACGCGAACGTTACGCGTCACCGGCGATGACTGCCATTCCTGCGACCGCGAGTACACAATCGCGAAGGCATGCAATTAACGTGATATCGATCCGAATCGTGCGGCGTGGCGGCCGACGGGCGCGTCCCCCCATCCAGCACGGCACAATCTCCTTCCCGGCTTCTCGACTTAAAACCCCCGATCGTAACTCCAGCTTTTATCGGGGAGATTCGTTTCCGCCGGCGCGTGCAAAACAAACGGCGACGCTCGCCGGTATGCGAGGCGCATCCGCAACTCCGCTCCTTTCCGCGCTCTACACGTATCTACTACGCTTTCCGCGCTCGTAAAAGGGACGTTTATTATCGCGCGTGTCCCGCGATAAGCATGTCCCGTCCATATGCTGCTTCTACTTCGTCCTGCTCGTCCGAGGACACGACGTCCGGACAAGGAACCGTTCTCGGATCTCTGAATCGTCCGTCTGTGCACGGCGCTTCAGCTATGAGCTCGAGCAACACTCTTGTGAACTATCCGAGCGTTTCGTTCCACTCTCACGCATTTCCGCACATTTGGTTTTCTGACAGCTGGTTGATGAGCAAGTCGAAAAAAGAACGAAACTCACCTTGACACGCGAGGATTGAAAGCAGAGGTATTTTTGCAATCGAATGGATCTTAAAAAATTAATTCGTCAGTTTGGATGTGATTCTCTGGGAAAAATGTCCTGGTTCCCGGGATAGTAAATATGTTTTAGGTCCGCCAGGGAACGCGGATCGTTAATTTCGGCGACGCAGACACGCGACCGTTGATAATTAATTTCCACGTTCAGCGAGATCGCATCGGCCGCACGTAGCGCCAGGCGCGTATAGCGCGTATAATAGCTAGACACGCCGGCGGATTCTGAGGTCGTACATCTTGCTCTTCCTTTTTTGGTCGACGAGCGGAGGGATAATCAGAAGAACCGGGAGCGAGAGAAAGAGAGAAAGAGAGAGATCGAGAAAGTGAGGGAGAGTAAGGGTGCCCCCGTGGTTAAGAATAGCGGGCGGTAGCCGTTCAGGCGATGCAAATTCGAGAGACCGAAAACATTCGCGATGTATAATTCATCGCGCTGGCCCGCCTGGCGTCCGCCTACACGTGGTACTACGCGTGCTCTCGTGACAATGACACAATGTTTGCGGTCACGCAAGCGATGTCATCGTGCGTCGTAATCGCGTGCAGTGCGCGGCCAGAACGCGGCATTTAATGCAGCTCGTGCCACCGACGACGACGTATGCATGACGCTCGTCCAAGTATACATACATAAATATACATTGGAAAGTATCGAATGGAAGGAAATTACAAAGTCTTCGACGTACACTTGCAGTGGCAAGTAGGAAAACCACAGAATCGCAAAGTTACCCTTCCTCTTTACGTCTGTTCTCTGCGCTTTATTAATTTCACTGCAAAGTACAGCGCTGCACGTGTAAATTCGTCGGGAAGAATCCGCCTTATCAAGCGAATTGCGAACTCTAATGGCTTAAGTTTCCTGATGTGCCACGCGACATTCGCGGAGAAGCGGAGACGGGAATGGGAAGAAGCAGGGAGAAACGAGACCGTGCCCACGGGGGATTCGGGTATGACGACCGAATCGCCGTTGGAATCCGGGTGCCGATCGTTGAACCTGAACAAACGGAGCAATCGGCGATACGGCTCGTAAAGCCGTAAAAACAAAAGTATCTCGACTCGGCGGCTGCCGGCGTACGTGTAGACGCTCATGGCGCGCGTCGAACATCACTATGGACCGGCGACGATGCACATAGCCACATGCACTCACCCACAAAATACGCATACGGAGACAAAGAAGTTGATCCACGCGGCAAGGGAGGAGAGACGTACGCGTGTATACCGCGCGAGAAGAAAGGCACCTCTCCGCTTTCTCTCCGACTCTTTACGTGGTAAACTTGCGCTATAAAAATGCCTTGACGAATGATACCTTACGAGACATCCACTTCGCAGACGAATTTCGTCGAGACGTCCGCCGAGTCTCTTTACGAAGCCTGGCGACTCTTTACGCTTCATGCAGAATCATGGGAAAATTCATAAATATGTCATAAATTGAAACGTAGCTCTTCTCTGGCTCATTTTCGTTCAACGCGCAGAAAGCTCTGATTGAAAATATGTAGTATATATTTACTATTTTCCATTAGACCTAAACACTAAAGACACGAATATGATGTAGGTCTACTTTCATAGTCTAGAAATGTGCGTTATTTTTTGTAAACAATTAAAATAAATCTTAAATCAATCTTAAGTCAATAGCTCAATGGCATAAGTGACTCGCACCATTTACATCTCTCAATCAATAATTTAACTTAATTAATATTACTCGATAATTTAATATGTTGCGGTCGATTTGGGCGACGAAAGCAGTTACGCGGGGTTTGCGTCTGACTAGTGCGTAGGCTATCTACTTGTGCTCATCCGTCAAGTCTGCCTGGTGTCTGCCTAACTCGAAACGTCCCGCAGCGAAAGTGCATGAAACATCATCGAGGTATGCGATTGCTTTTCGCGAGCACTCGTAAATTTCGGCAGATGCGCGAGCACGAGGTCTTAACTAATTACGTTTGCCAATCGGCGATGTATTTTTGGCGGAGACTCGCAGACTTCCTATTTTCGGAATTCCGCCGCCGGAGATTCGCTTGTTTGCCGCCCATCAGGCTGGGATGCCCGATGATGCCAGATCCTCCTCCCGTATATATTTGTTGCAATTAACACGATCTCGAGGTTCCCCTTTTTTACGACCGGGGGGGAGGGTGGCGACGTCGTTTACTCCTGGCATGTAATCGCTGCGCGATTTAATGACATGCGTAGCGCCAGGTATTTTAGCACTTGTTCCGAAAAGCCGAGTGTAAACAGAGAGAACTGGGATTGACGAGTAGGGGCGTGTGCTCGCACGAGGAGAGAAAGGCACGATGCCTGCACGCCGGTGAGTACATCGGTAAGCGATTTGGCTGCTCCTCGACATGCTCGCTTGTTAATGGCACGGGAAGATCTTGTCGAGATCCCGCTAAGGAGTAGCGGTGTAGAGCTTGTTGATAAAAAAGGAGCAATGAAGATATTTCCTCGCTCACCCGTCCCGCGCACCTCCTCGGGCTAGTAAAGCTAATTAAGAAATAAGTCGGACCACCAACGACGGTAGATAATTTGCATCCTACGATACGAAGATCGAATAACGCGATATGAAATATTACTAATCGCATAGATTCCCCGGTACTGCGTAACGTCTTCCGATGCTCCTTTTCGCGCTGATAAACGGCAACCGGCGGCTTTACGGGAGTATCATTCTCTTGAATAAATCAAAATAAGTTACCAAAATGTAAATAAAACATCCAACGTAAAAAATAAAATAAGCTGATCAAAAAACATCATTTTATATAATTTGTTTAAACGGACGATCAAATATTTATCAAGTTTCGTCAGGAAAATGTAACGCCTACAAGTAGCGATCGCAAAGGTACTTGACACTTGAATCTTATAGGCTCAATCCAATTTTAACGGTGGTAATGGAATTTTGCATACGAAATTTCGAAGAAGGATCGCGGCGACACGCTGAAACGCGAAGGTTCAAAGCTATCGCCGATGCCATCCGTCCGCGGCATCGGAGTTATTCCGCCACGGTGGACCACCTGATCGCGGTTAGATGATTGTCCGTGGGTATCGGGGCCAATTAGCAGCAATCCATACCGCCGATTGGATACCACGTTCCCACTGACTATATCCGCGATTGGATATCACTCGGCCATGACAAAGTCCCTCCCGCGAGCGGAGAAACAGCCGCGGCATACGTCCGCCAACGGACTGGTTCTACGCTGAAAGCAGGAAGGCTCCTTCTCTCTCTTTCTCTTCCCTCTAACGGGTTCTCTAGTCCTCTCTTTCTCACCAGCTCGCCGGCTATCGTCAGTCGGTGCAAATCACTCAGTAATTACATCTAAAACAACTTGCACACATGAGACAGCCGTAAGGACATGGAGAGTAGGAGGAGACCTTCGCATATCAGCATGCAGCATCGACGTTACGGACACACACGCTGACACGGCTAATGGCGCTCGTGCGATTATGCATATTGATGGCTGGATCCGCGGCGATTGATTTCATCGCTAATTGTACCCAATCGTGTTGCTCGTTATCGGGAAAGGTGCTCCGCCGTGTGTCTGCGAGTGTCCACAAGCGTAGTTCCCTCCACTTGCACGGCGCAAGTATACCGCGTTTATAGCGAAAGTTTTTATTAAGTCGGCTAATAGCGGACCTGGAAAGCGGGTTGTTCGCGAAGACAATAAGTGTAGCGCGAATTTGAAGATTATCGGCGCGGCGGACCCGGTCAAGTTATTAAACCGGAGCGATTCCGGTCGGTCATTTCACGGCGGCTTAAAATCACCTCTCAGCTCGGTGCAAACCGTCACGAAGGCCCTACGAATGCTCTTTTTTGCGTGAACCGATAAGCCCGTATTAACGGTGTAATTATCCGCCTCGGATAATTAGAGGTAAATTAACTCTCTACCGTTTAAACCGTTTAAAGGGGATCTGAGATTATCGCAGCGTAATGAAATACTTGGCGATCAAGACGTCAACGTATCTCTGACGTATCTGGTTTGCTTTTCCGCCTCCTGAAAAAGGAACGCGATTATTAGATTATTATGGCATTAAGTTCTTGCTAAGTAGACGTAACGGTTTTTCTCTTAACTTCATTAGTTTCTCAATCATGATTATATTAATGAAATTATGAAATTCACGCGCTTCCAGTGCACGTATTATAATACTTCAGTTGTCGCGAAATGTGCATTTGCGATTTTTTCATTTTTTTGCGTATTTGTCAGTTGGCTTGGTCATAAATGATGCTTGTCAGTTGAAACGATTGCCAACAAACATGATGACGTTGCTCATCATCGGTAATGTCTGAGGATATTTCAGATAAAGATTCGATATCGGATCCCTTTTCTGGGGTAAGCAAACATTCGATTGTTCAACGTTGATCGCAAGAACGATGTCGGGCTTACTTAGATATCACAGTGGTGTACGTTAAGCCATTGATGTAACGCGTTTATTTCGGGCCTGCACCGCACAAGCGATTCCACGAAATTCCCAAGAACGATTACACGAATTCCATCCCGGCGACTTTGCGAGTCTTATCTCCACATATTCCCACGCTCTCGTTATCAGCAATCGCGAGGCATCGCTTTTGTATCTGCGATATTTTTACTCATAAGTAAGTGCGCGATCATCAGGTTTCAAAGTAACGAATGACCGCCGAGCATTATTATCTCTATTATGATTATTTATTAATTTATTGATAATCCCTATTATGATTAATTATGATCATTTGTTCAATTGAACTTTCACCTGATAAATAAGTATCGGGGATGATTGGTTTGTTGCATTACTCGTCGCGTTCTAATTTGGAGATAGATTTCCAACGACTTCGTACAGTGCAAGTATAGGATCAGTTCGAGTGATTTCCACATTTTCGCTTCTCCAATCCGCGCGTCATTACGTCTCGTTCTGGTCCCGAGTTGCCCGATCAAGAGCAGCGTCGAATCATCGGACGGCCATCGACCGGCTTGTCATTAAGCGCAGACCATAAAATTTCCGCGTACATTTCGTTAGCAACCCGATTTAATCTTCCTCCTTGAGAGCGTTTTTCCGTTCTCGTCCGACGAAATTCCACGCGACAGCGGCATATCCCCGATGAACGACTTACCAAATATAAATTTAATCGGTGGATCGTTGCCCGAATCGATCGCCGAACGCTGTAGTTCGAACCGGAACTGTCGTTCTCGGTGGCTTCGATTTGCTGGGAGAGTGCCCTAAAAGTGCGCCCTCGCTCTTGTATGGATTCGTCGACTAACCAAGTTTCGTATGACTAACCGCCGCTGACTCATCCACGCTCGCTACCACGAGCGAGGAAGATCCGTCGCAGAATTTTGGCAGACACATTTTCTGCCGACGCCGTTTATTTTCATCTCGGTAATGCAATGTTACCGCAGACATCCGTCTTCGTCCATCTGTGATTTTCCGTCCTGGCCATAACGATCAAGATTTCGCATCTCCAGCATCTTACGATGATCCTTACGGACGCGACCCTTGATCTTTAGGGACGATACTTTTTCAACGGTGGCGAATAGTGGTGAGACCCCTCTAGATCGGCTGTATAACGGTAAAAAAATGGAAAGCCAGCGAGAGCAGTCGTTTTTCTTCAATCGTCAGAGCGTGCGCCTCTGATAGCACCGCGGTTCTGAGAATGGGAAGAGAGAGAGAGAGAGAGGGACGCGAAAGAGAGAAAAAGAAGTGGAAAGAGTTAAGTGATGGTGGGTGGGCGAGATGGTTATTTAAATGCCCATAGGAGCCATTAGAGATTACGGTCTAACAACAAATGCCGACGTGGATGAGCCGAGTCGAACGGCGATATGTTGCTCCTCGAAACAAGACTTTCTACAGCCTTCATATTTTTCCACTCCATCTTTACTTTTTCCGCACAATGGCACGCGGCTGAGACGAGGCGCACATGGTCTCCCGGATTATTTTGCGAATTATATCGCAAGTATAACAAATACGCGTCAGTATCCTTGACCGTTTCTCTTTCAACATACATGACCGGTTTATGACAATTACGTCCATTTAAAATGACGTAGATGTATGTGTGTGTGTGTGTGTGTGTGTGTGTGTGTGTGTGTGTGTGTGTTGCGTGCGTGCTCGCTCACATAACGATAACTTTGTTACCATGATGAATTCGTAGATGAATCATGTTCTCGGTAATATGATAACCAGTGACTGGAAATGCTGCACGAATCATCTTCAGAGTTTTTCTGATTCTAAACAACGTACAAGATTAACATGTGTTAATTAAGTACGCGTTTTATAATATGACTCCTGAGAATTACAAGTTTTTCCCTACATTACTATTATTGTGATAATACCGTAAGATGAATCGATAAATCAATCGCTGGAATAACAGCGATTTACGATAAAGTTAATAACACTCGAAATAAATTTCATCCTTGAGAAATAAATTTCATCCTTGAGATGTCACTGCGCACCTGAAACTTTCCCGATGGAGCTCGCGCGTGATTTACGCTGAAATACACTCTGGATTCTCGCGATCACCCACATCGACCCGTTGAAACACGAAAGTATGTGCGACGATACACGTAGCGGCTCCTCTTTTAAGAGATATCGTCGCGTTCGAAATTCCCAGACGTCGGTCACAACGGGCGCAGCACGTCGGGGAGGGCACGTTGGGTTATCGGCGACGAAATGAATTCCTAAAACTCAATTAACCGTGGCCTCTTTAACGACTCGGGCTTAACGAAGGAGACGCGACGGATAATGAATGGCCATGCAGGATGCGCCGGGTTTCGATCGGCTCGAGCTATCCGTGGACGTTCATCCGAAACCGATACCCGCCCTAAGAGCATCGAATGATCCAACCCTTTTAAGTAGGTCTAAGTAAAACGCTAGGAATGCAAGGGATAGAGCTAGAATGATAGTACTTCATCGGCGGGGTACGAGATCGGTTTCACCGGTGAGTCATCGTGAGTTCGTCGGTGACACTGTTTCAACTCGTTTTATGATCGTAAGATCGTAAGTGCCGATCGAATTTCAGCTTAAACTAGCCTGGAATTGAAAAGATTAACGGAACTGAGATTCGATATTAGATTCTTGAATTACGCCGAGTGTTTGGCATTTTAACAGCGGGATGAACGCAACCAAATTGTTGTTACAAAATGTTCAAAGAACATGGCTACGTTTAAAAGGAATATCCCTTTAAAATTCATGAATATAATAATTATTACACATTGTGGAGTAAAGCGTTGCGTCATGAATGAAAATCGATCGATATTATAATCGCTCGCTCACAGCTCGTTGCTATGGGATCCTCGAGAACCGACAAATCACCGTGGGCGGTTTTTCCTTCGCAACGATGATATTTGCTCATCTACCCCTCTCGTCCCGCCACTCTGTAACCGTTTTTTCCTCGCGGGAGGGATGACGAGGAGCGTGTCAGAATGAATGTGACGCCGGCGGAACGTCGCGGCTTCCGAGCAAAAACCACGTCGCGTATACTCCTCTCGCGTGGCTCCTCTTCTTGTTTGTGCTCTTCTTCTCCTTCCTTATATTCTCTGTCTCTCCTCGCACTCCGCTCGTATCCCGGTCGCGGTATACTTGACGCACGACAGTCCTCTACGTAGCGTTACAGGACGCGTTTAGTCGCTCGTCGTCTCCTTATCCGTTCTCCATAAACGCACGACGTCGACGGCTATCTACCACTTCACGTGGCACCAGCCTGGAGACACGAGTGTGCTCGTGTTGGAAGGAAGAAAAAGTCGAGCTCAATCAACGAGATAGTTTGCGCGCCTGTACCCTTGCCGGTGTAGTTCCACGCACAGAATGGTTCTCGCGTTGTTCTCTGTTTTTCGCAAGTGACGTACTTGCTCGTCGGATCCGTTGCACGCAGATTGCACCGAACCGTTGGCGCCTGTAACGAATCTGTTGTTGCAAAAGTAGAAATTTTGCTCAACTACGTTGCATAGAATATATGTTCTCGTCCACGTACAATTTTCAAGAGAAGGAAACAAAGAGAAAGGGGGAGGAGAATTTAAAATTAAATGGAGATAACAATATTGCTTTATCTTAACTTCCAAAATATTAAATTGAGAAAGTTATCTAAGTTGTTGAAAGTCATTAAAAAATATTCAGCAATGATCGGTATTAATATTAATTAGGATAATTTGTTAGAAGGTGATACATGAATAATTGAAAGATTTCCCAGGAAGATTGAAATGTTTCAAACAACCTGATGCATTAAACGCGCGTAATAAAAGATGAGTGTTCTTCGTGACGTAGGGAGTGCCATGATGATGAATTCGGCGATGGTTCGCATAATCTCCTGGAACTCGGAGGTAGCCGAATTAAGCAGGCGAATTAACGCTTTTCACGGAAACGCCGCGAATGACTGGTTCGCGTAAATTCGGCTATGAAGGTCAAATTTAAAGCATATAGTCACGACCACTTCCGTTGTTAGTCACTGGTCTTGGTCATTGACGAGGCACGCAATATGGGTGAGACCAAATTTGATCTTTGATGCGTGATAGACTTGATTTACAACGTACTTGAGATTAGATGCTGTGATAGACTTACAATTGCGTTTAATATTGGGTCGTCCGGAAAGTTCGTGCTGATTTTGAAGGAAAATTCAAAGGCAACATTTTTTTATGTCGATAAATATTTATTGACTTATGTATGCACCGTTTTGTTTCACAACCTTTGTCCATCTTTCACGCAACTGGAAGATTCCATTCTCCCAGAACTTTTTAGGTTTCTCGGCGAAAAACTCCTCGAGGTGGTTTTTTATGTCGATCAAAGAGTTGAAGTTCTTGCCGCTAAGAGAATTTTGCAAAGACCTAAATAAGTGAAAGTCTGAAGGTGCAATGTCTGGTGAATACGGTGGGTGAGGTAGCACATCCCAGCCAAACTCCAACAATTTTTGTCGGATAGTCAAAGAAACATGAGGTCTAGCATTGTCCTGATGGAACACGACGTCCTTCCTATTAGCTAATTCTGGACGTTTTTCCTGAATCGCTGTCTTTAATTCATCCAGTTGCGAGCAGTACTTATCTGCATTTATCATTTGGTTGTGTGGTAGGAGGTCATAATATAGAATTCCTTTCCAATCCCACCAGACACAGAGCATGACTTTTTTTGGATGAAGGCCGGCTTTCGGAGTGGTTAATGCTGGTTCATTTCGCTTACCCCAGGATCTTTTTCGTTCTACATTGTTGTAAATGATCCATTTTTCGTCACCCGTCACTAATTGCTTCAAAAATGGTACGTTTTCGTTGCGTTTGTACAGCGAGTCGCAGATGGAAATGCGATCCATTAAATTTTTTCGGCCAAATTATGCGGAACCCATACATCATAGCGACTTACGTAACCAAGCTTCACTACATGATCGTGGACAGTGGTTTTCGATATTTTCAGTATCTCTGCTAATTCACGTGTCGTGTAGCGCGGGTTATTCTCGATCAGTGTCTTGATTTGGTCATCATCAGTAGTAGAGGGTCTGCCCGAGCGTTCTTGGTCTTTAAGGTTAAAATCACCAGCTCTAAACTTAGCGAACCACTTACGTACGGTTCTTTCAGCTAAAGCGCCTTCTCCGTAAACAGAACATATCGAATTTGTTGCTTGTGAGGCATTTTTGCCTTTCCGGTAATAGAAAAGCATCAAGTGTCTAAAATGTTCTTTGTTTTCTTCCATCTTCAAAAGAGTACAAAACTGACACGAATCAATTTATCTCAAACAACTTTTTTCCTAAAGATGCGTTGAAATGTCACCTTTAAGCATATGTATATAAATCGTATGTTTTTAATAACATTGATATATTCAGACATGTTCCAACGCCATCTATTAAAAATCGGCACGAACTTTCCGGACGACCCAATACTTTGCAAACTAAGCGACTTCTGGCGAAGAAGCGCACATCGTGAAGTGAAATTCACTGCATTAATACCTACATTTCAGGTATTCTAATTCTAATTCTAACGAAAATATTCATAATTTATTACGAAAAGATAACACAATCGTTCCAAGTGTCATTAATTATTTATTTAAATACAAAGATTAGTATAGTGAACTACACTTTAGAAGTGCATCAATTTTTAATTTGTTGCCTTTATTAATCATGAGATATGTCGCCAATGTGTCAGTACAGCGTGCGATTGCGGTTACGGCAATTGCGGATTGTGCCCGTTGTGCGATTATGTCCGGTCGGTTAGCGGTCGAATTTACTGGTTCTAAATCAAATCGTGACCCGCGTTACGGATTGATCTTGATCACGCTGGCGATGCGACACATTGCCGCCACGATTGGTCACGACGATTTACCGTGGCCGTCTGGGGAATCCATTGACACGCGTGATTTGTCGCGATTTGCCACGGCTATGTAGGAAACATTTCGGAGCGAACCTTTGTGACGCGATGCCAGGTGACTTTTTTCCTTGGGGCGTTTGCGTAAATCGGCTCGTGCTGCACGGTCACTACAAAGGTAGTAAATTTCGTGGTTGTCCTGAATGGAGACGTCGTCGTCGCGTTTATGTGTCCTCTCCCCCTGCCGTAACGCCGGAAACTCCGCTGAACAGTTTACTGAAAGGCCGATTCGGCCTTTCGGCAGGCAGTAACGATAAAATGATGTTTTTATAATTGAATATTAATATCGAGTGTTGAGTAAACTGTAGGCTGTGCCATGAGGTAATGTCTCGGTATAAAAAAAAACGCTGCGTTATCAGAATTTATCAAGCACCGTGGCCTCATAACTTGGTCACGTTTACCGCAACACGTCGCACTGTGCCGCGATGTGTCGACTATACGTTGCTCGATCCGTAAATTGATTTAGTTGGCGACGCAAACAAGTTCCTCCGTGCGCGCTGGGCAGTTTTGTCGGCCGACAACCTGCGTGTGATCGATCGGATCGCTCGTCAGACGACCCTGATGAACGCGATCATCCTCCGGCGTGACTCTTCAGGGTCGGGCGACAGGGGTGTGCGTAGTCATGCACGAAATGCCCGCCTAGGCGACAGGCGGTGTCCAGCTGAGAGTCATCGGCGTCGGGTCGGTAGCCGCGTTTTTCATCGGCGTGTCGGAGCCTATTCAAGTGTTGGCAGTTTTTCACGCGGCAGGCGACAAATATCCCCACCAAAATCCTCCTCGGATGAGTCCCCACGTGGTCCGGGATGTCACGCCGGGTCGCATCCTCCGTCGGCATTCACCGTGCCGATCTCGTCCCGGCGACTAGCGGAGTCGCGTGTGCTCGCGGAGTGACCTTTTTCGGATCTGTGATCGCGATCGATCGGCTCGTTGCGAGGAGGATCGTCTGGCATCGAACGGAGAAGTGATTTCGCGCGCCGACGATCCCATCGAGCGATCTGATTTCCCATTCGTGGCTTGCGGTCGAGCTGTCTTTGCTGTCTCAGTGTCCGATAGTGGACTGGTGTATCTGATGCCATTAAAATTCGGAGCTTCCGCCGGGCGCTTTCATAGTGACACGAAGCTCGATTCGCCATTCTAGCAACGTCTGGGTGAGATCGGTCAATCGGCTTACGGGGGAATCACTGTTCTCGTGACCGCGCTGGGATTCGCGTGTTACGTCAGCGCCACGAGCGTCAACGCCGATATCGGCGTAATCCAGGTTAAAGCCTCGAAGGCTCGTGGATTGCGCTTTGATAGACGCGCGGCGCGAAATTCACCGTGGTTGCGCACGTAACGCCGAAAACGTACATAGGCTCGCTCCGCTCGCGGGCTTTTCCGCAGAGAGCTCGTCTCGCTCGTGACGCGCGCCGCGCGGACAAAATCGGCACGCGGTCTTCCCGCTGAATCGCGCGGCGATGATGTAATCGCGCTCGCCGCGTCACGCTGCTTTCGAAAACTGGATTGCTCGCGTCGATCGCGACGCGTGCTGCAAACCGAACCGAAACCGAACGCGCGTGAACGTGTCATCGACCCAGCGCGAGCGTACTCTATCGCGCGCGTAACGTACACCGGTCGTAGATTGTGCATTATCGCCGCGGCTACAGCGGAAACCACGAGAATTCGTGGCGGAACGACGTGCTTGAATCGTTATTGCGGCTGGCTGATCGTAATTCGCACGATTTACAATGCATGGACTGAGATGACACGCCGAGGCGGAGACACGCAGCTATGTCTACGGCGATCGTTGGGTGAGTTACGGCGATTTCGTCGCCACGTTGACACGTCCCGCTGACGCGTCGCCCTGAGATTCGAGTCCTTCGGATTCCAATCTGGGAGTCGGTGAATCGGTAACAAAGATACACTCGGGAATCGTTACTTTTATCGCCCGATCGTAACCCCGCGCCATTGTCACCGCGTCGCGTCGCGTCGCGTCAAATCACGGGATTTAATGATACAACTCGGAGAAACTCTGAAATTCCGCTTTTAGGAGCTCCCATGAAAGCGCGCTCTTGCCGTTTATTATATATTTCCTTCGGATGGAAATAACGAGATACGGATTTTCTCCGTAACCTTCTTTCGGACTCGGCTGTTAACAGATATCGTATACAAGCGTAAGTAATGAACATTAACTAGATGCTGCGTCATAAAGTGCGCCACCGCTGCGCGTGACGCGCGCGTGGTGCTCTTGCGTGTTGGAATTTGTCACAACAGGGTTTCACGACGCTCCGGAATTTCGCTCCTCCTCGGAATTCCGTGACGCGCAGCCACGTGTGTCCGTCCGACTATGAGCGCGTGACACACACGCAGCATTCAATGGCCCGTGTGATCGGTAGTCTCCCCCGTGATAGTCAATTTATTACCTAAATTTCTCTAAAAATTTCAAATTACTAGTTCGCGACGTAACATTGAAATGAGAGAAGACGCAAATTGACGTAAAACGATTCGCGCGATGAATAAAGAATGTCGCTCGCTCGTCGCGATGATCCATGCTGGAATTCTTCGTCCTCGGCACTCTTTCTGTCCTGGTGACACGTTTCACCCGTCCGTGAAGCACTCACGGACATCTCGCTCGAACATTTTTCCTCATTACGTAAGACATCCCGGGAGATCCGAATGTTAATGTATCCCGCGCCTTTCGACGCTGCACGCGCGCGCGACGATTACCTTCGTCGCGGCACACACCGCGTGTATTATCGCGTCCGAGGTGATCCACGGCCGTTAATGAAACGGCTAGCAAGTGGTTGTCAGCGGGACGTCGATGTGACTAAGTTCGCAATTATGTAAAGCGGTATCCCGGCGAGTGGGACACTCGTATACCTTGCTTTAGAGGCGGTGGTCTTCGTCGATGTGAAAATTGAAAAATCGATATTGACGTTACTGACGTAAATTAGATACTTTGGTATGTAGTATGTTCCGCGAGGTACGTTTCATGAGTGGCTCTCAGCGCAGAAGAAACGGAAATGTCCGCGTCACGATGGTGATGAAACGCAAACGATGGTGATCTACTTGCATCGATCTTCAATATCTCTTTTTATTACAAGAATATTTATTCTTATCTACTCTTTTGAAGAAGCATGGCACAGTTTTAAGAAAATATTTAATTACTACTGTACATTGGATGGAACGGGTAATAATTCGCGACTATCAGCGACTACGCGAGCTCAAACGTATCTTCAGTTTCCATCACGTTCCCGTCTTTCGAATTTTTTTAAGAAATTTGCGCACACTTCAGAGGTCTACCGATTTAATAAAACATAAATCGTTTCTTCATACATCCGGCAGCAAATGTCGAATCCAGTTGTGTATTTGCATCGAGTCGCTGCGCTGCCGCTGCCGCAGTCGCGCCAGTGCAATTAAACCTCGAAACCCGAGTCGGCCGCGTATGCTGTGCCGCACTCCGCGTCAGACCTGATGTATATCGCAGAGTGCGATGATGAATACACGACGAGGACCTGCGGCAAAATCTGTATCGCAAAGCTCCCGGTGTCCTTACACCGGTGTCGGTATCATAGACTTTCTATACGACTGCGTCAGGTGGAATAATTTCTGCGATGGAGATCGCGTTGGAGGTCGCGATCTCGCGTCCACGGAGAATCAAATCCAATTATTACATTGCTGTTTAATCGAGACGATCTCGGGATCTTGCGATGTGTCCTGGGAACATCGCGACAAATAGAAAGGCTGAAAATAGCTATGATAGCTCGCTCGGTGGAAAAACACGTCGTGGTCCTCCAGGAGAATCGTTCGACGGAGCGAAAGCGAAACGAGCGTTTTAAAGAGGGTCGGGGAGGTCCAGTGGCATTCCGCGCGGCGCATCGAGTGCATCGAGGACGAGGTAGGCGGGATGAGGCGAAAGAAAGGCCCGTTTGGTCCACCCCATTGGCGGTACCACGGGCGAGCCAATAACCCAGCCGAATTAAAGAACGAACGGGTAACGAAAGCACCTACCGACGCGACCGCGGCCACTGTTCACCTGTGTTCTGTAACACGAGATGCATTCGCATTGCGCAACTGCTTGCGGCCGCACGTAGCCGCACGTAGCTCGTATGTAACTGGGTTATTATTTACAGCCGCGTCGCGTCATTACTCTTGATTTCTACGACTCTCCCGGCCGCCCCCTGCTCCATGTATCGTCGCTGATATCCATGATTTTGTGTCAGATAATACGCGTCGCTTCTTGTTTGAAGTGGCGCGTGCACTCTCTTTTCTGTAGCGAAAATCAAGAGTAATTACATTTAGGAAATAAAATATTGAAGTAAATGGAAATGAAAGGAAAGATTCTAGACAGGAAAAAAGAATCTTATTATGTTATGGAAATCTAAAATTAATCGAGATTAATTTCAACGCTCTTGGGTCACGCTATTGGTACTGGAATTTTTAAATTATAGAATTTATGAAAAGTAATTGCTCTTCTAAATTGAAGCCTAACTTGCAAATATATTTAAATGAATTAAATACGCGTATAATCTTCTTTGGTTCGCAGTCATATCATTTTAATATTCTTTTCTCGTGCACGTTTCGCTTATCGGTCACGACCGATCCAGTACATCTTGTGCTTTCATCACAATTGGTGTAATTAGTCATAATAATGACCGTAATACTGTGCGAGTGTACCCTATAATCACATGCAATTTACCTGTACACGACAAATTATTCAGAATCACCACAAATTGAAACGTACCGAGTAAAACGAGCTTATCACGTATTCTCGTTTGTGTGCCGATCGATATTTTTCAACTAATGGATATATTTCTGTTGTTTCTAGGTTACCACAGCTTGCCGTTTTAGCGAAGATTTTGTGCCTCCTGATGGTAAGTATTTCTGAATATTTAATACACTATGAAAGAATTACAGTCACTCTCTGCGTACTTAAAAAATTAACGATCCTCTAAAATGCAAATATTTGTTCTGTTATTTTAATATTATATTTACTCTTATTGTTAGATCTCTTGTTATACAAAATGGATGACTTATATACATTATTATACTAATTAGAGCAACACTGTGTCAATTAATTCTTCAAAAACTTTAAATACTCGTATCAAAATTATTGAGACGGCAAAGACACAAAGAAGTACAGAAAGTCCAAGTGTGGGCGCGTTTATCGCGTTATAATTGCTCCGTAATCTTATCTTCAAACGTGTCCGACATTTGTGGCACGAACCAATTGCATAAAGGTAATCTGATGATCAGTCGGCCTAGTTTCGTGGCCGGCATAACGAGCGGCATAAAGTTCGTGCTGCAACTACAGCCGCAGTTCCGCTGAAGCCGCAAAATCGCCTATTTTGTGGCTCGTGATGTGTGTATATGCAAAAGATATACAAGGTTGGTGGTATAATCGCGAGGGTGACTGGGTCAGATCAGAGATATCCTCCGCGCGAGGACGCCTGGGTGGATCGCGTGCTGAAACCCGTGCCAAGACTCGAGTAAATCGGCGATTACGTCGACACGCGTCTTACCTGCCATAGATTAATGATCGGCGCTTCCACTCCTACGCGCGTCTACGGCACTGACAATTTATATCGGAGGCTCGGCACTGCCGGCTTCGGACTCACCTTAACTCATTGTGGCGTACCGTTTAATTCCCCGCTGTGGGCGCCGCGAAGCGCTATAAGCTCTTTCACGTCGCTTGAATTCTTAAAGCGCGATGCTCATTGCGGAACCGCTAGCTCGCCGTCGCGTTTTGATTAACTGCTCGCGCATGTTGTACCTTTTGCTTTGAGTCTTTTTTGTTTCTAACTCGTTTCGAAGTGTCGTAACATATATTTGAACGCATTTTACGACGCAGCCGTTAACAATCGAAGCAATTTATTAAGTCGGTTTGTATCATCTAAAAGCAGATATCGATGGAAAAGTTAATTGTTGAATTATGATCACTTCGATTTTTGCAACGATATCAAAATTTATCTGTGTTCGTATGGCATTCGTTATTTATATAATATTATATAACTTTTGATATATTGATGCGATCTATGCACGGATTGAGATCACGATGATGAGAACAACTTGCACGATACTTTAATCGCGCTGAAATCCGAGTAATATTTGGATAGGATGTATGCAGCTCGATATCAGCTGTGAGCAGAGTAATAAAATAAAAACACCAGTTCAATAAATAATTAACTGGATGATCGGTTGAATCGCGAGCAATAAACTTAGCAGTTGGAGCAGTCTGATAAATCGCGACAAGCGTATTCGACTCTGATTCGTTTTGATAGTATGTCCGTTAGATGAGAATTTATATATTAATAATAAATGGTCGATACATAAAATTGCAAAGCCGTTTGCCGCCGATTATCAATTATCCGCGCGCTTCCTTACGGTGTGGAAGTCCTGTCGATTAAATGATAATGCGGATATATCGTGAGACGGTGATGCGGAATTAATTAGCGAGTCGAATCTTCGATACGAGTATGACTGCGAGGCGCATGTAACTATGCGGAATTCAAAGATTTTGCGTCGAAGAAAATTTCAACGATCGCTGCTTAATTTTAATGTTTTAAGCTCTAGAGAAGAGCGGCGTGTGTCATCTTCCTAGCTCGGCTCGTCGTTCGAGTTATGTAGAATCGACCATTTCGGTACATTAAAGGGTCGGCGTTACAAGATCGCGGAATCGCAATAAAGCCACATAATGCGAATTTAATTGCTCTTGGTAAACGAGAAACGCAATTCGCCCATTCGCACGTATGTATCTGTTTGTCGGCCTGCGCGCGCTTGTTACATTGATGGCATTATACAACGGTGGTATTTCCTCGTGATAAATCTTGAGGCGATCGCGCGAAAAAAGCAGCATTGATTTTATCTAGGAATAACCAATCTGGCATATTAATATTTAACAGTAAAGATCCGTCGTGATTTATTCGTCGTCATAATTTAGATGTTCACGTGTGTCCAGTGAATTTCGCACGAAACTATAATTTAAAAGTATGTGCGTCATGATATCGATCCTCTTAATGTCCCTTCTTCTAATATTTCTCCGTCTCCCTCTCTCTCAGACATCATGTATACATTACATATGCAGATTTATGCGTCATTCAAGAATTACGATTGTTTAATCGTGTCCAAGCTTTCTGTCTGTTTCGTTGTTTGTCGGACCGTTGCGTGTTGCATCGGCCATCGTAACACACTGTCGGCGCCACTTTTGATATAAACGAAACGCCAGTTTCGGTAACTATTAATGGATGGCTCGTGTCCGTCCGTTAACGAGGTCCCTGCCATCAACGTGCACCATCTCCGAGCGGCTAGCACGACGACTTTCCGTCTTCCTCTGACACGGAGCATTTTTATCCGTGTGCATCCTCCGCCACGGCGAGGATGAACCGCGCAAGCGAATCGACGAGTGACTCGATGTCGCGATATGTGAACCGATCGTAAAAGCGTTCTTCTTGGCGGCTCTGAAAGAATCTCGACGTCTTTTAACGACTCTCAGTTCGGTCATCGCTCTGAAAACACGGCACGCGAATTCTTATCTCGGCCACTCGGTCCTTCTATTAATCGAGAAATCACCATAATTCCGCAGGGAATAATGTAATGCGCGATTCTAATTTCGGACCGAGTCGCTCCACCCGTCGTGTTTCGTGATTTCTTAATGTTTACTACCCTTCATACTTGGTTCGTTTGTTTAAAATACGATCGTGCCTGCATATGTATCTTCGCCGGCATTTGAATAATTCATCAAATATCTGAAGTATAAAACTACGTTCCCCCCTCCCCCCACCGGTTAAAGCAATACCGCGCGGATCATAAAACGGGTGTGTTTTGTACGGTTCTTTTAGAAATCGTAAAATACACACACATACAAATACATCGCTGTGCTTTTGATACTGACAATAAACGACAATACGTGCCGTGATTCGTGGCATTTACGACTATTTTGTTCTCCAATGTTCTAATTTGCGACTCGCCGAAAAACGACTGGTCGTGCACTTTGTAAAATTGCTATTTTATACTCATTTCACGATTGGCGCAGCTCCACAGGAATTTTGGAATACACGAGCGACTCTTCTAATTGCAGGTGGTGATGTGCGGGGCGGTGCCGGCGATGGTGCGCTCCGTGAGTCTCTACTCAACCTGCAGCAGCGGCAATGTTACCGTAATAGGCCGCTCGATCAAAGCTATGGGACGCGATGATCACAATGCACCCTACCGTAAGTAAGACCAATCATATCTCTTATTAGAAACTTTAATGTGACAAAGACAAAGACAAGTAAAACGTTTTTATATAGTCGTTGCACTATCAGATGCTTCAATTCAGAATTTCGCGGAAAGGATTCACACACAGCATCTTTATATCCGGTACATATTTATAGAGCTTTATCTTTATAGCTCTTATGACACATAACCAGATGTTCTTATAACGATCCGTTAGAATAAACTTTTTTATTTGGGAACAAGGAGATTCTTTCTTATAATCTCTGGTCCTGAGATTTCTAAATATTTATACATAGTTTCAGCTGATAATTCTTGCGATTTACATTGTTAATTTGTCATTTGTTAAATGTGCTTCATGTGTTTGGAGGAATATGATCTTTTGATATTAATTAACTCCAAAGCAAAGGAGATCCTGTTACACGCGTGCAGTGATATGACCATCTGGGATGAGCTAATCAAATCTGTTAATTGCATCGATTCCAGTCACCGTCCCAGCGTCTCGTTATTGCTCCGATCGATAGTTCCGCGCGTAAAAAGGGGATTTTGTACCTGTAAACGTCCGAGCGCGATGCACTAAAGAACTTAATTTACTGCGATTCTTATCGATCAGTCTCGGTCGTCGGGGGACTTATCTCTTTCGCTACCGAATATCTCCCTGGCGGGGCCTTCCGGGGTAAATCTCCATTTTTACGAACTAATAACTAGCATTCTATTCCCGCGAGCGGAGTGCCGGCCACGCGGATGTCGGAGGAGAAGCGCATGGGGTAAAAGGGGGCGGCTACCGAGAAAGAGAAGCCCCGATGAATTACGACGTAATTCTACCTCGTCTCGATTGTTTTCGGCTAGACACTGTTTATCTCCCGCCGTTTGCTTCATCGTACAACCCACTCGTGCGTTTCCCCACCTTTATTTATTGGAATCGACTGTCGCGAGTATTACCAGAATTCAATCTTGTTTCTTTAAAAATTTTACTCGAAAAGCGGCAAAAGCATGCGAGACACTTATGTCCGCTCGTTTTATTTATCACTTGCAATCAATCGCTTTGACATATATTCACTATGACAATAATGCTTGTTTATGGAAGGACGAATATCACGACGATACATACATTTACCAAGCAGTACCAGATATTTCATATTCTCGGCTGATCCACTCACACCGGGCGAACAGACCGCTCGCACAGGAGCATGATGAATGATCTCTCCTCTCGTGTTCGTCTTGCATAACTGGCATGTTCACGATAACTCGCCGATGATACTAATGACAGTACGAAACCAAGTCTTCTCCAACACAGATGCGGATAACGTAATTGAAGTTAACGATGCCTGAAGAAATTACAATCTAAAACTCAATCTTGTAACGTGTAGTTTAGATTAATACATTTATATAAATTGTTTCTATTTTTTATATATAATTTTATTTTGACACAAGCTTAGAGGATGATTCGAATATGACTAATTTGTACATCTCGTGTCCATCTGTTGCACGATATGACTATCGCAGTGTCAAATTTTGTTAACATATCGCTACCATTACGCAGAGTGCTGCCTAATGCAATAGAAAATTCTTCATTGAGCTTAGCGCGAGCTCCATCAATGTTCGTACGAATTTATCACCACCGAGATGCTCTCCGCGTGTCGTCACTTCTCGTCATTCCGCGAGTCCGCGGGAATTCCGCGCACGCGGTATTCCAAGACGGAACCGAGCGTACGGGCTGTCCGCCCTACGCGCGGCGCGAGTACGAGGCGGTTCCTCTTGAGACGGTTGCCGACGAGGAAGGGGACGAAAGGAAGGTTCGAAAGGAGGGAAGAAGGCGCTCGCGCGCGCTTGTGCAAACAGAGGAGCCAGTTTTCGCGCCGCACGCTGCGCGCCGCGTCTGCACCTCCCCGAGATCCATCACCTTTGCGTACCTCCTCCTCCTTTTACCTCCTCCTGCTTTTTGCCTCCACCTTTTCCCTCTGTTACTTTTCTTTTCTCTCTCTCATCTCCTCTCACGGCAACGATCCTCCAACAACGATCCTCTCCTGACTAGCGATTACTCAAGCCTCTCTCGCGAAACGGCGGAACGGCGTGTGCTGCTGCATGGGAGATTGAGACACTGTGAGAGCGTCCTTGAAGAACCGTGTATCCAGGCCTCGAGGAAGAACGCGCGGCGGCGGGTCTACGGGAGTTCGGGGTCTCCTGGAGCTTCTCATTGCCATGCATGTAGTCGGATCCTATACCTGAATGCCAGCTAATGTGGGGAGTAAAGTGAGCACCGAACTGCACGAGTCGTTCCACCGTACCCTGCGGTAATTTGCTAAACGAAGGCGAAGTCACGTAATGGCATGTCGCGCGTGTCATGTAGTTATGCGAATAGCCGCATGCAGTGGACCTTCCGGTTGTAGACACCTATCGACCGTGGCAAAATACGTAACGGGAATTGTGAAAGCATGGCGTCACCGTGCACTATCGTGTTTTGCACGTGTAACATGTCCATTAATTTGATCGTCGCGTTTATATATCGCTCCACGATTTAGTAATCCGTAATGCTGAAAGCGCACAGGAAAACGAAAGAATTGCATCGAGCGAAAAGGAACACGCTACGAAATAACACGACAAGTCATAATTCAAGCACGTCGGGGATAACACGATAATGACCATCATCCGCAATCAAGATAAATAACAATTATCGACTTTTCGTCGTTACCCGCACACCGCGAGCAAACGCAAGTGCGATCGACGTGACGTGCCGCACTTGTAATTATCATGACTTATCGCACTGTAAAATGATCCTTCCCCCTCCCCCAAACGCCTCGTTTGACGTTACGAAATCGGGTGTCCTTCGGACTGGTACTAAATTCGCAAATTTCATCGCGGCGTTGGGCGAGAGAAGGAGGGCAATGCTAAAATGCCACTTGAGAGAAAGGGACACGTAGACGCAAGTGGACGGGCCGGCAGCAACCGATCGCCTGGACTGGAATTTAATTATTCGAGTCGCGGCGGGCTGTGATTACCGCGTCAGCCAGATAAACCAGGCTTCACCTGTCGCACCTTTGATCCGTCCCGTGATACCCAGCGTTGCATTCCCATCCGTCCCGATGCACCGGTCTTCGTCCACCGTTCATGTCGGAGTCGGCGATCCCGCTCGCGTCCGGCCAATCGTGCGCGTTTAGGTGTTAATGACAGGGTCGCTATTATACGCGCGCGCTCATAACGAGAGAGCTGCTGCGTCTATACCGCGGCGTCTCCCTTTCTCCTTTCCTGCCTTTCCCTTTTGACTTTTTCTTGCGCTTTACACGGTCGGTACCGGCCATCTCTCCCTCGCGCGGTTGTATTATAGCTTTCATAACGCCGACGCCGCGAAATTGTAGCGTCCCAGTGGTTCTCGGCCTGACGCGTCGCCTTACCTTCACACCAAGGCCAGCATCGTACCGACTGCTAATAGCCGCTTTGGATGCTTTTTGCGTGTAATTTTCCTTTCCAATTTTCCGTGAAAACGATGGAGTCTCCAACAGCTGGTCCGGGTTCCCTGGGTTGGTTGAGTCGCGTTGGGTCAATCATGAGATAAAATCGCCGCTTGGGTAGTTCGCCTCGGCGCGATAGAAAAAATGCGGGTAGTTGCGAACCTGTAACAAGCGGCGAATTGGTTCCTATATCGCGAGAAGCACGTAGAAGTAATATATGGGATCCATTCTTCTCTCCCTCTATCTTGCTCTTTCCCTCTTATGCGCGCGGGCCCATCCTACCAGTTATTATCCGGGGTAATCGTGCCTAAAAGCCGGTGCCCGCTTTTGATTAAAATTGGCTTTTAATTCATTTGGCAGCCTCTAATCTTTCGCGGCGGCTCCGATCAGAGAGAACCAAAGCGAGAGGAGCCGCTGGAGGGAGGAGGAAAAGGGGGAAGTTGAGGGAGAGAAGACAGAGGTTTGAAGCGAAAAATTTAGTGGCTTCCTCTCTTCATCCTTATACGCGCCGCCGAACTTGCAAGTGCGCCATGAATAAATTCCGCTGTGGCATCTTTCGCCAAGATATATTACATCGCGATCGATTCTTGTAAAAGGAATGCATTCTTACGATGCTTCTTACATGTTCTACATTTTGTACGTCAGCAAATCGCATCAGATATATTATAAGGATTTTCAAGAAAAATTCTTGCTATTAGTATTATAAAATAAAAAGCAATTATATTTTATTGCGTTTGGGAATTATTGTTTTATCTCGGTGAATTGATCACATAATCGAGGAATTCAATTACAAGAAACTCCAAGTACTTTGTTACATTTTTCAAAATGTTAGCTAGGCTTTATAAAAATGATTTCAAATATCTTTTCGTCGAAAAATGGAAACGCTTATTTGTTCGGCTCGCATCGCGGCGCGTCAGGAAAGAGATTTATCGGCCAAGGAGATCCGTTAAATGGGAGATTGAAATCAATGTGTCGTAGACGCCTGTCTCGAAACTCGCCGCGCGTCTAGCAACCAACTTACCAACAAATGCGTCAGCACTCGAATGGCGCGCCGGTCTCACTTCCTTTCTTTGATAACGATAACCATCGCTTCGACGGGACGAGACGCAACGGAGTTTCGTCGCGATTGCTCCGGTCGCCGACAACGTCGTCGACGGCGACGAGGCACCGGAAATGTGAAAGTTCGGTAATGGGTAACTGGAGCGAGCAAACGCGTATACACGGAAGACTTTGCAAGAGACGCGGTAACGTCTCGCTGCCATCGGGTCGTTATCACCGTATCTTTTTCCGCTATTGTACCGCAGATATTGCGCGACGCATACCTAAAATTCCGGTGTCGTGAACCAGAAGGAGGAGAATATTGACTCGCGCGTATCCGCGCAGTCGCTGACCTGTTTGCAACCATTGAGATACTTGCATTATCATGTAACGCATATTCCATGTCCCCCTGCTGCTTCACTAGTTTGGTTGCTTTCACCAGTTTTTTACTTATGCTGGAATTTCTGCATTCAGCATAACAGATAAATATAATACCTAGATGTTTTAAGAATAGATTTTATTTTTCGTAACCCGTGTATTGATTGATAGATATAGAATAGGTTCAGTCAACGAATTCTTAAAGTAGAAAATATTTGTTCTATATTATTATATAATATATATGTAATATAAATAAAAAGATAAAACTTTACATTTGTGGAATATTTTGGATAGTTTCTACGTGAAGTATTTTGATTGTTAATCCAGTTCTTCAGATGCAAAGTCGTTGCTTCAAAATATCAATATTCATAGAATTGATCTAGGCTGTTGCTTTTGCCGTGTAGGCATTTTGTCGCGTGAACCACACGGAATAAAATGTTGAGCGGAAGGGACAATCGTCCGTTCTTTTTAACGACACCATCGGAATCGGCGTCCCATTGCGAGGAGATCCAATTAATTAACGTAAGTGGCGCAATTAATTGGCGCAGACTGCACACATCGTGATAGGCGAGTGAGACAGCAGTTTAAGATTAAGTCTTTTCTCGCTTTTTTTCGTCTACCAAAGACCTGTGAAGGAGACGGGGCGGGAGAAAGGAACGCGGATGGGAGATAGAGAGAGAAAGAACTAGAGAGATGGAGCTCGAAGGAGGGCTTTACGAGGCAGTTCGGGGACATTCTTGATTTCGATGTTAGAGAGGGCATCCGACGAGAACCACTTGAATTTAACGAGGCTCCGGCAAATGGGCCACCCTGCACAGACTCGCCTCCTTTATTTTCTCTATACTACTGAACCTCATGCCGCACTAGTAGTCCACGGACAAACACTCGATTTCGAGATTACGCCTTCCGTCACAAAGTTTCCGGGAATCCTTGCGATCGGCTCTAAGGCAAACCTATCAGGGAAAGGACGAAACTTTTGCCCTTTATCCTTCTCTCATTACGTTTCGTACTAGCATATGTCGTAGCGCAGCGATTTCCGAAGCTTCACTGCTCCCAGAAGCATTACGAACTACTTTCGATTTTAGTACATCAAGAATTTTAGTACATCGCGCGAGCGCCTTGGAAAATGCACTTGTAATATAAAACCGGAATTCGTCTCACGCGCGCAAAACAGAAGACACGAAAAAAATATTCTCTCGCTCTCTCCCAAAGGAAGGAACGAGGAAGGCATCAAATCGCGTGGCGCGTCGCTTCTGACCCACTTCCGGCGGCGCATTTTACAATGTATCGCCGGATATTTCTCGCGTCGGAAATAGATAAAAAAAAGAAATCTCCGTCGCGCACCTGTACCTAGCCGGTCCTTTTTTTCTTCTTCATCCGGCGGACAAAGGGTGCCTGCTTCTCGGTCGACGAAATTTCGTAACACTAGGTAGGTAGGAAGAATAAAGAGAAAAAAAGACAGAGAACGAGAGAAGGAGAAGAGGAAGACGGTGCTGCACCGGCTGCGGTGTGCATCGTGCACTTCGGGGTCGAGGCACGACAGGATCCGCTAAGTGGCAAAGCACACACCGGACGGTCTGTGCCTCCTTCATTAGCACCAACTAGCCTCGGCGGCAGGCTTAACCGAGTCTTTTCTTCTTTTCTCGGTGCCGAAGAGCGCCTGGCGGAGAGGTCCCAGCGTCGTTGTAGGTACAACTCGCGCCATAAACCTCGACGAGGTCTCTTCTCGGAAATATGCCAGCGCGCATACCGAAGCACAAAACGGTTCGCTTTGTGCATCCTGTCGCTTGTCCTCCGAGATCGAAATCCCGTGCTGGTAGAAATTGCAAGTTACAAGGGTTCTCTCGAAGCCTTTTGAGTTCTCTCGAGTCCGTCTGCGTGATTAAAATGCGCGTTATGCTGCGCGCGAGATTGTTTTTTTCTTTAAGAAAAGACGGGATAATATTATATTAGAGATTTAAGAAATATTTTTCAAATCATGCATATTGAGTAAGATTTATTAATAAATGATTCTTTTTATTTGTTATAAATGTAATATCTTCTTTCGGTTGTTTTGCTTCAGGCGCACGTTAAATTCTCCCTTGTTTTGTGTGTTACAGAGAAGCTCACCACACAATCGGAAGATTTTAGTAGGAAGCTGTACATCTATGCGGAGAAGAGCCAACGATACATTTGCTTCAATAAGCGGTGGAAACTCGTCGGCTTGGTAATTACTTTGCCTATCAATTAGTAGACATACTTCATCATTCCGAATAAGCAGGATAGACTTGCACGCTAGTAAACGCCTCGCATTATACCGTTCGTAAATTTCTACCCGTCGCTTCTGTACACAGGGTTGTAATTTAGAAATTGGATTATTAACAGTCTCATGATTTAAGGCTTCAACGTTTATGACATGTATTAAGGTTTCATCTCGTTTGATTCATCGTACGTTAAGTACCGTTCAGATACCGAATCTCCGTTTAGGACGTAATAATTATTGTTTATTTCTGAGCGCTAAGAAAAATCGCTTTCTAATTTCCTAATTTCATGAAATTTCTAATAAAATATTATTTTATTCATTCACATATTTATTCATTATGATACAGTCTGGAAATTTAATAAACAATTCTTTATTATTCTTGCATCATATGCTACAATATGCAAAATCACATTTGTCGAATTCTTTGAATACGTCAATATATTATGACAAGGTCTTTACAATATCGACCCATTTGTGATAGTATTTTGAGACGCAAAGGGTTGATGCTCGAGTACGAGATAGCGTGTCATGAAGCGTTGACGGTTCACTTTTCAGCCAAAGAAGCAGAAGGGACCGATGTGCCAGTTTTACGAGGTGTACAACGGCTCGTATCTGAGGTACAGGAGCGTCCTCGACGGGTCGCGGTATCTCGGCTTCAACAAGTTTGGCAAGCCGATGAAGAACCCCCACGGCAGGCAGGAGTGCTTCAACTTCATCAAGTACAACCCCCACGCCGACATAAACCAGCACAACAGCCTAGTGAACGCGGAGATGGGCGGCATGGAACCGTACGTCGTCTCGAGGAAACCGTCGCCGCTGATGAGGGCCACGAAGAACTCCCTGTTGCAGGCCGACAGCGCGAGGGAGCTCGTTCACACGTCCGCGCATCGCCATCGGCACTCGAATCGCTGGAAGATGCGGCAGAACGGGGCGGACTCGGGACCCCGAAGACGGCACGAGAGCCGCCTCCTCGTCGAGGCCAGCAAGTATTGAGCCGCGCGCGGGCTCGCCGATCAAGACTGCCTCCTTCGTATCCCGTGAAAGCCCGAGATCAGACTGCCAAATACGCTGGTGGATCGCGACAGTCGGGACGTCTGGAGAGCCCGCTTAAACGGCGCCTCGTGAGTCGCGGCTCGAAGCACCGCGTTATTCGTTCGATCGGCCGGCGAATGGAGAGGCGAGGGCGCGCGCCACCCCCGTGCACGCGCCTTTAGTCGTTCGGTTTCCGTTTCCGGCCTGGAGCTAAGCCGCTCCGCGGCACGGACGGGGGTGCCGCCGCCGTCGTCGAGATAGCATCCGATTATCGAGGGATACGCACGAGGTCAAAGCGTCCGCGCGAATTCCCGCCGATGGAGAAGCTATCTGAATTTTCACGTGGTTTAAGTTCGATTTACACTTGCCCCGACTGACCCCTTCAGGCAAGTATGTACCTCGTAACGGTAAGAGCGTTTCTTTCTAATCGTTGATTCCTCGTGAATTTGGTTCGCGCGATGAATCGTTCGTTACCCTCCTCCTATCTTCTTTTCTACTCATTCTCTATCTCTATCTTTCTATTCCTCTTTTCTTACTCTCGTGACGAAGCGTAGCAAATTGGTACACTTTTTTTTCACCTTCGATGCAGCAGTTAATGCGCGAGACAGCTATGTAAATTCGTTGGAGCCATTGTCGCCCCCCTCAGTCGATCGTTTGGCGAATGCGAACGAAAAGAATTCACATCGTGTAGGAATCGCAACCGAACGGCTACTGTGCTTCGAGCGCGTTCACCGATCCGCGATGGTAGCGCAAGGAGACGCGCGGACGGCGCATGCAGACGGACATGTGTTTCCCGACTTGCCTGACAAAGATACTCCGTTTCGGATATCGTAAAGAGAAGTACAGAATTATCAATATATATATATATATATATACACAAAACATAATGTCTTTCAGACATTAACATCATTTCGCAGACTTGATTCGTTCAAATAATATCGATGTGAGAAATTCAGCTAAAAATGTATCATTTGCACCTTGATTGGAAAAAAACAATGCTCTTGATCTCGATATCGTGTACCAAGGAAACGTGAACGTGCGCCTAACAGATTGATCATTTCCGCTGGCGTTACGCTCGGACAAGAGCGATCAGTGCACCAAATTCTGTTCGAGCGCTCATCCGAGAAGCGAGTTACGGGACGAGTGCGAAAAAATCACGATCTCCGGCGCGGTACGTTCCTCGGCGAATTAAAGTGGGAACGCTGTCGGCGCTGATCCAGCGAGGAAATATTTGTCACGTCGCGGATGCTCGTACGTGGCCGCTCTTTTTACACCCGTCTGCGCAATAGAGCTCACGCCGCGCAAGACTCTCTCGCTCGCTGTGCTAATTACGCCGCCTAACGTAGCGTGCGTGCGTGCGTGCGTGCGTGCCTGCCTGCCTGCCTGCCTGCCTGCCTGCGTGTATGAATAATGTGTGTGTGCCTGCCTGCGTGCGTACGTGCGTGCTCGCGACTCGTGATACGTATACGCAGGCCTCACCGCCGCCGACGCACAAACCCGCGGCACGATCGATTACGAATGTGCCGAGTCCGACGCGATCGACGACGGTCTCTTTGACTTTTTTCACAAAACAATCCAAATTCGGTTTTGCTCGAGTCCGCCGGCGCATCGCGACGTTCCGACGTTTGCATTGGGACTTATGTCTTTTAAATTGATTCGCACGATGTCATTGTGTAGTTACCAAATGGGAGATAACAAAATGTAACGTTTCAGATGCAGGACATTTGAAGGCTTCATGTAAAAAAAAGGCTGGAATACGCCGCTTTCGCGGGAAATTTTATCTTTACGTTTGAAGAGCTCTCTACGCTACGACGGTACAGTCAAAAATTGTACATGTAATTTTTGATGGGGATTCTTAGGGGGTATATAAAATGGGATAGGATATATAAAGAATATTTTTTCTATACTTTTTCCATGTAAATGAATAAGATGTAACTTTCTCTCTCTCTCTCTCTCTCTCTCTCTCCGCTAGCTTTTTATTTTTGAATACTCTTCTTGCACGTTTCCTCAATCTATAAAACACAGAATGACATCGATTGATAAATCGTAAACGCGAATTTCGAAATCAATTTCGGCAAAGTTCGTCTCTCGGGACACCTCTTCCCGCAGGAAGTCGGACGACGGCGATCGGTTAGAACTGCGTGTTTGTGCGCGAGCATATTATATATTATATTCGTGTGCATTCTGCGTGCATATGTACTTTGCCTCCGGAAAGCGTGTGAGTGCGTGTAATATAATGCATTATCGTTAATGAACTTAATCCTTAGAATGCTATCGCAGACTGTATTATTAGGCTAGGTATGTGAATATATGACGCGGTGGCGACTCGACGAAGGGAATCCGGGGGAGAGGGGGGAGGGGAGGGGCGAGTCCTTTGCAATTCGCGAGGGAACGTCTAGTGTGCAACCTTATTTTTCTGCCTCTATTTTCCGAGATTACGAGCGCCGCCCTTGCGCGTCGCATCGTTTTGAACCCCTAAATGGGCGCGAGGGAACGGGCACCTCGGGGTGGTTCATTCCCGCAGACTCGCCACGTAAGGAGCTCTTCTCCTCTTCTCCCCCCGTCTCCCTTTCCCCAAAAAAAAGAAAAAAGAAATCGCTCCCTAGGTAGCTTATTTATTGAAATCATGTTTAGGTATTACGAATGCCGAAACGCCCGAAAACAACCCTTATTCCCCGGTGTACGTATATATGTATATGAAGATATGCGCTGCTCTCTTTTTATCGTTTTTCTTGCTCGCCATTTACCTTCTTCCCATTCTCCTCCCCTCGTTATCGATTACATTCCTCGATCATTTCGCAACATCATGTATTAATCGCGAATCGTTTGATACAATGTTATCAGTTACTTACTCGAAAGTATTTCATCGTCTCAGCTTATATATCGTTTCCTCCTCGATAGAAATTTCCGCGTTTGCAAATTCTCTATGTGTAAGGAAGTAACGATGGACAATATATTAACATTCAATATGATTCGTCGCATCGCTATAACAGGAAGTAACAGTTCGCAGTGCGTATTTAAAAAAGTTTTAAATTTAAAATTTTGATTAATGTTTCTGTTGTTTAATGTTTATTAAAATTTCGATTTCTTCATTTCTTAAACAATGTTTATTAAAATTTCTGCATGTTTTTCTTTTTGTTCTGTGCTTCTTCACTCGTCCCGATAAATGAAAATCGCGTTTTTTACACAAAACCTGAGAATACTCAATGTCTGATTAATTTAATTACACACACGAGTGGCAGTGCATAGAGAAACTTATTCCTATGGATGATGTTTGTATGTGTCGTTAGACAATTGTAGGGAGCAATACGCACGTAGTAACGCCACGTTTCGTAGAACGAATCAAAAGATCCGATTTTGTGACTCGTTTTGTACGTGATTAAAATATTTGCTCTCTTTTGGAACGACGTAGTTTTCTTATCCCGAAAATTCTTTTCTCTTTCTGTATTTTTTATTACAAGCTATTTTTTTTAATTGGATCGAAATGTCACTCCTTTCGGCGATTCGTTATCGGCACGTGGCGAGTGCAAGCTAAGCACGATAAGATGTCGCGTGTAAACAGAAATTAAACGCCAGCAGCTGACCACGAGAAAAGCATA
The DNA here is from genome assembly GCF_003672135.1 of Ooceraea biroi. Lineage (NCBI taxonomy): Eukaryota > Metazoa > Arthropoda > Insecta > Hymenoptera > Formicidae > Ooceraea > Ooceraea biroi. The sequence continues at coordinate 4,490,586 of NC_039507.1, forward strand.
AAATTCCGACGCTTATAATTTAATAACAGATAACTAATCTAACGTGTATATGTATATTATGTATTGTATGTATGTGTGTGTGCGTGCATGCGTGCGTATGTGTGTATGTGTGTGTTGTAATATGGGTATTGTAACTCTCTCCGCCTCTAAAAATTAACCAACTTGTTTTGTATGTGTAAGCCTAGCGTCACGTAGCGATGTGCAGAGAATCACCGCGGCGTTCACGGCGATGCGGAAATAATGATGGAATAATTTTTATGGAATATGCGAGTCTCCTCGAAAGCGAGATGCGTGTTGTCACTGACTGTCGTTTACACACACATACACACACACACACACACACACACACACACACACACACAACAAACAAATACATACACACACACATACGAAAGAAAAAAATTCAAGCGATTCCCGACCAGCGTCATTTTACGACCTCATCGAACTGCTCGCGATCAAGTCATACCGGGATTAATTCCGAGATTATGGAAATTTCACCGATTGTTTGACGCATTTACTTGTTTATACCATATTTTTATATTAACAAAAAAATCTCTTGCTCCCGGCTTTCAGGCTCTATTAGCACAACGTGACGGGTCATCCTGTTATCGCCATCGCTGACTCGATCGCGAGCATTGAGACCATCCTCACTGTCCCAGTCCTACGCTCTCGCCTTTTTTTTACTTTCTCACCATCGACGAACCAGAAAACGGCAGATGAAACGAACAGAACACAAGAGATGAATCTGACTACCCTATAGATAGATAATATACATGATAAATGAAAAAAAAGAAAAAAGATAAAGTATAAATATTATATATATAAATAAATATATGAAAGATGATGTGTATTGTAAGATATTTAATACCGACTTGTCTTAGGCACACCCGATGACGATCGATAACAATGAAAACGACGATGATAATTATTACGATGATTGTTGTGTAACGAACGACGACGATGATGATATTCTACACTGTAATTCGCGTTGTAATATAGAGGCCCACCCGTTTACCCACTAAATCGATGTGTCGATGTATCCCGGCCGTGCTCTGCTCGTGTGCGCATCTCGCGAGGATGAACCGAGAGGGACATCGCGGAGCATTGCAGGTGCGTCGCGCTTTGGACGCCGGCCAATCAACCGAATTGAGATTTTTCTACGAGCAAGACCCGGGAGCCACTTTCGTAACTGGCCGACGTTCAACAACTGTCGCACCCCGAGACGGGAAATTAGATCGGTTTCGATCGCGCGCGTTCGCGCTGCACGGCGTTAATCATCCGGGCTGTAGCGCGAAAGCCACACGTGTGTGCACACAGAAGCACACGCAGCCACTTGACACACACGTACACATAGACACGTATACGTACACACCCTGTTTACGAAGTGCGGCAGCCTATTACGAACGAGCATAGCACGCCCGGCAGCAAACTAGCAATAATATAACATTCCAACTTAAATCGCATACGTACTGCGAATTCTAATAATGTATGCCGCCATACGAGAAAGAAAAAAAAAACACTGTCAAATACACGCTCATACACTGCTATTCTTTCGTATTTATTATCACTCCGACTCCTTATCCCCCTAACGGCCGTAATCCTTGGGCGTTTGGATCCGCACGAAAAACGACAATGTGAATGAACGGTAGCTAAACCAGTCTCCGAGGCGATAAAGTAGAGGACATACGATTTCGTTCAACGAGTTATGCAAACCGCAGAAAAAGATTCGCGAAAGAAACGAGCGAGGTGAGTTTGTCACGGCGCGTAATGTCACCTCGGCGTCCGTAACGCAGTTAGTCTCATTTATACTTCTGGCTCCCCGCGAAGTTTAAAGAGTTCATAACGGTGGCGTTTCCGCCGTTAAGTACGCTGCGCGTGATTCGAAAGCGCGCCAGGCCCTTGCCTGTGCAATGCAACAAATCGGCTCCACCGTTCCAGATTCCCCGCGCAGCAACGCGGCAAACATTATCGCTGGAGATTCTTCAATGGCGGTGCCGAGAAAGGGAATTCCGTCGTGAAAGGAATTCGAGTTCACAGGGAGCGCCGAATTTCTACCGGGCGATGGATTTGTGAGCTCTCAATGTACTTACCCATCCACTCGAGCCGTCTCGAGTCCAAAAGCCAAAATCAAACACGTTCTGATGGTAGGCGAGGGCGGCAACGACCGGACCGAGTGGTCCCCTATTTGCAGCGGTGGCTGAGAAAGAATCAGGATTTTTTACGTAGACAGGGGAGGCGGAAGAGACACGCAGGAAGAGGCGTCTCATGAATCTCTCTCGCGCTCCCCTGCCCCGAATCCCGCGGGTTATTTCCCACAAATCTCGTGCCATATCTCGTTATTTTCGAGTTCGAGTATTTAACTTAGAATCTACCCAACAAAACTGTTGAGTCGCGCCCTTCTTATCCTTACACAAAGTAATCCGTCCCGCACTCCACTCTTCCCGAGTCATCGCGTACCCCTTTTCTTACCTCTTGGCTTCCCCCGATCCCTCTATATCGGCGTATACATTCACGCGTCACCGGGTAGATTGACAATGTGCCACGGTGCGTAAGTTCCCGCATCCAGATCCCGAGATTACCTTCTTCGGCGCGCTTTTTCGTGCTCCCCCATCGGAAATTCTATCTTACCGGATAATACCTGCAATCCGCTTTGGTCTGGGTGAGTCGGTGCTCCCGGAGGATTTCACACGGAACGCACGCACCAGTCAACGGTACAATAAAAATGAGCCGTTTAAGATCTATATTATGAGATTTGTTTAACTAAATAAGTAACATTTATGTGTTTAAATAACGTTGCTTTATTCACCGAGCCTATTACCCGCGTCAACTCGTATTTCTAACTTGTTTTAAATATTATAAAAATATATATATTTTTTATTTTCACAAGTATCCAAAAATTACTAATACCATAACATTCTGGCATACTCCAGATCTCCCTATCTTGCTTTGTAACATTTTACGTTGATTGATGACAGATGTATAGTATATCTCGCAGCACACACCTGTGCATGATGCGAGAACGTCAAAGACGAGCGTCATGAGTCCGCGAATTCACGAATGCGGTGACGAGCAGTTGGCGGTATGTCCGCGCAAGAGAGAGGAGGGTCCACACAGCCGCCAATTAAGATCTCTCAATTAGCGTATCTTATCTCGCGGTTGCTTATCTGTCTGGCCTGCCCTGGACAGGTTCCTGACGGCGCGTTTCTACCGATGGCGACGGTCGTGGCGGTGTTTCTCCGGACCAGTCCCGGTGCCGAGCGATCGGCCGGTCTATTTCCCGGGCATTGCTTCACCTGCGCTGAAACACACGCGTGTGCTTTGTGGCCCGCAGCAGTGCCGCCCTCGTTAAATCGAGCTTCCTCGCGCTGGGAGGATATTAAGTCAGCGATCATTAGAAGAGATTCTATCCGCGTCCCACTCCTTTGCTGGACCCACTAGCAGCTACCAGCTGCGATCCCATAGTATTTTGTAAGAGGCGCTTCACGGGAGAGCCTTCGCGTCAGATATACGACGCCGCGCTCTTGGACGTACCTTTGCAATTAGACGCGCGTGTACGCTTAATTATCCTGCACGCCGAACCATCCATTCGACTTCGAAATATCGGTTATTCTCGGCCAGATTAACCGACGCGGCTGCGCGCATAACTTGACACGTTATTAGCCGTTGCGGGAACGATCCTGATTTTAATATGCGAACGTGTAAATATAATTATCGTACGTAATTAGATGGTGTACTCGAGATATAATTTCTGTTCTACCCATCGTTTACATTTAAATTCAGATTCAGCGTAATAAGCGTAAAGCGTGTTTTAATGTTTATTGGTAGTGCAAATTTTTGCAGAGAATTTACTGGAACGCTGTCGATTGAGAGGTTACGAGAATTCTATTCATTGACTTGTCTCCTGCGATTTCTTTGTCGTGTGGCGCAGATCCTTTCGATTTATATTCCTTTTACATATACCGTGCGGTTTTCTTTTGAGACACCTCCATGTAAAGGAGCTTTAAAAGGCAGTTGTTCTGTTCTTTCAAAGAGGAGTGACTTGGAGACGTCCATTCAGCAAATTGGCCGCTGAGGCAATACCATTGGGTGGGGAAAAGTCCGACAATTCCGAAAGAGCAGTGACAATCTAAGAGAATAAGAAAAGATCGGACTCCGGGAAAAGACAAGGTAGGGTAGACAAGAAAGAAAAGAGAAAGGATTCTGTTTTCCATATTTGGACGATCTAGCAGTTTCTTGCAAAGAGCATGTTGCATAATCAGAGTACTCGGACATCTATGCTCACGTTTTGTCTTTGACAAACTCTGCAGAAAAGTTCAATATGTGAACCGCAAGCGCGATCGCATAATCTTAATTCCATATGGGTGTGTGCAGTCAATTTCTTAATATATATTTTACGTATGTATATTTATATACACCTGTACATTAATGAGTGGGAATACGTCATGCGTTGATTATTCACAATTTGAAATGCGATACTCTTAATTTATCAATCATTCCTACATTGATGTATTTTCCTTACATCCAGTATATATCTACGCACAGGAAGTCAGATATCGAGAGATTCGAGGCGTTGGAGAAGAGCTGGCTTACCGACGTCGTTCCGGCGACAATGAGGAACTGACCTCGGTAAATATCCACGACGGACAGCCCGCAGCATTGTGGCACGTCGACTTCCCTCCTAATCGCTACGGATTCCGTTGTGGATGGATTTATGTTCCGGACATGCCGGGTGGTCACCAACACGTCACGTAACGCCCTTCGGAGAAAATCGAGGAAATTCCATGTCGGTTTTTCGCGCGTTACGCCCCTTCCCTTCGCTCACAGGAGCAGCGGAAGCACCAGGTGGACTTTCACTCGGTTTTTCACCCTTGTGTTCGCATAGCCTGGTTCTCACCCGAGTAAATGCGACTCTTTGGGCGATCCGAATGAACGGTTACCGTGCCTGCGTGAGATCCTTTGTTATACGTCTCACTATAGACACCGTTCTCGAACATGCTTCATATTTCATTCACGAGAGTTTTTCATCGAAGAGTTTTTTAAATACATATTACAAATATTCCTTCATCGTTATTGGCGCCGCTACAATAGCGAGATATATAAAATCAATTATGCAATATTCTGTTATTGATATTTCATTGGAATTAATAATGTTTTGAAACAAATACAAATTATTTTGTATAGAATGAAAAATACATTTATTTAATTAATACAATTTATCATAACAACGAAAAAATCTTTAATAACTTATATATTAGTAATTTGTGAGCTCCTAGTTCCCACATAGTCATTTATCAATTGGATGATAATGGACCAAATTTATCCATAAAACTTGTAAAAATAATGTAACTCAAATATAATTTGTACATTAAAATAAAATAATGTTTTTTATATCTATACATTGAAATAAAAAGTAAAACTTTCTCAAACTATTCTTCTCTAACCTTTTCTCAAAAATTAATGTGAAATGACAATGACCGATCAGATTCAAACGCAGATACATTCCTTAAATCGTTTTTATTTTCCAATATTCAATCTTCTGTGAGACGTGCCACGCATCCATCATTTCTGGCATTCACACTTTCCCCGAAACATCGTGCAAGTCTGAACAGGGTTTACTTCGTCAACTTGTTATTGATTTGGTGTGTGGCCACCAACCGGTCGTGGATAAATCTTCGAAAATCGTTGAGATCTTGTGATCGCCTTGCTACCAGTTCGTCTTAATTGGACCAACCATGAGTACACATTTAAATGTGTACCGACCGCTTTTCGACGATCGGCCTTATCAGCCCATTATCCGTAACGGCTACTCCGTAACCGGAAATATCGTCGTTCCTAAATGGTTACATGAACGCGAAAGAGAAAGAGAGAAGGGAAGAGAAATGGGAAATGAAGAGATGGAGGACAACTCGTAATTCTGAACAAAGCCCACCGACAGAAACTCTGCTAAAGACCGATTCGTTAACTTGATAACATGAACCACACTATTCCAGTTTCAATGATTCTCAAGGGCTCCTAATGATGATTTCTGGTCTGAAATTGGAAAGGCAAAAGGTACTGTGTTCAGATATGAGATAGCCGCTTATTATGTAATATACTTTAAGGTCAATCATCACTTAACTTTATTTATCTCAATAGTTAAGATATGACTTAATAGCTCAGGAATGATTAAAACTGTTAAGAAGTTTTATGAATCTGATTTTGATTATCTTCAGTATCATTATTGACGAATGAGTGGTTTATTATTATGGTATAAGTATTTAATAGATTTCAACGTTATTTTCCATTGTCATCTTTTGTGCCGCTTTTTATTCATTTTATTATTTATCTTATTAGTGTTATTATAGTTATGACAATATGATAATTATTATCTTAAATAATATAATTGTTACCCGAGTCGAAATTTTAGTTCTACATTGAACCTCGAATTCTTCATTTGAGGCGCTATTCAGCGTCTATTTAGCTACTACTTTAACACTAAAATATGTCCGAAATTTCCTTTTTTACCGCTAGAGCGTCAAAGCAGGTTACGATCAAGATTATAGCCGAATGTTGCAGGGTCAAAATAGCATCTTAACATCTGTTTGTAGGAGTTTGAGTTTCAATGTAAGAGTTCTAGGTTCTATTTTCCTAAAAGTAGGTTCGTACGACTGCTAAAAGCATTAAAGTAGGCGCAAAATTTCGACTCGGGGAATCTCGCGTATATTGTAATCAAGGCGTGAGTTATTGTCCATGACGTCAATAAAATCCACGATGATAATACATTTCTGTTGATTCTCGCATGATTTATGATATCCATTTACACAACGCGAGAAATTTGACACCAATAAACTTCAACTTTTCATTAATCATTATATGATGCGCGAGTACGTGCGAGATATTTCATCGATTGTTATCGCACGAGTTGTTTGGAATGTTTATGATAGTCGAAAATTCATCACGCGAGACATAATAATCTAGAGATCAGTAAATCATCGGTCGGCACGCTATTAATCCAAGCAGTACGCGACATCGCGACACGCGTGACGAACGCTTCTAGAGAAGCTTACGTGAACTGTCACAGATAATACTTCTACGCCTTGACCGCAGCCGGTTTCTTCTCCTTTTTTTTGGTACATTCAAAAATAATTTTTTTCAAAATGACATTTAAGAAGAGAGAGAAACTACTACGTGGATTATAAATAATAACGAGTTGTGTTACAAAGCGGATCTCGGAACCGTGACTAATCGTACACTCGATTCCCTCAAGTGATTCCCTTTCCTGATTCCGTCATTTATCTTATCGTCGTTTTATGGCGAATGTAATTTCACGGAGGAACACCCTCGGAAGTGATACGAGAGGTCGTCATGAGCTCCTGTGCTGGCACTCGCACAGTAGAGACAGGTAATTGTGCGCTACTTTACGAGAACGATAAGTTAGCCCGGCGCAAAAACTAATACCCGGCAAATAACAGGGCATTACTTATATACTTATACAGAGGCATGCGGCGTCGCCAGGGCGTCAAGGCCCCTGGGCCAAAGGGGCCCCGGCCGATATTGCATTACGCCGGTATGATATATGCATTCGCGCCTTTTACAACTTTTGCGCTCGTGACAGCTACTATACATGAAGGCATATGTAGAGAAGCGCTCGTTATGTATATCGATGGCATTCTCGTCTTGCTGAATCCATGATGATAATAAAAAGAACAAGGAGAAGAAAGAATCTTGTTATTTTTTATTAACTAAGAATTCCCTCTTTTTACCTCTCTGTGTCTGTTCAAAGAAAAAAGTATTTTTATATAAATATCTATTTTGCATGAAATATTTGTTCTCTTATTATAATCAAGCTAATATTATTCAACTCTTTCTACTGAATTATCATTAATGATTATGAAAAATTCCATTATACTTGAGATGTGTAAAAATTTATCTGCAATTTTTATAGACAAGTACAGAAGTTCATAAATTTTGATAAACTACTTGTCATTTTGCCGTACATGAAAATATGTCATAACAAGCTAAAGTAGATATTTGAGATTCTGGTATACATAGAAGAACGTAGGAATGTCGGAGCACGAAATATATTCTAAAAGAAGCCAACCGGGTCGACTGTTACACAGAGCGCCAAAGGCGGAACCGCGGCAGACTCGGAAATTCAATGAGTATTACGAAATTTCCTGCTGGCGTCAGCCGATTTCGTGGATATTCTGCCAGTCACCCCGAAGGGGCTAAAAAACTCACGTGAAAGGATTCTCTCCCTCGTGGCTAATAATAAAGCAATCTGTGATTCTGATCTCGGTTCTCGGGGTCCTTTGTTCTGTCCCTTCGAAGAAGCATCTAGTAAGCCAGGGCTTTTTAAACGCAACATTTCATGTCTTTTTCTATTATTCCAGAAAGTCTATTAACTAACGTATCTTACTGCGATATCATAAAAATTGCTCCAACAGTTTCCCAAGTTTTACAGTAACAAGACATTAATAAAAGAGAATTTATAAAGCAACAAATACAGAATAGTTAGAGAACAGTAAGGATTATGATCCTAGAAATCCTATAGAAGATATCCGTTCGATGAACTACCGTGCAAGATAGAAGAGGGTTGATATACGACATCGACGATACCCATGACGTTCTGATATCGCCGAAGAGTCGGTCAGAAGCATTGTTCCGCGATAACACTATCGACAGCATGATCTATGGAGCAGCAACGGTGGCGTAAAGGGGGATGCGAGAGCATAAAGTAAACGAAACTCAATTATATAGCGGGACCGTAAAACAGGCGTAAATTTCCCGCGTTCGTATCGAAGTGTTACGCGATAGGGTATTCTTTCTTGAATATTCACTCGCGCTATACGCCTCTCTCCGTCCTCTCTTCTCGAACGGGTCCTCGATGCACCGACACGATGCACGTGCGTAGCTCCCTCGCGAGTACAGCAATTGAGAGCGACGCCATAAATATTCATCCCCCTCGTTATGTTTACCCTTTCGTCATTTTTGAGCCGTATACAATACCGCTGAAGCGTGCCGAACGGTTTCCCTCCGCAGAAATATCGCTCAAAAGCTTTGGGACGCTCTTGAAACCATATGGAGTTAAGTTACGCGTGCAGGCTTCAATAGATATATCGAAGAACCGTAGCACACTTTTAATATCCCCTTTTCCCTTGTACTAAAAACCTCAATTTTATTATATTTATATATTTTATTGATCCTCTAGGTACAATGAAAATTAAAATGTGATAAATTTTTGTACTTTAAAACGTTCAAATATTCAGATATTTAAATACTAAAATATATAATAGGAATTGAAAATTATAGTATCCCTCTAAAAAAACCTTACAAAGGTAAAAAAATACGCCAAGTACATAAAAAAGCAAACTAAATATGATGCAATCCATAGTTAACTAGCCAAGTACCTAGAAGCAATTCAGTTTGAGGATTTGTAATTTGAAATAATACTTTGTTACAAAATTTGTTTATATTTATGTTGCTGGAGTTTGTTACATGTCATAGCTGTATATATATTTATATTATAATTTTTATTTACATAATGTTAAAATCTGTTTTAGATGGTTCCATTTCTTAATGTTATGAAGTTGTTCTTGAAGAAAACAATACTAAGTAAAAATCTCGATGGCGTTGTCGAAAGACGCTTGCGTCAAATCAAAAAGACAGAATTGAAAGTTAAAAACCTAGTAAGTGCACCATTTCTCAAATAAAGAAAATGTGTTTATGGAAGTGTATTATAAACATTTCCACACGTAGTTGCTCATTATAAGTTAGTGTTTAATAAATATATTTAGTTTAGTAGTTTATTAGTTTATTAGTTATTATATAGTATATTATTATAGTCATTTATTTATTATAGTGCAGTTATTATTTTGTTAGTATTTCATATGTTTAGCTTTTATATGTCATATTTATAAACTGACATTTTTCTCTATTGAATTTTAATTGTATTCAGTATTATTTACATTACTATTACATTATGTCTCTTATATCTTACTGTTGCTTTTCTTTTTCTTTATCTTGACATTTACTTTTTATTGTATTACTGTTTATTACTGTTATATAACATTGTTCTAAAATACAAAGTGGGACATTAGAATGTACTAACAAAAATAATTATTTAAATATTGATTTCATGTTAAAACCTTTTATACAAAATTATAGAATTTTAAGAAGTCGATAGTTTTGTGATTTATTTTTCTTTTTTATATGATAAAGTTTAACACATAAAGTTTAACTTAATTTATTTAATTTATTAATCGAAATATTGTTCAATTAAGAGGGATCTTTCAGGGTGAGCCATATAATTCTTTACAACTCGACTTCTCGGAAAAACTATTTTATCGATCATAAATATTAAGTTATTGAATTGTATAGTTTTAAAAGCCCTTTAAACTAAAATGAAGATTAGTTCCACAACTCTTGTTGCATAGGTGGAACGAGGATTAAATTAAAAATTTTTATGGAACCAACAAAAATTTTAGTTTTGAATTGTGTGGAAAAAAACAATTTAGTTTTCCGAAACATTTTAAATATAATGTGGTTTTAATTTGTTTGATGAAAAAAATGAGAAATTATAGAAAGACGGAATCATGAAGTTACCGCAAAGATGGCAAATGATAGCGGAAGAAAAAACGGCACATGTAGTTAAACAAGTATTTATGCACATATATAATAATTGTCTTGAAATTTCACTGAAGAAACAAACTTTTGTTACAACCCAATATATACTCACTACATTTTCTTTAAGCATGGAAACTTCACAGATAATCTATCGTCCAGCAGTCTGAATAGCCATTACCTCACCCCCTGTGCTATTTTCGAACCGCGAGCGTCGTAAACGTTACTCGTGTCGTCTTGGAAGTGAATTACTTTTCGCGGGAGACCTCCGTGATGGTGGAAGTCGCCCGACGATCCAGCATGATTTACGAGAAAGGATAGAACGCCGATTAAGATCAATCGATCCGGCGATTAAGACATAAACTTGTTGGCCGATACCAATACATATATGCACGGTCACTTTGGTCCTATCGTGTTCCACGTAGCCGGCCACTGTGCTGCATTCGTTCTCGTTCGACGATATCTGGCAGGAAGGGGATTGGCGGCGAATAATATATTAGCATTCCACTCGAGCGCGAAGTTTATTGGCGGCTTTAATGCATTTCGCGGGGTTTATCGCTTATCTCCTGCCTACCTTTTAAGCACATATTTTTTCGATGAATAATTCAAGCGTCCGCGCCGCGCGCACGGGGTTCACTCTCATTTTCTGTTAATCCACTCGCCGCGTTCTCTCTTTTACCTATCAATTTATCCGCAAGTTGCTTTCTCTCTCTCTCTCTCTCTCTCTCTTTCTCTAAACCTGTACCTTTAACCCAGTTGCCTGGACTGCTGATTGCTACGAGTAAAACGGGGTTTTCTGGCGAGATACAAATACGAATAAAGATTGAACGTGAGCTTGTTGTGTACCGATAGGTAAATTAGATAGCGTATCGATAAAGTTGAAATGCGTACACCCGATATATTTAACGTTACGCACGCACATTGGCGGCACCACTTAATCTATTCTGCGATATTAAACGTGGCCGATAACATATCGCGTAGTAAGAGACTTATCTCCAACTGCATCAGATGGTTAGAGAGCAGGACATTTTTACCAATATCGTTTAATCCGTCAACCGATTATCGTCGGACAAGCATGGTGAACACGAGCCGCGATCGCGGAACGAATCCGGTGTAAATTATATAACTTTAAATACCAAATTAAGCAACCTTGAGCAATCCGATCGCGATGATAATAACACGTCCTCGTGTTAACGATAAAATGCACGAATAAAAACACGATCGCCCACGGGCAAGAGGTCATCTCTTTCTCCACGGAGGATTATCGTAGAAAAAAAAAAGAAAAAGAGGGAAGATCGAGAGGGGCTATATCTCTTTCGAACGAGAGAACATCGGCCGCTACCGCCACTTACGCGCGCACCAAGTTCTGCGTCACCAACGTAGAGGCATGCACGATGGGTCACACAAGTGGGTTGACTATCGGTGTCATTAGCGAGGCGCCGTGTTCTTTTTACTTGTTGTTCATGTGCTGGAGGGACTCTCCGTTCCGGATTGCACAACACGGCGTGACACGGGTCTCGTTAACGCCCAGCATGGCGCCCTATTTGGTACTGATTTTATAAATAATCGCGGGGGCCACGTGGGCCGCTGGACCCGGGCCAGAACACGCCTAGGAAAATAAATAACAATGGTGTCCCATTGAATTCCCGATTCCACCTCGGCGGAGCGTACGAGCTGCCCGGTCCAGCAGCTTGTCCGCTCGGTCGGGTGTGGGCGCACCGGAGGTACATTGGCAACGAGCTTCTCCGTCGAGAGAAATCCCCGTCATCTCTTCCTTCGTCTCTTTTTGTCCTCGCCGTTGCCGCGTGATTTCCGGTGAAAACTGCCTCTCTTTTCCTCGTTAGGTTAATTTGCTTCTGGCCGGCGGCCAACCGGACCGGAGGTCCTTCGGCAGGAAACGCTCGACGAGATACCGAACTTCGTCGGATTAACTTTCTCGTAGAAGAATTCAATCCGACGCTCTTGACCTCCCGCGAATGGAAAGGATTCCTTGCCCGCGGGAAGAAGGTGGCACGTATTTTTGCGCGGAGTCTCGAACTGGAGAAAACAATCTCGATGTACCTTTCAGCAAGGAAATCCCCATTTCGCATCTGGGAGCATTCAAGTTCCATTCGCTCCGTTCTTTTTCTAGGAGTAGACGTCGCATTGCCGAATTATTACGCAACAGGGCAAAGTACCATCAATGTTTTAATTTTATACGTCTAAAGAAATTATGTAAACGGAATGTGTTGCGTCATAGACGCACATTTCTCACAATGCGAGCGAATATTTGCTAATCTCACGCTTGTCTTGCAACTTTATTCGTGGCGATTAATGAACCCGCCCGTACCGTTCTGCAAAATCGTCGCTGATAACGCGACGTGCCGGTGACGAAAGAAATTTGCTCTTTCACGCGGGGAACGAATAGTTGCCGCTGCGAGTATATACCGAGAATTCAATTAGCGCTCCGGACGTGATGGCGGGGCGCACGACGGCGGCCCGGAATTCGCGATAAGAGGCATACGGGAGAGACACAGAAAGAGCGTTCTCTTCCTAAGCCGCGTCAGAGACGGGCACGAATACAGGTAGATTGCATATCTGCATTCACCTGCGGAGGGAGTCTGGCCAGACTGGCGCTTGATAAGAGCGTCGTCGCGCGATAAGAGCGAGCAATGCGCGAGGGTAACGCACTCGCCTCTATGCAGCGCGCTACAGGGTGTTTGGCGGTAGATACTTTCGCATCGGTTTCGCGCCAGCCGCGGCACGATAAGCCGAAAGGGGATTTCCACGATTTGCACAGCAACTGGGAAGGGCGTTATCGCGTAACAGATTTTTCTCGCTCTCCTGCATCGCCGGTCGAACACCGCGAAATAATCCGGTGACTATCGTCGAAACAATCGTTGTCAGCTCTGGTGTTCGTGGTTGTTCGCCTAACGAGTAAAACCATGACGATTTAGCAAACGGTTCGTCTTCGTAAAACGCTAACGTTACGCGGAGAGCCAACCATCATTCAACGCCATAAACTTTCACCTACTTTCGAGCGTTCTCATTCGCACGGTGTCGACGACGCGACGGTGGGACCTCGTGATATCACGTTGACGAAGTGCGATTCGTTCCACGCGTCTCTTTCGTAAGCGGGAAATTTCGGTATCCCGGGTGCGACGAGAAGGACACTGCTGTCGGTCGGGAAGGCGGGCGAACGAGGCCGGCGAAAGGATGAAACCCGAAGTCGTCGCGGTGAAATGCGCTCGTGGTGTCCGACGCGGTATATACCCAAGTCGGTTAGTTAAGCGTGGGTGTAGATATGGCAAGATTAAGCCCGGTCCCCCCCCCCTCCCCCCAGAGAGTCGCGTGGCTTTCTCCCCTACCGTACCCCGCCAATTCCCCTACCATTCGTGGCCTTCTCATTTTCTCTCTCTCTCTCCGTTTCTCTCTCCGTTCCAGGTCCAGCGCTGTGCCTCCTCTCTCGTCTCTCGCGAGCATAAAATACAGCCAGGAATTTTAATAAGCCTGCCATTGTGCCGCGCGGTCCCGGTTCCCACAGATGATTTCGACCTGGCTTAAGACCACTCGCGTTTCGGGTGTAAACGGGACTTTACGGTACACCGCGATGCCACCCGCGGCTTTACGCGCGTCCAGGAGTTAGTTAGATCGTCGTGGAATTTTACGACGAGCCGGAAATTCCACCCCGCGTGCAGTTTTCCTGACGAGTGCGAGTGGTACACAGGAGAGCAGGGAAATTAGCACTCGGACTGTTCAAACACGGCTAACTGCGCTTCATCGGGCTATACATTTTTTTTCGCGAGATAACTGTAATTTGGCTTATTGATGATTGGAAAACCAGTTCGAGTCGAAAATGTTTCATCTCTGGATATTTAATTAGTCCTTTTCAAGGACGGAAATTGTTAACTAAAGTATTAATTACGAAAGATATTAAGTTAATTTAAGGATTTAAGTTGATGTTGATGGAAAGCTTTAATGGCATTTTTCACCAAATATTGCCAATTAAAGATAACAGAACTGACAAACTTGTTATACGTTATATAAGATATGCTCTAACTCGTAGACTTGCACGTAGCAATTTTATAACGTCTAAAACATGACAAAATATAACGAATAATACTTCACGTTTGGCGTGAAGTCCACATTTGGTGTGAAGTCTAAGTTTGTATCACGATTTTAACGCACTATATAAAAGTCTCGAATGACCGTTCACGTTATACGGCATCGTGTTCTCGACGTGGGGACGCGAGACTGTACGCGGATCGGCCGTGCTCGAATACCCTTTCTTGTTAACACGGAGCCGCGTTAATGCGAGGCTGGACCTCTGATGAGAGGCGGTATGCCATTCCGGAAATGCTGGAATGCCGTCTGTGGCGCCAGGACCGTACATCGGCATACGACGAACCGCAAATCAATTCGCACGTTCCCCGCCACTTCCCGTGCGGCATGTCCGCGGTGACGACTGCCTCTCGCAAGATTGAAACCGACGATTGCGAAACGGAACTGCCACGTCGCTCTGTCATCTCGATCGCGATGACGCGGGTCAATAGATACGCGCCGCAGAGTATAACCGACAGCGGACGAATGGGCTCGGTTTCCGGAATCACGCGGCACACTCCAAAAGCGAATGGTGTCGATCCTGTTGGAACGCTGGTTAGCACCTGATGTCGATCTCCCGTGAAAACCACTTCGAGTTCCGCGGCACCTGGTGAAACCGAGAGATTCGTCTTTCTCACTTTTTGCCGCTGTATCATTAAGCCGAACACGTCTGCCATTTACGTAACGCAGATAGATAGCAGATTTTGCTTTGAAGTTTCAGCTGAAAGAAAAGGGCCTTTTCTTCCTGTTCCTCGACACTTCAAGGGATAAGTGTGAAAAGTAATGCACAAATGTAAGATTTCACACAGAGGACTTGACGCAGGCGCAAAACTTCATTTTTTAAATAATACCTTAATAATATTTCTACACGTTTCTCTTACGCATGCTTGAGAAAATCTATATTCCAGCTCTTAAATTTACGTAGCAAACGCAGATCGAAACGCAGAAGATGGCGTGTTAATAAACGCGTTGCGACACACCACTCCCGGGGCTCAACGCGCGCGCGTGTATCTTGATTTTTAATTATTTACATCGGCTCTTGTAGCCAATTATCGATGATGTGTGTCGTGTTGCACGATTAGTGAACACGGCGGCGGGCAGAGTGCACGGCCCGATAATCGATTTCCCCTCCGACGATTGTGATTTACGAAAACGAGATCGAAACCGTAGGAGGTGGTCCACCGCATGCCAGACATGCATCGCCCTGGGCCTTCTGGAATCTGAAACGGCGGCACCGTGCGGCTCGAAAGAGGCCTCGCGTGGAGTCCATCGCTCTCCGCGCATCTGCCTGAAACCGGCGACAGTAGCGATCGGTAGGATCCCCCATTGCAGAAAGGCAAAGCGGGGACTGTAAGAGCAAGAGCGGTGGACTCGAATGATTAAACCTGTGGCGCCACGTAAGATCGTAAAGCCCCCGGGGCCCCGTGATGGGGTCCCGTGGGCGCGCGACGATTTGCGGGCCCTTTGTCCCGCCGGTAATTGGCCTGCCGTTTCAGATGAGAGCTACTGCCGGCGTGTATCGTATTAGCGGCGGTAATTACAAATCATCGGACGAAGCGCAATCGACGAGGCGGTCTCTGCGGTCGGGCGACTTCGAGAGGACGATCGCACGTGCGATACACTTCGCCCCCGCTTCTCTGGCGATATTGTCCTGTCACGGTTTAGCACGTACCATGTAATAGGATAATATTATAATGGAGAATATTTTATACGCGAGAATATTAATATTAATAATGTTAAAACGCCATTATGTCCACGGGAATGTTTAGTAATGCTTATAAATATAAAGTAATTTTAGATTAGTAATTTAATTAATATAGAGCTACATAGGGTCAATAGGGATGCTGGAGAGCAGAGGGAAGGAGTCGGGTTTAATAAAGACAGTCTTGCCAAGCACGTGGTACGGACACATAATGACAGCGGTAATGGCTCTCACTGCAATAAACCTTGGTGGCAGGATATGCACATTATTCAAGAAGGATGAGGTATTACCGGTAGGGAGGGAAAAATGAATAATCGCGTCTGTTCACCAGTTTCGCGCTGAGAATGTCTGAAATTAGCTGCGGTCGTAGGCAAACATGGAATCACCGCGCGAGGATTATATCTGTATCTGCGAAGCTGTATTTTAGCGGTTTAATCGCTTAAACGCAGCAATGAAGTTACGAACCGCACGGCTTAAACGGCATTATCAATGACGCTTGAGTTCTCAGAGCGATGACCGTGCCGCTGCATCCTGTTTCGAAGAGAATGCCATGAGAGACATTGTTCGCTTGTACGTTATTTTCTGCCTCCTTCTTCTTTCCTTTCCGATTCGAGTGTGTTACCTGCACGGGTGAGCACGCGTTATAAATTCGCGGCGGGTTATAATAATGAGGGGATATTTATAATTGTTTAGGAGTATATCTTTCAATTAACACCCGCGTAAGCGGGTTACAACTGGTACCTTCGGCAACGCACAAATTCCTTACCGGTTCGGTGAGGCATAATTTGTCCCGTGTCATAAATTACCCGTGCGACTCTAGACCGTCTTGTAATACGCGCGTACGTGAGATCTCGCCTTATAAGGGGGCGGCCCGTATTTTTTTTATTTCCGCGTCTTAAAACTTTATCGCTGCCCAATGGCGCCACCGTCTTGCGTCGCGATACGCGTAAACATTTTTGTCTTCCTTAATCTCGATATTTATACAGGACTGTCGAAGCTTCGAGCACAAACGTAAATATTCGACTGAAATTAAATTCAAATTGAATTCGCGATGGATAAAGAGGCTTCTCTCGCACGAATTAGTCGGCTCGATAAGAGAGGAACGTTATACGGAAAAACGTTCGTGAGAGTAATCGGAATGTTAAGATTGCAGTTTCGTTGGGTGGAACCCTTACGTTGTGGAGTGCCGCGCGAAGCTTCGCACTCTCGCCCGGAAGAAAAACAGCAATGATGTCACGTATGTCTTCGCGCGTTCTGCCGAATCGGTCTTATAGGGCCCAATTATTTCGCTTGTTTTCTCGAAACCCACATGACTCTTGCGTTCCCCGCAAAGAGGAACACGGCCTACGGTGTTATGTTTGCCCGACGATCGTGATGATAAAAACTCGCTACAATCGTCGTGCATTTCTCCGTTCTTAAGAGACACCGTTGCGACAACGGTTGCTGTTACATTTCATTTACGACCGCAAGTAGTACATTATGTAATGTTTATGTAATGTTTGCAACAACGTGCGCACATACCGAATGCGCCGGACCGAGTAAATGTAAATACAATGAATAACCGCAACACAACCGCGTGCAGTAATCTGTAATTGCGATCGTTGAGTATCTTGATGAAAATCATTCAATGAGCGGCTTTGTGATCGTCGCAGCGGCGCGGCGTGTACGATCTCTCGATATTGACGGAACGGAACGATTCGTTTCTCAACGGCCGTGACAAATGCGCTCTATTTGCATCGATGAGTTTTACAGCGGCAAGAGGGGGAGGAGGAAGAGGGGGGATTGATTTAACGCGCCGCGTCAAGCAAGCCCGCGGCGACGAGTAATTTTTCGTACCCGCAACCGTATTTATGAGACGGTAACGCACCGGCTATATTAATAGCCACTGGCGTACGGTACATCGGGGCATATCAAAGTCACGATCTTGCCTGAAATCTCGATGTATCAATCTGTAGCGATTCGATTGCTCTGCCTGCGACGCCGCCACCTTCCCACGCGCGTACATCACCTCACGAATGTACTTCGCACGTGTATTTTCTTGCTTCAGCATTATTTTATAATAAATGGCAAACAACGTACATATACATATTCAATACATGTGGGCAAGAGAAGAGCCACGTCTTGTTTAAGACGAGGAAATAACCGAAATTGTTTGCATGTATAATCTTATAATAATTTTAATCTTCTCGACTCTTTTTATATTATTTGATAAAATAAAATAAGCTTACAAAATATCAGAAATATTACGCAAGTATAGCTATCTGTTTAGTATAGTAAGTATTGTTTTTCTAATTCTTTTCAAATTTTGTACACTAATTTTTTCACTTATCACAAAAACATTTTTAATTATAATTGCACGTCGTAATAATTTCATTGTAATTATTCACAATCAGTTGGAACATTACTTATTATGCATTAGTAAGGTGAATTCTTGTGTATTAAACATTTTTTAATTTACATGTTTTTTTTTTCATTTTCTAAGCACACCAGTATACTTTAGTATGTAACTTAAACAACATCACGAAACAACGAAGAAATTTACAGAAGAAAATTGACTGAGGCTTTACTAATGGTGAGATACGTATGTGGTTTGTATGTATTTTCACTCGCCACACGGGTTTCTCCGTTAGACGGTTCCTTGAGGAACGACTCCGGAGGTAGACACTCGGCGGACAGAGTGTCAAACGCAAACGAAAGTGGCGTCGTACCACTTCAAGGTGGTCGTTACCAAATTCGGTATAACGAGGTTCCACCTTATGGAAGATGGAACAAATCATGAACGTTTAAAGTGATATTTTATATATTTCGTAAACATTATTGTAACCTGCTGTATTCGATTTAAATACATCGTATGTACATATCGACACAAAAGAAATAATATTTTTTTATGAAAAAAAACAAATAAAATATTCATTATTTATGGAAAGAAAGGATAAATATATGGAGAATAAATAATTTTTGTGATTGTAGAATTTTTAGTTTATTGATATATTAATTAACATTTTATGAAATATTTTTAAACATTTTTATGACTTATTGATTAGGATTTATGAGGCACGTGGGGTACATCGATTCTGATAAGATCCAGTAAGATCTCAATACGATTTTGCTTTATTCGAAGGCAATATTCTACGTTGTAATGCCGGCAGTACCATTGGGGGGCATTTCTCATTTTAATGCATGCGTAATGAATACATCGTGAATCACGTTGCAGGAAGTACAGCGGATTTTCAGCCGGGGCTCTTCCTGCAATAGGAAGTCGTGTGCTTCCGAGGGTGTATCATAAATTCCAGCGTGGATCTTAGTGCGGTGCATGGTGCGATTGCGGTTGCAATCGCGATTTTAATCGGTTACAACAGCACAATTTCAGATTACGTCGTAAAGCGCCTTATGAGCCATTCGAGACCTGCTGCCACTAGGATCGCCGATTAATGTGGGAGTCCGTGCCTTCCGAGATGGAGTCATGCTGGCGCTAATTTACCGTTGTGTTTGAACGTACTATTAGACACGTGCGTGAAGTACTCGGAATTCACGTTCGAGCCGATCCACACCTCGGCGGCGCACGTGAAACGTGCGCGCGGCCACTTGAACCTCGAACCCTGGACCTCGCTACGTCGTATACGCGTCTAAGCGGAATCTATACCGTACTCGTTAAGTCCGTCGTTACCTGTTACTCGCGGGCGCGCGTAGAGAGGTGTTTCTCCGTACTGTACATTATTATTATTGGAATGCCACCGTCGGTAAACCGTACTCGTATACTATTTTCATTCTGGCTCGCGTAACAGTCACGATTCGCGGTAACGGATTACGTAACGCGCGTATCCCGATTTGCAAATATTATGGCATTTATTATGTCTCATGATGGCATACCGCCCATACCGGTTATTTATAAAGAGGCGCAGTGCAGCAAAAACAGTCGCACTGCACCGAAGAGGTAGGAAGGCGCCGAAGAGATAATGCTCGAAATGATTTTTCATTTGAACTATTTAAAGCAAGTACTGTTAGATCACAAAATGGGATGGGACCATAGTTTATAAAATGCAAATTACAATTGGCAATTAAACTTTTTAGTAAGAGGTATTTGTATCGTAACTGACGAAATAAGTGATGAATTTTTATTAGGAGGCTTTCTGACGAAGATAAAAAATCCCATAATGATTGAGTCGATTCGAAGAAGTGAACTTTGATGAGTAAACTCTTCACCGTGTTCCTGTATGTTTTATACTGTTCATCAAATCGTCGATTCCCCAGAATCATTTTATCCTGATTTTATCCTGTCCACGCAGGGAAATATATAACGAACACTCTCACATCCACGGGACTTCCAGGAGACTTCAGGAATTCAGGGAAGAAGGGAGAGACCATCGAGAGAGTGTAATCGATTTTTGATTCAAGGTACCCGAAGAGGTCGCGTAAGTGGCTCGACGTAATTATACCGTATCCCCTTGACCTCGAGGGACTTACAATTAGCCCAGAACGCGTTCCACCGCAATCGTAAAGTAGAACGATAGAGTTCACAATGTGTGCGGTTCGACCGCACACACATTATTGCGCACCCACATCGCTCCTTTATTCTCCGTCTTTCTCTCTCTCTCTCGCTCTTGCTTTCTCGCCGAAACGGACGCTTTGTTTCGGATTAAGGTGCCAGCCGAGTCCGCATTGCATTACCCCATCGCGGGATCCGGAATCCGCGCGCGTATAATCACTCTGTAACGTAAAACCAAATTAGCGCGGATCTCGGGACCCCTACCCCCTTGCCGCTGGCCTCGTACGCTGGCCGGATACGTTTACACCGAGCGTTTACGGCGTGGACCGGCCTCTCTCGTTAATATTCCGTGATTCCCCGTCATATTTCTCGTCGGGGCGATCCCGAAAACGCGCGGGGGCCATCGACGCGATGCAGCCTCCGCGATCGTTCGCCGTACCCACGGCGATTTTACGATCGCGGCATGGCGTTGTTCCGCTCGCTGTCCCGATGATATGTATTACACGTCGAGGCTTCATCGTTTTCTAATGTAAGAGTGCGTTGCCTCTTTACGATCGATGCTCGCGAATGCGGCTGCAGCCGTCGTTGCCGTGGGCCCGTTTCATCGCGTCACTCCTCGCTCGAGAGGCGCGAGGCCGCGCGAAACAGACGCGGAAACTCTGGCCCGGTGATTTTACGATCGCGTCACGTTCTTCGTTTAATGATCTTTCCAAACTTGATCGCGCGGAATAATATGGAAGTGTTATTGAAGTGTTGCCGATTGCTACCGATCGCTGCACGAATATTGGATCATTGGCGAAATGTGAGATGCAACAAGAAAACGCATTCGTTTAACATCAGCAGATATTTCTTTTGCTGTATACATTTTATTTATTTCTGGAATATTGAAATAAGAAATTGACAAAAGAATTTCCCGTCACTTCATTCAATGTGTAATTAATTTTATTTTATCTTAATTAGTGTAATTAAGATAATAAAATAATAACTTATAAAAGTCTAATTATCAGAAGTGAACTTTCTAATTTGATGAGTTTTACATAAAAGTTATATTTAAAATACTTGACTGCAAGTGTTCGTAAGAACACGAGCTTGACATTAAGAAACAGGATGTTTTAAGGATTAAGTATGCAGCGGGATTGCCTCGGAAAGAGCGAGACATTTGATTGCCTTGTACAAGGAACCTCTTACTTTATTACACTTTGACTATAGTTTTGTACAGCATGTTATTTTAATTTTCAAGGTTTGCTAGAAAAAAGTCAGTGAGGTATTTTCTTTATCCTGCCTCGCTTTTCTTATATTCAAATTCTCTCTCCTTGACTCTATAACATGGTATAGATGCTTATATTAATTACTGTCCGTTGGGAAATTAATTATCCAACCAGATAATTACTTATCTATTAACTATTATTGCAGTAAGCGAATGCATGTTTAAATATTATTCCGTCTCCTTGGACTATTTGCATCGCGATCATACCAAGTGTACTATGAGTGTAAATTGTCAAGTGTAAATCCACCTTCTTAATGGACGACCACTCTAAAATTAACAGGTTGTAATTCTAAATCGAAAATATTGCGTTCCATCAATTTGTTAGCGAAATGATTTATAATGTGCTGAAGATACAAAGTTGTCAACTGAAAGTTTTCTTTCTCAACACAAATGCTTTTATGGATGTAAAAAAGTTTTTACAATCACAAAGCTTTCTGCGATCGATTTTTGAAGCGTATCTTACTCATCATATTTTTATGTTTTTATAGAAGAAGAAAAGTGAAAATCGAAAAAATAAACTATATATTCTGAATGATTGAATAGATGAGGAATAATTTATAAACTGTTTTGTTTATCATATATTAAATTTCATATATTTATTAATTAAAAATTATTTTGTCAGCAGTTAATAGAATTTAAGTAATCGATATTTTCTATAACTGATATTAATTTCATTTCAATTTTTATTAATTAATTAGATATTAGTTTGAACATAGCTAAACATAGACACAACTGGCATCTAACACTGTAGAAGGTAACTACGTACAAACATTCAAGATTTGACTTTACTTACTAATAGTAAGAAAATTTTCGTGCAGTTATCTGTATTGCCAACATATAATATTTGTGATACCGCATTCCTACTTAGAACTTCTAAGATAGATGGTGGTTTACGTCATTTATAAAATTTTTAAAATAATTATTGTGCTTTTGTTTATTGTTTCATATAACAGTGTATTTAAATAACACTTTCCTTTTTTAGAAAATAATTTATGCCAAAAGAAACATTGAAAGAATATAATCTATTCGAAGCACAATATCAGTATTATTTTAAAAAAATGTTTAGATTAATACTGTTATATTTCAAAGAAATGTGTGATATATTAGTATATTTAATATATTAGTACAACTTAAAATATTAGTTAAAACAATTAGTTAACAAGAAAACATAAAAAAATTTAAAATAAAGGAGCATTTTAGATATGAAAAATTCTTAATCGATATTTTGCTTTAATTATTTCACATAATTTTAAAATAATATTATAAATATTTTACATAACGTTAAACTTGTGCAAAAGTTCAGTAACAATATTTATTTATACCTATTGTATGAAAAAAAAGTTTGCCAGGTGTGGGGTTCGAACCCACGCTCCCAGACGGGAACCAGAACTTAAGTCTGGCGCCTTAGACCGCTCGGCCAACCTAGCCTCATATTAGGGACATTCTTCGATTGATATTATAGCCACCTCCATTGTATATAGTACAAAGTGTTGAAATAATTTACAAATTACAATATTTTTCAATAATGCAGTTATATATAATAAAATCATAATTTTATTTTATTTTAATATGATATCAATCACATTTACATATACACATAAATATTTATAGGTAGTACATATATATGTGTGTATATATATATATATATATATATCTTCTTTTTGATGAAATACTCAAGCGTGATTAACATTCGTTAAAAAAACTCTCTCTCTTTCTATATATATAATTTTATTTACAAATTACAGTTTTCTATGTTTTAATTAGAACATAATATATCCGCACTATTTTTTATTATTTTTTTGAGGCTATATTTTTAATATTGTAAGAATACTAATGTAAGAATACTAATTGTAAGAATATTAATGATGACATATTATATCCCAGTATATGTTCACTTTTAATAACACATTTGTCGATTTAAAAAAAATTAATCTATTTGTGTAATTTTATATTATCTACTATAATTTAATACAGATAATATATTTATGATTATTCTTTATAATAATTATATGTAAATTCATTTAGTTCTATCTATAATATTTTACAATTGCAAAGCAAATTGTATTAAGTGATGATAGAAAATTGAAGTTAATAAATTAAATCATCTTAAAATTAATAATTATTATATAAGCATAAATGTATAAAAAAACAACTATAAAACTACAGTTGTATGTACAGTAATAAAATTATTGTTACATATATAATACATAAATACAAATAATTAATTATTATTGTAAAATGATATTCTCTTTTTCGTAGAGTATCTGAAAAAAAGATTATTTCGGACAGATATTGCTTGTTGACGAGATTCATTATTCTGACAAGGGAAATTCGATACCATTGAACGAAGATTACCCGTAATAAGCAGATGGTAATATTCTTTCGCATCATCCGAGAGTACAATGGACATCGCAACGTCGTAGGATCCAGAAAGCAAACAGAATACAGTATGGAGCGGAGTTTATTGCACGGGCAGATCTTATCGCGATGAACTGTCAGGGGTGGATCACCGGATTGCTCTTATCCCAGCTTGCCCGAATGTTCATCCCCTTTGACACGCAATCCGAGCTCACTCTCGATAACATAATAATGGCAAAGACAGCGCATGGTGATGCTACGATAAACTATACATAGACGGACAACTGTAAAAGAGACCGAAGAAACTCTTATGCAATTGTTCGGAAAGGTTTCCAAATCGGAACAAATCCGTTTTTATATTATGGATTTTAATTCAGATAATATTTGGAACAATTGGAAAACTTCTTCGACACATACACGTAATGTTAGAAACGGAGAGATGTGAGAATTACAAAATGTGAAAATTTGATTTTAAAGAAAGTGAGAGTTTTTAATACAGTATCCTTATATATTTGTATTTATTTATTAACGATTCGGTATAATATCGAAATCGTAATTAAAGCGTTGAAAGGAAAAGATAGACATGAAATAAATAAAATGAGATTGTAATTATTCTTTACATTATATTGCATCTTTCTTTTTCTCTGTCTATGAGAGATCTCTAAAACAAAAAAATATATAGTAGGATTCTTTACAGATTTTCTATAAAATCGCACATTATGTTCTTTTTATAGATTCCAATTAGATTGCAGCCGCGATATGTTCCATAGGGTGTTATGAGAGAACACGTGCCAAAAAAGTAAGCTGACAGACTGGCGGTGAGTTAAAAGCGCTTGTATCTTTGTGTAAAGCGAGGGTTGAGACAATATAGGAACCAATGTTACTGAATTTACTAAAATTATAATTTACTATGTAAGTTATACATATAAGTATGTGTATAATTTTTATATGTTATGCATAAGTATAATTTATTTTCTAGATCTGAACTGTTATTGTCAAATATTAATTTTGTAATCATTAACATTAATTTACTTGTTATTAAAAACTTAGAAGTAGTTTTAATTTTAATTTTCTTTTTAGACTCTTTTAAAATTACAAAATTTGCAAAATCTTGAATTTTCATAAAATTAGCAAAACTAAATTATACAATGAAGGTAAGGTACTGCAAACAATTCGAAAACTGGTTCAAGAATTAAAGTTGGGCTTTTACTGTATATATACGTATACAGTTTTTGCATAACACGTGTAACATGTTAAATTATATATCGGTGAAATTAACGCTTTATTGTAACAGCGTGTTAGCCGTGCGCAAGTGAAAATCGATACCCTTCTATGAGAAGCCAAAGAAACCAGTATTTGAAGAAAAACGATTTTGTATTGTACCATGTTGTAACGTTTGCAATGCGGCACGTGCCACCCCTGGCACACGCCACGTGCCAGCCAATCTAAATCTAATAACACAAACAGCCGCACAATAACGTGCATCATACGCGCCGTCGTTTGGCGGCAGGAGGTAATGGGACACCATGTGAACTAATCGCCCCGGAGTGGTCCTCCAGATACTGTTTCGCTATTTGTTGATTCCGGTTTGCTCTCTCTTGGGACAAATAGGCTCCCAGCTGAGTTTGACGATCAACACATGTAAAATATTCTTTATCCTTCCTGTATCGTCATATATGATATCAAGAAAATATATTGGTATTATTACTGTTATGCAATAATTACAAAGTGCCAATTATTATTAAAATTTAGTTTTTAAAATAATTTCTTAACGTTAGAGTACTTGCTATTATCTCTCTTTTTATTGGATTAAATATCTTTATTTCAAGAAATATCTAATTATCGGTACATGTGTTTAAAAAAAGTGTGTGAAATAAGAATTTTTATGGATAAAGATTAAACACATTTGGTATGTACTTGGAGTCTTTTATTCTATATATTTCGATAATTATGGTGTACAGAGAGTCATAGTATTATACTTACTATATCAGTTGCCATTGAAAACGCTTGTAATATGGATAAAGAGGACAGGGTATAGTTCAGAAAATTTTTTATCACCAAGATCTTTAATTTTTAAAAAGTAAGTTTAATTTATTTCAATATACACCGACGAGTGTATCCATACGCGCGAGTGTGCGTGTGTGTCTTCACGTGCGTACAAGAACAACGCGTCTCGTAAAGGATGACATGACATGATTGAACCAAGGTACAATCGATATATATGTATATAATCAACATCACAAGATCACAGAGCGTTCTCGGCTCCGGGACGCAGAATGCACTTCCTAGAAGAAAAGTACATACCAAGTTGATATGCAAAAAGGAACTCTTTAGAATGATAATAACTTTTAACGACATTTCCGTTTCGACAAACGATACGATCTACGCTCGTAAACTGCTGTAAAATCTCTGGACTAACTGGGGATTTCAATCTGGTATATGCTTCGTATACTTTCGTGAGTTGTATGAGATTTGTGTTTCGGGCCGGCTTATCAAACGATCCAAATCAACTATATACGTTTTATACAGATCGCGTTCAATTCAACTTTTTAACGTTTTTAACGTCAGACAGATTTCGTTCCTAGATATTCGTCATTCGTCCAGCTTCTGCTTCAAAGCGATGGAACGGATTGTGACAAAGTCAATTGTTCGTTCACAAAGTAAACTCGGAAACGTAACCGTGCATTTCCGATAAGGGTAACGTTAAAAAATTGAATGACGCCGATACAATAATACGGATATGCTACGGACGCTCTACGTTTTTATTTACACCTATGTATAATAATTTTCACTCTCTAGATTGATGTCACTGTCACTTCGTTGGATTCCTTGAAATAATTTTCTCTTTGTACATCGCAACAATATTTACACGTATTTTACAAATTACAAGTTACACAATACGTTAACTAGGCGATACTGGTTAATCATTAATCGTACGGGTAGGAAGTTAAAATTTCGAAGTCGAAAATGCTCTCTAAAACTATGGTATTTGTTATTCACTGATAAGCGATATGTCCGTCGAGGGGTGTCGGTTTCTTTCGACCTTTACCTTTTGCAATTCGAACAATATAAAACATTTGATACCATCTCATTCTTTCACTCGGTTTGTGCGACTGGCTCTCAAATTCATGGTTCACTAAATCTATTTTATCTATATAATCTTATATATCATAATTTATCGATAAAAAATATCTTTTATCATCATTAATACTTTTCACGCAAGTTTTACATCAATTACAATTAACAAATTATTTTAGAGTCAGACAATCGTAAACTGAAAATATAAAGAAACAGCTGTTTTTTAATATCAATCCAGAATAATCGATATTACAAGTTATGTAAGCATTTAATATTAATTATAAATTATTGCGAAATGAAAAAAGACAATAATTTTTAAGTACATTTCTTAACGATGATTCGTTGAGCCATCGTTTAACCGAGTTACAAAGTTTATAGAAAGACACCTTCTCGTTGTTCGATATGTATCGTTTCTTAACTAGTGCGATCATCGGTGATCGGTGCAAGATAACTATCATAGATTTTTGCACTATGTATGACTTGCCTGGTTTCTCATAAAACTTATAGATTTTAGCTCCGACAAAAACGATGACGTGATTCTGTAGTCTTCTTTCTTGCCGCTTTTGACCACAAAAGAGACTAATTCACGAAGACGATATACGAATTATCCAGATGCATTAACCGGATACAGCCGCATGTATTAGTTCGTTGGTTCGTACAATGTCTCCGCGAAGGCCATGGTCCACGACATTTTCATTGGAGCTTACATCTCGTAGCATTATTTGCCATTTGACGGGAGCAGCGGACTGGCAACGGCTGAATATGCCTGGTTGCAAGGCGGCAACATAAATGGGTTCATGTTGAAGGGTGAGCCAACCACCTCTCCTAGTCCTGCAACATGCCCACTGTCGATTATACATTAGTAGTGCGCTATTGTTTAAATTAGGACACAATCAATGAATAAAAAATAAGCAGCGAGAAGCGACATATAATTTTGTATTTACAATGACAAAATTGTCAAAAAGAATGAATTTTTCATTGATTGGCGATAAACAATTATTTCTTCTGTGATAAAATAAAAGATTGGAAAGTCTGCTTATTCTTTTCTCTCTTACGGAAACGTCATGTGTGAATTCATTTATGCAATATTTAATTCTACATGGATAAAGCTTTTAATTTCTTCCGCGCTGCAAATGCATCTTGCAATGAAGAATCAAAATTCGTGAAATTGCTAATAATTTATACAAATCGATATGGTAAGCTAGAATAAGTTTGGAACATTTATTACTACATTTATAGTTATATCAATACACTTTAACACGTGTATTAACGATACAATTTTATTCAACAAAATTAATTTTCGCATATCTATTGATTTACTCTGCTATAATGAAACCTCTTATCATATAATGTCATATGTACTGTCTTTAATCAGTTAAGGAGGTTTATAGCAGCATGAAAGAACGAAAAGACATCAGACTGATGTAACCCGAAAGTCGATAGTGTTTCTCGATAACGAGATCATCGTTATCGTCATAAGTGTGTGCGTACGTACATTTTCAAATGTAGTCTCTCTTAATTCTCTAATCGCAGTGCATAGGATGATGGTGGTGGTGATGATAACTGTGGTGATGATGGTGGACGGTTAGCGGTTACTGGGCGGCTGTGGCGAGGTGGTGCTGTGTGGACCAGTGCGGTGGGACTGAGGTGGTCGGTGGTCGTACTACGGGGGCGAACGCACTCCCGTCCCCGGACGTATAGAATATGCCATATTGTTCGTGCGCTAAAAAACGAAAATTCCACATAAGGGAAAATCATAATTGCGTGCATCGGAAATGTAGCTAGATAGAAGAAGCGCATGCGGGGTTGATATGTAGACGTGCATCACGTTTGTGCTTCGAGTTGTGCTGAAGACGTTGAGCCTAACAAGAGATCCTTATATTTAACATAATCTAATTCATATTCGAGAGTGTGCTAATATATGCATCATTAAATTATATATATACCTACGTAACGCTGTTGATATCTAAATATTGTAAGAAAGTTAAGCAACCGCAACAGCAAAAGTAATAGATGAAGCGGAGAAAAGATTATTTATTATTATTATCCGATGTACGAATAAGCTTTATCTTACACATGAATATTTTACTCGAGCAGAAGTCTGAATCGCTTCATCAAACATCGAATATTCATAATAGCTTCATTATATTATTATTACGCAAAGTTATCTGCGCTGAAGTCATTTAGATCGAACGCGTAGAAATGGTTTTGCAAAGTCACCTCAGCGCAACTTGAATTTTACGGATGTTACAGCGATACTGCACAGGATTGCCTGTAAGAGAAGAGAAAGAACGGAAGACTTACGTGAGGTGTAAAGAGTCGGACTGCCGGTGTACGGATTGGCAACGGAGTAACTTCCGTTGGTACTATGACTGTGTGGCGTGCTGGCCGAACTACCGCAATAACCACCGCCAGTTACGACACCATGTGGACTAGCACTACTGCTTTGTCTGTAGGCGTCGGGGTTGGCTCCGACATTGCCACCGACGCTTCCACCACCGGCGCCGCCGCTACCACCGCTACTGCCACCGCCGCCACCGCCACCTCCTCCGCCAGCACTGGCTCCTGTCGTCACGGAACTACCGTCTAGAAATAGAAACCTGCCCGTCAGACGACTCGTCAGTATTTGATCACTCAGATCGTGAGGGGTTGCTTAGTAAATTTACCTACGTCATCTTGTGAGAACATGAATCTTTAATGAAAGGAAGCTTTTGGGATGGAGTTTTTCTTATTCTAAAATTTTGTGATAAGTATTTGCTTTCCAGAAAAATGCCGTAAAATTTAGTAAACGTCCAAATGATGATCGACACTTATAAATTTTGATAGATATCATATGTGTATATATAATATCTCTGTATGTGTGTGTGTGTGTGTGTGTGTGTATCTACAAAAGATATCTTGTAGATATGTTGTACATACCGTCCGTCCATTTCGCCGCGGTACCATTTTCCTGCACCGTCACTGCAAGTTGGCCCGTGTAGGAATTAAAAGCCGTCGCCGAACTAGAAGTGGGAGGTACGGGCGCATGCACCGAACCCGGGCTTCTGAGAGAACCCGTGATCCCCATGTTTCCGCTCTTGGGCATGCTGTAAAGGGCTTCCGCTAGATCTGCCGCTCTCTTCAGCACTATTTCCTTCGGTAGCTTGTCAGGATCGCCCGGATGCCGCGGGATGAGTTTCTGTAACCTCTGAAAACCGTAGTCGAGAGTGGGCTCGTCTAACGCTGGAAAATTCAATAAAAATTTACCCTTATTGTGTAAGTGATAATTGATAATGGTGTCGTAAAGTTTCTGCGTGACTTGCCACTTTATACTTACAAACGTAGACGAATCTACTGGGCGCTCCCTTACAAAATTGCTTGCCTTTGTAAGACAACGTGACATCAACGACGCCAGGTATATGTCGCGTCGGTGCTTGCACTTTGATCGCGTGTGGAGTAATCATCTGTAATCAAAGCAATAGCCATTTTTTCTTCAAAGCTCCCTTCGATGTCTCAGAATCAATTATTAATTTTTGATCCGTTAAAGACTTTTTGTAATTTTTCGGATTTGCTGACCTCACTCCAGACTAGTGAAGATCCGAAAACAACTTGCAATCCATCGAAGAAGTTTTCACCGATGATTATGACTGTGGATCCACCCGATGTCCAACCTTCGTTGGGTGATATCGCCTTTATGCATGGCGTTTGGAGAGGTAATGGCGGATATAGACCTATGTTTGTGATACAAGAGTATAACAAATGCAATACTTATCGTGATATTTATTATAAAATTGGATTATACTTGCATAAAAAATTAAACGCATGATGTGTCCAAGTTTTGTCGTTTGGGATGATCAATTCTTTCGCGATAAAAAAAGATATTACTAATTTAATAAAAAGAAGAAAGAAGAGCATAAAAGTGAAAGATATTAAATAAAAACAAGTGGTGTGTCTTGAAAAGAACTTGCGACTGACGAGGGGGGACGGTATATAGAAAATTATCTGAATATTCTGTTTATTCGGTTGAGGCCGAGTGGCAGATATATTTTCCGGCGTGGCAGGCAAGTTTTCGAGGTCGTGGGGCTCGTGAAGGCGGGAAAGAGGCGGAAAACGAAAGAGAAACTATGAAGGAGAATGGTAGAAAGAGGATGAGATGGCGAGAGAAAGAGAGAGTACGAGGAAGAGACTGAGGGTCGGATAGCTCGGAGAAGGGTTGTAACAAGAAGGAAGAGGAGGGGGCGATCGGGCCGCCGGTGTCTCTGCTTGGAATTTATAACCCAATGATATCATTTTGTACCCCGGCGAAGCCAAGCCACCCCCGGCACCAACCCTGGGCGAAGCGGAGCCACAGCAGAGTGGCTGACATCATGGTATATTGCTCCCAGTGATGCTCAAACAGTTCCCACTTCGAGTGCTTACGTGCCATCACACCAATAAATCTCGGAGGCTTAAAAGATCTCGACATTGTCTATATTTGGACACGTTTAGAGAAAGTTATTTAGATACTATTGATATAAGTCATATAAGATAATATTTCATTAATCAAAATTATGTTTTGCTGTTATAATCATTTTCGGCTGATAGTGAAATAATCGTTGCTTTGATATAATATGCAAAATTGATAAATTATTTCAAATAAAAAGAAAATTCTACAATAAATAATCTATGATAAAATTGTTTTGCGTAGACAATTTTATACGCTGGATAGATTGTTTATTTCTAATAAAGAAGATAAAGTTAACAAGTAACGATCACAGCGAAAGCGTTAAAGAGTTGCGAGTGTGGCTCTACGCAAATGGGGATTCCTCAATGGGACATTGGTATTTATTGCGTTCAATGTACAAGAAAGTCGTTAAAGAGAGCCGGCCGCGTTGGCAACCACCCTGGTAGAGAATTGTCGAGCGGCGCGGTGTGAGCTGCCGCGGGGTAGTGGTAGACGGAGAAGGAGAAAGAGGCGGAGGGTTGAGGGTTGAAAAGAGGGATTCAGTAGAGGAGGCCAAGGAACAAGCGTACCAACCCGGAATAAATAAAATCCCCCGCGCCGCTGAATGGTAAGGTGCTACTCCCAACCCTCTCGAGCCCCGCTTTTGCCACCGAACTATCGCCGAAGTCGAAGAGCCGTTGTACTCCGACACGTTCGGCCCGATTCTCTTTGATCACTGTGAGATCGCGCGATAACTTCGTTCGCCGTGGTAAAGACTCGAGAAATTTACCAGAAAAACGGTTTCTCACATTCTGATGTGAGAACAAGCACTCATTATATAATAATGTTGTAAAATCAAGCCTGTCTCGCGAGATCAATCTTTCATTAATCTGTTTTATAAAAGTCTATGAAAGAAATTTTTTTGGTATTCGATAAAAAAACACTTTTTCTAGCTTCCTTTAGCATCAATTTACAATCAAATTTTTTATTTATTCCATATCTTTCTATATTTTTATTAATCTTTTATTTACACATTATAAGTACATAAAAATATTATTATTCATGAAGTTGTTTCACGAAACTTGTTTTTCGAAGTTTTTTTCGCGTATATGAATCAAATTTGAGAAAGAAAATGAAATATAAAGCATAAGATAAAATGTTGCAACGCTGCTTTGCCGAAAAAGAAACACGTTATGAAATGGCATATCGGTACCAGGGGAGATAAATCGTAACCAAGCGTTCCAGATTTCATGGACAATCAAGATTTGATTTGTACAAGGAATCTGGAGAATTCGTTCACAATGACGTCAAAATTCACGAGATACTGGCTTTCTCTGTTCCTCCCCTTTCTCTCATGCCTGGCATCTCATTGGTATGCTCGTTTCGGCGTTTGGGGGATAGCTCGCGAAGGACAAGAGGGAGGGGGAGGGATTTGGAAAGAGTGGATGTGTTGGTACCTTCATTGGCGTCGCAGGAGGGCTCCAAGAGGGTGGCACGAGATAGCTTAAACTTAGCATTCACAAACCAACGCTCCGTGGCAACCGAGGGGCGGAGGAGAGAGCGCGAGAACGACAGAGGCGGAAACTGAATGAGCGAGGCAGATCGAGAGATGAGAGAAGCGGGCCAATTCCGCTCTCTTTCTTTCCGTGTCTTTGCGCTCCGCGGCAGCCAACCAGGCAAAAAGAAGAGGCTGACGCGACGTAGAGCGGTCGGAGAGGAGAACCATGGAACTCGCGGCGTGAAGGGGGAGGGGGACAAGGCACTCGGGCGAAATTCGAGCGAGCAGAGCGAAGGAAAATAAGAACCGAGGAACAAGGAGCGCGGAACGGAGCGTGGATCCTTCGTTTTCCCGCATCCCATTGATTTACATCTTGTCTTGGCGTAGGAAGGAAGAAAAGACGGAGGAAGTAGCTCGCGCAGGAAGACCGAGCGGCCGAGAGGGTGTGTAAGAGAGAGAGAGAGAAAGAGTGAGGGTGGCCTCGCGATATCAGCCGTTTGTATGCGCGGCCGACGCCAAACTTTGCTGAATTGCCCTATGACTCCATATATCCCATTCTACTGGTGCGCCCTCCTGCACCCTCTTACGATTCCGCCCCGCCGTGGCTCTCGAGTCGTTATACCGATCTCGAAGAAAACTGACCCCACTCCATGCCCGAGGGCGCCGCACGAGGGAAACAACACGTTGCGAGCATTCGAATTGCGATAACCCCTGAGCGCGAATCGCTCGAGAAGTCGATTTTGATCGGCAAAGGCTGAAGGCTTAAACGCGCGTGAACTGTATCAACCGTGAAAAGTCGATACGTTGAATAAATGAGGGCGTTTAATGTGCGCACGGGGCTTTTTAATTATCGCCCGTTAATTAATTATCCGTATTTTCTGCGAGTGCTTTGTTAGCACGAAGGTCGAAGGCTGGCTGCTATTTACTGCCGGGGAATGTAGCGGCCGACTGCAAAATTAAATAACGAAAAATTGCGCGGCGCTCGCCGATTAATGTTTACCGATAAAGCGAGTTAATCGTGTAAATGCTCATGCAATTGACCGATTAAATATACAGGCGATAGATATATCAATGTCCCGTTCCACGCATATAATCTCTTTAACGACACTGATTAATTGATAGTATTTATCGGCCGTACTAACTGTTATATTCACCAGGATCACTTGGGTCCATGCGTTTCGTCCTGCGACCGTGCTTGCTATTGTTGTGAACGAACATGTTGTCCGACATCGCTAGCAATGGTCCCTTTACATCCACTTGCGTAGTAATGACCACCTGTTAGATAAAGTAGAGATTGGCCGATGTGAGCGATGGTGCAAGACAGCGAGGACTGATGTAAAAATATATTGAATAACAATAAAAACCGATAACGAAATTATTCTACATTTAGATACCAAAATTTCAAATTTTCTATTTGAAAACGTATTCGCAAAAATGATTAATTAAAACTATATTTTAAAACTATATTTTAGGCATTTGACACTTTTTAAGAGACTTAGATGTATCCATTTATATTATATTAAAAAACTCTCGCAATTAGTAAATTGAAATATGGTGTACCTTCGTGAGAGAGATTTACATACTGTATCGTTCGTATATATTAGTTAATAGAGCGTAGAAAGATACGGCGAGCGATAGACGCTATCGCGATTCATATTGCATTTCTCTCATGCGCGTCATACGCCCAGCCAAGTTCATCATATCTCTCGTGAACGAGCATGCACAACTCGATTTGCTGCGTCGAGCACTACAACAGCATGCAATTCGTGACTTACACTTACGACGGCACAGATATAATCGCGCAAATGTAGGAACATAATCACATTAATATATACAGCTTTTCCTTTTAAATAATTAGCATGTAGAACAGAACAAAAACTCGCAAATTATTTGTGAGTCTTTAAGCAAGTCGAAAGAGATTACTTGCTTCAACGTTCACGCTGGTCTGCGTGTATCTCGAAGGAAAGGTTCTCGTCGAAAAGATTTCTGTGGCGAAGCGAGAAGAACGTTTATAAAATCGAGCAGGCGGCTGGAAAAAGCCTGAAAGTTTTGTCCTTCGCGACTTTGCAACTTTCTCGCACGTTGGTGATATTACTCTGCGAATAACACCGCCACCAACTAACTTAACGTAAAGTGACGATAACACTTTACGCCGCGCGGCGGGACGACCTTCCTGAGGGTTGCACTAAAATTTTAATTCGCAACTTTCGGCAATAAGCAATTCTGGAGCAAATCCAAAAGTGTTCTAATTTCAGTTTGTCGTTCGTGCCGACACGCGACAAAAGAAGAAGTTAAAAATCTCAAACATTACAAAACGACATAAGTTACACAGAAAAATTAATTGTTAGGTCATCACAGTTTTCCGTAAATCATTTTTAAATCCTCATTTTTAATTTCTTGTTTCAACAAATGAGGACGAGCAGTGAAATTGATGCAAGTATTCATTGTAAAAGATAATAGATGGATAAATACGAGAGGGTGTGGGTCAGATGGTGCCGAAAATTAATTATCTTCGGATTAATTAATGAGAATCCCAATAAAGTTGATTACCGAAGAATCATTGTTTAAACAGAATTACCGTTTCCGCTAGCGATTACTTGTATGACAAAAATTAATATTAAAGTTATTCATGTTTTTGTAAGATATCAGGGTAACAATAGGAAAATTCCGTAAATACGCGGAAATTGCGCGAAGAACGATGCTCACTGCGACGATACGCGTCACGCGATGTTGCGGCGGAATTTCGGCGTTCTCGTCTCCGTCTGTCCGCCCCTATAATTTCGCGGATCGTGACTTGAATGACGGAAGTGTCTCGCGTAGTGTGCATTTCAGCGCCGCGACACGACTTGGAATGTCTTTGAATCAAGTGGGTGGAAAGCAGGAAGCGATTAACTATATCTTAAGCAAAGCTGTAAATCGCGCTAGATGAATTATCAGAGAAGTTACGTTATGAACATATAGACTGTATCCCTCTCTCTCTTGAAATTTTATGTCATCTCTGACCAACAACATTGATATATATCAACAATGAAACTATTTTTAAGCTAATTGAGATGAAAGCTTATTTCTCAGAATTTTCAAAAAAAAGAATTGAGACAAAAAGCTAAAGATTAAAAAAAGTGAAGTATATGAAAATTAGATAAAATTCATTAAACATATAAATTGTATAAATTTGATAAAGTAAATTGAAGGCGAGTGTAAGCAACTTACCTGAAAGCGTCTCATATCACGTGGATTGCCAGCGTTCTTGAGGCAGTTTTGGTTACACTTGAGAAAGAACTTGAGGAAGAATCTGCAAGCAGAGGGGACCAGAGTTAAACGGTTGACAAGGTGCTTAACGCTCTTCAACGCCGGGAACTTAATTAGAACGCGAACTTGGCCGGAAAGCAAGGCTGAATATTGTATAAGCCAATCGCGAGCCCCGCTCCACTCTCTTCTATTATTCAGTATTTCTCTAGATTAAACCCCGACCACGTGCTTTCCGACCTTTAGGCTCGTGCGGCATTGTGTGCTGCAGAAAACACGCGGTTATTTCATTAGTATGTCACAATGCCAAAAGACATTTCTAAAATCGTGCTTTTGTGATGGAAAAATGTACAATTAAAATCTAATAGTAACATTTGTTTTAATTTCTTCCATTGTTTGCACATTAAACTTTTATCTTTATAAATATATTCACAATGCTACATAAAAACATTACCTACATATTAGAAATATCATTAAAAACTAAAAAATAATTATTAATTAATAAATAAAATTTTAATTCGATTCAAATTTTAATTACAATCATTTTGCATAATATATTCTTCACTATTAATTATCAGAGAAATTTAATATCTAATATTATATATTATAAAATTGATACAAGCACGTATTAAATATCAGTATGTTATAATTATATTATATGTATGTGTGTGTGTACACACACACACACACACACACACACACACACACACACACACACACACAAAATACTATCCTTTTTTTTATATATGCAAATATCTATTCCGTAGGAATCACGTGAGATAGAATTTTGTAACGCAAGAACGCTTGCGTGTGGGGTCTTGCCAAAAAGCCGTAAGCTCAATTTTCATGAATTATGTAAAGTGTCGGGGATATTGAATTTCAGGAAATTTTTTTGAGACGCGGGATATCCCCGTTTGTGCCTACGGAAATGTAAGGGGTGGCTGAGAGACGAGGAGAATTTGAAGATCAGGTAGCTGAACGCCAGACCGACAAGGATCGAGCAAGCGAAGGAAACGCGTAGGAAACAATCAGAAGGACCGAGACGACGCCGACGACGATGTTGGCAAGAAGGAGGGGTAGTTTTCTGCGTGGCTGGTAGGCTTTTTCTCCCGTGGGACGCCATTGTCATTCCCCCTGAAGAGTGCGTCCATGGGAACCGGGACTTCATGGAAAAATCAAACGCATACCTTGATATAACGCTTTTTTGTCTAGCCCTGTACTTTTTGTCTCGTGCCCATGGATTGCCAAAATTGCGAAAGAATCACGATCGATACCTCTCAATGCAATGGATATCTTAATGAATTATTATTTAGTCAAATTTCTACATGCAAAATATCTGATATGGCTGAAACGTAATTTTTTGAACAATTTCTTAACAAATTTCGAAACGATCTCAATTACATCGCACATAATTCATAAAAATTCAAGCAAGATAATATTTTCATGGTCATTCGCGACGATTGACAGGCTCAAATCCAACACAGAATCTGTCGTTTCGGTAGCGGTACTTTGCAAATTTTTATTTGAGGGTAAAAGGAGTTTTTAAAACATTTTCTAGTAAATCGAAGCAGTGATCGGTTGAGAAACAATTACATGAAATGTGAAATATTGAAAAAAATTGGAGTATTGAAGAAATTGCAGTATTATAAAAATCCAGAGATTTCATGCTAGAGATTTCTAGAGAATTCTAGAGACTGAGCGCTAGAAATGCTAAAAATTTTGGAAAATGGAGAATTGTGGCACGTAACCAGGCGCGGAAGGGGATGCCGAGCAAGTGAAGCGAAGGAGCGAGACGGCACATGGAACGGGTGGGAATTCGGCGATACGAAAAGAGAAAGGGAAAGAAACGTATCGATCTCGTGTTACACGCGTTTTCGCATCCAGCCGCGGACCTCTCAGTTACTCACGCGCGCGGAAATTCGGGCTAACGTCGCGCGTGTGCCGCGCTCGCGCGGCGTCGAGCGAATTTAATTTCGTTTACTCTTAGAGGACGTTAAGATGCTATCACGATGCTGGATGGGTATTCAAAGCATTGTACCTTGGCTTATCGCGGCTGTGGATCTTGCTCTAAACACGATATCTTCGTCGCGCCTGAGGCGTCGCACGACGACGACGCTTTGCCTCTAGTCGTTTCTAGATAGGAATACCATCGACCGTACTTGCACCTATGCTATTGCGAGAACGACGCGAAGCCACCCCTTTAACGACGCCGACGACAACGGAAACGAGTCGGTAACCGCCCTCGAATCGCGGACGTTTCACCTTGTATCTATATTGAAATCGTGCGTTATTTAATAAAACGCGCACCGAAGCCATATTTTCCCGCTGCGTTTACTCCGATCAGCCGATATCTTATCTCTTGCAAATTTTCTGAACACTTTTGGATCAATCTGAGGGGGAATTAATAATACTAGTCAAATACTCAGATAAATACGAAGAAATGAAATTAATAAAATATTAAAGGAAAAGAAAGAGTGAGGAAGGTATTTTGAAGCGTTTAGAAGTAAAAAGCGACCATATATCTGAATAGAGGGAGAAAGTGCGAGGTGATTGAAATATTCCAACCCGAATTCTGTACCCGACACTTGCAGTAAGGAAATCGGACGATCCGCTCTTACAATTTGACGCTAACAAAATGACTCTACTTACTCGAGAGAGTTCTATGAAGAGGGAGGAAGGGCACGCGCTTGCCAGGATCGGTAAAAGAAAGATAGGCGGGCTATAGATCTTCGCTCTTTTTTTTATGGGATCCGTTCATCGGCAACACTAATCATTTACGACACCCCGGTCGCGCCACTGCCGTGCCACTTTATTCCTCTTTCTTTTTCCCGCGCACGAGGTCGTTTCCTTCCGCGCGTCCTCGAAGTATTGGCTGTTAGGGGCTAATGGATTGCGTTACCGACTGATTCAAATGCGAACTGGATTTCATTCCGGGCTCGATGGGGCGGCAGTATCGATGGTGTTGTAACGCGAACGCGTGCAAGAAGGGCTAGTTTCTTAGAGGGGATCAAATTCGATTCCGATAGTCTATTAGATTTTTCTTTTCCGTTGGCGGACTTCGCGAGCTCGTGCCAACCTCTTTAGAGAAAAATCTATTCCGAATCGCCGCTCAGGACACTCGGTAGATACACTTCACGCCGTTCAAACAGTTCTAGTTTATTTCAATTGCAGAAAAATTGTTTTTCACATCTAGGTCTTTTAGTAGCATAAATTTAACACAAAAAAGTTTTAGTAATTATTTAGTAGTTATTCTATTACATTATTGACATATTACAATAATTGTTTTAAACATATTTATCCTCTTTAATTCATATCATACAAGCTATATTTTATAATTAAAATTATCAAGTCTCGCTCGTGAAGTGTCTGGACGCATTTCGTCTAATTAAATGCATGATTAGCATTTGAGATATTATTTATGCGCGTGGAAAGAAATTGCTTCTCTTGTACACAATTTCATCTTAATGTACCAACATCATTACAATTTTAAACTGAAATCGTTTTTGCAACAGCTCGTTTGAAGTTTTCTGATTGCTCGCGTTTGCTAACGAATTGACACACTGGAAAATATACAGAGGCGATTCGATTGCAAAATCATACCTAGCCTACCCTTCAGAGCTCGCATACCTTTCCAGTCCCTCAGATCAAATGGAATAAAACGAAGCAGTAGGCGGCGAAGTGAGGGTTGGGGGCTGCAACGGCGCGACAGGGGAGAGAGTGGCTTGTAGCAGAAAACGTTCGCATTGCTCGCTGTTCCCAGTTTTACAGCGAACAACTTTGCAACGTCGGAACGGATGAACGAGCGAACATGAGGAAAAAATCAACGACATAAATGAAAAAAAAAGGCTAAATATCGGAGTCCGCGAAGGGCGAGAGTTGTACGAGCAGCAAGCGGGTAAACAGAGTCGAATGAAT
Source organism: Ooceraea biroi (assembly GCF_003672135.1). Lineage (NCBI taxonomy): Eukaryota > Metazoa > Arthropoda > Insecta > Hymenoptera > Formicidae > Ooceraea > Ooceraea biroi. The sequence continues at coordinate 4,531,220 of NC_039507.1, forward strand.
TCAATCAAACCTTGCAGTAAATCATCGGTATTCGCGCGGCGCAGTTCTGTTTATATTTTCCATGTACCAATTAGCGATTTTTCTCGCCATACCGTAACGCCGATGTTCTTTTCTTTGTGCGGAAATCATAGACCAAACAAAAAAAATATTTCCGCGCTCTACGTAGCGGACCTGATTTATTTAGAATTAGATACATTATTTACCTCGTTGATTTTCGTATTGATAAAATAATATATGAATAAAAAAACGAAGAAACTTAAAATAGCAATACATCTCTTTTTTTCACGTGTTAAAATACAAAGTTAATATATCTTTAGCGCATATTCTCGTTATACGTATATAAATGCTCCTTGTAAAATATGATTTTATGTTTGCTTTGCCATTCTATTGTAGTATACGTACGTTAGCACGAATAATCCGAAGGAAAATGAGGGAATTACGCGGACGGTTCTCCCTTCTTCTTGTTTACATGTCACCCGGTACGGCGTGCGCGGGTGCCAAGTCGCAAGTAAGTACCTTCTGATCTAGTAAATATATTTCCAGCAGGGGCTGGAATGGATATAGGGGGCTTACTCAGGGACTCACGCGTAATAGTTCCAAATAGGGTGGCATTACGCGTATCAGAAATCCATTTTCTCCCGCATCGGAGAATCTTTAATCATGTTTTCAGTTCTTACTCCACGCCCCTCTTCTTCGCCACCATAAAAGAGCGGATATAACGTGGCGATAATTCAGCGAGGAGATCCGCGTAATGGTGCGCTTTCTTTGTACCTATTATTTCTTGTATATCCTGCCACATGCGCATCGGGAATCACCAAGCTTAGCTGTTTTTAGCCGAAATCTGAACTGATATCTTTATCTACGTAATCAGAAAAAGCTCGTGTGGGAAAGATCCTGCTTACACGACAGAATTTTGCCGACTAGGCGTGACCAATAGCGTATTAATGTGATTACGGCATCGGCTATTTTGCTAATACCACATTTCGGAGTAAGGAGTACCTGGGGATAAATTCATTACCATTTCCTTTGTCTTTGTAGTCTCAATACAAATTCTCCCGGCTGTTAATTAAAACAACCAGCTATCGAAAAAAATTCAATAACGTAAGCAACGTAAAAGCAACGATCGATCTTCGATTCGAAGCGTTTAATAATCGACGAGGGATAATGCGCTTTACTCGCAAATAATAAATAATGAGAACTTTAGGTATTGTTAGGAACGCAGGATTAATTTATCCTTTATGTAAATGGGAAAAGAAAGATATCACACACAGTCTAACAGACACGAGTGTTTTCGCTTGAAAACAACTTTCGCCAGCAATACCGATAACTTTCATTCGATCGGATATATTTAAGCGAGAGAACGCTCGGGAGTAATCACGAGTGCATAATGCAGACGAGCAAGACGTCAATTAGTAAGAATGTGTACGCGAAGGTCCGTAAGGTATAGGAAACCACCTAGAGCTGTATACCTTGCATACATCTTAACCGGGGTTAGTAAGGGGTTAGCGAGGTATCAGGGGATGCTTAATGTTTAACTAGCCTCCATTACGCCCACTGCTTCTCCTCAGCACCCTTCCTCTCCTTTCTGCACCGCCATCATCCACCATCTACCGACTCGTTCCTTCGGATTCTCTTCTCAGGAAGTATTATGGAGAGGGTTAAGAAGGATCGCGCGTAACTATCGGTTAATACAGGAAATCATTTTCCAGGAACGAGGGCATCCCGCGCAACGGAAAATCGACTCGTACCCAATTGCGGAAGAGAACGACAATTATGTATTATATAAGCAATAATATATGTTATAATGATGGGATATATAATATTTCACGCAAACACGAGCGATTTTTAAGCCCGAGAGTTTTGTTTTTATTTCAGAAGCGACGTCGGAGTTAGCCGAGTGTATCAAAAATGAAATTTCAATTTGGATGTAATTAAAATCCGTGAATTACGTCCCATGAGACGGAATATTCCCACAATGAGCTCCGATTAAACATGGGTAAATTTAATTTATGCACGAGGCAACGGGTCAGGAAAGCTGAGAAAACATAACGATGTATGAAACGTTTAGCGTCGTTAGAATGGGAGACACCATTGTTTAACATCCTCTTACCGGAATGTCGACGTAAATAGTTGTCCAACCGAGCATCGGCAGTAGAATAAATTTACCGCGCGGAAATGCGCGGTGAACAAGCCAGTGGAAGTGTTGGCCGATGGCTACGTACAATTTACCTTTCCGGGAAAAGCGGCGAATAATTTTTACGATGCATTGCGACGTATTTTCAATTATAATAATTACTAGGGTGAATGTACGCGGACGTGCATTCACGTGCTCGTCAGTTTCTGTTCTAAATAGGACAGTCGATAGCCAACGGCGAGACGTTACGTAATCTTGCACTCGCCTCCGGCCTACGTTCTGGGGGTGTCTCGCGTCCGGGTGGATGCCATCGTGTTTACGAAAGGAAATCAGGCGACCGAGTACGTGTGTAAAGACGGGTATCTTAACCAAATTCCAGCCGCGCTGGGCGGATACCGTTTGCCCAAGTTCTAAGACGGGTGGAGCTAAGGCTATTCGACGGGCGCTCTGCCGGGGTATTGCATAATTCATACCTAAGTAATACGTCTTACTAGGTAGCATGGCCCTGAACTAACGTATTCTGTCGTAGCTCCCACCGTTGTGTAGCCGCTCTCACCCCCGCTCTCACCCCACGTTGCGTCGACCCCGCGCCACGACAGCGAGATACCCCTAATGGCAGTCTATCACATTAGCCGCAAGACGGCTTGAGAGGCCGGCTACCATAACTAGATTTGCCTTGCACGTACGGCGCATCAACCGACGATTTACCATGTATCGCATAGTTGGTCGTAGCTATTAACTGGCGTAAGCTCCGACTTAGCTTATGTCGACAACGTGACTATGCTCAGCACCGCGTGCCCAAGGAAGGATAAATCATGCGTGGTATCCGAGATAAGCAGAAGGAGCGTCGCAGATTCTGCGCCAGCTCAATTTCTTCTATCCACGATACTTATAATCGCTATGTATTACGAAGAGTTATTACGTGAAATAAATTTGTGTAAGATTTGCTTTTTCTCAAAATAGTAAGAGACGTCTACATCTCTTTCGAACGATGAAAACTTGCGTGGAATACATTTTTTCCATATAATATCGAAAACTCAATTTTCTCCCGTTAATTCAAATCTATATTATCGGAAACTCAATTCGACGAAATTATACCAGTGTCAATTCGTGCATCTTTTTATCAATGAAGATAAGAGAATATTCATGAAAATTATCACAGTCCCCTATTCTCCCTGAGCATAATTTGGAACTATTTTTACTACATTCGGACAGCTTCAAGATTATTTCTAGAGCGATCGCGTTGAATTTTCAGCGTGTCTGGCGCGGATACCCGGAATAACCATAATAGTGTGACGCGCGAACTGCGAAAATTGCTGAATTATCTCTCTGTGCCTTGGGCATACAGCGCTCGGACAAGGAACGGGGCATTTCCATAAATGCATCAGAACCTCCAACCGCGTAAACTAACTTAACGCCGACGACGATTCCCGCGCCCGTGTACGAGTGTAAGCGCGATTTATTAATGCCTGCATTTAGATACGGGGCCCCCTGAGAGCACGACGGGGACGGTCAGGAGTCTCTCAAGTTGCCGCTGTCAAATATCGACAAAAACGACCGTAAGTCGCGCATGCTCCCGTATACCATGTGTCTACGGGAGACAGAGAGCCAATACGCGCGTATCACAACATCCTGTCGTATATGTCGGAGGAACATGTAAAACGTGCACGTTTGTCTCTTTGTTCATGAAAGGAAAATACAGTTTAGCGCAATATTCCCGCAATTACTCCTCTACTTTAAGATATTAATGTTCCACATATAAAAGATTAAATATTTTAGTAACTATAATTATGCTCTACAATTAAAATAACGCAACAGTAAAATAACATAATTAAAAAGTTTTATTGAACAAAATTTTACGCGCAATGAAAATCTGGCACTTGGACAAAATTACAAACTAGTAGAAATTCGTGATGATAAAAATTGATAACTTGCAGACGGTAATTTAGAGTCCAACAAAATTGTACGATTTCCACTCAAATTAATTAATATTAATTAATAGTTGGACGACCGATATGTACGTCCGATCGATTTTCGCGAACTTGGGAATCTCTCGCTTACAGACTGTTTAGATCGGCGCGTATCAGGGTGCATGGTAATAACACGCCGTAAGTTTATCAACGGAAGCTCGCTTAATCTCGGCTAACCTCGTTGCCTGGTCGTAGAGTTTGTCGTCAAACTAGGGGAGCTAAAATGTGATTTTAATATTCGCGGCTCCTTTGAGGAAACTCGCGAATCCTTCCTTAACAGGCTTGCTGAGGGAGCGTTCGTCCCCTCCCGCGAAAATCTGCAACCTGCTTTGAGGAGTACACTTACTTCGAAACTCGGCACAATCTCTCATTCCTCTGTACCAAGTTTTGAGCGTTTCGGTTTCGTTTCAACCATTGTCAAGAATTCCTTTCTTTATCAGTATTGCATTTATGTGTTTTTCATAAATTTTATATTTATTATTTGTTCATGGAAATGTGCAATTTGTGAATTCTGTCTCATTAGAATACTGAATCTGTGCAATGTTAGCTTTTTATTCTCACATCGCAAAATGCTATGTTTGTAATGTACATTCAGAAATTTTTATAATTGTTACTTTGATTATTTTTCTGTGAAGGTATTCCTTTACAATCCTGTGAAAATTGTGTTAATGTAATTACGTTAGCGGAATCCACGCTTAGCAGGAGAAAAAGTCACCTCGATGAGCGTGATCTCTATCGGGCTTTATTAAAAAATATGTCTTAATTTCGCCCGGGGCCACGTTTTTAATTTCTCCCTATGGACACTCCTCTGTGCCGATGAACGCTGGTATAAAGAATCGCTGAACGAATGGACTTGGCAAGCGAAACTAATTACTTTTACAACGAAGAATTGTCATCCTACTAAACCTGATTTCTTCGTGAATATGGGAAAGAGGAAATGTCTACCGTTCTCAAACTTTATAAATGCTTCTTTAATTGCAAGTACAATAAAAAGTAGTATTGTGTCTATTTCCCTCATTTACTTACGTAAATATAATTCTCAAAAATTCTTTACTAATCGTACACTTTAAATTTACGTAATTTGTAATTAAACATTGTATTATATTTTTATTGCAGTTTTACGTATCCCATATCCTACAAATTGGCTTGCACATGTAAAATGCTACACGTTTAAATTTATTGCAGCATTCCTTCACAAAGCATGTACTGAAAATTACCCTTACGTTACGTTACCTTTCAACGTAGGCAGGCCGACCGTTGACGCGAGTTGACGGCAAGAAAGACGTGGATTATCGTTCTTTGCTTGAGGACTTTGGGAAGTTAGTAGTCGCCATGCTGGCAGGACATGGAAGCACGCAGGACACGACGCCGTGGCGGGCCGTGTAGGGGTTGCTATGGTGATCTCATGGGGAGGGCATTCGCCCTCTCTCACCCTCACCGAGAAGATAATGCTGCCTGCCTGCCTGCCTGCCTGCCTGCCTTTCTACCGATGTTGCTACCAACCGCCGCGATATCAGAAGCTCTGGCAATAAAGCAAACGTCCGTGCTTGCACGAAAGTTTATGAGACAGACCCGGTTTTCGAGTCGCGCGATTACGAGGCGACAAGCCAGCCGATGGTACGTTCTTGCTTCACGTATATTCTCCTCATCACCGCGTCTCTTGAAAATTGCTCTATAACGGTACGAGAGAGAGAGAGAGAGAGAGAAAGTATTACTAATAGCTTCTCTGATTTTTACACCGTAAATCCAATGTTCAAAAGTTCGCAGAAACTATTTTCTATTTTCGGCGTTCTGCTCTGACTTTGATCCAAGTGCCACGGTAACGATAGTAGTTTGATTTCGTTTGCAGCATCTTCGTGTCGAAAAGCTGTCCTCTCCTATCTTCTTCTTTAAAGCGTAATTTGATAAGAGAGAAACTTCTGAGAGATATATTCCACCCTAAGAGATCGCGAATCTCTCAATAGTACGGTAATGTTACTGTAAATTTAGAACACGAGTCTTCACCTTTTATTTTCCCACTAAACATACATAATGTGAACAATACACGTGTATCATGTCCAAAGCAGAGAACCAGAAGCACTCTCATTTGATACTCATTCTCTTTTGATGCGTTTGACATTTGTTATCGAAACATCGTATCGAGCAACGATACTATATATACGACGCCCTGGTAAATGTCACGCAGCAGAGACCATGAGCTTTCCAGTTTAATAATCTACGTCGCGATCGAAAAAGCAGAACCGGAAGAAAGATGACATTTAATACCGTGGAACTGTTAACTGCTCAATTCTACGAAATGCAATGCGTTGTATCGCGAGATTAAACGACCTTAAACCACGGAGGACGATATCGGTATATCCGAGACTTAAAGGCCTCAGTCGCGGAGGGCGCGCGCTCGACTAACGACTTCGTGCTTCCTTTTTAGAGGAGCCAAGACGGACGAAAGACGCGGACGCTTCGACAAAGTGTCGTCGTATTTTTGGTTTACGGCGTCTGAGGGTTCCCGACACGGGGGACGGACGGTGAGGGCGGACGAGAGGAGGACGGACGGGCGTGAGAGGCTGCCTGAGCGCTTCAACGATCATGAGGGTGGAAAGTGGGTGGTTTGGTGGGTATACGGGGAGTGATACCGGTCCCAAAGGTGTCGTTACAATTAGACAGCGCTGCCAACTGCTACGACCTCAACCGCTAAATAACTTACCGGTGCTGACAACCCGACCACCACACCATTACCGCTCATCGTTGCCGCCTGTAGCCCAACCGTGAGTCTACACGCCGCTCGGTGAAAGTGCTTTGCGTATAATTTTGACGTCTCCCGCGCCAAAACGTCTTGCAAGAAGATGCACTTTTACCTTTACGCGTGCTGTTTTACATTAACTCGTGCACTCGCTTGAATGTCTTCGAGGTAAAAAGATGATATCGCGAAGAGGAATGCTTCTTATTAAAGAAGAATTAATTCGATCAAATAACATTTTCTTGAATGGACAATGCAATTTTCCTCGCAACGTCATTTTCCGTCTCTAGTATATTTTAAAATATGCCATCGCACAGTCCCCGAGATAAAACTGTCTTCTATCGGATTGCTGCTTGGAAATTACGCGAAAGCTCCTTGTTTTCTCTCAGAAGACTGACCTGCCTGGAAAACGCATGTATATGTATTACGGGTGCCCCAGATTTTTCTCGCGTGCTTTGTTTTATCTATTGATTTTTCAGCCAATTTCAAAAGGGATTTTTCCTTACCGCAAATCTAATCGAGCGCTTCCTCTCTTTAACATCTAACTCTAGGTACATTTAGAGCTAATTGTTAAATTAATGCTTCAGAAAAATCTATTGTACGGAATATAAAATTTTGTGGCCAATATTTATCATAAATACTTCAATTTGTAATATTGCTGGATATATTTCAACAAGTTATAATTCAAGAACTGTTTGCGCTCAATATTTTTACTAAGAGAGAGGCAACTCTGAATTGGTCAAAGGATCCATACGCAAGATGAAGTGTGGGCAAGAGAAACCTGAAGACACCCTATATATATATAGGGATGCTCGCGTCGAGACGAAGTATAAAGAGCGGAGCCAATGCCGAGGACGTCGCGCTGTCTTGCGCTTGCGCCGAGTGTTTAGAACTCGAATGCTAGTAGAAAGAGGTGACAAGGAGGTGAGGAGCAAGAGGGTGGACCTCCGAAGGAGGGGGACGGGGTGTCCCTGGAGTATCGACTTGCCCCACGGGACTCGGCAGTCGATAGTCCCGTGGGACTCGCTGTCTCTTTTCCGAACTCGTCGTACTCGACGCTCCCTTTCTCTCTCTCTCTTCTCCTTTTCCTCTATTTTCCATTTTCTTCGTTCTTTTCTTCAGACGTCTCCTTGTCCCGCTTGTACACCACCGTGGGTCACGAAAGCAGAATGGCCGGACAGGTGGAGGGAGTTGCAGAGACGATTTGGACGATGAGACGAGATGAGATTTTGTTTCAGAAATTGCTGAACCGTTACACGGAACGTAGATCATGAATACATTGCAAACTATTGGAATGATTATTTCAGATTTTAAATTGATAATCTTTTAGAAGCATTAAATAACGGGTCAGTTGATATTGTAAAATGCAAGCGATGGATTTCTCATTTGTTACATATTAAATAATCATACTGAAACGCGCGCGGTGTAGAGATCGTTAATGTTCGCCCCAACAGGGAATTACTCACCGTAACGCGAAACTCGGCTGAGTGATAATAAGAAAATGCGCGCGGCCTAGTGATTAAATTGCGAACAAAACGCGAGCCGGATAAATATAGTCGCGGAGGTAGGAGCGAGGAACGTCTCGACGAAGGGGAGAGCTCCTCCAAGTTTATATGAAATTCCACGCCTTGTACAGGCGGCACTCTTTCGCCCTCCGCGCTCTTCCGTGATCGCGGATCCTACTGCCGGTCTACCACCCTCGCACAAAAGGTTGCCCGTCCGCTTGCTTCTCGGCTGCCGCCGCCGCCTCCGTCGAGAATTATCCGCACAACTTACAACCCCCATTTTTGCAACCCCCCGCTGATTCCGTGCTCCGCTGTCGTACACGCACATGATATCGAGCTCCGCATACTGCCGCGGAAAATGAAAGTGAATCTTGAAGCGTTATTCGACCCGTTATTGTAGCCGTATCTTGTTCCCGGGTTTCCGCGCGACGCGACTTTTTAAATAATCGAGCAACCACCTCGCAGGTTACGCGGGGCGTGCTTTCGCGTTTCTCACGCGCGACCGCCTAGTACCTGACGTTTTATGGTCGCTGAGAAAGTTATAGACCGATGGTTCCCGCAAAGAAATGTCTACAATCACTTATATAGTTCTCGCCCTTCGCCCTTTGGGATGCACTGAAGTTGCATTCGTCAAACGCGACGAACACAATCAATTATGTTTAATAAGAATGCAAAACGTATTTAACCGACTTTGTGATAAAGAATAACAATGCTTGTTATAGAATTATTTCGTTGCGATAAATTCTTTGCATATACACGCCGCACGCTTTCCTCCGCTTAAACGCTGCCGCGTTCTTTCGTTTTGACCTGTTTCGCAGTTACGACGATATTGATCTTTCTAACTCGTGGTCCTCTAACGCGTGTGTACAAACGTTATATATTATTTAACGGAGAATGTATGAGACACCACACCACTAATATCCCGTTCTCTGGTCCACGGCAGCAAGGAGGGCGATTCGTAGATACGTGCGCTTTCGTCGAGCGGAGCCGCACGAGCGAGCGAAAAATCGAAAGCCATCACCGCGGGTATGGTATCCTCGCGCGCGTGTGGCGGGCCGTAGAGGTATTGGCACGTACGTACGCGTGCGGTCGTCCAAAAGAAGAGGGAAGGCGCGCGCGGGGCCTCCCTCACTCTTCTTCGTTTCCGAGGGAGGATTCGAAGGGCGAGCGGCGCGTCCCTCGCGAACCCTTGCGCGTCCCCTTGGTGCCCGCGACCCTCCGCGCGAGCGCCGGGCTACCGAAATTCGTAGAGTGTCCTCCCCGTTCGGTAATACGTTACGCGACTGCGAAAGTATCGTCCGCAAACCACCCTCGGTCCGGCCTAACCCGGAGCTAGCACGGCGAGACTTCCATCGTTTCCCCCGAAGGAAGCGGGGGGTCTCCGGAGACTTCCATTTTGACTCTAGGGATTAGGCGTGACCCCGCCCATCCGTGGGCAAAGTTTTGTCCCTTTCGATGGCCAGGAACGAAAGCCGTCGCTATATTGATGACTTCTTTCCCCGTACAAGGGAGACAGAGAGAAGAAGGGAAAGCCGCCAACGAAGCGGGAGAAGACGCTGAAGGAAACACGCTCTTGCACAATCTCTAGTAGTTGCGGATCGGCCCGTTAATGTTGACTTTGAGGAGATGTGCTCCGCAGTGCAACCACGGTGCGCTTTTTGTCATTATTTAGAAAGATTTGAGAGAAGATTTTCTACAATCTATACTTTTTAATTAGAGTTATCCTCGCTGGCCATAATTACCATGAATCTTCCATGCTTTTTCCTGGATAATCTAAAAAAAGAACAGCAAGAATCGGAAGATTATAACTTAGGGAATTTTTTAATTAAATGTGTAATTGTTTTGTCTTTTTTTAACAAGGATTTACGACTATTGTACATCGATTAATAGAAATGATATTAAAATACATATTTTTTTATTCATGTTTAAAATCTTTTGCACTAATGTGCTTTGATTTTTAGAAATAATAGAAATTAACAAGTTTTGATTGATAAATCTATTTTCTGAAATACATATCGGAAAATTCGGAAATATAATACTCAACAATCACATTTATTTTTATTTAGTTTATTCGTACGCACGTCCGTTAACACAAAATGTAATCGTCGGAACTTCGCGCAACACAATTGGCTTACACAGCGGACACATGCTTTCTTTATTCACAAGAGTCTTGTGTGTAAACCTCGTGCAAGGAGCGGCGTGAGGTTTCGGGGGTTGGTCGGACAACGGCATCATAAGTCGGGAGTGGTTTGAGGGCTAGGTGGGTTGCTGGGGTGGCGAGGGTCCCTGGAGGCGGCGGGCTAAATATATCCACCCCGGACAACCCTCGAGGGAGAATGTCAAGACAACATGGCCGACGCCCGTCATCCCGTTAGCTCCCTGTGTGTACAGTAGTTCGTGTTCGGCTATGCTGGGGAAGAACGTCCAAAGATTGCGATGTCACGCCGCCAAATGCAAGTCAAATGATCGCAAATACCGCAAAACTCTCAACGTGCGGTTCTCAACGTTTCCTATGTATATAATGTGCCTTTTCTCTCGCGGTCTTTTTCTTCTCTTATCGTAAATCAAAACGGGCGCATTTATTTTGATCGATGGCGGGCACTTCATGCGCGAGCGGCGTTAAACGCTTTTTCCTTTCTGCCGGTAGCGCTGCGAGATTATGTTCTCGAGTCACGGATGAGTGCAATCGCGAGGCGGAGACCGTAAAAAAAGACCCCGTCGGCAAAATTTACATTATTGCCCCGGAGACCATTTAGGTAATCTCGGAATTCATCGCTCGCAATCGGATTTCAAAATAAAAAGAGGCGGAAGCGAGAGATCGCGATGCGGGTGGAGCTCACCAATGGAGTTACGTTTCGCCTTTTCGGGAACGCTCTTGCTGCTCGATCGTCGTCGTCGTCGTCGTCATACGGCATATATCATGTACCGCCATTGTCTCTCGTCGTCGCGCGAACGAACGACGATTGCAGGAAAGGGCAAAGAAATATATAGCACGGATTAAAAGTCACAGTAAAAGTAGTCTGCGTTGAACAGCGAGAAAGATCGAGAAGAGCACCGCGTGATGGTGGTCGCGGCGGTGGTGGCGGCGGCAGGAGGACGCGAGGGTCGAAATTAGCCACCCTCAGGATTACCTTGAATTAACAAATTGAAAAAAGTCACCTTACCCCACCGGGCTCTTAAAGGTGCCCGTCCCGACGCTCGGTTCACGGGTGCATCGAGCGTCGTTCTCGTGCTCCTTCGGCTTAAAGCACGATCTTCGCCGGGATATCGGACCAACAAATTCATGCAAATACTACTTGGCTCCGCCGCGGTTGCGATACTGTCCCTGTCTGTGTATCTGTGTCCCGTGTGTATCTGTGTTGGTATAGCCGCTGGTACAGCGATAACGCCGCGTATACAGCGCGGCATTATACACGATACCTACGCGGCGATGCGCTTAAGCACGAGCGACACGAACAAATTCCCCATGACGATTTTGATAGGGGACTTTGCGCGTTATTGAAGCGCGTTAAATTTTATGGAACACGCGGTCGCGCAAAACGCCGGATGGTGATGCGATGTTTAATCCACTCCATGATTGGGCTGGAAAAACTGCGGACATTAACCAAATGAAATTAACGAGAAAAATCCGAGGCTCTTTGGGGATAGAGAGATTAATCGTTTTTTGGATAAAGAGAATAATTTTACTTAATAACTTAACTTTCATGTTATGATTGTATCAATCGGCGTTCTCCTTCTTTAAGAGATTTAACGTAATCAAATTATGTAACGACTAAATCTAATATTTTTAGATAATTTGAAATAATTTGAGATTCATCATAATTTAAGATAATTTGAGATTTATAATAATGTGCAAGAAAAATTGCATTCATGTAATGACAATGATTGCCATTTGAATTGTTAATGCCTGAAAATTTATTTCGCGAAGCGCTGAAGAAAGCGCTCACATGCGCTATCACGAATATTACACTGCAGACATATCTTACACGCTGCACGGTCACATTTTGCTCAATATATTACAAAGACACATGTACGAGGCTGTGAATGGCCACCTACAATGCAGACATACGTATACGTCTCCCAGTCATAGTCCGCGTTTCGGAGCCACTTAACGTTTTACTGCCTCTTCTCAGTATCTATCGTTATCACCACACACACGACTGTTACGCGGAAACGTTAACGAACACGCAGACGCTTACTACATCTCGCGCGATCGTAAAAAGTGATATATTTTCATCGGTCTCCAGGCGGAGGCGACGTCTGCGCTAATTGCTATTAATTGCACGTCTACGACGCGGTTAACGAGGAGACGCGGTGTTTTTATTCGACCGAATATCGAAGGCATTAGCAGGCTCTTCCTCCTTGAGGGGAATAACGCGTTCCTGGATTTTCCTCCTCATAACTCTGTACGTACAAGTAAGCGTGAGCAACAACCGATGCGCCGTACAACCGTTGTGCGCGGGGCCTTGCCGCGATACGTGCCGCGACTGCGGAATCTTTTTCGTGAGGCCGGCATGAAATAACTGCATCGGCGAATTGTCTGCATTAAATATTCAAAGGGGAGGTGAGGGACCAACGAGATGGCTACGCGTGCGTATATATTACGTACACCCTAAGCCGTTATCCGTTCCAGAAAGTGGTGAGAGGCTGGGTTTTCTTCTCTCTCGATTTCCTTTCGCTCTGCAGTCACTCTTGAGCCGCCGATACGCCGATCGATCCCAGCCGGACAGAGACAAATGCCGGATCGAAAATTCGATGGACCGGCACAATTCGGAAACTGAATTCCCACGCACATGCGAATCTCGTTGCGTGTGCACGTGTATTTTAATCATCGCGGGCTTCCGTCCTTCTTCTCGAAAAACTCGATAGAGGGAATAAACAAGTATACTCGGAGAAAGATACTTGACGTGATATTATTAAAGATACAACGCAAGCCGAGTAAGATAATACGAAGGAAACAACCCGAGTCGAAATTTTAGTTCTACATTGAACCTCGAATTCTTCATTTGAGGCGTTATTCAGCGTCTATTTAGCTACTACTTTAACACTAAAATATGTCCGAAATTTCCTTTTTTGCCGCTAGAGCGTCAAAGCAGGTTACGATCAAGATTATAGCCGAATGTTGCAGGGTCAAAATAGCATCTTAACATCTGTTTGTAGGAGTTTGAGTTTCAATGTTTTTTAGGTTCTATTTTCCTAAAAGTAGGTTCGTACGACTGCTAAAAGCATTCAAGTAGACGCAAAATTTCGACTTGGGAAGACACTGGTATGTTCGGTATCGTTACTTTCGTATTGACAAAGTGTGAGTGCCTGTAAAATTTCGTTTGCTGATAAATCAGCGGTACGTGATCCATCGATCATGATATCACGCAACATTGCACAGACGTGTCGAGGACTCTCCTTCGCGTCGATACGATTTCGATCTGTAAAGGGGCGAAGTGGCCAGGGTTCGTGAGGAGTGCTGAACTATACGTGAAATCGCCCGTCGAATCGTGAGGGAAACACAGAGGCGAGCGATGGAGGTGGAAAACGAGTGAGTGGCCATAAACTCGGGTGTCGTTTGCGTTTTCTATTTAGCCATTTCAGTTCGCCCCACCTACCGTTCCTTTTACAGTCTTTTTCCGTTGCTCTCTTGGTGTCGTCCCAACAGACGAGCGACTCGAATTGAATTCCATACGATTCGGGTAGTTGGATTTACGTTGATACCGAACGCGCGCGCGCACACGCCATTCTCCGTCGTTGAACTCATCTGGCATAAGCGGATGGAAGGCGTGTCGATGCTTCGATTGATACCGTTCGATGCAACATAAATGAGTCAGAGGATTGGTTCCGACATACGTGCAGCGTCCGTTGTTCACAAGAAAATATTTAACGATCGACGAATATTTAATGTGTCTCGTCCACCGGAGCCCGTCGCCGGAAATTTTGATCGATTTCACGTCGATCTGCCTCACGGAATTGTGGAAGGCGTAGGCGGCAAATTCGGCAAATTCGGCGGGATGAAAAAAGGTCTGACTCGACGGTGTGTTTCCTGCCAGTCCTTTTTCAGCGTGCATGTAGGTACGACGGAGTCTTCGATTGGTACCTATTTTCGTGGGACGAGCATGTACGCAAGGGTGCCTATCGGGAAAGCGCCGTTCGCCGTACATTTATTGCCTCCGCCACCTTCCGCGCTTTCCCCAGGGTTACGACGTTATATTTGATATTGGATAGACTCCGTATACGTATCATTGGCGTCGTAAAACCTGCCGTAAATAATATTAAATAAATGTAATACGCCCGGTAAAATGCCGCTTAGCCCGACTCGTCGAAGTCGTCGTACGACGCGACGTATCTCGTATATGGAAAGTTTAATATTTCCGTTCCTAGGAGAAAGTGAGGGAGTTTACTATATCGTATAAAAAAACCCCAAGTGCTACTATACGTTCTTCTTTTTTTTTACGTTTTATTACGCGCACGGACAACGTAGACTGCAGGTTTCGCTCGCGCGCAGTGCCTGTGTTTCATCTAAAAAATACTCTTGTCCCGTTTTTCCCTCCATACAAGTCTACTTTCATTTCGAGATGGAAGATAGATAGCAAGTACGGAATACAGCTACGTTATTCCTCGCGTACTTACGACAATGAGCTACATGCTACACTTGTCTTACGGTATTATGGACTATAAACCTCAGAGTAAAGCGATATGGATCAAGAAATGATTAAGTCTGAATAAATGCGCGAGTGCGATAAGAACAGTTAATAATGCAATTTTAACCATTTATCACACAAAAAGCATATAATAATTTTTATATAAAATAAAAATAAAATTTTAGATAATTTGATTCAGTTGAGATCAATTCTCTTTAAATGTCAATAAAGTAATAAAGATATATTTTCTTATATATAATTTTCTTCTTTGATTAGATGATGGAAGATCACAGCAATCTCTGAAGATGAACGAGACGAAACATAGACATATTTATAGCCATCGTAAAGCTCGTCGGTTAATTGAATGTTGAAGCAAGTCTGATACGTATAATGGCTCAGAAGAGACCTGGATACGAGAATCACGGTATCTTCTGTTCTTACTATTTTATTTTCACCTTATTATGATAAAATTTACACCACAAATGACAATATGACAAATCGACAATAACATTTCCTTCTTCAGAGAATATCGTACTTTTCATGCATAAATGTCCTTACAAGTAGCGAAAACATTTCAAGCATAGTCTTGCTCGCTATTCAATTCCAGAGATGGTGGACCAGTCACTCATAACGACTCACGTTCGCAGGCCGCCTGCGGAGCGAAGATCCGCTGCAGTTTTCAAGACACAATCGTGCATTTCCATTTTCCGTGAGATCTTCGCTGCACCGGCATACGGTATCGCGCTGAGCTCGTAGTCCGCGCGGAGACTCACGCCACTACATCTTAGGTATGAGGTAGCGTACGCTAAAGGGCACGTACTACCATAGCGGCAGTGGAGTCGTGAAAAAAATCATGTATCGTCAAAACGAATCGTGTCGGGGAGCCCGTGGCTAAGTTTCCTTGTACATACGAACGTTCGGACGAGAATACCGACATTAGACCACGGATACGTCGTGGTACTCGCCGTACTTCGCCGTGGAAGGATCGTACAAGCTCCAGTCTCCTCGTTAATTGCCGATATAATTTGTAATTCGAGAGACGGCAAGGGAAAGAGGGAGAAAGGGAAAGATAAAGATAGACATAGAGAGTGGAACGTGGAGATGCTCTCCTCGCGAAAGGAAACGAGCGTCGTGCACGGACCCCGAAAGGAAATGCCTTTTGAGCGCTAGAACCAGATCACGTGGACGAGCGGGGCGCCTGGCGTTTTCCTGGCGCGTTCACCCGCCGGAGGACTGCATTTCGCTGGCAGCCGCATTTGTCAGGAGGCGTCAAAACCTCGTGACAACCAAACGTTCCTCTTTCGACGCATTCGCCTCACACTAAACGTAGCTGATCGTCGCCTATGTGCGAGGACGACATCGTCACCCGCTGGGAAATTAGCTGTTAAGTGTTTTATGTATCCGGGAACGAGACACGCACAGGACCGGCGTCACGTGGCTGGTTTTGTGTGAAGCTCGCAGGGTGCATGTTACTGCGAACTGAAAGTATCGTCGAGTTGTCGTTGCAGGAAAGTACTGTGACCAAATAGTAACTTGTTTCGTGTTGCACAAAACATTCATGATTCTATTCATGAATAAGGCGCATCGAAAGGGTCAAATTTTCATTTTAGAAATAAAAACAGTACTTTATATAATCACCAGCGTGCCTTATAATACGTGATCGCAAAGTTCTATCACAAACTGCCAAGAAACGCCCCATGTATCTCTGCGAGCTTTCGATATAGTCTTCATCACATGATAACAGTGCCACGTTCCACTATACTTTAGGTTTCTCCGACGTTAATCTTTTTGCCTTTTTTCACCGCCCTGCAATGTGCGTCTGGCAGCCGCGGGCGACCAGATCTCGTCACCAGATGCCATCTGAGTCGCCCACCTCGATAACGGACGCTGGTTAAATGCCTCATAACTAACTCAATCTGGGGCTTCCTAATTAAATATCTATCGTTTAATTAAGAATGATTTACGGACGGCAGTCAGTCAGTCAGTCAGCGAATCGGCCAACCAGCCGGCCGGGTTGCTAGTCCGACAAGCACTGCTTGTACCATTCCATGTGTCTCGGCAATCAATGCAGGAATTATCCTCATTAGGTCGATCCTCGATCCGCGTTCTCCGGGTTTGCTTCCACTCGCTTCCAACTTCTCCTCGCGAGGACTGGAGAGAGAAGCTTGAGAGAAAGAGAAACGACAGGCAAAGAGGAAAGATAAGAAAAGACAGAGGAGAGAAGGTGCAGAGAAGTCGAGGACGAGGAGGAAGACGGGATAAGCTATTAGATCGAGAGCTGGTTGCGTGCAGCTCGAAGAAAAACTGGAAATCTGTGGCTCTCTTGACGGGCCGGAGGATCCCTGAACGGGGAGGGAACCGAGGGGAGACAGCTCTGGAGGGTACCGTAGGGCCCTCCGCGTCTTCCCTTCCTTCCTCGCTTCCTCCTTCCTCTGTTCCTTCTCTTTGGCAAAAAGGAGTCGTTGACTGCGAGTGACAACTTAGCGAGCCGGAGCTCACCTCGCCATCCAGTTGCTCGGCCACACACAGACTGTCCCGGCGTTATGACACGTCCTTTCCTGCGATAAAATTCCGCGAAGGATCGCTCGAGAGGAGAATTTCCTTCGTCGGAATCGCTAGGCGCATCCCGGTTATTAACGCAAGGTACTCCAGCCATATCATAGAAATCGATGTATTTTATTTTTTAAAACCTGAAGTGCTTGTTTTTTATCATATATCATGAATCCTACCTGTCACTTGCTATCGTGTCGCTCATTATGAATAAAAAAGAGCCTATGAATCATACTTCAACAACTATGATCAGATTTAAAAAAATTGCGATTAATATCTCGCAAAATACACGAAGGACGAAGTAGTCACCAAGCCAAGATCGATGATGGATACTCTTCTATCAACGCGAATACTCGACTCCACGCGTCTCTATCAGTCATATGGTCACACAAAAATATAGGTAAGAGCAGCTAACACGGCCATATGTCGGACGCGGAGAAGCTCGCGTTTACGTTACGACGTGCAGTCGCCCTGGGCGACAGGGGTAGCGGTTGAAATGCGCTTTATACCCTCCGAATTTCGGTCCCTCTAGCACGTACACACACGTACATTCTTCTTCTCTCCTCCTCGCTCTCCCAGCTTCTCTTTCACTCCATGTATACGTTTGCGCGAACGAGCAATGTACACACGTATGCAGCCTCGTTATATGTGTGTAGGTGAATATATATGTTAGATCGCTCTCTCTCTCTTTTTCTGCGCACTTTTGTCCCGCTACCGCCGCAAGAGCAACGGATAATGTTATTTTGATTTACATATATATATATATATATATATATATATATATATATATATATACATACGCGTCCGACTATCCCCGACTCCCGATACAGGCAGCGAGCGATGCCGGCGATACCGCGCGACATTTTGGCATCGCTTCACGAATTTTTCCTCCCGCGCGCGGCTCATGTTTATTCCATAAGGTAATCGTACTATGATGTTTCAACGAATTCCATACAGCGTCTCGGCGGCGCGGCTTGCCGGACTCGAGATGCAAACGTGCGCTTCATCTTACGCTTAAGTTCCTAAATCCCGATACCGATACAAATATAGATGAAGACAAAGGCAATGCAGGGATAACATCGCGATATGCCGTATTCCGCTCGAGAAGTTAAATGCACCGCATGCCCGGCACACTTTGTTCCACGTCTTCGCTTTTCTTCAGAGAGAAGTACACGGGAGAGAGAGAGAGGTCTTTCTCGATTTAGTTTCACGACCGGTTTCGGACGATGGCGACTACGGATTGAGCGGTTACTGCGGTGCGTAAATGGACGTAACGCGAAAGTTTACCAGATGGGATTCTGGTTAGCCTGATCCGTCTAAGTCCGTCGAGGGGGCTTCGCGCGGAATGTCCCGTAATTGATAGCGAGCACACTGGGCTCGATGAGCCGTAGGAAAATAATAAGCCGTTGTAGTAGCTCGGTAGTACGTGGTATTATTGGCTCTTTTGGGGGGGGGGTGTTGCTCGGCCGTCGTTGCAGGGAGGGGTGGCGCGGCACAATGTATGCACCCTCTCGCATGCACTACCATGCTCGGATATCTCGGTCTTAGGGTGTGTCGGATGTCTATATTCGCGTCGAGTACAACGTCTCGGTTCGATAAACTCTCTCCTATTCTCTCCATTACTCTCTCTCTCTCTCTCTCTCTCTCTCTCTGTCTCTCTCTTGCTTTCCCTGACAAGCAAACGGTCAGGTAGCGGCGTATTAGCACCAGCGATTTTATGGTAATCGCGTGAATGTATAAAATTAGCACTGCGAGTCAATTTTCAAACAGCTTCCTCCATGTTACTTTTAATCTATGAGGATTTTAGTAATATTGTACATGTCTTAAAGAATATAAAAATATTTACACTTTCTATAAAATAATTTATTATATTGATGCTATACTGATGACTTTGGAATGTTTTCAAAGCTACAGATGTTCTTTGGAAGCGTCAGCATGTATCTTATGCAAAGATATACATTATGTGTTTTGAATTTTTACTAATTACACTTTAACAGAATTATTATCAAGTACGAAGCTTTGTAAATTCTTGTATTTTAAAGAAACATTGATTACGCATCTTCATCTTTAGCATCGGGAATACGTTAGCTATCCTAAATGCAGTACGGATGCGGAGACTCTGGGGAGGAATCTCGTGCAAGCGGAATCAGGACTAAATTGCTCGACGAGGCATGATTTAATGATGTGACTATATTGTGCGCCCGCGTCTCCGTGTACGCGACCGCGGGAGCTAGCTAATGGAGAACGTAGCGCGGTTCCAATATGAAAAGAATTATTTCAACTGTTCGGCAGGGAGGAATTAATGACCAATCGTACATCTTCTAGTCGGTCGTCGAGAAAGCGGAATCGGGAATAATTTATCGCACGGCGTATATACGTGGGGTTCCGATATTTTCCAAGTTGGGGCCGCTGGACCAAGTATAAGCGATCGAAAGTCCCGATGCAATTGGAAACCGGTTTCGTGTGGCACATTATTTTTTCGCCCCTCGCACTGCGGATGCGTCTCGTCACTGTAGTTGACTGATTGGTCGCGACGTGCCTCGTTTCAGACGCTACATTGTGATTATCCAGTTGCAGAGTGCAATTACAGATCAATTTTTTATGGATTAATTACGATAATTACCTCAGATAATTTTAATCGAAGAATCACATCAGATGTAAACACAAATAAGAATGGATTTGACTTGTCAGTAAGGTTCTTAACGCAACTTGCTTGCATTTACGGAGTTTTGTAGATTATAGATTCATTGATAATCGACTCGACGATACAAGAAATTTATTCACGTATTGTCGCAATTTTTTTAGCATAATACAACTCGCGACGATGTGATCATAAGATTCTGCGTCGTAATTGAATTCTGACGGGTCCGAATGAGAGAATAGAAACGTTCCATGGTTGTGCAAGGGACGGGGCGCGCTCGATTAGATTTGGGCGGATTAGCCAATCAAAAACTCCAATACGACAACCCCTCCACAACTAGCAGTGACATTTGATGCTGCAGGCGCTCTATTAGATTTGCGCCGTCGCTAACGCGATACGGAATCGAATGATCCATGCTCTCTCGAAACGATTGTCAGTACGAGCAATCCGGCTTATCTTCAATAAGCTTCGGATTCGCGCGAGTTTTATAAATGATGGAAGAACTCAGGAAAAATTACATTAAACATTGAATAATCTGTACATCCGGCAGTAGTAGCAAATTAATAACCGCTTCTAACCGTTCGCTCTCGTAAAGCTTTGCTAATTATGTCGTTATTTTTATTAATTTGTCAATTAATGCAACGATCAAATTTTTAACCTGATAACTTTCCGTAATTAATAACAGAAGGAAAAATAAATTCGAGATTGCGTGAAATGACTCCATTCTCGACTACCTGATTCGTTATCGTTAAGCGCTTTAATTCACAATTTAATAGGTGCCTTCAAATGTACTCGCATGTTGCAAAACCAACTGACCGAACTATAAATAACGAACGCTTGCGCTGATAACAACTGAATCGCTCGCAGTATGCTATCAGAATGCCCACCAACGTGCTATTATATTCTTCACGAATATACGCTATAATTGACACCGCGAGTACAATTGACAAATCCAATTCGAGGTACGATGCGCGTCGTCCCGATATCAAAGGTGGGCAGGGAAGGTGCGTGAAAGCGGTCGCGTCACGCGAGATGCACGTTCGTTTACACGGGTGTGGCGAGAATGAGTGGTCGCGCGCAATTAGCTTCTTATCTTTCCCTCCGGGAGGGGGTGAGTATAGGGGTGCACGGGCTGCCACGAGCCACCGTCGGTGCGGCTCGACCGACTCGTTTACGCCTCCGTTTTTTGCGGAGTGCGCCTCGTAGCGCGCGCTCGGCGCCACTTGGAACCACCGTCGAAACTTCGACTGGCTTTCCGATTAGCATGCTAATTGGCTCGGCAACCCTTTAAACGGCCACTTAAAAAAATTAGGGGCTGCGATCGCCCGCCACTCGGTACTGCGAGCCGATGTGGTCGCGGGCTGATTTTAATTGGCGAAAGCTTTCGATTCGCTTGTTTTTGCCTGGTTTAATTAGTCCGTGGCTGCAAGGAAGGCGCTCGTGCAATCGGAATGTTCAACCGCAGAAGGGCACGCTCTTGCCTACTTAGGAACAATAATAAAACGTGAATTGATATCGCACATTACGTGTATACCGTGATATAATGTTATTTTACTTGTTCATCTAATTTTTATATAGATGGAATAATTCATTTTTATGCATCGCGATTACTGAGTATATATTTCATCGTGTATTTATATACATTTATCTAAATAAATATATGAATGAAACGGATAAAGTTTTTAGTGAACATAAACATCATTGAATTTTTTATTTCAGAAGTTAGGAATATTAAGTAGATAGGCAATACTTGTTTTGAGCATGTATTGATAACAGACAGAACGCGAAATAAATCTATGCCATCTGCTACAAGTACGCGGTGCGCATCATTGTCAGTCGCGTTCATCGTTCGTCGGTACCACATGTACAAGGAAACTCGATCTTGCGCAGCAAGATACCCAACACTCAAACCCCGCCGTAGCATCCGCCCCGCGGGTAACAAAAGGGCAAAAAGCGGTCCACTGTCGGACCCTTTCGATCTCTCCCTTCCTTCTTCTTCGGGAGGAACAATTAACCAAATTTGCATTATATCTCTATCGAATTACCAGATCCGTATTATCGATAAAATTGGCAATTTGGGGTGAAGCCCTGCACGAGATCTAAGATCAGAGACGCCTGTTCATTTCGCGCGCGTCGATATTATTTCCTTCACCCTCTCTCAGCCCATATAGTCATCGTAATATTTTTGTTGTGCCATTCACAAAGCATTTTATTCCTATATATTATTCTCTCTAAAAATACAAAATAATTTTACGATTATTTTATAAATTCTTTTTTCCTCCCTTAAAATACCTCGAAAAGAATTAATATTCGCATGCATTAATGTTATAACTAGCCACCTGCGTACTCCTATCGATATTACTATCATTCAGAAGTATCGATCAAAATTTCCCGGGAGCTTCTATAAATAATAAAAAATTGTTCCGCGCTTTCGTGCGTAGGGACGTTCCCCGCATAGGACGGAATAGGGTCTCGATAACGATAGCCGACAGCGCTGACGATGCGAGGAGGGACTAGCCGGGGGTGACAGAACGATTGTAGCGTCACCAAGCCGTAGTGGTGTAACTTGACACCCAGGGTATACGCCCCTCTTGCACACGCCGTTGAACGAACGCGTCGCTATCGCGGACGAGCCACGGTCGTTCGACACCGCGTGCTCATGCACGCGTGCACTCGTGCGCAACGAATTAGTCATGGCCAGGCCATTACAGATAATAATGTAAAAGACGCGCATAACTAGCATCGCGGAATTATTATGACCAGGCCGGCTTGGCAGCGACTTATCGCGCTAATCGGCGCGACCGCTCGCGATTCTTCCTATTGTTTCGTCGGGTCGTTGATCGATATCGTCGGTTGATTAGTCACGATTGGTGTCCATGTAAGTTACAACGTCGCGGCGAGATAAAAATCAGCTTGCCACGAACGACGAGTTTTCGCGGTCGGAGCGAGCGCGACAAGGAATCCATTTGAATAATGTAACGTCTGTGAACACGCGGCAGCGACGTTTGATGCGGGGAAAACTCACGCCGCGGCCGGTTCGATAAGAAGCACATGTAAAACAGAGTGAGCTAAGAGTCACGTATGCATATGTAATAATATAACGTAAAAGTGGCGTCGAACATTTGTAGCGCACGCTCTCATGCGAGAACGTAGCATCGCGCGCAGCGCAAACTTACTAAGCGAGCAAACGATTTCTTTCGGGCTCTCGCAAGCGCATAATTCCCGATCCCCTAATTCCACATCTTTTGTCCGAGCTGGTGCCTATCCGCCCCCGTTTACGTCTTCCTGTTGGAGAGACGCCGCGCGCCCGACCTAGCCCGGCACATTAGCGATAATGTATGCACGTAGCTGCAACAAATGCCGCATAAACGGTAGCGCAATCCACGTGGCGGCGTAGGCGCAGAAGGGCACAGATGGTCGCCCCAGGCACTTACCAGTTACCACCCCGGCGCGCTGCCCCCTCCGGTCAAAGGGATCTAAGGGGCCTTGGCTGGCCACTAACCGTATTTATTCACGGGGGTGGCTGAATTTACCGAGCTACCGGTGGATAAGTCGTTGCCCTAGCTCGAGGACCGTCTTAGCAGCACGAGTGAACGCTTTTAGCAGTCCGAAGAATGTTGGTCGATTAACGAACACATACTACTACCTGTATCTTCGTGCAAAAAATTTGATGTCTCTTGAAAAGTATTTTATTTGTAGGAAATTTTCAAATCTCCTCAGATCTCGTTCCTAGCACGTTTTAAAATTGTAATCACTAAAAAGATAAGGGATTCGAAAGATATCTTAGGATAAGTTCTGTTTAGCGATCGCATCGATGTAAATGTCACTCTGTTTTTGTTGCTTACTGAATATTATAGTCGACGCTGGTTCCAATTGGAACTTGCTTCTAATTCTCCGTTCGAGCAATCGTAATTTCGTCGAACGACAAAGACATGTCCGACGCATAATCATTTTGCGTCTGCAGACGTTTGCGCATACGTATATAAAAGAATTTGGAGACGTAGTTCGTTATTTACTAACGGTAGGACAGTTATGAGAGAGACAAATATTAAAGGAAATATCTGTACACCAATGCGGTCTATCGCGTGCTGTTTAGTCTCACGCCTGTATGCGAATGTACGTGAACGCACACGAGTACGCCGGAGGATTCATGGACTGCGTCTCGTACACACATACAGGCATACGCGCGCCAGATCACCGGCAAGTGGTCCGAGCAACAGATAAGTTTGATTTATTTTAATTTCTCACCGGCAAAGCGCGCGCGGGACCGTTGGTGCGGATTCTCTGCGCTCGGGTGAATTATTGCGAAGTTATTTTCGAGTTCGTATTGATTTACGAGCGGCTTTCGGGAGCATCGTGTGCACTTTATCGTTGTTAAAGGCGGGTCGGACAGGTACGTGGAAATGCGAAGGACTCGTCAAAATTCCAGTGACCGAACTTAATCAAAGAAACATTTTATCGCGGATTTTTCATGGAGGTGAAATTCACATAGTTTATCGTTGATCGATCGGTGTACCAATTTGCTTTGCCCTATATTTCGCATACTTTATTTCTCACTTCGCAGATTGTCGCAAAGTTGTCGCGAGTTAACTTGGAGGTGTATAGAACGCGAGAAGTTACTTATCCTAGCCAACAAGTCCGAGTACGAGCAGCTCTAGCGGTGGATGGTGTGTTAGTTGTATCGTTGTTTGTAACATTAATCATGGAATCACCCTTTGCACGCGGTCCATGGGTTCGGTCGACGAACGTGGCTACGTTGCTATCGTTTACTACAGGTTTAGCCGCCGGCCGTGCTCGTGCAACCAAACTTGGCGAGTACTCGATCCGTACACAGTACGCGATAAAAATGAACATTCTATAGATCGCACACACGTACAGTATTCCATGTATTGCTAGAGGAATGCATCGCGAGCTCATTTTTCAGCTTTGCTTTAGGCTTCGTGAAATTCTGTATCACGCAGCAATTTTCACTCATTGAGGAAGTAATCATCAATTTTCGTTTATTTCATAATGTGACAAATCTGCATTATGTTAAATTACCAGGGCAGAATACAAAAAACGATTTTTCATCATCGTCGAGTGACTAAGAATTGCCAGGATAATTTTTGTATGCTTTCGTTTATAAATGGAGTTCGTTGTAA
Source organism: Ooceraea biroi (assembly GCF_003672135.1). Taxonomy (NCBI): domain Eukaryota; kingdom Metazoa; phylum Arthropoda; class Insecta; order Hymenoptera; family Formicidae; genus Ooceraea; species Ooceraea biroi. The sequence continues at coordinate 4,556,524 of NC_039507.1, forward strand.
ATATTAGTGTGAGACAGCAAAGCATCCGAACATGAATATTAATATTATAGTTGAAGCTTAGCGACTTCATGGCGCGCTTTCCACGTCAGGAATGATTCCGTCAAGATTCCTCTTCATGATGAATCTGTGAAGAGGTTCTTAGTCGGCGCGTTATGATATTGTCGCTGGCAATTTTTCTTTCCGTCCAGCGACCTTAATTTTCCTCACAGCCAGGACTCGTCTTGCGTCATTTGGTAGGCAAAGTAAGCGGAGAATTAATCGGGACTTAATTACCAGGTTAGGCGGATACTTGTTGCAGTGAAGCGAAGGCGCCTACCGTAGGAGGCGCGTGAGGGTGCCGTAGCGTAATAAGATTCTCTTTAATGGCATTACACGCCTCATTGGGACTTGCCAAGTCCGAAGTTCGTGCGACTTTACGCCGTGTTTGACTTAACCGGAAGTTACAGCCTGCTACTCGCCCGGCTGACTGCATAGTCGAGCAAAGTCGAACGTCGGTTTCGAGCCTCTCGAAGGACCAAGAGTTACGACGAAAATAAGTCGTTAAAGTGATTCTTGCAGCCCTTTTTAATTACGTCATTCTTGTTAATCATGAGCAAAGCCTCTTAGGATAATTTGTCATAATTATATATAGTTAAATTTTAGTCTTCTACTTCTCATACTGTTATAAATTTGTATTTTTATCAGGTACTTTAATTTCTGTTTTGTTTTTTTTTATAGTAATACATATCTTCATATATTCATAAATTTTCGTGGAGATAGAATTTCTTGAATTCTTTATAATTAATTACAAGTCATTAGTGATGATAAATGTCTTTATTCGTCATCAGTGTCGCATTACCTTCTTGTGACTTCTTTTCGAGCTTCAGCCGCTTGACTTCAAAGGTATATATAACAAATTTCTCAGCACCGTCTGTTACGTACAGCGGAAGAAACAAAACGTAAAGCGCTTTTAGACAACCGAGCGAAAAAGGACGTCAACGCCCTGATTAATTACACCAGCGGAGTATCTTGGACTGATCCGTGGCGCCACAAGAACCAGTCATTTCTTCATCGGTCGGCCATTAATTACGGCGTCACTTGAATTTCCAACAAGCATGCCCACCAACGAAGGAGATCCAACACTTATCCCGACATCGTGATCCGCTGAGCGACTGTCGGTAGGCGCGAAGAAGTTCTGCACGATGCCGATGCTCGTTCGTGAATTGCTGACGCAAAAACGCACTTCGGGGGAAATCAGGTGTCGAATCGAACAGTCGGTGAACGGTCGCGCATCCCGATCCACGAGATAGCCCCTGGATGGGCCTTAAACAGGCTTTATCCGAAGTCAGCGACCGTCTCTGAAATCTCCGTAGGAAGTCCGCGCAAGAAACATTTAACACACATTTAATAGCTTAATTTATAATTCTCGGCGGCGCGAGAAGAAATCTCATGAAAGATCCTGCATAGAACGAGGACAGAGCGGGCGGGTACAGAGAAAGACGCAGAGAAAGATAGAAAGAGCGATCGAGAGATGGACGAGTACGATGATGAAAGAAATGTGGATAAGTGGAAGGCAAAAGAAGAAACGGGAGGTAGGAGACGGCGAAAAACGGACGCGAGGAGAAGGTCGGACGCAGGGACGAAGAAAGGTGGAGGGACGCGGCGAACCCCGAGGAGCGCGCGCGTCCCCGAGAAGAAGAGGAATAAAGAGCCAGCGGGAAGAAGCTAAAACGGAAGGAATGCTGCCGGCGCTGCCGCGTGCACCGATGCCAATGATTCGACAATGCGCTGCGGTGATCGCGGGGATGCTTTATATGGAGCGTTGTCCCCGTGGGTGGTCCCCCGTAGGACGTCTCGCCAGGCGTCATCGCGGATTCTCCCGAGTGATCGGCCACGGCGTTGAGAACCACCGATAGTCAACCTAGAAGACGACGGAGAGTGAGATCGAGCCGCGACGCGGGCTGAATCACTCATCACACTTATAGTATCGTATTCGTCGTCGTCGTCGTACAGCGTACGCAAGCTACTCCAGAGACGAGCTATTAACTTGCCAGTACTGGTACATTCCGCCGTTCTACAAGGTTACATTATTTGTTACAACGTTGCCTATCCAGGTTGGGTCATTCTTGTGCATTTCATCGACTGTGTACCGTTCGAAGCTTTTACTAATGCTTTATTGGGGCTTTAATTTCCTGGAAGATGGAGTGTACAGGCATCGTCGCTGACAAGTTTGCGTAATGATAAATAATGTATCGATACATGTGATTTTCTTGTAAGCAAGTTTAAAACGCTGAAAATCTAAGAAATAATCTCTGAAAGATGTTGTTAAATTTGGGTTATTTCAGATGTAATCCAACTATCCAATATTTATGTAATTTCTACGTTGTAGATGGTGCAAAACACATAAGCAATGTTCCTGTGACAATTATAGCGCGATGCAAAACAATAGATTTTCTTAGACATTTTTTTCCGAGGACCACCGTACATTGAGTCCCGAGGAAGGGAGAAGAGAAGAAGGAAGGAAGGAAGGAAGGAAGGAGGAACGAAAAGAAACCCAACGAGCACTGGTCGAAGCTATTCTCTGAAATCCGGCGATTCTTTCGGGCGTCTTCGGAGATGATATTTGCTCGGATCAATCCATAAGGTCGCCATGGCAACCGGTCAGCCTGGTTTGTCCACCCCCGACGGCCGAAGTCTGGAAAGCCAGTCGGCCCAACGAATGGGCGAATGTACCCGGGGGTGCGGTACTGATGGCCAGTTGTCCGAGAGCGAAGCCACGAAGGGCGGGCAGTAGGTCCCGGTATATTTTCTCCTTTCGAATCGACGAAGATGTTGCGTTTGTATCGCCAACCCCGAACAAAAACGTAGGAAGTCCGCCTCGCGATTTACCTGCACGCAATTTCCAATTCTCACGCAGTATTTGCATATTGGAGCCGCAAAATCCCGGCACGAGCAACGTATTCATGAGGTTTGCCCACGAAACTGTCCACGTAGCTTGTCTCTCCCTCATACGTAGATCCTCCTTCTTTCGTGGCTATCCATCACTCTCTGTTCGAGAAACTATTAGATTTGCAGATGCAAATGATGAGAAGATTCTCTGATGGTAACCCAGTTTGCGTATTAAAAACAATTTTAGGTGCGGAATATTGCATAATATAAATATAATATTTCAATCACAATCCTTGGCATGTTCTATGCAATATGTTCCTTTCAGAACGTTGCTTTATACGTTGACACTTCATATCCAGTCAATTTACTTCTCACGCGTACGAGAATGCACCGTGATCGACGAGAGGCAAGTGGCTCGCGCGTTTCCGTAGCTTCTCGAATTTCGTGTAAAGCGACGGCTTCTGGATCCCGTCAAAATGAAATTAGGCAACGCAGGCGTCCGGAGAAGCGGGAATGCTCACGAAACGCGGCGATGGCGGCGACAGATGCGACAGGCTATCCTCCCCGCATCTATCGTTCGTGAGAATATCCGCAAGTATTCTACATGCAAATTTATAGAGATCCTTCGGACACCGGCGCTTCGAAGGGAGATGTATTCCCGAAGGAGCGGAGACACCAGCGACTAAGAGCGCTTCCTTGTACTGTCACTCCGCTCCGTTCGAATCAATCGCATAAATCTCGACGCATCGATCGTCCCTTTCGGTAACGCGCGAGCGGACGTTCACAAAAATTTTTCTCGCCCCAGCCACCGTACGCTGGAGAAATGACACCATTCTAGTTTTGTTATTTCACATTTTGGACGCGCGGAAAGCATGCCATGCAGGAAAGACTAATAAATCTACAGCTATTTTTTGAGAAATGTGCCTTCACGCAATTATGCTTCCTTGAAAATGCAAAGGATTGATATGCTGCCGAATTTGTCGCGAAATAAAGTATGGATGCGTGTGTTTCGAATATTGAAGATATAAATACATAAACAAATATGCGATACATTGGTTTAACACGTGTAAAACGTATTTTATCATTACATTAAATTTCCCGCGTTGTTATCAATCATACGCGTGCTAATGGAAGCGAGCTGTTAATATCCATTAGAGTATTAACCGCTACGCTCTATCATGAAAAGTACTTCCCCGAAATTATTGTGTCGTTTAATCCGTGAATCGATAAATACCGGTATAATTTATAAAAGTAATTTATAAAATGTACAGAGTGCTTAACATCTTCCTTCGCGCAATGGTGCATGGTACAAACCGCAGCATGATGGATAGTAGGCAGACGGCAACAATCGGAGAAAAAGTTCTCGAGACTACTCCGGAGGATTCCAGCGATTCAAAGTTCTGCGATATACGTACCGTCGACAATCGCGCTTACTATTTTCATCGCGCCGCGTCCGATCGAGCGGGGACAGCTCGCGATCCCAGTAAGATAGAGCAGTGGATCATCATTAACCAGATGGGTGCAAAACCGCGGACGTCTGATTGACAGGCGCGCAAAGACTTCCCGTTTTTCCTAAACCTACCGTTTAGTTCCCGGTACGGGGGGACCCTTCTGCGTTGCCGAAGAACGATATACGGCAGCTGACGAAGAGGAGAAATGCGACGGAGACGAGGGAAGCAATGGGTGAGGACAGGGCGAAGACAGGATAGGGCTCCGGGAAGGAGAAAGGGTTCTCTGTGGTTCTTCGGGCCTGACGGATAGCCAAGAGGCGCCAAGCTATGCGAACTATTCGGCTCTTGTGTCATGCTGCCCGCTCGTATACGTCGATGCAGCTCCAGTGTGTAATGTGTGCAAAAGCGAGCGAAGCGCGAGCGCGCGCACGTAGGTGTGCGTGCGACGTCTGCGTGTTACCGATAAACCGAGTCGAATTCCGAGATGTCAATCCGCTATTCTGGTGTGTGTCTCCCATGTTGGACGCCGAGATTCCTTCTCGTTCTGCACACTCCTCGGGCCGCTCGCGACCGAGAAGAGAAGAGAATTTCCTTTTTTGCGGGGATCCGACGTCTAGAATATTTATCAGCCGAATGACGGTGAAGTGGTCTTGATTTCTGTGGAAAGCTGAGCAAGAGGATCTAACGCGAATTGATGCGGTCGCAAGACCGAGTAGCTCTGTAATTGTCCACCCGCAATCCCTTACAGTGGTCGCACGCAAGTCACCTACTGATCGATGCTGAGGTTATCGCAAACCGCGAGATTCTTCCTCGTACTTGCGTGTAATGCAATTCCGATTAATCCATTTAGTCACGAGCCATCGTCCACGAAAACGATGATCAAATAAAAGTTTATTTCAAATGGTTTTTTTAAATAATACGATCAAAATTTCCATAAAATTCATTTCAATGTTAAATTAGTTTTGTAAAAAACAAAAAAGTGATCGTGTTAAAAGTAAAACATACTTCAAGATTGAAGCTGACCTTTTATCTACAATATAATATAATAAACATGATGTAAAGTAGTATTTAAATAGCGTGTAGAAGAAAAATTACATATAATCATAATATTGCCAGCTATAAATTGCAATTATTGTTTGTCATGGCGATTGGAAATGAGATTGCACTCCTCGTCTTATTGCAGCGCGCGCGAGCGTGCCCGCAGCAATCTGGTATTGGTACGTGGCCGATGTTTAGAGGCCCTAGAAAGTAATTGAGTGGCCACGCGACTCTTCAAGTGGTCCCCTACCCACATCGCGCAGTTGGGGTATCCCTAGTACTCTTTCTCGCTGGTAACCACCTGTTTTGAGTGGAGAACCTGGCTCCCTTTCTCGCTCATTCCTCTCGCTCACGCACACGCGTGCCAGGAAAAACATGCACCGCCACCATCACCACCACTACCACGATCACTTTGAATTTGCGCGATACGTCGAGGGATTGACATACGGCCGATGGGTGCCACCGGGTTTTAAACCCCCTCGGAAGGACCCATCGCGGCCATTGATCGCCGCCGCCAACGCTGTCATTCTACGACCCCGTGTACGCGGATGCGCCCCTCCGATCTGTTTGCTTACGTCCTTCATCGGGACAAACGGGTCCTTCCTTGCGCTCGTGCAATTCTCCCGCTGAATCGTAACTCGTTAACGGGGACGTAATGATGACTTATGTGCCCGTCATATTGCATCAGTTCTTACTCGAATGGGAGATAAAAATCTCTGATAAAAATCTTATTATTTTATACTTATTGAAGTTAGAGCTGAAATCGTAATTAGCATAGTGCGGGACAAGTACAATTAATTACAAGCGAAATTAATTGTCCCTTGCTGAAAACACCGAAGTAACGCATCCCTCGTAAAGTGTCGTGTGGCAAACTCTGGATAAGAATAATAGGAGGTAGGAGGAGGTAGGGGCGGAGATCGATTTCGTGAAACACGAGAGAGTGCGAGCGAGAGGAGCCGTGGGAGGGAGAGAATACAGAGAGGACCGAATGCCATTTAGAGTCATCCACCGTGTCTCAATCTAGGGGCACCCTTCAAGCCATCGGCGAGCCGTGACGGTTGGCATCTGTTCCGCGGAACCCCAACGAAGTTGGTAGAGAAGCAGCGCCGGCGGAAGCACATAACGTCGTGTTGGCGTTGCTACAAAATGCCAAAGGGTCCACCGCTATGACGCCTATGAGATGCACCGTCGAAAACGAGTTCACGCGAATCCACGGGCCGCAGACCGCTTTCCGAACGGTTTCACTCTCCAATCGGCTGGAAATAAGTGTTCCGCGTGCGTAGAATCACGGAAAGCGTTAAGTGATGACACGTTCTAAGGGGCACCTTGAATCGCGCTTTCACGAACTGTTGAAACGCCAGTGAAACGTTTAAAAGTACCATTGATACTTTTTTAAATCCATAAAGAGTCACAGTTTAAGTCACAATTACTTAGTGTACACTGAAGATAAAGTTGCGGAGCTGATTTAATTAAGAAGACCGATGTAAAATGTTAAATTGACAGGAAGATTTAAAAGTGAACGTTGATTTTCGCCTGATAAGTAGAGAAGCGAGGAATCACAGGATCGGCAGGATCGTGACATACCGAGTTATGTACGAATTAAAATGCGCAGATACGTGATTTGATTCGTTTGACATGGGAACCGGAAGGAGACGAAATAAGCTCGGCTTTGTCGACGACGAACAAAGTAGATGGAAGTCCGCCGGTGAGAGAAAGAGAATGCTTCTACCTTCCTGGAAGGTAGATCGATGGCGATTTTTCACTCACTTAGTTCGGCGCGCATCAATATGCATTAAGCTGATCGGTTCTCCCTATTGGCTTCTTCTCTCCGGGAGCAAGAGAGACGGGATTCCCGTAGCGAGAGGAAGAGCGCTACACAGATCGAAAGAGCGCCGTGGAGAGACGTGGCTGGAGCGCCGCTCCGCACTTTTCCCATCCTTCCATTCTACCCCTTTCCTCGGCTACGTAAGGAGAGAACAGCAGACGCTGTGCGGGAAGCTGTTAAGATATTCTTCGAAAATAAGGGTACCGTATCGGGGTAATTCTCGGCAGGTGGAATAACCGTAAGGGAATCGAGCCGAAGTCCGGAGTACGGACTAAGATTCCATGGCGTCACGAGGCTCCAGGGTGCATTTCGGTATCTGGCTAGGCTGCCGCATAGCCACGGCGAAGCTGCGCTTACTACTTTTTGCAAGGGTGGTAGGCCAATCAGCGTCCACTTGCTCGACGACTTTCGGAAAGTCTTGAGCTTTCGTTATTGTACGCGACGCTCACAACCACGCGCTTCGTATTCGTGCGCAATATCCCGCTATTCTATCTATATGTTTCTAGCATAAAACGCTGCTGATAGCGCTAGGATAGATTTTGATTGAATAAGTGATTTCAAAATCTTTACTTGTCCATTCACAACGGCACCGATTCGAATAAATTCTTTGATTATGTTCGATTATATGCGAAACCTTAAAAATTTATGTTCATAATTACATTACTCATAATTATTTTCATCAGGAAATAAGTTTCTGAAAATTTTAGTATAACATTTTTCAAAAGAATATTTCAAGAAATATAATATTTAAAGATTTTTTCATTAAAGTTATATATGGATAAATTAGATTGCAAATTATGTTTCACAAAAAATATTAATAAACAAAATGTCGGAGTGCTCGAGTGCTCGTGATTTTTTTAGCAGGAGTTTTTGAACAGGATATGAAAAAATGTACTACATACAAACGGTATGTTCGAGCAATTCCAGAAACGATTCTGCTGATACATAATGGATCGGCAGGGTTAGCATAAGTTTTCCATTAGCAGACTGAATAGATCGAGATATCGATAATATCCAATATAGATTCCAGACGTATTTTGTGACTTGGGCGAGTATTTTAGACGCAACCTGGCCATCGTAGCTTGTCAAAAATTCTCCCTCCAGCCTCATTTCGCATATTCGACAGTTAGAGAGAGAGACGCTTCCAAGTTTTTGATGAATCGACTGATTGGACAAATTTACGACTTTGCGTCGCAACTGGATCGTGTTTAGTTCTTTGGGACATTCATTCTTCTCTTATGATTAAAATAATTTTTGTATTTGCAACAAAGAAGATATTGATAAAACAGATATTAATGAATTTTTGTATATGAAATTTTATAAAGAGTTTTTATATAACTTATTTTTATTTTGAGGCAAATAGCGTAATGTGCACATTGAAACAATTCGTAACCTTCTCAGCTCTCTTCAGTTCCAGTTTTACACCATCGTTGTTTAACGTTGTTTATATCCTCTCCCACAACTTTTTAATCGATTCGCCGAAAATAATTAGCAGAGCAAATACCGAGATATTTAATCGGCGATTTCGCGCACGAACGATCAGTTGCTTTCATTTTAATACAGGAGCGTGTATGCGCACTCTCGTCCATTTATTTTAGGGGTATGTCGAGAGCGGAGGGTGTGATATCCCCCAACTATAGGGACCCATATGCTCCGCATACGGGAGAAAGAGAGCCTGTGCGTTACTACTCAGTGTGTTTTGATTTCCCTAATAGTCACGTCAGAAAATAGTCTTCCCAAGAGCAGTCGAGCTGAAAATGCTGGTGCGGTCTAATTTTTTTTGACGTTACTGCCTTTCAGGAAGAAAAGAAACACGTTTGTCCCACGTAACGACGATAAATGCAACTACAATGATAGATACATGTTTATTTCTCCAATAATATTATTATATATATTATTATAATAATATTATATAAATTATGTAATTGAAATATTTATTTTATTGATATCATATAATGAGTAATATACACGATACACAATGATTTTCTCTGCTTTTCATTCAGTTGTCGATAAATCGACAGCGTTGAGATATCGCAAAAAGCTATACGATACCAATTGATTTTTGCTATCCAGTCGATTGTGCGTGGAAAAATTGAAAAAGTAAGGACAGTTCTAGTTAACAATGATAGTCGGGTGAGATTTCCCACCGGATTTCTTGGTTCGACCAATGAATGGACCCATTTCAGTATGCATCGCGCATGTCGTTCGCTTAATAAGTTTTCCTTATCGATGTGTGTCATCTACAGCGGGCAGTCGAGACCCGTCATTATCGGCACTATCTTTGGTCGGTCGTTCTGATCATTTTCGTGAAAAATCGTCCGATACGCGCGTGCGTACTTGTTAGGCAGCATAGAATTAATGTGGTCTGACATGTGTCGCACGTACGCTGCGCTTTCACCTGATTAGGTTCTATCAGACCACCAAACCATTTCCGGTTGCTGCGATGCTTGTTACACAAAACCGGCATTTTGCGGCGTTGCTGTTAGAAAGCGCAAACACCATGTAATAATTATACTATTGATTCTGTATACAGGGAACAGCAGAAACGAATGTACTGATTTTTACATCCGGCTTTTTTGCTATTGAAACTTGCTAGATTGAATAATTTTTTCGATATTGCTAATCGAAAATTGGAATTCAATAAAATAAACTTATTAAATAAAGTGTATATAGGTAATGTACTATAATATAAGCGTTGTAATATCGCTATTCAATGTTATACGATCGATTCTGCTATGCTCTGTCGTGTTGTGCAAAACGTTCGTTACCGAATATCAGTTTTTGTTGGAAGCAAAGCTGTGAAGCATGTTGTCGAAAAACAGACAAAAGAAACAGACAGTTATGAAAAAGTTGAATAAAATATCTCAACGTTCGCGTGGAAAGACTTTTCAGCGAGTGCATAGAAAACGGCCTGACCGGCCTTGATATCGAATCCATATTGATGGAGATTCGCTGCAAGGGTGTGAGACAACGTGCCACGATTCGACCAGATTTGCATGCATTAACGCCACAAGCGAGACTGATTGACAATCCGTGTGTCATTGTGACGTCAGTCAAATCGCCCGAGCGTCCTCCATCAATCGCAATCAATTAAGGTAACGATTGATTGTTACGCGTTTGAATTCGGAGAGGAGAATATCGTGAACCGGTATTTATGTGGAGCATAAAACGGGGAACTTTCGCAAGCTACGGTATCGTCGAGATAAACGAAACGATAAAAAATTTTTTGAATTCTTTCGCACGAATATAAGAATAATTACTTATTCTTTGTGAATTATTATCTCATTATGTGCTTTTTCTTTAATTATTATCACGTTATAGCAAGATTTAGCTTGAAGATGGAGATATATTTTATGATGAAACTTGTTATTTCCAGATTTTATTATTTCCTTAATTTAAATACCTACGCAAAGTTTCGCATTAGATGATTTTAAGTTTTTCATGAGTTTTTAATCTTTATATCTTTTATATAATTTTTATATGTTGTATGAAACACAATGTTAAGTGTCCTACATATCATATTACAGGTGTTTCGCATGTATATTTATTGGACTTTGCATAATTTTTAATTTTGCTTTTTTGTTCTTTAGGAAAACGTTGTCAAGTCAACCTGCCATTCCCTCCGTCAACAAGAACGTCAATTTTTCAATCATTTCCAAATTTCTCATGCTCGTTGAACGGTTAACGTAGCGTTTCGACGCTTGAGCGATTAGAGCGATCTGAAATCTGCCGGGGCTTGCCACGGGAGGATTAACTTTTATCGTGGCGCTGACCAGCCGTGGAGCATTTTTTCCCCGTGCAACATTTCGCCGTGGCGTCCCTTCAGAGAGAGGCCGCTTTCGCGTGGGCACGGGACAGGGGAGGGAAGCGAAACGATCGTCGTCGCGCGGGATTCGAAATGGAATCCATCAAATTGACGGAGGGAATGGCAGGGAGATGCGTCACGCTACTGAGGGTCATCGCGATCGGTATGAACGTATGGCCCAGGATGAGGAAGCGGTAGCGGAGGAAGAGGATGAGGAGGAGAAAGGCCGGTGCTGTAGCGTGCGGAGAGCGCTACACGAGGGCTATGATCGATGCCCCGAAATTAAGGGCTTGCCCACTGAGCGAAATAAAGTTAGCCAATCGCGCTGGCGACCGACCTGTTCGAACGTTATTGGCTGTGGCAGCGACGGGGTGCGTTATTCGTCGCACACCGACCCGATGCCCGATTTTTTTCACACGCCCGCTACACCACCTCCCTCCCCTGTGTTATCAGGGGGAGCTTCTGGATACCGGCAATTGGAGAAAGAGAGTGACACCGGAACGCACGGGCGACGGCGGCGGAGGAGGAAGAGGCAGCGGCAGAGAGGCGGGTGGATTTTCGTAATTATGAAACGCCGTTAGCCCCCGGGGATCCGTCAGTCGGCGGGGGAGCCCGTGGCGCTGCCCGGCCACGACAATGCCATTTTAATTATGCATGTTAATTGGTTTCCGAGTCCGGCGTAATACCAGCTTCTCTAGAACTGTTCTCGCAATCCGCCTACCGTCGATCGATGTCCATCAACGTTTCGATCGATCGACCGATTATGTCAAACTGTTGCACATATGTGGATGGAAGCTAAAACCTCTGCAATCTTCATGAATCTGGATTTATCTTTGCCGATTGACACAATACACGTGTCATAGTGATGATGCATTTTGTAAAATTTTTTATTAAATCATGAATTTTCCAAACTCAATGTCGTGTAAAGAATAAAAGATTGAGACTAAAAGAGATTGACGTGAATGCAGTAAAAGCGAAAACATCATTGCGATAAACGTAAAGAAGTGGAATTTATAATAAATCTCAAACATGAAGTCTTATGTGAATCAAAGAGCAAATGTTTATTGCTTAAAGATGTAACTGCATAATCTGTAACTATTTCGAGTATCAATATCGTGTTATTGGTTTTAACAGTGAAAGTTACGCTTTCGGATATTGCATCGAAAGTGGCGCGAACGGATGACAAAATAATCACGCTTAGGAACAAACGCTTTGTTTTTCTCTACAGTCAGGTACACCGAATTGATGGGGAGCACGTTGTACTTTCTGCACAGCTGAGTGAGCATGTCACAATCGACCAGGACCGCCTCAATCAAAGTGGCATTGATACCCTTCGCCCACTCTCTCGATCAGAGCCTCGCGTTCTCCATTGTGGTTTTGTGCGAGACCGAAAATCTCTATTAGCCTTCCAATATATATATTTTCCCCGTGAACAATATACACAGACACATCGTGCATACATAGACACATCGTTTATAATATATTGAAAAGAAAGAAAACCGTATGTAAATATGCATATCTGCTTGTAGGAATATAAAAATGAAAACCAGCAATAAAAAAAAACCGATGTGGAGTAGATTCGATATGTTTTTTATTCATATAGGTCTATCAATAATAATTCTGTTTTGGATCCTTTATGTAAAAAATTAATGAATGCGTTTGTGTAATTAAATATCAGTAAACACGTGAATAATGTTGATGTGCAGTAAAGCAAGCATTATTCCGAGTATATGGCAGAGATAATCATGCAGTGAAGATTCAATTCTGTAATTTTGCGGAAGTTAACCATTTATTTTACTCTTGTTACAATCCATCGCGTCTATGAAACGAACTCGAGGGCGGCGTTCGTCACGACACGCGACCGCATCGCGGTTGCATTCACGTTACAACGCGGTGGTTACGACATTATTCGAGTGCGTGCGTGGCGTGTGCCGAACGGGCATTTTCGAGATTAATTCCTCTATCGTTTCACCGATCGGCCCAACCTACGAGATTGTATAATTTCTCCTACAGGACGATAATTATTATTATTTTTTCCGCCCCCTACACTACTGAATACCTAATGCGCAGTCAAACCACGCATATACTGATATTGCGAGAACATGTTAAGATTATTAACGTATCTAGTTTGTGAAAAGAAGTTTCCTGCTTCTATTTAAACAATTGCGTACGACCAGCTTAACAATCTTATTACGATTCTTACATTGCATTGATTTATATCTGCTTCCTATTGAAAACCGTAAAGCTTCAAGAGCTGCCATCCAATTCGACCCATTTTGCTGTCGAGCTACTTTCGAGTATTGACGAATAAAACACGACTGTCACATGGCATCGGGGTTAAACCCAACAGGTGTAGACGCCGGGAGTTTCGAAGGCGCAGAAAAATAGTTACGTGCGAGCCTACCGGGCTTTGCCTGTCACCGGCACGTAACACATATCCCTTCGAATACGGATGAAAGCTCGAAGCCGCCGGCGTATCGAAACCCGTGGGTTGAGCACCCCTGAGCGCAAGATGTCCTCCTGAAGACTATCTCGGCCCGGGTCCCGCGGGAAACCTCTTCCTTCCTGCCGTTCCTATCTCAGGACACTCTATAGCCTATTCAGATACCAGGCTCACCCTGCTACTCTCGTGTTAGCCACGCCACCGAAGAGAGACCGAGCGAGTACGTGAGAGGAGGAGGGTGCGAGGCGAGTGGGTGTGTAAGGGGAAGTCTATGTTACCATGGACTAGCAGCACCGTGCACGAGACGGAGGACGTGTAAGTGCGCCCGAGTATTCGAGTACTCTTCTACCCGGCAGCCCCACCTCATAGGAGACGTATTTTGCAAGCCTAAATGTCCTAGAAGCCCGGTCGCAACGGCGCACGGGGTTCTATCTTATAGGTGGGTCCTTCCAGAAGGAGTTATCTGAACCCTTATTTCGCAGATCGTTGAAAATGACGATAGCACACACGACAGACTGATGATACCGGAAGTCGTTGGTGCCTCGACGAAGCCGATGTTCTGTCCCGTCGTCGAGGTGATACTCCGTGTCCCGGTATCATAAAATTCGGTCGTTACTTTATGCAGCTGCGAGATATATTCGCACGCTTAAACAGATCGCGGCGATACCGATAACAGGAGGATTTGTCCTACGAAAATCAGAGATAAAGGTAGATTCTACTCACCGGTCGATGATGACAGGGTCACTGGGCGTCTCGTTCCTGTTGCCACAGCTCTTCTTGTCGCAGCATCGACTGCAAGCAAAGAATGCGTTCCACTTGATTATTGTCCCGTCCCCGCGGCGCATGAAATTTATTTTCATAAAGAGGAATTCTGAAGCGAAGTCAGAAGTTTCGAGTCCATCTAAAAAATGCCGGGACCCTTGGGATTTGGGAAGTAGGTGGCGGAACCTAGTGGTAGTACGCGCCCGAAGTCCCATGGGTCACAATGAGTCAGCTACCCCCGGAGAACGACTACATCCCCGTATGCCTCGTTACGTTTATGCTACGCCACAAGGGTGCCCGTCTGCACGGAGAGTTTCTCTAAACGCAAGTCGCGATGATAAAATAACTCGACACTAATAAAAGAGATTAGCGGAAAACTTTCGTATGTAAATTAACTTGGAACTGGTAATAAAAATAGAAATAGGGACATTTTTTTAAATGTGAAGAAAATGGATTTCTTAATTATGGGAATAATTAACCGACCGAAATTTATAAATACCTGCACATGACTTCATGCGTCAGCAGAACGCGACACATTTCTGGATTCTTGTCTTGTCCCTCATACATGATTGCCTATAACAGAAAATGTACAATATTACTTCAGCAATATTTCTTTCGCCATAAATGATTGGTATAAATAACGAATCGCATGTAAGTAAATAATACGTTGTGAAGACTGCTATGATTTATACTCAATTTATTCGTTTATAATTGCAATATATAATAGTTATTCAGTAACGATCCTCATTCTTGACGTGCCTAAAGTTTTCTTACCAACTCTATTTTATTTGCCGTACATGTTACAGGTAATTTTTTCAGCTGTACAATGAAAAACATAATAATTAATGTGCAGATGAACTATGTCGGAGTAATCGATAATCCACTTCGACAGATAATTCAACCGTCGATGGGAAATATGTAACGTATTAAGCAAGCTCGGATGTGGATGCGAGTTGAGAAGGGGCTACTTTCCCCGCAGGACTACTAAGCCATGGGCGGCGCAAGCAAATCCGTTAAGCCTCCTTCACGACCACGCGATTGATTTTTATTTAATGACAACACGTCGTTATCCTGTATTCGTGCACTTATTGTTGGGGACCTTCGCGCGGATTAACCGTCGAATAACAAAGAGCGAACAGATAGGCATGCTTTGATCTCACATAAATATCCTTCTAAAAAGCAACAAACTTTTTTCCGCAAAATTAACATTTTTCAATGAACATGTTATCAAGAGAGATTGTCTGTATATAAAATTAATTATGCATGTGTTATTTAAATAATAAAACATGATTTTACATTATTGATGCAATTAAAATCTTTTGTGATACATAGTTGCTGTGGTTTGAGGGATGAGTTATTTTCTCGTTTCAAAGATCTCTCCGTGGCGCGAGATCAAAGCGTCCGATGGAGGAGAATCTCAAAGAACGAACGTGTACAATCGCGTCGATTGTGCGCGCAATTTCTACGAAATTTCGTGGCTTGCATAACGACCTGGATCGCTCGAGTTTACGAAGAGGAGCGATAAAATGTAAATATTGTGAAATACAGTGTCCCAGGGAATTCGTCGAGTTGACGGCACCACCGCGGGGTGCACCGCGCGTTCGCCCGGTTAAATGTCGGTGTGTGACGGTATCAGACACACTTCGGTTCCGGCGTGTAGGTGCGACTTCCAGAGAGGCGTCAAATATTTATGCGGACGAAATAACCAAATTGCAACGTAAACGAACCGCCGTGGGTGTATACATCGCGGTAGGTAAATCAGAGAGGGATCCGGCGTCGAAGCGGAGACGTCAGGATGGAAAATAGAGGAGCAAGAATAAACATGGTGTAAGGGGGAGTGCTTGGGGCACGATGGAGCAGGGGAAAAGTACATGTTCTTGGTAAGAGTAAAGGAAGGAGTCGTAGAACGTTACGTGCCGGCCGACTATTACGTGTCTTAATAGTGAAGAGACATGCGAACTTATTTGTACCAGGAATAATTAACATAAGTATGTACTTTGTACGTATTAACCTCCGTCGCGAGATAAGAGCAAGAGTTTACTTACACCTAGGCAATTAAGCTCTTTCTTCGTAACATCGGCAGTTTTGTCTAAAGTGGCGTTTATTGAATTAGGATCTTTCATTAAAATTGATTATGCATAGGGAAACGCACAATGTAATTGTACTATGATTAATTATTCTTAATATTCTCTTTTCTATTTTCTTGTACATGTAATGTACATGTAAAGACAGAAGTAATAAAATAATAAAACAAACAATTTTCTCAAGCTGCATTGTTTTTCTGCACATATTTACTTCTTTCCTTCTTACTTTATAAAAAACGAGAAACATGCAAAGAAAATTACTGTAATCGACATTTCTCTGAATCGTTATAAATGTTTTCATAGTAATAAGACAAAACAACCCCCTTGCTTTGAAAGTTATTACAACTACTCTGTCCGCCGAACCATGGATGTTAAAGTTTCTGACGAATTCTAAAGAATTGTTAAATATAATCCTCTCTTGGTATTACGCACATATAAAGGTGTAATAATCGTCGGTTAAACACGTAACGACGGTCAGGTAGATTATACAGCGCGTGCGACGTGACATGCAATATTATTTGCTTAGCGACTATTACTCGGACCAGGATGGTTTTGTTTATTCTGCATATGCTTGCTATGTGCGGACAATTTGTAAGCAATTACTTTTACCACACAATGTTCACCCTCCCTCTCTCTCTTAATGATTAAAGGTTCATAGATGTGTTAAGTTTCATTGACAGTTGTATTGACAATTGTATGACAGTGTAAGACACGTATCATGACAGTATTACTATTGTAAATTTACACTGATTATTTCTGCAAGCATTGGTCCCAAAAAGCATTATCATCTTTCCTCGCATGCTGGTTCATTGAATATGGCGAGATTATGTCTCAAGGGTGAGTAGCAGAAGTGGGCGAAGGGTGGTCGGTGACAACGCCGTCAAACGGAAGGTCCTAGGGGTGCGACCAGTCAGTACGATCCCCTCGGGGGCCTTTCTCTCATTGCTCACTAGTCCCACCAGGAGAATGTTTGGGCCCCTACTGTGGCTTAATTCCCACGGGAATTACTTACTGAGGACTTATAGCAGGAGTCCTTCGGAATGTCTGATCACAATCAATTTATAATGTTGCATAACATAGCGATTCAATGCATCAAAATAAAAACTTCTCGGATTTGGAGTACCGCCAAATTTTTCCATATCACTTTAGCAGGTTTTAGCGGCAGCCAAAAATTCTTTCGCTATTATCTTTAAAATTATTTTTACATATGAAAATATAACATCTGACTGCATTGACATGCACTCTGATCAGTTTGTATGATCTAACGAGAACGATATTATCGATTTGCATTTCACGTTTAGTACACGACAGCATATCGTGAGAATCAGCAGGCAGCAGAGTGGTATCGCACAGTGGAAGAAAAGAACCAGCATGCATAGTAATAAAACCGTAACGTCGTTCCCTCGAAGATGGCGATGGTACGAGGAGGAAAGCAAGTAGCGAAGGGAGCAGATAAATTCGAAGATAGTCATTCAAATCTGCCGTAATGATTTCCATCCCGAATCGATTCCGAAAGTCCCCTGGGAATCCTTCTCTATATCGGTCGGGCGGCTCTCCCCCGCAGCCACCTCCCATACATGCACCAGGCAACATGCATGCAACGTCACCCTCGCCCCTGGAAGAATGTCCATCGCCTGAGGGGAACGTCGGCCTCTCTTTCTCTCCTTATCTGCCCGGGATTAACTTATCTCGAACTTATTATTTCCTTAATCTATGGTTAAACACTCATATTTCAGTATTAGCTACTGGCACTTTGTGCTCTAGGCTCTGATGCCAGGCTTGCATCGCGATAGCTTGAGCAGCTTGGACTCACGAACGCCACGTCGATTATAAACGGAGGAATGCAATGGAGATCTTGATCGAACGATAAGAAGGAACGATGCACTCCGTGTAATCCGATCGAGCGTGCACTTTCCGCCGTTTTCGCGAATGCTGACGAGTCGGCATTACTCGGTGAGAAAAACACTGACGGCCGGCCATGTCCAAACGTCGGATGGAGTTTAAAACGGTTAGGTGCAATTTCCTGTTGTTCATTCATTTAGAATAACGGTGCACGAGCGCGTACCCTGCTTCCTCCGTACACACGTCCTGTAAATGCTTTTTTATCCCCGGAACTAATTACCATTTAGCATTTTTAATCCCGCGAAAAAGCGCATTCTGGCCCTCGTTCGTCCTCTCCTCCCCCTCCTCATCAGCCGGAAGTTCGTTCCCGGGCGCTTAAAAGTGTACGTTGTTAACGCCATTCAGCCACGCTGCACGAAACTCGTTTCTTTCTCGAGAAGCAGCTCGTATTTTTCTGGAAATTTCACCGAGGAACGCACGGTTCTCAACATCCTTCGCCTTTTTTTTTCCTTCCCCGTTTTCTTTCTTTCTCTTTCCGTCTTTTTCCGTCTCTCTTTCGCTTGTGCGAGATACTTCCCTCGGCTGGTATTCCAGGAAGCAAACGTTGATATAGATACCTACCTTGGCGAGGAGCGAAGAAATTGAAGAAAAGCTTAAGGATCGGGAGGGTTTCACCACTAGCCCGGCAGTCGACTCGGTGTAGCCAATTATTGCGGATTTATAACCGAGCACCTGATTCGGTCTCGAGAAAAGTTGGCGCGTTTCCGAATCGCAATTTGCAAGCCGTAACTCGGGGCTTCGCTCGCGAGGAACTCACCAGCAAAGTGGAACGAGTTGTGCGCGGATACTCGCAAACTTCTCGATGTGAAAATAATGACGGTGCATTTCTAACAAGTATATTAACTGCTGTACGGATTTATCTTTTGCGCGCGAGCATCAGATTACAAGCATTCCCAAAATCAGAATATCAATCGTGTACGCGAATTTGCAAATCCCACGAAGATTAATTTACGACTTTGTTTAGCCTTTCGGAATCGTTAATACAAATCAAACAATACCGTTACAAATATTACTACATTTTTTAGCCCAGCTGTCGCAACTACTAGTTCGAGATACGAAAATGGTAAATTTTTTGAATCAGCGAGTTTGAAGTTAGCGAGCAGCAATAGTCGATACGTACGGGCTCTGAACGGCCCTTTTATCTTCCACGTTTTAATCACGAATAAGCCCGGCCGCGTTTGTCAATTTTCTAGAGTACAATGGACAGGGGGATACGTCGACCTGGATTTGCTAAACACTTCGCGCAAGTTGTTGCATGTGGCGGTGCACACCGACGCGGTGAATATACATTGATTCTTCTGTCTGTATCTCTTCCTCTCGCTTTGGCAGGATGGCAGAGACGCGTTCAATCGAAGCTTTGATGTATAAATTGCAGCTTTCTCGTTTTCGATCCTTGCCCCGCTTCTCCCCTTAACTTTCTACTCCCTTTACCAGCATGATTCCTCCATAGAACCGAGGAGAATGTCTCGGCATCTATCTATCACTTCCGTTTCCCTTTCCCTCATGGACAATTCTTCTCGAATTCACTATCGACTTCCCTCTTTTTCTTCTTCGTATTCTCAATCGCTTTCTTTTCTCGCTAGCATAACTTCCGCAAGCTAGGTTTATATACATGTATGCTATTTATATCTTTTTCTATCCACTCTTAAAAAAGCCGTGTTAAATATTAAATCAAAATCATTGTTGCCTCTTTTCCGCGATGCTGATTGGTTCTCTCGCTTGGCTTGAACTTCGTGTGGCTTGAACTTCGTGTTGCGAATGTCAGAATGTCATAGTGGCTGTCAGTGCGGTTATATTGATAAAATATTGATAAATAAAACATTAATATTGAAAAATAAAATAGCGCGCGTAGCGCGCGCCTGTGTTGCTAGTTTTGTTTAAACTTTGCATTTATACAATAAATGTAACTTTTATATCTGTTTTATCATTTATAAATGCTTACATCATTTTATCACTATAAATGCTACAATCGAAATTATCATTGTACCTTTTATTGACATTGAATTCTTTATTGCGACAATATGTTGAAGATGTTTGTTATATAAACTGCATAAAGTATACGTTGATTATATTTATGTCGTGTAATTTCATGAATTGATATAATAAATATCGTTTCACGTTAATAATTTGATCTACTGTACGTCTCCGCGTTCGATACTTTTCTAATTCATATGATTCCTACATTTCGCCAATTGCTCCAGTAGGTAATGCACATATCGATCTCTCTCTATCCTAACCATTCAACCCTATGACATCCCGGATCCGATTAATAAAAGGAATGGATCGCGAATTGAGGACCGGTCTCTGCCGGTGCAAGGCCACCGCGGCTTAGTAATTTAATCAGCTAAAACTAACATCAGCTCTGTTTCCCCAACCCTCCTCGTCTTTCCTCCGCTTCCTTCTTCTCCCTACTGCTACCCTCTTCTTACTTCCGTAACCGACCAGCCCCAAGATGATTTAATTTGCTAAAATGGTACGCGTATCTATAGGAACTTGTTAGAAGCTCGGGTCACGATACGAAACAAATCATTTCAGGAAATTTATATTTGTTTTGCGCCGATGTTAACATAATTGATAATTTTCTTTCACTTTTAATTTAATGATGTTTTCGTTCAAACGTAATTTTCGTAATTTCTTTTAAGTGCCCGTTTAATTTCTTCTTCAGAATCAACTTCTGCAGAAGAGATCAATATAATTACGATGTGTATGAAGAGAAAACGAGGACATTTTCTTTCCTTCCAGTTAATGACTCATATATAATTGCACTTATGGCTCAATTTAAGCGTCGAAAACTGCTCACGCGCTTATTATCCACGTCCACTTACTTTATCTGTATGCTTTCCCTAACTTTTACGGTCCGGTCGTTTCTCTACATGTCGTGACATTTCGTAGGTGCGAAACATACCTTTCACGAAGGTGTCGCAGCCTAAAAAGTACCCTCGAACGAACATAAAAGAGCTTATCGCGTCCGTGATCGCGCGGTGTATTTGCGTTTGCACGAAGGTTGTGATCCTTCTTTGCGCCTTATCGGCGCGCCGGGATCTACGGCCCTGGGTGCGGGATCACAACACGTGGTTCGCGAGCCGCGCGCCGGGTTCGCCACGTGGCGCAGATAACAGGATGGGACAGCCGCGCGCGGCGGTGTGCCTGCTTTCCCGGAGGGGTAAGAATCAACCCCCCGGAAAATTAAGTGCTTGTAGCCGAGATGATAACACCCCCTGGTTCACGTGCGCGCGTCGCTACGACGATTTCGCACGAGCCCCGCCGCGTAAAAAACAGCAAAAGAGCGACGCTCAACAATTGCTTGGAAGCGAAACGATAGTACTCCTGTAGCTCTCCTGGATAATAGTTATTTAATATATTGCAAAAGATATCATGTCCTGTGTTCTTTACTAACCACACACATTCAGCTATTGTTAGGTATTGATGAGTTATAAGCAGATACTTAATGATATATTTTTTCACGTATTATATGTTAAAAGAAATTTGAAGATTCTTGGACTATAATAAAATGCTTACATCATAATAAAAACTGTTTTACTTTTAAGCAAAATGTACCATGGAATTAAATTATACAAATAGGATTAAATACAGAAGTATTTGTGTGTACTTACTTGTCTTGACGCGGAGTCTACAAGCCGAACGAAGATGTCTTGTATCTGCCTGGCACCTGAGAAATAAATATAAAATCGTGATATTAAAGAAAATGAAGAATTTTCATGATACAAAGATGTTGAAGCTACAAACTTCTGTTAGCTTGTACAGCCTGAACAAGATAACATCAGTATGCAATTTTGCTTCCTTTGCGCGTGTCGATAAAAAGTGCCATTAAATAAAGAAGAGTCTCGCGCAGGCTACGCTTGCCAGAGGAGTACTCGACGAATACGGAAACATGCCCAAATTTTGCCAAGCGTGCCGCCAAGAGGATGACTTTGAGAAAAACTTGCATATCAAGGAGTATTTAAAGTGGACGACAAAGCGGCTCGTTCTTGTCTTTCGTACATATGCAGAATTGTCCTTCTTCTTCATCCCGATCGCGGTTCTCCCTTTGAAACACCAAACATCGAACCTGCTGCGCGTACCGCGATGCAACGAACCGCAATAGGAAGCGAAACGCGCACGTAGTGCGTTAATTACCACTGCTCCCTTCAGATACAGATTCGAACTCGAAGAATTCGGTAATCGTCGTATCCACGTACGTACGATACGCTTCAAGGTAAACGCGATTTCCAACTCGAGAAGATCAAAGACTCCTTTGCTCCTGATGCTACGTGCACGATGCACTTGAAAAATATCCAAGTTCGCAAATTTAATTTCTTTTGTTTTGCCATTATGGCTGTCAAAGAAAGTCTTCTTCCATGAAGAAGAGGAAGATATTGCGAGAACTGTTTGACACGTATCGGGTTACGCTATTATAGTGCGCTATCAGGATTGCAGCTACAGCTCGGCGTGCG
This sequence comes from Ooceraea biroi, assembly GCF_003672135.1. Classification (NCBI taxonomy): domain Eukaryota; kingdom Metazoa; phylum Arthropoda; class Insecta; order Hymenoptera; family Formicidae; genus Ooceraea; species Ooceraea biroi. The sequence goes on from NC_039507.1 coordinate 4,579,156, forward strand.
CACCTCGGCGTTGCGAGTTTTCGAAACTGTTCCTTCCTTCCTGGGGGAGCGCCGCGTAATCCCGGGGTGTATTTCGGGCAGACACCCCCGTGGCTTCCGGCTTCGCGTGCCCGGTAAGCCAAGTAATCCCGACATAAGACTCCCAGACCCGGCGGGCGCCCAGGCCAGGGCTCACACCGCATAACGTTATTGCGGATTACGATACTCCGCTCGAAACTAGCTCACAAATTACCTCGAGAAACCGTCGCGGCTTTACCGGAAGTTACGTACGCAGTCGACCAGTTTACCGTATCCATGGCCATGTCAGGATTTGCAAATACGGGTCGACGCTAAACTGACCGAATAACTGCTGCAAGCTTCCGCCGGAATGGCTTTCCCCGTTGCAAGAGTTCTAATCGGTAACAATCCAATACGGAAATAGAAAGTACCTCACTTTGGCAAGCGTATTGTGGATTGAAGTAAAATCGAAAAACTTGATATATTATTTATTAATATTTTACAAAATTCTATAAAAATCTTCAATTTTGGGTTATGAACCTTGATTTACTTGTAAAATTCTATGTAATTATATTTTTAATTCTGCCATAAAATGTTATTCAGTTACCAAACGACGAATATATAACTTCATCAAATTAAAGAAATTGGGGAACATTTTTCATAATCGATTGCGAACAACATTAGTTCTCCGAATATCATAATGAAGGCAACGTTCTAAGTGACGAAGGGAAAAACAATCGCTTCTTCGCGAACCGATTCATTCTGTATCGCTTAAGGTACTCGGAATGTAATTACGTTCGCGCGGAATGCCGCGCGTCAAGCTTATCGCCGTCGGTGCGGCACTTCGCGATCCGACGCGACGACGATAAAGGCAAACGATGAAGAACACGCTGAATAAGAAAGAAGACTCGCGTGCCATGTCCTGCTGAGCGGAGGCAAATAAGTCTAGATCGGCTGGCATTAGCATAACTAGGCGACCGGGTCCGAGGGTAGCAAAAACGATCACTTGAAAAAGCGGACACCACCCATCCTATCTCGATCGGCTCGATCGCGGGGATGCTTGATCAGCGGCGCTTTTATTATGCACCTGCGATATTCCGTCGGAGCGTACAGACTCCGCGTACCTTGTCTCCATCTCTATTCCACCGAATACGTATCGCGTACCTTCCTTATCGCGCATGATGGCTCGAGTAGCGTGCAAGAAAAGGGCAGACGATGCAGACGAGGAAGGAGAAGAAGGAGAACCGAGAGGAAACGGAGCACACGAAGACGCAGGCGGAGCGATGACACAAAGGAGTAGAACCCGATATGGGCGAGAGCCCGTCGTCACTCGGCTGGTAGGGAGAACGCTTCGCTCCTTATTTATTATTTAATTATAGATTTATTGCCTGCTCGCGAGAGCGATCAGTGATGTGACGTGCACGGAAACGGTTAATGCGGATCTGCCGTCGTAACGGTGAACCTGGAGAGATGGGACACGTCCGCGCACCAATTTGTCTCCCGGGCATAACAGCTCGCGCGCGTGCAGCAAAGTATTTTGTGCATGAAAGTTTTATAAACGAAGCGGTACAACACGGCAGTCCGATCTGCGGCGCATAAATCAGAGTCGATGTACCGATCGACTGCAAAGGGCATGACTAGTAGTCTAGTAGTAGAGCGACAATGTATCTCACAGTACAATATATAAACTGCACCGCCGTGTTTGATAGCTGCAAGCAATTTATTTAAATCTTTCAAATTTTTCTTGTATCTAGCCAAGCATTCGATTCTCAATTTATAATATGCGATTAGTTTTTCTTTTTTAAATATTTTAAAATAGAAAGTAACTCATCAAAGTTTGCAAACTAATGTATGAATTAAATTTCATAATTTTGCAGCGGAAGAATAATATGATTAAAACGGTGCAGACTCGCATTTTTAAAAAAGCATCAACAACAAATAAATTTTGCGGTTTAATTAAATTTGAAATCAACAAGTTTGCAATTTACGATTTGTTATGTTAATATACAAATTTTTCCAATTGTTTATTCTATTGGCAAGTCTCTTTTCTCATCTCCCGATCGGGATTCTGATACGCAAAGCCGGTCGCCGAAAACGAATGAGAAGTGCACACGAATGGCATTGCGCACGAGAGAAAGCACAGACAAAATTGCATGAAGATAAGGAGAGGCGAGCGGATATACTGGTAGAGAGTGCGCGTTTTCTCGTAGAGCGAACGTAAGCAGCGGACCGGTGACCAGAATATGGCGAAAGAAGGCGCGAGAGAGACGAAGAACTCGGCTGAGAGAGGTGCGCGTTGGTATTCCTTAGTTTGCAACAGTTAGTTGCTTCTTGTTCGGGATGTTGGCGACACGTTTTAATGCCCATAGATGGGAGCGCGGGCCCTCAGTCAAGCCGGTCAACGTAAAAATCTTGCATTGATTGATCGGGCCTCGACAACGGGGACGGGGCAGGGCACCGTGGTATGAGGGCCACGGGAAAAACAGCAACGGAAAAGACAGAAGTGAGCCAGAAAAACGGTAGGCGAGGGGTGATTTCATAGCGGCGACGGAAAGGAGCGAACGAGTAAGAACGAGGGATAAAGAGACAACCGCGGTCCGTTGACGTTATCCGTGGCGTACATGGAGCGAAAAACTGTCCATGGAACCGTCCATGGGACCCGTATAGCGCCTCGCGACTTTTCGATATGTTCATAATGCGAGCAGCGTTTTTGGGGCCTTCTGGCCGGACCACCTTCGAGCCACGCTCGCTCGAAGCAGCTTCTGTTGCCTTTTCGCGTCCCCCTTTCATCCCCCGTCGCTCCCCTGGCAGCCTGTCCATGCGCGCAGATTCGTACGCTTCTTCAAGACGGAAGCTGGACCTTTTTGCTACGCTTGGGGCCAGTGACGTAAAATATGTCTCTGTTGCGGCCGGGTCTCGAAAGTCCCTGAGCTTTTTAGCCGCCCTAAGAGACCGGGTGTTCGCGTGGAATGTCGATGGCCCGTCATCACCGCTACAGAATGGGGCTATTACGTACCCCGCCGTCCGGGGGCTACGAATACGCATTTACAGATCGATTCGAGACTCTGCCTGGTTGTGCTGCGTTCTCGCGTGGGTGTTATGTGGCGATGCCTATATTCATACATGTATCGCGTTTCATGCGTTTGTAATTTTATCGTGCGCGAGAATGGATGTTAATATTCAACGCAAATATACGCTATGTAAGTTACTAAATAATCGAGTGCATCGAGAAAAAAATTACTGAATGAATTACAGCTTGGTAATAATTGAAATTAATGTACTCGATGCTTCAGTAACCAATCAACTGTTTTAACTATATAAATTGCAAACAAAAGAAAAGAGAAGATGAAATCCGTTACTTACCATTGTTATAGAGTAAATGCAGACTGTACTGAATACCATTGTTCGTTTTCTGACCGTCGGCCTCCTGCAAGAAGAGACACGAACATTGACATATATCTGATATCTGAACAATAATATGGATAATGTATAGGTCCGCGCGAATATCGATCATATATTTTTTAATTATTCATTTGAAATTTTATCTAAAATTGTGTATCGCGTCCAACCTCGCGCGAGGCCTACGGTAGCTATCGTTCGAACGCGGTCGCTCGCGTTCCTTGCGCTCTATTTTAATTAAGTGCACCGTGACGCAACGCCCGTGTGTGTTTCCCGGCCTGCTCCACCTCACGCTAATTATTAATTTCTTGATGCGCTGGTAAGAGCCATGCCATTACGTATGGCGTGCGATGCATAATTATCATCCTGCCCCGTTGACGAGTCATGCGTGCATCGTGCCATATGCCGCGACCGCGGTAATGCATTTTCAACTACCTACCCCCGGAACATCATGGTCGGCGGTAGGTACACCCACGACCGCCCCCTCCGCGGTACGACAGCCACGACTTTTAGTCGTGCATACGACCTTTCGACTCGAGGATAAACGTCGGGTGTCCGATCGATTCTACGTCAAATTAACGTAATTACGCGTGTAGGTGTAGGAAAACTCCGTTGGCACGTTCCATCTTCCTTGTGTGCACGATCGCACAGAATTTATCAGGTTAATTTTCCATAAGTTCCTCATACTCGGTCTTTCGCTCTGCGAATTAATTAACGTAAAATACACCGGCCGACCAATTTAACAACCGGGTGCATCCGACAGATGTTACGACGGAACAGAGATTCTTGATATAAGATTACACTCGACCGAATCAATTACTACGAAGAAAGCAAATTCCATTTAATTAATCATGAATAATAAAAGCAAGTATGAGAGATAACATTTATAGAGACTAATAATTTTTCAGATATAATAAAATCTTTATATGTGATAAAAAGAATACAACATGGAATGTCTTCGCAGCACTTTACATTCGTCATAAACAGTTCCAGTCTCGAGTGTTCTTATTTCTTGAGCCTGTCTTCAGTACCCCATTTCAACAAGCACGAGTTCCACGGAGATACTAAGAGTATGGCTTATCAGCTTAAGCGCGGGTATAGTTGACGCGGATAAGAAAACCGCATAAATCCATCGCGAGATTTCTCCGCGAACGAACGGGAAGTGATCATTTTTCTAACGAAATAGCTTGCCTCCGCCTTTCAGCGTCTATATCCACGCTCGCTTCATCGGATAATCGGCCCTACTTCGCCGATCGGCGCCCGACCGGCGACGTCTTTCTTCCCTTTTTTTGTCGTGCACGCGCGGTCTGAGCGTACGCATTAAGCTCTTTCCTGTCGTCGGCGTTCGTCGCGACCATTAATCTCTAAATTCGCCCGGCGCACGACGGACGTTAATCAGATATATACGCGGATAGGTCGAGCTACTCTCTCCACGTCCGCTGACTACTTTTTAATTAAACACGAACAAAAAGCGGACGGAACGGGGAGATACTAGGTATTTACCTAGAGCGTCCATTTCCGAGAGCGGTACGTATGGGCGTCGTAACCGTTGTGTCGTATCGAGCTTAGCGAGACTCAATTCACATGCTTTTATGTTGCCCGTTATCCGTGATAAACGCTCGTTTTAACGCCACTTTCATGTAAATTTTACGCGGCAATTTTCACATGTCTTTTGTTTCAAAAAATCTCTCGGTGGAAAAAGAAAAGATATATCTTATATTATCTTATTATTGAGATTTATGACTTAAGCCCAATTGAAGAAATTATTGATATGCGATTTTATAACTAAACTCGTTATGCTGTTTATAGTATACTCTATTATAACTTGCCTTTATTATTGGAGCAGAAAAGCCATCGGATAAATATTTCTACATTATAACTGTAGAAAAAAATGCACAATTCTGATGAAAACTAGTAAGGCAGGTCCGGAGAAGGAGAAGGTGCGTGGACCGAGGTACAAACGGTAGTCGGCACAGGGTTGATGAATGTTCGCCGTGCATGACCCTAATTAATAGGGAGACCACGGCGATGCAACTGTCCCGACAGCGTGAATTATGCACGTATTATAAGGTCAGAATAGAGGAGGGGAGAGGAATGCGCGAGAGCGGGTGGAACATTGTAGATTCACGAGAAGACAGACACTGAAAAAGAAGGTGTCAAAGAAAGATGCCACTTAATCGCTTGGAAATATAACAAATTGTGTTTAAGTACGTTATACGTTACAGGTAACATTAAAGAGACATTAATCACCGTTTTCTTCTCGTCCGCGTCATAGATCAATGGAGCAATCGATCGATCGACGCAAGTACGCCGAGTCTCACGAGTTTCCGGATCGCAAGAGTCGCGACTCACGCCTCGTTACGCTCTTAAATCCACGATCTTACATCCCGCAATGCGACCTAACTGTACGCCTCCCTGTCGAATTAGCCGACGATTTATGGCAGATAGATTTATTAGGGGGTGTACCTCGTTACCCCGCAGGGCGTGGAGGAAGACGAAGGACGTGGGCCGGGGCTGTGAGAGAGACAGATAGAGAGACACGGACATAGCGAGAGGGCGAGGGAGAAAGAGGGAGGCGGAGGGACTTCCGACAGAGCGTCGTCGTTATACGTACGGGCTCGCCAGAATTCCAGAGGTTACGGGCCGGGATTACGTTTCGATAATTTATACGCGCGTGGACCTTGGCTCGTCCTCGTGCCGTGCATCTGGATTTCCGTCGGTTGTTTGGCGCATCGCGCTATGTACATGTATGTACGTCGGCGGCCGTGCGTCTCACGTATGCGACCGTCGATCGATCGATCCTCGATGTAACGCCATAAAGCGCACATGGTGTATACTGGTTCTTCTCCGTGCACGTAGTACACATGCCGCTGATGTCTACACCCGTGCAAATCCGCGTCCGGTCGTTTGTCCGCGCGCGGTCTCCCGACGTAACGATTTCTCTTGCGCAAGAGTGGACGTACCGCGGCGATCTCGATCTGTCCTTAAACAGCTATACTAATTGACCAATAGAAAGCGGAGCTCTAACGATGACCGAGCGCTGACAATCGCGTCCCGTTTCTGGGCATTCTTTCGGGGTCGCGATCGTTCCCCGCGATAACGGATCTACGAGCGGAACTTGAATTCGCAGCTGTCCACGATTTCGATCGGCGATGAGTCGTCGCGTAATCGCCGCCGACTCGAAAAGCATAATGATATTATCTGCGAGAGCGCGCCTAATGTCTATGGAAATCAGATGTAGAGTCGTCATAATTTTCATGCCTCACTCGCTATGCGTTTTTACGATTTATTCACATTTTTTTGGTGCGATTATAATTCTATCGCACAGTTTATGATGTAGCTGCGATAGTGACGTAACTGTTGAAACGCGATTTTTATGCTAACGCCATTTCTTCTACGAGACATCGTTATGGCGTCATACACAGTTGATATCTGGATATCCAGAAGAGCGGAATTGAACATAAAATGTAGCTTTGTCGCACTTTAACCATGATGACGAAAGACCTTAAAGGCACACGAGCGCAAAGTACTCTCTTCATACGTATTACCACATCGCGCAATAAAATACATAAGTATACGACAAAATTCACTGTGCGCTACCACATAATTAGTTGCAGACTGTATCGTCGGCAATTACGGTAATTTCTCGGAGAGGCCGATATTTCGCGCACGAGTGCTCGGCCAACAAACGCTCCGCGGAGCGTAATCTCCGAGATCGAAGAGTACGGCAGACGTGGGTGGAAGGCGCTGGAAGGGCACACTTTATTATTCGTAGGTCATTCCCTTCGCGTGACCGTCTCCGTGATCCTGCATCGTGCTCGTATATTTCTCACGCGGCCGATGGATTTTCGCCTGTCCGGCTAATTGCCGGAAAAGAGACGACCCGCCCCGCACCCCGCCGGGGTGGATTTCACGGACTATCGATACGCGTACGCGTAGGCGTTGCTGTTTAATATTTGACGCCGGCCCCGATGGAAACGGCAATTATCGAGATAAGCGCGCGCGCTCGCACGATATTCCCCGGCGTCATAAAGGGCCTCCTCTCCTTTTTTTCCATCCGGCCTCCCGGGAGAGCGGCGGTTAGCGCCGAGAAGCATTGAAATTCCGTACTTATCACATCCGCTATCGTCGCTCATTTCCACCGGTAGTCGCAAACTCGCCGGCGCTCGCTCGCCGCGATCCTTTATCGTCCCCGCGAAAGAGGGATGCTTCGACGCGAGCGGGTTTCCCAAAAGCGAATCATTTTTTTCTTCTTTTTTCGTGGTGCCATTACGATTTAGGACAGTAACTTGCACCGCGTTTATCGCATCGATCGGCGGATCAGTCGGGTCGACGGTGGAAGTTTTAAGGACGGCGTAAAGTACGTAATAGCGGAAACCATTACCTGATCTTTCTCGACGAAGCCAATGAATGACGTCCTCTCAATCTCGATCGGTTGGTTGTGTCGATCATAGAGTGCGATTACGAAGTGGAAAAAATTGCTTTTCCTCAGATTACTCGGCGGTTGCTTCTCGAATTGCGCTCGGACCACCCCGATTCTGCAATCATTCAGATACTTTAGATGTTTCAGAGTCGTCAGTTATACATGTGCTTCATGCGTCAGTTCAATTAAACGTCAAATGTATGTTGCAACGTATAAATATGTTATTGCGTTAAAACTTAAAAAGAACACTTTTTCAAAACATTTTAAAAATTTTCAAATTAATAATACACAATCTTGAGTTTTATCACAGTATATGCAAACATTATATTATGTTAGTGACTTAATTATGATTCCGATATTACCTTCCACTACGCAAGCACGCGATAATCATGGAATTTCTTCGGTAATCTTTGAAATCAAGTGATCATTCTCTATCGCAGAGCCAGATAAGTGTATCAACCTCGTGCTTGAGTGTAATAAGAATTCGCCTTTGAGAATGCAATAAGAATGCCTAAACCGGCAGAGGCGAAAGACAAACGAGGTCGACCGTGGGGAAGCGCGCAGGTGGCCTCGACGCCTTAAAATCCCATTAAGGTCTCATGTGCCGAGATTAGGCCGCCGGACTCCGATGCCATCTTTGAGTAATGGCACGGAAAGTCCCCTTTTCGAGTACGTTGCTTCGCATGTGGATACTAGACACGGACTGATCTTCTAAAACTCAAACGTTTTTGTCGATATTTTATCGTCCGTCACCGAGCATTAATATTGAATGTGCAATCAAACAATGATTTTCTCAATTTTATTACGTTTAGATCATCGCGTTAATTTGTCTGTTTTATTAATAACGTTTCCCCGTTCGCGGTGATGTATTTGCATGAGACCTCATGAAATTTCTCCCCAGCGACAAACCCCTGTCGATCTAAATGGTAAATATAATTGCAGCGTATTGAAGGATGTTGAACTTTTCCGTACAACACGCGCGTCGTACTCGGCAGTTAAAAATCACCGGCGAGAAATCGCATTATCGGCGCCTGGCCTGTGTGTGATTGTGCCGTCGCAAAACGATAAAACCGTCGCACGACTGCACAGAGCCGCGCGCGCACGGCCATCAGGGCGGACCCTCGGAGCGGAAAACTGAATCGACTGGACCGAAAATGAATAGCGGCAGTTTTGCAGCGCATTTGCGAAATAAATGATGGTATCGGCGGTGCGTTTGTCACGCCAGGTGGTGGGATGCCGAGACCGCCGGCAGGTAGAGGGTGAAAGCGCGGGGATGGCAAACGCGCGCGGGGCCGTTGCAAGGGGGTTGCACAGCACGGCTTTCGGGAACGGCGGACCGCGGTGGCGGAACAAGGGGTGGATGCGTTGGGAGAGGCAGGGGAGTGATGTACTGCTCGTGTCGATAATTATCGGTGGCTGATTAACCGGCCGCCGGTTCGCGCCCCATAACTCTCGACGTCCGATTATTTTGCCCCGTTTGCCATGCACCAATTCCTATATAACGTGTAGGCACGTCCCGCCACACCGTTATATTATCACCCGCACTGCTGCACCACCACGCCTTTTCGGCAGACTATCGTGGATTGCGGAAAACCGCGCGTACGCGTACAGTTCGTATCGCTAATATGACAATAATGCGTATGCGGTTATCGGTGCGCGTGAAGCAGCGTGCAGATTATTTTAGGGGATCGAATTAGTTTCTAGACTTGCTATTGCTTTTGAATATCGATCGGATAGCGAAATAAAACGTGGTATAATATAATTCATGCCAACTAGTTCAAGTATACCATATCAGACGAGATCAATATTTCGCTGTGAGTTTAACTTGGCAACCAAAAAGGCATAAACTTAGGACATAAAACTCTCAATTATTAATTCTCAATCGAATGTACTTAAATCGAATTTATCTATCGAATTTATCGAATTTACAGGAAATCAGTATTTCTGCTTTTTTTAGCAGATTATTTCAATTCTACCCTTTGGTCATTATTCCAATTCATTATTATAACATTACCATAAACAGTTCTAATCGTGTAAGAAAAGTAGTCCAAGCATATCTCCACGAATATTCGTTTCGTTTGCTTTTTGCCTTTAGCGTTGAAACGTTTGTTCAGATCGCGCAAATATATGCGGATTTATGCGCTTATGCCGGCGCGCGCGTGTTGTACATCCTCCACCGAACGACGCCGAGGTGATAATTACGGGCTCCATTCGCGTTTACTGTATATTCGCGCGTGCAATTTGCCACGCGTGCGCTCTCGGCTCGCAGATAACGCTTGCCCGTTCCGGCACCTGCGAATCATTCGAGCCACCCCTCTCCTCCCTCTTGCTACCCGACCGCGTGATTATTCTTTCGCGTCGGCCAAAGCGTCCGTGCAATTCGATTTGCCGATTCCGGTCGGGCGATATCCCGGAGCGCGACGCGCATCCAAATACGCAAATGAAGATACGGCACGCGATAATTCGCTCGCGCGATCCTTGGCGGCGCGTTCCCGAATCGCAAGAGGAATTGCGAGAGGAGTTGCGAGGACTCCGTCACGATTAGCGCACGGTTGATGCGCGCGATTGTAAATATGACCGGCGAATAAAAGCGGCACGCGGTTTACGAACCGTGTCAAGCATGAAATTACGCGAATCGCGTTTTATATCGTGTATCGAGGAAAGTCCATCAATGCCGAACTTTTTCACTCGCCCGTGAAATCCGGCGTCGTAACGACGTAATCGACATTTAAGCGATGACGAAGCGTGCAATTTCCGGCGCATTCGCGGAGGAGCGGATTGTCGAATAACCGATCAATGCTGGGCTTGTACTTTATACACGAGATGAGACCTACGCTATTTGTGCGCCATGCATTATGGACGAAATATGCGGATAATATAGAGCCACCGATACGGTTACGAATCCGCGGATAAAGCAATCGTAGAGAATCACAATAAATCCGCGGGTAATACGCACCGTCGGGCGTTAGTTATTGCGAGTTAGCCGGGGCGCGCTCTGCTTACGCTCTCGGCCAACGCGATTCATAATGCGCAACGGAGATAATGAGCAATTTGTAATATATCCGAATGTAATTTGCTACCAGCGCGCGTTACTGCGAACGTTGTTCAATTTAGCGGGCGTGTTTCATCGTAGCCTCGCATACCGCATAAAAATCTATTAGTTATTAACACCGCCAAGTGCGCGTATTTCACAAATATTTGGCACGCGAAAACCCGCGCGATGATAAATAATTCCGCTGGATTTTAATTAAGTTAAAATGATTACATATCATATTAAAGCGTATTAATTGTTAGCAAGAATTAAACATTTAGCGTTCAGATTTACTGCGTTTGGTTTTAAATTATAATAGACAACTAATCATTTTATTTAGCGGAACATTGTGGATTGGCTTTCATTATGAAACGCAGGCGTATAATAATAAAGATCACGCACGATGATGATGTGCATTCGCGCGAAAGGTTTTGCTACCTTTTCGAAAATAGATTGCAGTTTTGCCCATTCTGCCCGTTGTTTTTCCTAATTCACGCGAGAAGTCATCGTTTTGCCGCTCGTGACAATCCCTGCCGCCGAGTGCGATGGTTTACTGCTTCATTAGGTGGAGAACTTTTTTAGGGCTTTTTAAAAAGCGCGAGAGTTTATGCCTGTTCCGCGTGAGTTTTAAAACAGTTTCGCAGACCCCTCTCCTAGTTGATCTCGGTGTAACGCAGTTGTGCGATACAACCGTTTCTCGTAGCAGAAAACGAAACTTCCCAGCTCGAGTTCCCGTGAAGGCGAAAGTTGACGCTTAACATTTTACGACTCTTAAACTTCTGTAAGGCAATTACTTAGACTGCCGCAACATTGATTCAATTAAGTTCGAGGATTCAAAAGAAGATCCGTGCTCCGAAATTTTCTGCTCGATGTCGATCGCTATCTCGCGATTATCGCGTCATTTACAGTAAATTTCACCACGATAAGCATTTTGTTTCTCTAAAGTACAATTTACTTCGTAATTCACGTTCATCTGGAATTTTCAAACGCCGTATCAGTATTTTTCAAAGCACAAATAGCTTTAAACATTCTTTCGTATCGCAAGTGCGTGCTGAAATGTTTGTCTTTCATTCGCGGAGAGGCCAGGTTTTCGTGTAAAGACAGAACGGGGACAATGAGATAAACGAGGGAGAAAGTATAGGACGGAGCGATGAGCAAAAGGCGTTAAAATTCTCAATTACTTTACCGGCTCTCAATTACTTTACATTAACTCGATTCCGGTCGGTCCCCGTGTCACGGCACTTGGAGGAAGGGATTAGTTAAGAGAACCACTATTGGATTAGGAGAGAGAGAACTCGCCCGGATACTTGGTTTTACCTTCTCGAGTCGTTGTAGGTATCTGTACCTTCGTCGTTTGCACGTCGTACAAATCCCTTTTAAGGGAAACTGCAATAAAGCGCGATTTATTGTTTGACGAATGCAGTTTCGAGACTAGATGTGAAGATGAATGGATATTCAGTCTGATGTCGATCAACAAGTCGTGTAGACAATTGACCAATTGTCAGTGTTCTATATTATATTATTATTAACTCTAATGGCAACAAGGAAAAGTTTAAAATAACTTGTATGTATTTATCATGTTCTGTGTTGTGCAAAACGAAAGTATGAAGAAAAACAAGCAGCATTTTATAGCGATTTATTAAGAAACAAAGATGAGCTTCACGTTAACTGTAAACTTGCATCTTTGAGAAATTAAATGTTCATCTTTAGGACATATTTATAATTCGCACATCTGCATAAAGTTTCTTATGATATTATATATTACTTGGAATTACATATTAAAATGTCAGTAAGTGCTGGATGATTTCAGTGAGAATTTATGGACCGGCTAGATGTCGCACAGGGATGCAACTCGCTGTAGGATCCGACGGCAAACAAACGCCATAGTAGCAATACGGATATGTCTCCGATTCATATTAAAGATGAATTCATTTCTATATTTTAACATCATCGAGCACTTTGATTAATGAACTGATTCAATTAAAAATTGAATTGAAGCAAGCGTAATAATGTTAACGCTGCATGATTTAACATTTTATTTACTTCTGTTGAAATGAAACAAATGACGAAATAATGGCATATAATACATTAAATATAATCTTTAAAAATATATAGTCTGTGTATTTTACAAAAAGGTAGTAGGATTTATCTTATAATGCAACAATAAATCTCGTTGGCGGTGAGTAGAAATAATACCGTGTAATATCTTTATTTCTTTTATTCTGAATCATTAATTTCAAACAATTCCTACACTTTTCTTTGAAAAATAAATTATATGATGCCATTACATGCCATTATGTACGTATACATTTTACTTTTTCACTACATAACTTAGGAGAGAAAGTTCTATATACACTTTTTCCCGGACGAATTACGTTATGCACAATTCCTCGCAACAGTACAGCCTCCCCAATAAAATAGATCGTCACGCCAATAATAAAATTGAAAAACATGATTATAAAGAGATATCCTCTCGACTACGTGTATCAATTTTACTTATCGTTAATCACGTCACGTCTCTCATAATTTCACGACATGATTACTCTCCGTCAAACATGAAAGATTATGTCAAACTTGTGTAGGTACTCACGCTCCGTTGTCGGCGAGCGCGGGCTGCGGCCAAGCACGTGGCAGAGGTTCTTCCTTCAGTATCTGCCGCATGTCCTGAGGCGCGAAAACCAACGGCGCCCGCGGATGATGATGAGGCGGCGGGGGCGGCGGTGCCACACTCGCGCCGTACAGCTTACGTCCCCAGTGGCCCTCGAGCTCTACGGGACTTCCTCCCCCCGTGGTGGCGCCGGTACCACCCCCGGCACCGAGTCCGAGCCATGGAGACCCCCCAGCACCCACGATCGTGGAGCTGGGCAGGAGACCGCTCCACTCGTCGGACCGCGTGGTGAGGCCGTAAGGACTCTCCTGGGGCAACAGACTTCCTCCTTCGCGTTGCCACTCGCTGCAGGAATCCTCGTCGCTCCCTTGCTTACCCCTTCGCGTGTCCGCGAGGGACTCCACCGCCTCTCCGTCAGAGCGGATGCGCCCGATGCCGTGTTCCTTTAGGACCGCGCATGAATCGTCGTCGTCGGAACGTCGTCGTCGGCGGCCGGTATTCCGCGACGATCCATGAACGTCCGCTCGCCACTGACGGCGTTCACTGTGGAAGTTGCACCGTTAAGCCGGCCGCGCCGACCGCGTGCCGGTGCACATGCGTCCGGACGCGCGGGCCACGAGTTCGCGGGCGTTACGAGCGCGCACTTGAAGGTCCGCCCGCGTTGACGTCTCACCTACCAATCAACCGCACTGCTCCGCACTCCGGAACGACCAAGTTCTCTCACTTGTTCTTGCGCGATCGTGATCCTGTCCTCCCCAGTTCCCTGTCGAAAATCGCGTCGTCGATTAAAACGTCCGCGAGTCTCGATCGCACTGTCGTTGTATTCACTTTCTCGCAAGACGCGCGCTGCACGTGCGGTGAACCTCGTGACCGAGAGTCACTCTTCTTTTGCCTCTTGAACGTCGTCTCCCCGAGGTGTCCTTAGATGACGATACTCCTTCGAGATCCTTCTACGATCTTTATACCCGATGGTGATGTTTTGGGATATGGGAGCGTGTGTGATAATCTGGACGCTTGCCGGCGGTATCCTGGTACGTATTATCGTCGCCACCGAAACGTCGCAAGGGTGTTCCGTGACCAGCGGAGAGGTCCTTCGAGGTCCCCAGTCGCGCGTTGCTTCCCGTTACGGCGCCGCTTGTCGAATGTGTCAGGGCCGGCACTAGGCGGCATGCCAGCAGGTCCCAATGGGGTCGGGCCTGGAGGATCGTGGTGGGCGCGGCCACGAGTAAAACGGCGCAACAGCCAGCCCGTCCGGTTGGCCTTGCCCATTTAGTAGCGCGCGCCAATCCACCGCAAGCTGCGCGACCAATGGGTGAAGCTGCTCGCATCTGTACCGACGCCCATCTCGAATACCAAGGACTGTGGCGCCGCGACGGCGACGTCGCGAGGCTGTCATTCCGGCGGAAGCCGCAATACGCTTGAGGTCGATTCTGTGACGCTCCGTCCTTTTGGTTGAGAATTTGGCGAATAAATGATCGGAAAATGTCGAAAACTGCGTTTTTCTATTTTCCAAATGAATACTTTGTAAAATTTTGTAACGCGACATTCGTTTTCATTAATTTCTTATGCAGGGTGATTATAAGATGCTCTTCAGATTACAACGGAACATTTTTGCGCATCTACAATATATTACTTTTAACGTTAAATGAGATGTAAATGTGAACAGTTTTGTGATTTGATCGTGCATTATCTCTCCTTGATAGTTTCTTAATAAAATATAATTTTTTTATAACTTATGTCTGCAATAATTTAAATTCTATGCAAGCACAATACAAAATTAGATTGCACAAATGAAGATGATGCATAATTGATTGATACCGCACATCGGAATTTGCTTCGCCAATATGGATTAGTATTGCAACTATTTATCAAAAACTTATTTACAATTCAGAAATAACTATGTATCATATAGAAATACGTCAAGTTATGTTTTAGATTTTTGCTAATCTATTAACTCTTTTCAGATTGTAATCGGGATATAAAATCATTTTTTGAGTCTATCATACTTTATTTTCTCTTCTATCATAATTGTAATCAACGCATTTTATTGTTTAAGCTTCCGGTTCTACAGGAAAATAGAGGACATTATTTAATTTCAATAAACAAAACCATGCATTACTCTTCGATTTTCGTTTCTTATGACAAAAATTTTCTCATTCTTTATACTTTTAATTTTATTTTGCAAGAATTAAACCTACAATTACAAGACACACATCCTACGTGAAGGCGGAAAACCTTGAGCGTACTACATAATCGAGTGTATAAATCTTGAGTCGAGTGGCAGTTGGGTCGAAAAAGTAATTATAGAATTTGTTTGAATAAATTTATGTGATGGAGGGCGTGGAGGCAATCGTGAACTTGGGAGGGAAAGAAGAAAGAAGAGGTCCGCAGTGTTTCGCAGTCCTCTCACTAGCGTACAACCCGAAGAAAATCTATTCTTCCCGTGATCTTGTCCGAACAATTTACTTCGGAGAGCCACTGCTCCGAGGGTATGGGGCCTATCAAGTGGAGATAATGTGTTCTGTGCCGGGTAATTTGGCTCTCCTGCCTTCTTTCCACTTCAACCGTCTTGGATCTACTTCTTTGACTGTTTTGCATCTGCAAACAATCTCGAATTCCTGTTGTAGCTGCGTGTTACTGACTGGACATAATTAAGCGGAATTCAAAGATAATATTAATATACTTCGTGTTATCACTCACGCGCAAAAGCATGGAATACATATGTATTATATCTATATCTTATCAGAAAGAATATTAGCATGCAAATGGAATGAAATTGTTTATCTATTCGCTAGTAACGCACTAATTATGAGTAAGCAAGTTTAGCGATGAGATAATCGCTGGCGCTACTTACACCCATCGTATATGAAGTGTCAAGGGTCGCCGATTAATGTTTATCGCATGGCGAGATAATGAAGCTTAATGAGGGTCTGCAGCCGTCATTACGAAACACTCGACGTGCGCGCGTGCCAAACCGGTTTCAATCTACTTTTTTCTGAAGCTCGTCTCTCTTTCAGTGCCGTGATTCATGAGATTCCTCTCAGCTGCCCAACGGCCTGTAACATTGCCACCTTATGGCAATGACGCGACTCCGGAGTATGAGAAGCCATTTAGAACTGGAGGTGCTACTTTTTGTTTCGTTATGCTTCGGCTCTTAAAAAAGCATCGTTTCCATTTGCAAAAACAAAGTGTCTCAAAAGAACGGTCTGTCCGAGTTAAATCCACGAAACATTGCATGCTTTTCTTATGAAGGAATGGAATCATCTCTTCATGTATTATTAGATTCTCTTTTTCCGTCGCGCAGTGAATACATTTGTTACTTATAACAAAGACTGTTATTTAACAATTTGGAATAATTACGTAAACAACAAATAGATTTTGTGCAAATACTTTTTAAATATTCTAGTAATCCAATAATAAGCGGTATATGTCGGCGTACTTAAATGCCCCAATAATGTCAAATGAACATCACCGCACAGACCAAATCCAATTACCAATTGGAAGGGTCGTACGATTCGGTATTGCCATGGTTTGCGTAGGTATACCTCGCATTGCCTAGCTTACCTTCTAAGCCTATTATTCGGCTATGATAATATGTCGATTCTAGCTTTCTTATTTGTTCCATAGAACTCGTCCCTATACATGTCGGCTTAAGCGGACGCTCTTGAATAAAACTGTCAACTGAATTTTCGATTTAGTTATCTAGCTCGATAATTCATGCATTGATAGTTGGCAGAGTATTTACTGATTCCGGATACAAAATATTAGAGTTTATTAGAATTGGAAATTGATAACAGACGCTAAAAAACAAATATACATATATGGAATAAATGGAATCTATTAATTGTTATTCGCTCAGAAAAGGAATTATCTAATAATTATTTCTTTATTATTGACCTCTATGCGCGTAGTGTAAAAATATTATTTTTGCAAATTATTTTAGATAAATATAATATAGACATTTGCGGATAATTTTAAAAAAGATTGCTGCTCAATTTTCTACTATCTTGCAACGCTATTAATGAAAAAGTAGCACGTAAGTCTCGTTTACAAAACTTGGCTCGATAATTCTGCAAAATCTAAAATAGGCGGGCGTGTTGCCGTAGCGAACCGCACTTGCCCCACCGTAATAGTATCCGTAGGTGCACCCCATAGCTAGTGCAGCATCAAGGTACCGCCAGTACGCGCTGGTACATCATGGGATGGCAAGAAGGGTCTTGCCGAAGGGACCTCGACATATGTGACGTTTATGTAGGGTGGCATCCCTCAGGCTTGCGAATTCGGAACATGTGCGCGAAGTAGAAGTGTCCAGAATTCTATAACAGAGTTTGTTTGCACTTGCACTTGCAACTCGTGAAGTGGCCTTTTGATTATTTTTGTCCACATTAAATCGAGATGTCCCACCTGTCAATCATTCTAATTGTGACTGTTCGCCAAGATCGAGAGATCGCGCTCGGTTGACAAGCGAGAAGAGACGAGAGCCGTTCAACCGCGGTAGCTTCTCTCTGATATTTTTAAGCACATCATCCGAGTATCTATTCTTTAAGCGTTTCGTCATTTGCAACACAATTATTTAAGTAAGTAACCTTAGTCAAAAGGTACATTTATGTAGGTTCATGTAGACTTTTCCTTGAAAGCTTTCCATTTTGCTTCAATTAGCGATCTTGGGACAGAGCTGAGGGAGAATCGCGGAGACATCGTCTCCCGGGATCACGTGTCTCACGAAAAGACAGCGCTAAAAACCGCACGGTGCGGCCGCATTGTACTTACAGCCCGCGCTCTCCCGAGTTCAGCATTTGGTATGACAATACCGCTGATCAGCGCATCGATGCGTGATTATAATGATAATGCCGCCTCCTGTTTCGCAGAGGGGGTGAGCGCGGGTGCGCGCGCGGGAGCCCCTAAGGGGCGCTCAAGTTTTTCGGGTAAAGTTTTTCCTACGCAGATGCGCCACCGGACTGGGCTATTTATTAGCACGGCCATTCTGTTCGTGTGCTCCCATTCAAAAGGGCCGGACAACAGGTTGCCGCGTCAACGTCATTAGCCGTTGCGTTTTTGTTCGTGGCCCGTTGGGATTTACCTCTATGCCGATAAGAGCCAGGTACGTCGGTCGTTAATCCTTTCCTCGACGAGATAAGCTATAAGGCGTGATTTCGAGCGGGAAACGAGGTCTTTACCGCACCCGCGAAACCGATTTTCAACCCGCACGTCTTTTATTACATTTTCATCGCGCGCGGAAGATTGCGGGATGCGTTCAGTCGCGCCACAGACGCAAGATTAACGGAAAACAAGAATTGCCTGTATTGCCAGAAATTTTTTATATCCCACGGAACTTTCGTATATTCCGGGCGCAACTCAGAGAGATCACTTCATGATTTATTCCGCGGACTCGCATTGGTCATAGCGGCCGTAACCACACACCACTAAACTCCGTCTACCCGAATCGAGGACGCGTCTGTTTCCATAAACCAAATTATTTTTATATCCAGGGATCTACGTTCTCCTGAATTGGTGATAAGCAAGGACGGTCACTCGATACGTCGCTGACCGCCCATACGACCCCTATGATATATCAAGCGGATAGAACCTAGCGAATCTAGCAATAGCGATTTCCCCATATGTAATACAGGGGATTTGTTTCACTTTCCTGTTCCGCAACAAATTGCACTCTTCACGTTGACGCGCGTTTTATCACGCAAAAGTCTGTGCATCACGAGTGAAATAGAATCTTGCGCAAACGCTCGGTT
This sequence comes from Ooceraea biroi, assembly GCF_003672135.1. Classification (NCBI taxonomy): domain Eukaryota; kingdom Metazoa; phylum Arthropoda; class Insecta; order Hymenoptera; family Formicidae; genus Ooceraea; species Ooceraea biroi. Next base: position 4,598,361 of record NC_039507.1, read on the forward strand.
AAAGGAAAAAGCAATCTAAAATTCATTCCAATTATTTCACGCGATTGTTGTGCGAATAATTGTTAATCCTGGGGAAGCCGTGAGCACGCCGTAAAGCTTATGTCTCGCTGGAGATTCCAAGAGAGGGCGATCAACATCACCGCTAAGTACTACGAATTACCGGCAGCCCTGTATATCGCCGGTTTCATCGGTGATTCGCGGGAGGGTCGACAATGTTCGTGCGCACGGTCGTTAGTCGATCGTTTTGGGGATGGACACGAGAAATTCGGCCAGTTAGCCAAAGCGTAACGATGCATCCAAGTCGAGAAATCGTTTCGGCGAGAGGTGATAGCGCGATTCGTGGAGGGTGCGTCGTCGAAGATAGGATACCCTCGAGAGCCGTACGAGTACATGACTTCGACCCGTGCGTGCTCGTCAAGGCTTACCGTTTCCGAAAATGTCATTTATTTTACCAAAACTACCTACCGAAATGATACGGTAAATTTCTGTTGCACCTTTTTCTTTCTTTCTCGGGCGTTGAGCCAAATTTCGGGCGATATTAATTAAATATTATTTGAAAGAATATTCGATCGTGCAAAATTGCCCTCGATATGTCAAACGAAGATCAAATAATACGTCAATATCAAACGACAGTCGCTAAATTTGAAAACCCATCGACGTTGCCGGCGATATCGGTCCAGTCCTCGTTATTGGAGTAGAAATGGCTGTGTGTTTCCGTTAATTAATTTCGGCACGCTACGCGCGTCTCGATTTCCCGCTAATGACTTAAATGGATTACCAGCTAATACCCGCGGACAGCTACCACTCTGATCCGTCGGGTTGGCTCGCGTGCACGCGTGCATCGCATGAACTTTTCAGAACCGTGCGTCGGTCTGTAAGGGTAGGAATTTTTGCGGAAGACACGAGGCTACTCCGCCAAACGTGGCTGAGCCACGCACGAAGGTGGACAAGGAGAACAGAGCCGAACACGCGGAAAGGAGGGGTGAGACGTGGAGACGTGGAAGCGAAACGGAGGTTTCCAGCGTCGTCGACGGGACGTGTATCTGCTGGATTGCGGCCTCGTTCGGGAATCCTCATGGGAGGCCGCCATCTTGTTCTCCTACGTAGGTATCCGCTGGCCGCCAGTCCGATGTCCTGCCACCCCTTTGCATAAACTTAGGAACGGACGATGACGTCAGGGGGCAAAGGCATTCGTGTCGTGGCCGTGCTATCGATTTGTTATGTGCATCGTAGAAAGTGAATTTAATGAAACGCAGGATTATGTGGTACTGCGTTCGAAGATACTTCTTACATTAGTGTGCATGCCTTTTATTAAATCTGAAAATTTCATTTCGCGATAATATTATATTTATTTATATTTACGCGCAGAATTCTGCTTCTTTAAAATCAGTTATCTTACTTGTTAATCGGGAAATGCTCATTATGATATAACAAACGGAGAAAAATAATTGTAAAATAATTGAGCGTCGTAAATACTATTAGTGCCCGCAGTTGTTCCATTTTTCCGCAGAAAAGAATCGCAATAACCAGATTATGTTTATTGTATACATGATATTTTATGTATTAGCGGAAATGAGGTTCTTTCCGTCCATTGCGCCGTACAATGTATACATTTTATCGGCTTTAATTGGATGCTACCGCACATATTCCCGGTTAATTAATACGAAAAATTGCCAATGTTAATAACGCATGCATTACCTGTTTGGTACGGTCTGTTGCATCGACACATGGACCAATGCACCGCGTAGGGTCACTTGACCCGGGGTTCATATAGAGTGGGTGATATTAGCGTATTTTGTTGTAATTACCGAGCAGTCATTCGCGCTAACTGCGCCGCGATTCTCATTCGAAAGCTTTATATCATACGGATAAATCGCCGTGCCTCTCCTTTGAAACATTTATCGCGTGCGCGGCGTCGCAGCGAAATTTATGATTATAGCGGCGGATTTTCGTTACGCGAGCGAAAACTTTTATTCCCGCGATGACACTTTTGGCGATATTCGTTCCGGCTCCGCGGCTTCAGTTTCCGGCCAGCCGATACCCGAATCAGAGTGACTCGATTAAACCGCGCAGAATCACTTCTTCCATTTGAGAACCCCGTCGAGAGCAGGTAAATAACGAATTGAAAATCAATGGTATTACGAGATTATGCGTTTATTGGTAAAGAGCTAGCAGAGTTACCGATGCCCAGAGCAGTAATATCGAGTAATTGCGTAAACGCACCCGCGTATCCCACTGCGTAGCCTCTCCCTCTAACAAAATCCCACGGATATGTTTGCCCCTTCGTGTCCGCTCAGTGGCGTCCAAAATCATTATTGCGCTTCTTTTCTTTCTTTTTGCACACTTCCCACGGTTGTTTATAATTAAATATTTACCTAAAGCGAGTCACTGTTGATCCGCGATGGACACAATTAATTTGGACTGAAATTAAATTGTCTTAAACGAATATGTATATTATTTAGTTCTCCGCAGAGAGTATAAATTATTTAATATTGGCATTATATTACGTAAATATTTTTACACATGCATATCTCTCATATATCAAGGATGGTAATGCGAACGTGCACAATAAAAGGTGTAAAAGTGCTTGCAATGAACGTTATCGGTAAGTAACGTACCCGTCTAAATCATCGTTTAAATGACAATTACTTGTTTGCGCGCCATAAATTATCAACGTGCAGCAATAATATCTTAGTACAATCCTGACGGATAATGAAACTGTCATTTCTTATGGCGAAGTTACGTGTCAGGGTCTCGTCTAATGGCGTTCTCGCAATATTAGCCGCAGCAGGATGTGTGTATTTCGCACATTAACGTGTTTGCACAGGTCTGATTCTGGACCCAGACGCGACACATTGCGTGCAATATCCACTGTTTGTTTCACGCTGGCTTGATTCGGCCTGCCTCGCTTTCCTGTTTCCTCTGTAAATCCATTATTACACCGGCGCGGGCGGCTTTCGAAACGTCGCATAAACATTACAGTCATTTAAAATCATTCGTTTGCTTTGCACCCTGTAATCTTGATATAACGCTAAATATCTGCGTGTTAAGTCAATTTGCCATTAGCAAACGGATCGATCGAAAATAACGTATAGCGTAACGAGGTATAAAGAAGACCGAACCAATTACAATGATGCTGATGATAATGTTACTCGTACTTTCGCAGAATTATTATAATTATAAAGAACGTACTGGCGAAGAAGAGATGAACTATTACACTCGTGCTAGCGAATCCCTATCATCATGATGTCTAATCTGTAATATCTTACTGTTGCGGCATAATTATACGCGTAGGAATAAGGGTGAAATCCAGTGACAAGGTTGGAGACGATGACTGGTCGTGGCTGGTTCGTTCGACGGATAGTGGTAATTCCGTCATGTCGTAAAGGTTGCTTTTTATCGTTTCTGCCCTGGTACAACCATCCACCAAGATCTTTCGGTTCTAGCTAGACGCGAAGGCATTCCGTGTTTCCTCCTGTATCCTCGCGTTCACTTTACCGGCCCCGCGTCTTACACGTGCCGCTTGATTGTTCAGGTTTTATTATCACTCGGTGCTCCCCGAGTCCTCGTTCATCCGTGCTGTGTACATCACCCGTCGTGGGAACGACTTGCCACCGCCGAACACAGTGCTGGGGGTTAATTGACTGGCGGTTTTATTTTTTCCAAACACCGCTTCGCCGAAGAAAATCTGATGATTTAATTGCGATGATGTAACTATAACATTTTCACATAAAATCTTGGATCTTGGAGAAAAGTGTCATTAACGTAATTATCTCTTACTTTGGAATACTTATATTTTCTATAATATTTAATAACATTTCATAATTGTGAGCATTTGATACCCTTAATCTAAGTTGATAGAAAAACGTATCTATTTCTGTGCACCTCTCACTCTGTTGTCCGTTTAGGAAACACATGGAAAAACGAGATTGTAAGGCACGTGCTTATAAATTCGGTGCCGTATTCGCGTTCACATCGCGGATGCACACGCACCCCATTTTCGCCCCGTAGCAAATGGAATTAGCGGGCGGTTTAGTTCGGCGGAGTCGCGAAATAGAGGTTGCATTTTTACAGGCGTATTAATACAGCCGGAAACGTACTATGATCGGGCTTGTAATGCAGCCCTAGGGGCCCGTGTGATATGATACATTTGCTTCGCATACAGGACAACGAGCGAGTACGCGAGTCGAAAGAGGACAGTGCGTGCGGGGGTGGCATGGAGGGTTGAAACGAGAGGGATTGAGAGGAACCGAGCGGCGGTACGCTTCACGTACAAGCGTGCTTGCATTTCATAACGAGGTACAAACACGCGGAAACGCGAGCAACAGCGTCACGGGGGTATTCGCCGATAGTACTTGTCTGTACCTATCGAGCTGGTATTCAACCAATTATGTCTGTTTATTGTCAAACGCCTAGTTTGTTTGCGCGCCTACAGTTTCAGAGCGCGTTACGTTAACAACATTGCTTGCTCATTTTCAAAGATTTAGTTACGCTGGATATCATTTCCTAGCGATTATTTCAGCCAAATATATAAAATGAAAATAATTAAAAAAAAAGAATTCTCCCTTTCGTCATCTCACGATAATACAATATATTGCAGCGAAATATTAAATAGTCTGAACATACACGAAATTGCAACGATTTAAACTCTTGTTTGCAGTATCTGTCACTTTTTTTAGCTTCTATTAAGCGATCATTGACGATGTTGATTCGACTCGAGGCTCGGCTGGCATAACGCACAGTGTCGGTGTTTCCAAACAAACATCCTGAGCAACCGGATCAATTGCAGAAATTGTTCACTGAACATTTCTTTGGCCAGGTGCCACTTTGGACGTCCAATGTCGTGTTCATGAGAGGCACAATGGCGTCCGAACGAGTTGGCCAGAACAATGGTACTTGATACGAAGGCAACGAGATGTCACCGACCGTGAATTAGCGCCGTGGTCGAACTCGATCAGGGGATTGATGGTACCAAAAGGGTTCGCGGAAAAGGGTGACACGGTGGAGAGGCGGAATTCTTCTTGCGCAGTCGGGTGCAGATGCGCCCTTTGAAACACATGGTATGCAGCTCGTGGTAATCCGCTCGTCGGTATCGGCAGTCAAACTTAAGATTTATGTGCTGTCAAACTGGCGTTATGACCAGTTGATGACGAGTGTGTTGAATGGGTGAATCATCTTTCTTAGTTTTAAGCAGGAATAATCTGAGTTTGAAAAAGGTTTCTTCAAAGGTATATATAAAGACTTGCTTCAAGTTGTCAAATTACACTTGACTAATTACATATGCTGATTAGTGAAGTTATTATAGCTATCACAAAAGCTGAAACTTGTCATCACATTTTGATAAAACAAACATCGAGTTAATACAACAGTTAACAGTTACATTGGTAATCTGTATGTATGAATTCTATTTATATTAAATATTTTATCTAAATTATGAAAATAGAATTAGTCGAGTCTATTTAGAAATTATCGATATGTTATTCTAGCATAAAAATTAAGTATTATCGAGCACTTCAGCAGTTGCTGCTACATTGAGAAAGGAACAGCCATAGAGAAAAGTTACATTTATGTTCTAATGTTTTAGTAAAAATTATTAAATTACATATAATGCAAAAAGAAAGAAGAAAAGAGATCGAGTTTAATGCTCCGACGTGTCTTTCATTTATTTACTAGAACATTAGTAATATTACACTATAATGTCTTTCGAGGAAAGAGATAAATCTCGGAAAATCTACACTTTCCGTTGGCAGACATTTGCCCAAATACCCGGAAGGTATCTATCTGCAAGCGAACACATGGCCAATGGTTACGGTGAATGAGTACAGTACCCTCTGTTTGGATTATGGACTCGTAGCTGCGTTGGTGTCTATAAACAGAGAGGTGCGGGAGAAAAGAGGAATGGTACGAAGAGCCATGCTCCGCGACCGCTATGACAGATTGAGAGAGAGAGAAAGAGAGAGGGAGGTATTGTCCTTTGGTGACCAACGAGGCGTTTCAACGCCTATACCCCATATAGAGGACAAAGGCGGTTTCCCTCGTTCTCTCGTCTATTTGCCTGTCATACCCCTCTTACTCTCGAGCATTACCTCAATACTGCGAGGTGGACGTCTTCATCATTTATGTAAACTTTCTCTCGATAACGAGACAGCGTTACGCTGCGGGACACCTGTTATAAAAGCAAAAGCTGAAACGTCCCCTATAGTGCCGTGTAATGTCCTTTTTACCTAAATGTTGCATATTTTTTGCGATAATCGCATTTTCGTCGATAAATTTGAAATATTCGACTGGCTAGAAAGGAAAGATAGTTAACTAAAATTAACTTTTTTTAAAATTTCTATACACAAAATAGGAACAGAGAATATGCATTACGAAATTTTTATTTACTACAATTATATGTTAATAATGTAATCATATTCACAGGAAGATGGATAATTTGCTTTTTTCGATTGTAACTTGTGAATATAGCTGATATATTCTGCAAAATATAATAAAAAATAGCTATATACTTTCATATCGCGTATGCATAAAAGTAAAAGGCTCATGTAAGGTATTCGCGATACTGTTAGGAACGATGGCCATTCAGATACGGGGATGACAATGCCTCGAGGCCAAAATGCACGTTAGAGACACCTAACTGCTGCCTCTTATTGAAACATCATATCTGCTTACTTGTATGGAACTACTAACATTTATCCATAAAGAGAATAACCCTGCATGCTAACCATATTGTACCTCTCGTTTCAACATTACGAAACGATAATTTTGTCCTCCTCCATTCCATTTTCGATAAACTAGCAATATGTAGAATGATTAAATTGTTTTAAACTTGTATATCGTATAACGGTAAATTTTTCTACAAATCCAGAGACAATTTTAATGATAAATTTTTATTAAGTATTATAAAAAGACATTTATATGGACAGAGAGTAGTAACCGAGAACAATCCATAAGTAAACAATCTTTCCATTTTATAACAACAGCAAGTACAAAATAGCAAAAACCTCGACGATTGCTTTTACCAGCCTTTGACGATTGTGGGACAAATGAAGCCTCGTTGTAGCGCGGGCAAACGTTAATCGATGAGCCCATATACCCACGAAAATCGGTGAGCCACTTGCTTCAATTGCAAACAGATGTGGTCATCCCGTCGCGAGTAAACTACCCCTCGTCATACCTCCTTCCGCCGCACGTTCACCCTTCTCTGTCACATTTTCGCGGCTATCTCTCAAACTTGTTCAACAGAGAGATACTGCATCCACTTTGAGGGGTAACGGGGCCATCAGCGAGGGTGCCACCGGTATCCGCAGGGAGCATCAGATTTTAGACCGCAGTAGAACGGACAAGTGCATACTCTCTCCATTATAAACGTGCCTCCCGGCTTTACTTTCGAGTGCAACGAGCCATGGAGACCGCGTCATATGTGCATTTCCTATTACCGCTTTTGATCGGCACATCGATCTTGGCCACCTTAGCCTTTTATCTCATAACAATATCGTACCTGCATCTCTTTCATACGTATAATAAATTTTGCAGCTGCATACTCTTTTCCGTCATCAGTTTGTCTCATGTTCGTTAAGATCATTATATAATAGTTATCATATTTTTAGAAAGATTATTACCGGGCGACAGAGTCAATACATATATCGTCACAAATTCTAAATTAGCTATGGATCGAAAATTGTTAATTTAAACGTAATGTTTATTGCTCTCGCGGGATGCTATTAGCAATGTGAAAGTGTTTAATGAGCGCCATTAATAACGATATGTAATGGAATCGAGTCAAACGAATCAGCAATATTGTTCATTCTCTTTCCCATAAAGGCAGAAAATGTTCCATCTATTATATTTTCACGCTTTTCACCAAGTTGTTGCACTATCGTTCATTCTCTCTTCCATAAAGGCAGAAAATGTTACATCTATTATATTTTCATGCTTTTCACCAAGTTGTTGAACTCAAAGCTGTCATAGCGACTGGATTTAAATCAATTATCTCTTAAAACGTTAAATAATCCTCGGAAAAGTCTCAAGCGATAGTCTTTTTTACAGTACTAGCAACACAGGCGCGCGCTACGCGCGCTATTTTATTTTTCAATATTAATGTTTTATTTATCAATATTTTATCAATATAACCGCACTGACAGCCACTATGACATTCTGACATTCACAACACGAAGTTCAAGCCACACGAAGTTCGAGCCAAGCAAGAGAACCAATCAGCATCGCGGAAAAGAGGCAACAATGATTTCGATTTAATATTTAACACGGCTTTTTTAAGAGTGGATACTTGTTCTGTATACTGTGTAATCTCCTGCTTCCGTGATTACAGCAGAAGAAAGATGGATGGAATGAAAAGGAAAGGGGGATACAATGCAAAGAAGCAAGGATGCAACGACAGATAGACACAGCCAAAGAGGATTTTGCGAGACTCACCTATTCGCAACAAGGAGGTAAGACGGAGGTGAAATGAATACAAATGACGCTTGGGTCACCTGCGCCGTAATTGGATGATCCTCTATTCCGAGGATTATCTGCCGTTGAACGTCCTGGGACCCCGCCCGCGCTCACGGCCGTGCCCGCCCATCGTTGGCTTTTCTACGAGCGAGCAAGTTTCGGCCGGGATGGGGTTGCTGGGGGTACGGTAGATAAAAAGGGACGATCCTTCGAAGGATTTTCACCAAAGGTCGGAGTACGTAAATCGGACACGAAACAGTATTCCGTTGGCAGCTTAAACAACCAAATAATGTCGTGTTACTCGAACAATGCCCGGACTTATAATAATACTGTTAGACATGAACAAATCATTTGTAAAACGTGACACAGCTACAACCGCTCCAACAAAAGCACGAGCTTTTATAACCGTCGGCGGTTGAGCATTCCTTCTGTTTGACTTCTTACTTTACCACAATGATTTTTCCCATAGAAGAAAAGAAAAGGACTTCCTCTTCCTTACTCCTTTTCTTACTCCATAGAACGTTTCCTGCCTGATGGCAGATTTGCAGAATGCTAAAATCATGGTGACGTCTACCGAGATGATTTATAGTTTCCTCATACCTTGACCTGTATTCTGCCTTTATTAAATAAGTCCGAAAATTTGTTATGATTAAATGAAAGTTTTATTTATTTTATTCTCTGCACATTTATCCTTTTTTCCAAAGCGATAACAAATAGATTTGCAATCTTTTGAATAACCGTCAATCAAACATGGAAACTTCACGAAATGATCGGGCAGCGTCGATCGACCAGCGATGTACTGCGAATAGTCTCTCGGGTTCTGATAAATTTTCAAGCGTGCTGGGCTTGGATGATCATGGAAGAAGCGTATAAATAAATCTTATCGTGATCTCGACTTTTTTAGCATATTTCGCCAATTAAAATACCCGACGACGTTTTACGAGCTGGCGTAAGCCAGTCTGCCACTTCGTTTGTGCTCCCAGTGGTGTCCTTGTTTCGTACTACGCGAGGTGAATTTACCTCGTTGCTTTAAATGCAAATCTGACATCGGTGGAGGAATCTGCCTTGAGTGATGCCTAATGGTAATATTCAGACAATTGTATTATTGCCGATCTCGAATTATTGAATAGTCGTCAAAGCAAATTACGGAAAATGTATGTATATAAATATACGCAGATAAATGTAATTGTAAGACTTATCACTATTAAATAATTATGACAAAATGACGAATTATTATTGTATGTATCATCGTTGCCATTATAATACAGAGAATAAATGTAGCTGATAAAAAAGTTCATTAAAAGAACACAGCTTTATCGCACATTTACTGGAAAAATTCCGTATCTGCTTTTTCACAAAAAGTTGCTTGAAAAAGATATACTGTACGACCTTGCTCAAATGACGCAGGCATGCGGATCCAACTTAAAACACTGCCGGGAGGCATTCGGCATATCGTCACCGGCATTAAGCAGAAGTGAGACGAGTGAAAAGAGAGAAGACCGCCTTCAGAAGTCGGATCCAAGCTACGGTGATGCGACCTATCCATACGAAGGCGGAGGGACGCTTCCAGAGCGTGGTTTAGGGTAGATAGGGGCGAAAGTCACTGCACAGCCCCTATGGGGGCCACTAGCCGGCTTCGTGCCTTCGTCGCGACTTCAGGAACTCCTGTTGCCGACTCTGCTGAAAGCTGTACACTCGGAGGAGTGGCAGCGCGGGACGGTGGGGCGGAAAAGTGGACAACGTTCTGCCAGGAGAAAGAACACCGTGATCGTCCTTCGTAAATCTCATTCTTTTACATGAATATTTTCCAAAATGCACGCGATCAATATGATTCGAGCGTATACATTATTTTCGTACGTATCATTTGGGACCAAAAATAATTTCTGTGACAATTCTTGCAACGTGATGTATACCGAAAGGGTAAAGTGCTACGTTATAACACAAAATCTTTGCGATAATCGAATTCGTGTCGCTGTGTAACGTCAAGGAAAGTTGGACGTTCCCCAAGGTGTCCGAACTTCTCTCTCCATCAGCCACGGACGCATCTGTTGCCCTATCTCCCTCTTTGTGCGGCTGTCGGTATCGCGCGAGTGCCATGGGTGTTAAACTTTATTAATATCCTTATCAAAAACAGCGACGTGGATAACTGCGGTAGTTGCAGTTCGCGGGATTCGGAAGTTCCGCCGCTCCTCTGTTCGAGGATAGTTCCCGGGGTTTCTCCCGTGGGCGCCGTGGCCAGCCGTTGGGTTTGCGAGCCCTGAAGGACTCGTCCGTATCTCCGGCAAACTATCGTTCGGGACGTGTACAAGAGGCGGGATAGAGGTCGACATAGTTATGTACTGCTTCGTGCGTGCACTCTCTCGTCGAGATCGGGAGGGAATTAAAGTTCCGCAAAGAAATCTCTGAGTGCCAGATAAATATTGTAATCTCGAGCTGTGAATTGACACGAATTCTCGTTCGAGAGAATCGCATACTGTTTATATAATAACTATTTTATGTTGAGATGAATATGTCAAAATATACATTTATATTTTTTCAAAAAAGAATGAGGAGAAATAATTAATGAAGTAAAATGATAGAATGCATAATGTATGTAATATGCGCTGATGTGTTTGACTTTATTCTGATATGTATTTACAATATTTTTCATATTCTTCATTTTTCAGGTAAAATATATAAAAGTTACAGTGGTCAACATAGGAAAGCGATATTTTAGTGGACATTTGAAATTTCTGCTTGATTAACGGTTAGAGTAGTAACGTGACGACACGTTAACATATTACGACCTTTGAGAACGCAAGGGTCTTTAAAACCCTTTATGATCTCGTAAGCGGAACAAAATGGATTTTCGACGTCGTCGGTGAAAAGATTTTTCGTTGAAGTACTTTTGCAGAATTAGTCATGGTACCATAAAAGATTTTACCATGTTTTAATTCTAGCTCTCTTAAAATCTGTATTTTAATGTGAATAAATTATAGAGTTTTTTTACAATATTAAATATAAATTAGATTTATGTAAATATGAAACCTACATAAAGATCGATAAGAAAATAAGATTAATGTTTTAATTCTCTAATTAAATACTTGACTTTTTCTAAGGAAACTTAAGTTTATCTTTTACGTTTTGTTTAAAAGTGATGTTCGAGCTTTGAAACTATCAGGAGATTTTCTAAAAAAAAGACTAAAATTTAACTTATAGATCTGCAATCATGCACAATATTCAATCATGAATAATATAATAAAAAAATGAAACATTCTTATATTTAGCGTATCTGTATTATAAAACGTGTTTGTGTATTTCAATCTTTGCATATTTCATATCTTTGTGAGCTGTGAAGCAGATCAAGGACGTTTAAAGAGGAATTAATTGCTTATCCAGTTATACATATTACCTTCGATATACCGTAGTCTCTACGGATGTTTCAAATTGATCTTGTTATACATGCATGAAAGAGGAGCATTCAGCTACATTATCGATACAAAATATAATGCGAAATACCTGGCACAATAAGACAAAGTAATAAAACATGTTATTCGATTACTAATTCACAACGCGATTTGTACAAGTTTTATAATTTTCCAATTTTTCTGCTTGTATCAGTAATCTTATGTAACGTAATTATTTTCTATATATATATATTTTTTAAAGGCGAACAATAACTTTTTATTTAATAAAAAATATTTCTCTGCAAAATATTATCTTACAAAGAAATATTTTATTGATGAATCATGGGTGACCACTTGCGAAAATTCAGTTAATTCTAATCACCTATTTGCGACGAAAGGCTAGTGCGCTTTACATGGCGGTAGGGAGTAGGTAACGAGGACCGCGCTGTAACCCACGCCAGTAAAGTTATGATGGTTTATGAATACTACCGTAACGAATGCTACGGTAGTCCCATGCACCCTACTGAATGGCGCGCCGTTATTCTATAATACAGAACTATAACGCGTGATTTTCTATGCTGAAAATTGTTTTACGCCTATAAATAGAACCTGCTGTGCAGCGACAGTTGGCGCATAAAACTATAATGACTATCGATACACCGTTTCCTTGCACAGACGTAACAAACAGACAAAATACACTTAGCGTAAATGATCGAAGAGTCTCTTTGTAGAGTAATATATTATCTTTTACATTAACTTAAATATTCGAATATATAATATATATAATAATATGGAAAAAGCGCACAATTGATAAAATTGTATCTTGATATAACTATTTAATATTATCCAAAAATATTTCTGTTATTTTGAGACTTTACTAGTTTAAGTTGATTACACATTGTTAATATATGTACATTATTTATTGTATTTTATACTACAGTGGCTGTTGATTTCTTTAGTTTTTAACCGTTCATGTTATGAAAATCTGCTTCTTAGAACTATGATAAATTATTTTTCGAGTAGATCATTGATTGTTCTTGCAGACAAGCAGACATGCAGCAAGTATAACGCGTGAGCTTCAGCAGGTACGGCAGTACAATGCATCCTAATGCCAAATTCGCCAGTCAGGCATTCACAGAAACATGACGTATCGTTGACACAGCTACGGGGGGTGCGATAGCTAGCAATTTGTAAGAGGAACCCCCGTGGAGACGATGTTACAGAGTCGCATTTAGCTTAGGGCGCAATATGCTATGGCACTTGATTAAAACACCATGCAGCTTTTGCAGTATAAAACACTTCTAAATGGCAATGTGCAAAGAGATGACTCCACGGAGATTAATTCACTCTACGCATTAGAAGGAAAAATGTTAGAAGTAGATACATTGGAGCAATCATCTTTCGCTCACAAATCATACAAATTAGCTCAAATAGCTTTTGCATAAAAATCTTTTAATAATTAAATAGATCCCTTTCTCAAGAATAATTTATATATATCGTTATATATCGATATATGTGCGTACGATCTATATATTCTTTTTATTATATTATATTTATTATATTTTCATTATATTTAGTGTGGTTATATAATTCTTTATATATTTATATACATCGTTTTCTTAGAAATAAATATTATAGGATATATCTTTTACTTGCCATACATGGTCTGTCATAGCACGTAATATGGCGTAGCAACGCGTTGTACAGTGTTTCACGAGACGGAAGGGCTCTAGCAAGATGTGCGAACAGATGGAGGTGTTAATAATTGATGATCGCGCCCCTCGCTGATGGTTGTTGAATCGTTATTATTAAAGACGGATGCCTTTTCGTAAGAGAAAAAATTTATTCACAATGTATTTAGTTATTTTGACAAAATTCATGCTTTCCTATATATTTTCTCATATGTTCATTTCTTAAATATTAATTAAGATTTATTGCAAATATGTAGTACCTACATAGCATATTTACGCATTTCTCTATATTCAACAACGTTATCATATTTCAATAAACAAATATCAAAGTAACTTGATCATATTTTCAGTTTATTGAAGTAAGATGTTCAATATAACGGAATGAGTGAAAGTTCCAGAAGGATTAAGAAGAGAAGTCATTTTTCAAATTTTTGAGAAATTTACGGTCTGATCTTAAGTGGATTTCAAATGGCGACTTCGCCGAAGATGTCTACATTTGCTGACTCGTCGTGGGAAAGGATTAAAGACAGCCCGAGCTATTGTGCGGCGTGCCTAACTCTTGTCGTATTGTGGTCAGGGCAGAGACGAAACGAGAACGAACGAACCGCGAGAGGTAACGAAGGAACGGGACGGGAGGAGGATTTGAGGGTCCGGCGCGCGAAGCTGGGCTGAGGGCAGGACGACATAATGGACACATTAGTGCCTGGCCTCCAGTTTAATTAGTTTACATTACCGTGGCATCGTCACCACCGCGAAGGGGTTAGCCACGGACGGGAAGGAGAGAACAAGAGCGAGAGCGGGAGCGAGGGAGCGCGCACGCGGCACCACAGGGGCAGGCCAGGTTGATTAATCGGGAAAGTTTGATGCGAGTTGACGGAGACGCTAATCACGCCTCGTAACCGAATAATACTGCGCGCTCTAGCTTGCAATATTCATGAGCCGCCCCGACGTACGCGTCGTGAAGCAAACGGAATTCATTATCAGCGACACTCGTTAAATATCGCTGTTGAAGAAGAGCGTGCGGGCGCTCCGTAACCGAATCCCGGCTACGGATTCTGCATTTCTATCCGCGAAAAGTCATCTCGGTGCACGTCTCCTAAGGGAGAGTAGCGGAGCACGTTTACCGCTCGGGAGCTAAGAGCCTTTGCCTCATTTCTTTTTGCACCGCAGCGACGTACACAGATGCGTAGGAAAGCTACCCGAGCTGCCCTCATTCTCAGGAAGAAGCATTGTCATGCTTAAAGCACGCGCGGTAAGCCCTTTGAGGGCATCGCGGTTCTCGGAGTGCACGCTGACCCAATTCACGTTGTTCGCGATGCTGACCAAGAGATCGCGGTCGTGCTGTCTCGTACAGCGTCGCGCAAAATGCGCGGAGATTGAAAGGATTACCACCCCGTCCGGGGGATGAAGCGCGAGGGGCGCGGGTCCGCGAACACGCGCGAGCGAGCGAGCGAGCGAGACGAGAAAGAGGCGCGGCATAGCTCATTTAATTACAAATTCCATTAAAATGAATGCCAGTTCAGAAACAAACTCCACATATCTGCATTAAGCCGCGGGGCAACATGTCTTAATCAGGTTAATATAAATATGAAATATGCAGCGAGTGTTAGCCCTGGGTTGCTCGCGGGTAAAGGGTTGCGTGGACGTAGCCGGCATACGTGTGCCACCACCTTACGACTCCTGGGGGGCGCCTTCATATTAACCCTTGCATATTAAGCGCGCGATAACCGGATTCTCTAATATTAACGTTGTCACTCGACGCACGCCGTGGCGTCAACTTACTCGGCGGTCCTTACCAAATGCCATTTGCCCGAAGACGGATCCATCTCGCCGACGAAATAATGCACGAGCCGCGTGCCGTTACTCGCCCACGGGTAAATCTTGACGGTCTGCCGTCGTTCCTGGTACGGAACTGGATGAAGCGAGCGTTTGCAATAACGCTGAAATAAAATGACGCCGCAGCGTAATGTAAACTGGTAAACACAAAAATTTACAGGTCTACGCGATCTGTGAATTAAAATGGATTTCCCGTTATATCCCGGATCTCGCACCACCGCTATGGACATAATGTACGAAAATACAGCGTAATTCTCTTGATCTTCGGTGTTCAATCATATTCGAAGGAGGTATCCCATCAACGCGCGGCAAAATTACGCGGAGCAATGTATTTGTCGACGCGCGCCGAGTAAACTTTAATCAAGCCTGGATCCGAGAGAGGGGGTAAAAAATGCCCGAGAGGAAAAGAGTGCACGGGAGTGAAAAAAGCAAAGGAATGCAAACATTTCGCTTGGCTCAATATTTTTCAATATAGCCGCGGTGGCCGCGTTGGTCCGCGGCCACCAGGGGAAATCTGGCACGGTCTCTGAGACTGGACGATATTATAAATATTGGATCAATTAAGAATTAACCGACGGTCGCCGTCCCATCGCCGTACGGCGAGAAGTAACGACTTTATAAGTCACACACGAGCTCGCGTGTTCGCGTGTGCAAGTGCTAACCATCGTGGGGCACGTACGATCGAGCGAGAGGGCCGTCGCGAGAAAAAGAGGGTGACACGGAAGAACGACAGAATACGACAGAGAGAAAGAGAGGACGGGGAACGAGAGAAGGAACGCTCGTGCGTGGTCCCAAAGTCCCAGAGCCGATCCTGCCAAGTTATTTAAATTCAAATTCGAAATATCGTCGGGGGTTGCTAACATATTGTTTGTTTCGTTTGGACCGCGGCGATAGTGAGAGAGGAGGGTGAAGGCTATCTCGCGGCCGAAAACGTCCCCCTGCTCGTGTCCTCCGAACAAGTTGCAAGTTCGGTACCGATAAAAACATACTTCTCGCGCCGACGATTCACACTTCTACCGCGTGTAATCTCTCGCAGCAAATTTGCAAGTTGGAAAAACAACTCCATCGATATCGTCGCATCGCGCGGATGCAAGATCATCCTCCAGGCGGATTTTCTTTTTTTAATCTGATGCTCCCATGGTGAGCTTCGTGTCTTCCGCGTCTCGCGTCTTTCGCGCCTGTCCGGACTATATTTGCATACGTGAACGAACGCAATACGTTATGTACGTTGTTGGAGTTTCAGCGCTGCACCGATGTCATGTTCGCGTACACGGTATTCCCTATCCCTTAACAATTTGCTGCTAACATGCCGAGGAAACCCGCTCGTGACCGTTCTACGAGGCTGTACAGATCTCTACACGCCTCTTCAAAGTTTCAGATCCGCCACGTCCGCCGGACAACGAATGTAGATTACTGTGCAGTATGCAGGACTCCATATTCGTACCTTGCGACGTTCATTACCGCGTGTTTATCGATGCCATAAGCTGAAACACACGAGACGAAGATGGTTCAAAGCCAGACTCGTATGTGACACGTTAAAAGAAAAAGCAAATAAACGTGACCTTCCCCGCCCTCCTTAATATCGCCAAGTGTCAGACGGCAGGAAAGATGAATATAGTCGGGCGAGATAGAGAGAGGTCCGCAGGCTTTTTAAGCTTTCGTTGCCACTTGTGCGGGTCAGTCTGCAAAAAGACTTAATTAATGACCAGCCTCTCCCTAAGGGCGTCCATGGGACAGCGCGGAGGAGAGACGAGGTGAGCGAGAAGCAGTGAGATGACGGAGTGCCCTCTGAGGAACGACCCTCGATGCAAACTCCTCGTATGAATATGTCTCTGCTAATTCAAACTTCGTCCCAGAGGTGGATGCCGCCTGTTTACGGGGAATATTAAAAACTTTAACGTCGTCTGTGCGCTTGACCGGATCTGTCGAAAGCGCCGTCGTCACATGCGTGCACTTATGCGTTCTGGATATGCGCAATTTCTTTGTCGCGTGTTGTGACGGATCTCTCACTGCCGGCACTGTTAGATCGATTTAACACGAAATTTTCTTCCGGGAAGGGTACCTCGTCTTTCGTGCCTGAGAAAGCATTTGAAGGCAAAGTTTTCCACTGACGGCCCTATGGCAGTTTAACGCGGTCATTCCGTACTTTCTTTTTGCGTTTACTGCTACTCGGTAATTTTACGAGCCGTCTTCTTTTTTTCCGCCGAGATGCGATCGTATAAGGGTGCCGCCGAGACATGTACAATTCAGTTAGAGGTGTCGTAAGGGCGGTTTTACGTCATATCATACCACCCCCGTTCTCGTTTCCGCCACCTTCTCCGGCCGATATTTTATTTAGGCGATAATTGAAAATTCCACGGAATACGACCGATGGATTTGTCACCAAGGAAGGTTTTACACCTCCCTTGAATTTCCCATAGCACCTTCTGCTGTCGTGTCCTGCGTCGGGCGTCGCTTCGTCCCTTCGCCATGCCGTGGCGTCGTAACGGCAGAAAGTGAGAAGGATCGTCCGAGGAGATGGCGATATCACGGCTTTATTGACCGCTCCACGATGCTGTTTCGGTAATCACGTGCCTGTCTCGAAAATCTGTTTTGCGATACATCATTTTACCATGCTCGTACTCTTTATGAACATTCCGGAAGCACGCAAAAAACTATTTAGTTCAAATGAATAATTGCGTTGCCTATTGTTAAAATTATGTTCTCACTTAATTTTAATGTTTCCACCGATCAAAATATAATTACACATTTCTTAATTTTCAGTACTGTTAGTACGTACGTTTGGCCGTATTTCCTTATCCAGTACATTTTGCAATCAAATCGATTTAATATCTCGAGTGAATCGAAAAACGTTTACCGCGGAATCAAGTTTGTCTTTCTAAGAGTTAGGGGCGTTTCTTCGCTCGCTCGCTCGTCAAAGGACGATACATCTTAGCGGATAGTCCACTATGCGTGATAGAAGCGACGAAAATTCGGTGGTCGGTGCCGGTGCGAGAGAGAAAAAGAGAGAAAGAGAGGGAGAGAAGGAGAGACGCACCGCACTTACCGCGACGAACGTGAGCGAATACGTGGAAACGTGAAAACGTGTGTGGAAAAGCGCGTGTGGAGGTTGGAACGAACGCGGGAGGTCAGGGGTGAGAGCGAGTGTGGATTGAGGGGACCCCATGGAGTCGTGAAATCCATCAGACCAGGCCTCGAGCCCCGTTTGCTGGCGCTACTTACGGCGGTGCGGCGAGAACGGCATCAACGGGACTGAGGCGACCTGGAAGATGTCGAGGTGTGGTGGAGGGGCTAGAGGGCCAAGAATAAAATATCATCCACGGTATGTCCCCTTTGAGAACGCAACATCTTTCTCCATCCTCTCCGTTTTTTGCTCCTTCGCATCTCGAAGACTTCTCTCTTCCTCCTTCTCTCTCTCTCTCTCTCCTCTCTCTCTAGGTTTCTCACCTATTCACCTTCTGCTGCGTTAAGAACGCGAGTCTGCCAGAGAGTGCACGGTTGTCATCCGTATTCGCAAATTCGACGGCGATGGCGGTGGTACAATGTGCAAGAGCATCTAGGAATCCGCCGTCTAGTTTTCAAAGGGTCGCTGATGGAGTACGTCGGCGGCGTATCGAAAATGCAGAATCGCGAGCTGAAATTTGCACGATATCTTATCAAACATTCAAAGGTCTCAACTAGTCGCAACAGGATGCGTCGAGTTACGTTCAATTAGATACTTGTGACTGCTGGGTTGAGAATTATGTACCATCGAAGTCTCTCCTTCAACGCGGCATCGTCGGCGGACGGATATTAAGACGAGCACCGTACTCGTTTGACGTTGCGCGTAAATTACATATTTTGTCATGACGAAGCGAGAAAGTGCGAGTTCGTTCTTTCGGCGTGTGCCATTTCGGACCAATTTAGAATCCATAAAGTCGCGCGTCTCAGGCTTCTTTGGCGAAATTCTTCGCCTGGGGGATCGCACGAAGACAAGGACGCAAAAGAAAAGGCGGTCCTTAAATCTGAAAAATTAAATTATATCGCCGTAAAGAACGATGCCCGGGGGTTTAGTGTCTCGTAGATGGGGCCAACTGACGTGTATACGGCGCGGAGATCGTTGAATAAAAACAGCATTAGTCCGTGCATAATGTATGGATGATGGCGACGTGTCTTGTACCGGCGCGGCTCGCACATGGGGGAGAGAGGGGGTGGAAAGCTCAGACCAAGTAGCCGACTAGCTAAGGGAACTATACGAGAATGCTGGGACTCGTAAAGCTCGCGACTGCTCGCACCTCGCCCGTTATAATAATTTAGTTCATGAAATTCGTCGTTGTATCTCGCCAATGCAGTTCGCGTTGTTGTCACGTTGTTGTCGCCAGGAATGTGAAGATCATTTAATTGCACGCAACGCGAAAAGACGTAACATTTGCTCAAGAGATAAAGCAAATTTTAAACCAAAATGTATGCTGAAAAATAATATATAAAATTATTATAAAGAGAGCTCGCAGCGTAAAACTGACAATATTCTGTTTTGCATAAGAGCTTGTCTTCGGTGAAGAGAGAGAAAGAGAGTTCAACTCTGCCTTGAGATGAAATCCCGGCGCGATGAAAAAATCTTTTAAGTAGACGGCGGTAGAAGAGAGATCAGACGGCTGCCGTACACAATCACACGAGAGACATTGCCGATGAAGAATTTAGAGATGAAATCAGCCGAAAGAACGCGGATGGCGCGGCGAGCAGGGTGGGCGCTCGATCGCGGACAAAAAAAATGTATATTACAACGGCACGAAATACCGATTTGATTTGTCAAACGGGGAATCCTATCATCTCCATACTACAGGACTTTTCACTCCGGGTCTTTGATTAAAATGCGAGCTTAATCATCGCACTCTGCCGCCACCTGGGGACTTCGCTTGTCGCCTGCCACCCCGCCACGTTCTTCACCCTCTGGTATGAGGCCGCGCTACCTTTTCTTTCTCTACCACGCGTCTCAACGAAAGCTGGAAAACCAGAAGGATAATGCATGACGTGGTCTTTTGTTGCTTCACCGATGACAGAGAGGCGAGATATGACGAGGAGAAACAAGCGGGGCGGGAGGGTGAGAGAGAGTCTTCCTGTTTTAAGATATTAAAATGTGTCATCAGCTGATGCCTTCGTTACTGCATCGTGATGGATCCTGCTCACCGTCTCCTTCTTGCGACGTGTTTCTGTGTTCTCACTCCTACTCTCGTACATTTCTATACTTTAATTACGAGCTGCTATTCGACTTTTTGATAAGAGCAGATACTGCCTCGCACATTTCTACAAACATTTCTACGTTGTCGCAATACTTTTAATATATAAATACGATTAACATATATTTCATAGCGTTGTGCATCACTTATACTGGCTTCACACCACAATTTACTCTCCTGTCGACTTCTATCCTTCGTTTTTCAGTGGCTTTTATATGATTTATATAATTCTCTTTTCAAATACAGTTATTTTTCTTCTGCAAATCGTGAAAACCTAATCAGATTGCTGATTGTCCTTTCGTTTAATTGTTTTTTATTCTTGCCATATTCATGGTGAACAAAACTGGTTATAATGGGGATAGAAGTTTGCCGCACGAAGGAGAATAGGGACACGAGTCTTACATTGCTACGTTGTTATGTGTGGAAGAAGGGATGACGATCGACAATCGTCAGCTTTCCAATTTTCGATAAATCATCTCGAGACGACCGTGCAAGGCATCAATAGATCCGCGACGATACCGGGGGTGTAAGGCGTCGGCGAGAATGTAGGGAGGGTGGGCAAGAGATGGGGGCGAAGTTGGTGGCGAAGGTGGAGAGTGGAAGACGAAGAGAAGGGAAGGGGTGGTTCTCGGGGCTTCGTGAGAGGGTGGGTAGGCGAAGTAGTAAGGGAAGGGGACGGGGGAGGGGGTGCAATTTCCGTGGCTCGTGATTGGGGCAGCCTCCTCGGGGAGCAAAAACTCCATCTACAAATGAACAGCCGTGACAAGAGCCATAATTTCTCGGGGCTGAGCCGCAGCTACCGTGGCTTCTGCCAGCCGCAACCTTCCTTTTCGTTTCTGACATGATCTTATATACAGAAGAGGTGGCATACGGCTATGTCGAAGAACTCAAGAACTCAAGAATTCAAATTCTACGGAACCAACAGATTCTTCGTTATCTCGTGCATTCGAGGTGCTCGTAGATTTACCGCCGAGCTTGCGATACAAATTTCTTGTAAAATGCTATTGTTCCAAGTATATCATATCATTATTTCACAGAGAACACGTATGCTATCAGAATTTATTAATCAGAAGTTTTTTAATATCGAAAAGAGACACTGTAAAAATTGTTGGATATGTATTCTACATAAAAATGATTTTAGGAACTCTCTACAGAAAACTGTTCCACTAAAAATTTCAGGAAAAAACTATAGATAGAAGATAATTTGTATCAGATCAAGCTTTATGCATAAATCACCAAGTTCTCCTTCTTGCCTTGCGCTGATGGATAAGTTTGCCTATCCGTGTCGGATATTATCGGAATTCGGAACAGTCAGACTCGATTGGACGATATTGATATGACACAAGGCGTCAGACTAGATAGAAACGACCTTCTGAAAAGTTTCTTTCAGCGGCATCTCTCGCGTCGATCCCCGACGTCGAGCTTCACTTATATTTCAGAAGTATTCCCGGCTATCCTCTCGCTCGATTTAAAACTTCACGATGTTATATGTACCGACCTCGGCAACACGGTTACGCCGGGCGACCGGCTTGGTCGATCTATCAGCGGCAATTCCGAGCTGCAACCGGGAACACGGTTATTCGCGCGAGGGGGGGAGGACGGGACGCCATTTTCCGGTGAATTTCTCGGTTGGTAATCCCGCCACGTCTGTGGAAGCGAGCCCGACCCTCCGATCCTAACCGGATCACGCCTCGAGGATGATGTATGATTGTGCCCACGAAAAAATTAAACGTACATTTGATAAATAGAGTTGGCAGCAGTGACTGCGCTCGGGCGAGGGAAAGGGCGAGAGAGGAAGGAAGTGAAAAGGTCGGTTGGACCATGCTACAGCCGTGTGCCACCAGCTATAGCGCTAACTCGACCTACCGCGCCTTTCGGTTTTCCTCCGAAATTCAGCGTCCCGCGGGACGGCCCGCACTCGGTGGTTCCGCGCTGGAGAGATCGCGTTCGTTCGATCACACTTTCCGTAAATCATTAAAGCCTTTTAGCACGTTCAGCTGCGCTGAGGAGACCGTGTCATTGCGTTTCCCTGATCGAGCCATCGCGCACGTTTATGCAGAAATTTATGTGCGACCGTGCGAGCTTTTCTCATAAAATTGAACAAGCGGTATATCGAGTATTATTTATTCTAAAAATCAAATTGAAGTTTTGTAAATATGCTTATTACATTAAATATGAACTGTCCTGGAATGTTCTTCACTATCATGAATTGTAATGTAATATTCTCTGCGAATACACGATATATGTAACGTATTTTTTTTTTCAAATAATTTAGTTATGTTTTAGCAAATCAGAGTGACAATCCCTAGCAGAACGATTCGAAGCTGACGCAAACTCTTCCGAGAGGGTAGACCAGTTTCCAAAGTCCAAGTTTGGCCCCGAAGGAACTGACCTCTATTACGCGGGGTTAACCGCTTGGCATTCTCACTTCCGGCAAGACTTTGATTGGTCTCCCAATCCTATTAGCTCTAGATACCAAATCCTTATGACATTTTGCTTTCGTACCACAATTGGAAACTTGTCGTCTTTTGGAGAACATTTGATATAACGACAGCATATATTTTTATTACAGACATATTTTTATAAGATAATCCAAATATTTTTCACTTATTCATTTCGTAAAACGATATTACTCAACTGAAAATTATAGTATTCGTTAATACTTTTAATGCAAAAAGAATAATACAAACTTAAGAATTATATAAATATTTTAAAAACTATCTATTTGAAATAGGATGACCACACGTTACGCAATAAATTCATTTGAAAAATTTATAAAATTTTGTGATAAATATATTTCAGTAGTTTTAAATTTGTACTTTTCACATTCTTCCAATAGTTCAAATGTCACTGCTTTGTATAAGAGAACTGTGGTATTCTCGTATGCGTTATTTGTAGAATATCCGTCGCTATTCGGGATATTTTTCATCGCGTACCGATTTTCACGTTTACCTGATTTTGAGGTAGGAAAGCGTATAGATCAGATCCGTGTAGAGTACTACCTTCTTCGTGCATTCCGCGTTTCAAAGCATATGCAGATGGATAGATGGAAACCTGTGACGTCGGTTGCCGCCTTGCTGTGTAGTCTCCGGAGACATCGTGCGTCGCGACCCTAAATAATACACGAGCATATTTTTCTATCGCACGTACGATGTCGTTGGCACCGTTGAAAATGCACGATTGTCAG
The DNA here is from genome assembly GCF_003672135.1 of Ooceraea biroi. Lineage (NCBI taxonomy): Eukaryota > Metazoa > Arthropoda > Insecta > Hymenoptera > Formicidae > Ooceraea > Ooceraea biroi. The sequence goes on from NC_039507.1 coordinate 4,622,128, forward strand.
CGTCCCAATTTATTTTCGAGTTCCAGAAGACACCAACAAAAAACTCCTTATAAATTTAAATTATCACGAAAAACAAATTCTCGAGAGATGAAAAGATGCTTCTTAAACTTGTGGAATTATGCAATATTTTGTGAAAAAACGTTTTCTACAGATTCACAAACGATATTATTCGATTATATAATAAATGATGTAATGTAACAGCAAGAGAATGATTCTTAAATAGAAAGAAGAAATTGAATATCGTGTGTTACCTTTCCAGTTATAAAAATAATATCCGTGATTCATATTAAATAATAACACAGATAAAACTGTTATATAAGTTTCAGTTTAAGATATATTTTTTATGTTATACGCACAATCGAGTAAAGTTCCGGTGCGAATGACAATTTTAAGAAGAAACTTCATCCCATAGAAGTATTATGTTGTAAGATTGAAACGGAGGATGCGAAGATTCTCGCGTTTATGAGAAAAAGCGATGAACAGTGGGCGGCGGTTTTTGCGGGCGATATTAAAACTGTATGAAGATAAATATCGTCTTGGCTGAGAACTTGAAGAACCAGGTATTAAATAATGAATCATGAGGATGCGTTGTTGAATTACGATCAAGTACTGCGTTACATGATAAGTTTGGAATCACACTCGGTCTTTTTCTTAAATTGAAAAATCCCGTAAATTGTTTGCATCACTCAAATTGTATTAGATAAAATAGTGAAACTTTATTATAATATGCTATTACAAAAATAACCAGATTCCAGTGGTACACGTATAACAATTAATCTTCGAAATGTTACATCGATAATGAAATCTCGTCTCGCTGGTATCATGCTCTTTCTGATGCGATGATTGTTTTCCATTTTCCAAAGCGAGTCGTGCAAAGGCTTTCGGCTTGCAAAATTCATCCGAAAACGATTGGGGATTTGCTTAGCGCGACGTTAGAAAGTCGATGGCCTTACAGATGGCCGCAGCCACGCGTTCTCAACGCGCAGGTGCAGGAGGTTGGAGCAGTGCTCCGCAATTAAGAGAGTGAGGTCCCTGCAAATTAAGAGTTAAGGTGCATAGGTGGCCCCGTCGGAGTGGGGGCCCAGGGCGGCTGGCGGATTTCACGGGGGTTGCCAGCTGCGAAGGCGGTACCGGACACGCCCCTGGTGGCCGTACGCGCAACCACTGTGCGCCTTTCCTTGCGATATTCCACCTATATACGCCTGAAAACCCTAGTACACCCCGGCTAACTCTCTATTCCTACTCACTCCACCCCCTTCGCACTCGGCAAGACGGCCAGGCTATGCACAGGATCGGCGCAGAGGGCGCGAACTCACGGTGCACTGCGTGCACCGCGCATCCCCTTCGATATCTTTTTATTATTGTACCGAAAGTACGGCCGCCATTAATCCTCGTACCCCCGATGCTCTCAAATCGGAGGTGCGGTCGGGGTGAAGTAGGTACGCCGTTCCTCAGCATAGCGTAATGTATGCGTTTCTAGGCGAGAGTGTACGACCGTATGATTCCCAGATATTCCACGATACACGGCTTCGTCTGATTTACATCCTAGATCTCTCGTTTCGTGATTACATCTTCCGCGTTGCAGTCAATCCGGAATTCCATTAATTTACGTCGATTCATCCGGTGAATTTTAAACGAAGAGTTCTCAATTAATAATTTGTCATTCCACTGATTATCAATGATAAACTATTAAATCTTTAACATTTACGAGTTTAAAAAGAGCGCATGTACATCGCCGATGATAGGATATTATTAGATAGAGATAGTAGATAAGAGATCGGATGACTCGTTAGGATTTTGTGTCTTGAGCATGAAGCTTGAAAGATTGAGTTACACAGCGAAATTGTCAGCGATATTGGTCGGCAGTAGATTAAGCTGCCAATCTCTACTATATTTTGGAAATGATGTCTACGTGCACGCGCGCGAGGTTTCCCAATACTTTTGGGACGAATTCGGGAGGGCACGAGCGTAGAACGGTAATTACGGGAGTCGGAAAGTCGTCAGCCTCGGTCATAACTTCGTAGGATTCCCAGGAGGGCCCGGGTGCAATTTGTCGGTAGGCTCGGTAGCACGGCGGGAGAAAAGGACCGGCCGCGATTATTTGGGGCGCCGGATGCAGGATGCAAACAACGACGAGGGACGTCGAACAAATGACGTGCGTCTGTTTGTGCATTCGTCTCATTCCGTCGATCGTATATCCCCGTCTGTTCTGGATTCACTCGGTGTACAAAATCGCAGCTCGGCTGTCGCGTCACGGGAAAGCAAACGGCCGCGTGTAATTGTAAGACATGCCAATTTGTTATGTTGCACACGTGGAAAGAATACAAATTATCTCGATTTATTATCGACTGAATCGTGTATCGTTATTGTATTTTTATGGCTCTTCCAAATATCATGTAAAATAATATACACGTCAAGTGTATCGTAGAAATACATACAACGCTAATAAGAAATCTTTTATTTTCGATATTACTTACTGTTGAACTTATTTATATAGAAAACGTCGAATAAATTATACATTAACACGATCTGTTAATTTTTCGGAAGAATGGACTGCGATTTTATTGCCCAGCGAACAGTTTTATTCTGAATACGAAATTCATAGTAATTGTTTCTGCATCAAGTAGATTCATAGACATCGCAATCTGAATAACAGCTGCAGAAGAACTGTAAAAGAATACTCGTAACGGCGGAGCAACCAATATCCGCCGCGTGTTCGGACGCGCGATGATTCGCGGCGCGAAAAATCGCAGTCGTCGCCTTCGGTGCTCGTAAGCTCGCGCGTATCCCGAGAGCCGCAACATCGGCCGCGCGGCGGTTTATCAATGATTCAAGCGCAATCTCATTCCGTATGATAATCCGCGGACCCGGAGAAATATTCATCGTGGCGGTTCGGCGGTCCTCATGAAATTCCGTGGCTCTCGCGGTTTCTGCGCGCGCCTTAGGAAGCCACCAGGGGCCACCGTGCTGCTTTGCGGGATTTTCGTATTCTCCGGCGAGATGATGTTGCTCGCGCGCGCGGGACAATGTGATACATGCACGAACATTCCGGCGGCTTCTTCTTCCTCGGGACGAGACGGAGCAGCAATGCCCAGCGGCGGCTGCGGGAGGGCGGGGAATCTCAAGTAGGACTGCGCAAAGAGGAAAAAAACTGGAGTTCTTCGCGAAAGTTTCGGCGCTGCCCCGGGATACGGGGCGAAGCCACGAGATTACCGCCGATAGGGGATGATACTTTCGTGAGTCGGACACGGGTAAATGATGGATCGTCCCGGTCGTGTCGAGGAATGTAAAACTCGCGTAAATCTCGGGGTTTTCGCGCGGCGAACTGACGCGCGGCATAGCTCACGTACTTTGCACTTCGTTCGCTCGCGAGTTTCGCCACTATCTGTTTCGTGACAGTCGTACTGATGAGGAGTGACGCGTGTCTAGGAACACGAAGAGAGGTATCCTGGAAATAATGAGGCAATAAAACGCACTTCCGAAATGAAGCACCACACCATCCTGAGACAAACGCTCACTCGTCGTCGGGCAAAACGTTGCGTTGATCGCGACACATATCCGGACACAAGACGCTGGTCTAATCTATTGAAAAGAATTCGAGAAAAGAACGATATATCAAAATAACACAACATGTAGACAAAATACAGTTTACACCACAGATCGCAATGATCTACGTTCCTTGGGGAATTTCAACGAGCGTGTACCTGACCGAAATCCAACCCGACGTCCTTCTGGGATCATGGAAAGTCAAATATTTGGACGGATTGCCGAGTCATCGGAGGCCTCACGCACGTGGCTTTCTACGTGAAAATCGGCGGTTTTCACGCGATTCACCAGCGGCCACGCAGTTCGAAGGAAAGAAACATTGTGCGAGTTTCGTTGTATCCTCAGGGACATGCTCTCCTCCGCCTCGCCAACAGCTGATTAATCGTTCTGTTCTTTCCCCGGAGACCCAGTAGACGCATCGAGCGGCTTCTTTGTCGTTGTGAATGGCGTTTCGTACCGACTATTTTTCGTTTACCGTTATAAGAAGCAGACCATCGCCCATCTTGGCGACGAACATCTTGGTGTTTCTCATAACGCGCCTCTTCTCTCGTGCTGGGCGCTTTTGAAGTTTTTGAAAGGGCACGTATCAAAACCATACTTTGTATTGTTATGTATTGTATATATAAACTTACTGTTTTCATTCTTTATCCTCTCATTTGTAATATCGGATCAACAAAAGTGGCAAAAATTCGCTCATATAACTCTGTAGAGTGTTCGTGAATATAAAGTTTTAACATATTACACCGGATGCAACGTCATTTGAGTACCCGAGCGGCCATCAACGTCGCAATCGAAGAAGCAAAAATAGTACTGGCTCGAAGAGTGAAAATACTATTTACGAAGAGCATTTGCGGGGCAGTTTGTTAAGCATTGAAGTCGCCCCCGCAGTGCGGCACATCCGGTGCAGCTTAATTTGTTTATTTGCGAGAGGGCGTGGTAGGAGATATTCAGAGGGTAGGAGGGCGAATTGCAGGACGATACAATGTTTTATTTAAATACGTCGCTGCGATCCAGCTCGCGCCCCATGGGTGTCCTGGACGGTAGCTGCCTACACTTAATATGGGAAGCGACAGACTCATTTTTATTTCTCAGTCCCATGGAAACCGACATGGAGGACCTCTTCCGTTTTCCGCCCGTCGCGATTTTATGAGTTTCGTATACGTTCGCGTCGTAAACTAGTATTCTGCATTTCGTATTGCGTGGTATTTTGCCATTGACATTTATGATCGGAAAAATCGACGTATTATCGTACCGATCAGTTTACTTATATTCTACATTAACATTTCACTTGTACGCGTATACGTTATTCATACTTACCACAAAATATGCAAAGCTGTGGCAGCAATTTCATACTGAACGGAAAATATATCTTGATGTTTAAGAAAATTTACATATATCCCCAAGAAAAACCTCTTTTTTTAGCTAAAACTGTAATTTTAAAAATCTCTCACGCGTGATTAACTTCTTCTTTGCAATCAGGTGTGAAAATTTATAGATTAGTTTCGTAATTTCTGGTCAATACTCCATCTTAGAGTCACATATACACGTGTGTACGCAAAAAGTATTGAATGAAACAAGTACGACGAAGAAAATCTTTTAAACACCGACAATTGTATTGTACGGTTTTCGTTGTAGTATCCTTACACCGTGCACAATGGAGATTTTGAAAGGACTGCATGAATTCTAGATCGACATTGAGAGCGGCACCGCACAGTATAATTTGAGTTAATTCCGCTGCAGGGCACAGAAGACTGTCGATTAAAAACCTTCGTTCATTGTCTTCTGTTTACTCGTGGTGCACATTCGGCACTGAGCAATTTTCTCGCATCTTTAAGTCGTTTAAGCACATATAAAGTATTATTTACTCTCGCGTATATTAGAATTTTCAGTGAATTATTCGCGACATAAGATAGACTTTGTGGCAACTTGTGGTAGTACTTGCATAGTGGCGGTAATATTAAACGAGACTCCGATCACTTGATTACGAAATTACCTTAGTACTAAAGCTGAAAGCACTCGACCATCGAAGATCCTCCGCGAAGATAATTATGAATTCTCTTTCAAGATTACACCGAAATCCCTATGGGTTATCAGAGTCAATGAAAGACGGTTCGAAGTTAAGCATGAGTCACGTTGAACGATCGAGCCGAGAACAGAAAGTTTTGTCCGCGATGCAGTCGGGCAACAGTTGTAAAAGTGATCGAAATGCTGCGATATCATGTTGAATTAGTCAATCGTTTCGATCACATCGTCTGTTGGAGCAAAAGTTGAGCGGGCGAACGTCCGTGTCTAGTTGCCGACGTGAAATTTTAATATCTTCCAAGGGAAGGACGAAGACATTAGATCGCCAAGAACGTAGGCAAATACGGTTAACACTGTTTGCTCTGGTTTGAATGGTAGTTACATGTGTGGAAGCTGTGCACCGCGAGAGTGAGAGCTACCTACTCTGTGACCTTTCTCGGCTCAGTGCGTGGCGGTCCCTCAAGTTAAATAGTATAATGGCCAATTTAAAATGTCCCAGAGTATCTAAGATTCGTGTTTGCCCGTGGTCGAGATGTGTTTGAACGACATCTCGTCTCTGAGTACCGAGAATGGAGGAAGAACGTAGTTACGACCGCAAAGAACCCCATGGGCCTCGGACAGGTGTGCCTTGGGCTTTTGAAACCGCGTACGTACGAGATGCAAGTTATAACTCTTTTCTAAGATGAAACATGGAAGCATATTTAAATCGATAATTTACGTATCATACTTGCGATAAGATTTATGATATTGACGTGTTTTGCTAGTAAAGAAAATTAAAAGGTACCTTAAACGTAAGCCATAATTTTTAATAACCAGCAGAAAAAGAGAGAGAGAGAGAGGGAGAAATCGACATATACAGAATACTGAAACGACCAGGATGAAAAAATATGTTTTCGCCGCTGCCTTTTACGTTTGCCAATCCAGTATCGTGAAACTAAACGTATCACGCGTTTCTGCCGAACACGATCCCGCGGGATGGAGCACCCAGCACGCCTATTTTTCACGTGATAACCATGGGGCGGCGGAAAAGCAGGAAGGGGCGGGGGTGGGACAACGCATTATTGCATTGTCCAGTTTGATAGAATCCCAAAATCCTTCAGGTTCTGCGACGCGGCCACGCGAGGTGCCTAGCAATGCGCCTTGCGGCCATTTTCCCCAGGGCACACGGTAACCCATCAAACTTTTAGCTGGACATCCCCCACTCTGGCCCCGGCAGTTCTTCTTCTTTTGCCGGAACGTGCCAGCAACCGGCATCACGGTGGAGTGTGCGGGGGATCCTCTCGTGATGAATATTGCAGGGGGCGCTTATTGTTTCCACTCACAAATCATCCGCCGATGTCTCGCGGGGGGTGCGCCGCAATGTTTTATTCTTCTTCGGTCGACAGGGTCGACACTGGAAGATCCTACTGACTTGTGTGCACGAGGAGCCGTGTCCTCTCTGAGAGGCCAGCTTCGTCCGATGGCAAGACGTATTGGTGCCATTACGTGCCGGAAATCCTGTTTGATTGAATCAAATGGTCGTTGTAAAGGATTCGCGAAGATAGTCGTGAATGCCATAGCGGCAATAAAATGAATCAGTTGCACGAGTAACAAAATCTCTTGTTTAAAAAGGTTTGTCGGTTAAAAAGGTTTAACGTTTCCAATATTTTGATACTTTGATGCACTTTTGCTTGTATTTGAACAAGTTTTGTAGAACATGGAAGAGATAAACTTTGGAGACGTGATTAAGTCGTTATATTCCTAATCATAATGATTATGTACGTGTCAAATATAAAATTTGAATTTATTATAAATGAAATGCTTTACCACGTCTTTCTCAAGCAACCAATACCTAGTTCTGTGAAAGAAACGTGTATTGCTGGGAGTATATATTCCTGTTCTTTACGAGGGAAGCTAAATGGAGCTTGGGAAAAGAACGTGAACTCGTTTCTTTCAGTGGCTCGAACGCCACCCTCGTCCCAATTCCGTAACAATAATTTTGCAAATAGTCGACGGAAGCCGCTGCTAAATAATGAAGTATCTTGTCGTACGGGAAGATTCAATTTGCGGTACCAACGCATTGGATGACTCAAAAACAGAAAAAAGTCGGTTGTATTTATTCGAAAAATACTTTTTGAGATTATAAAGCGCTTATATTAATATATTATAGTATAGAATACTACTATATGCCGTTACTATTATATGCAAAAGTTTAAACTGCTTTTGTTCTGTCCAAAGCTCACCGCGAATCCATGTCATAATATATTTTAAGCGAAACTGACGGTCGGATGTAAAATATTCAAACACAATATTCAAATGTCGACCGCAAACCGCAAACTTGATTTTTGACACGTACAAATCAACGTCGGTACGTTTTCTTTGGATGCTGATTCTAGGATATTGAAAGAAACTGTATTAGGGTCTGGCAAGGGCTGAGAGGCATACAAAATGTACGATCTATGAGTAGAGTCTATGTAAATACCATTATATATTTACTAAGTCTCAAGATAAAATACATTTGGTCACGATAGTTAGTTTTGCAAACTATGTAAGATCGAGTTCATTTATGATACTATAACTATAATAAGAAATTTTTTATTTTATATAATGCAAAGTTATCTAGACACTTTTTAAGTATTGATGGAAAATTTTTAAATATATAGCACGATTCTATGACGTATCAAACTAAAAGAATTGTCATTCACGTTCAATGTATTAAGAACACAATATTCATCTATTTATTTTTCTCGACTATTATTTTCTGTCTGTTGAATTGTAATGTCTCAACGATTTTCCGCAAACTGTAGGAACGATTAACATAAAAAAAGTTATCAAAAAAACAATTGGATTAAAACGTCAACAATTTTATAAAAAATGCATAGTAATCGCGTTGTAAAATTTTACAGGCTTTTGACCATTTCCAGGTAGGGCGAGAAGTTGCGGAATCCTGCATGTCGGGAAGGGGACAGCTCACCAGAACGTGTTTACTCCCGGCGAAACTAATTGCGCGTGCACGATTTTATTAAATTTGTCCACAACGTTACCTCGTTTGCATTCGTTAATGAGTTTTCGGTCTGGCGGTCCGGGCCAGGCACGTAACGAGGTTTGGACGGACGGAAGGGGGAGGATGTACTCCAGCAGGCGGGATGAGGGCGGGTGGAGTGTGCCGGTTCGGTTTTTGCCCGAATTTGCATACTTTTCGCGGTGGTTTAATTTCTACGGCCCGCAAAATCGTAACCCTCCCCCAACTCTTCTTTTTTACCTCTGCTGCCGCGAATGGGCGTCGGGCTGACCAGGCAGAGTCCCGATACGGTATAAGTACACGGAGGATGTGATAGGCCATCGTAGATCACTCTGCGGTCTGGCATCTCAAGGGTCGCATTATCCCCACTCCAACCCCTTTTCGTGGAAGCAACCCTTTTTGGTCGGTCCTTCTTCTACAAATTACGCTCGACCTCCTATTGCACCGACCGCGAAAGAGTTTAATCGACCCCGCGGAAAAAAGATGGGCACCTAAGCGTTCTTCGCTTGAAGGAGGAAGGTTTCCTTTCGCGTGCTCCGTTGCTGGAAAAAGTACATCGAAAGAATACATGCAATTTGCGAATAGTGTTTGCACGAATTTCATCCTGCCAATTAAACCAGTCAGTCGAACGATACATCGCGTGTCAACGCGGGTACAGAAATATCTCGTACGAGTTTGAGAAATTTACATTTTCCGGATGGCTGTTAGATGTATTTGAATGTATCCCCCTTAAAACACATTAAAAACTTTCCCGGAGCGTGCTCCTTATAATGTTGGTTTTTCGACGACGATACGGACCCCCATGGGGATTGAACCACTTGGAATATTTACGATAAACACGTACACAGACTTTTGCGACTAGTGTGCAGATAACGTATGTCAACCGATAAGAATATTATTCAAATTTGTGATATGTGTGTATGTAATCGAATTATGATACGTATCGAAGCTATATATATATAAGCCGCAGGCAAAGAAATAATATTTTTATACTAATCGTAGTTTTATTTTAATAACTGGCAATGTAATTATATAAACTTTACAAGCTAAAATAAATTAAGTATTAGTATTATACATCGTGTATTACTATATCTATTTTATAATATAGTTTTCTTTCATTGTTAAGCCTTTTATAAAATAACATATAATATGTTGCAATCTAGTCATAACATAAATGTATTTCCTTCTTTCACTCACTCTTATAATTTATGTTTATATAAAATTTTTAAATTAATGTATCTTGTATAGATGCTTATTACTGCGCCATATAAATATTTTGCCGTGTGTTATAAACAACGAAGAATCCGTATGTAAAGCAGATATTTACAGCCGGCGGACCGAGCTACGAAGCCATGGTGTAGCATGATATCTGAGCAATATCACGGGGACGTGGTCATCTTAATAGACTTGTCGGTCGCTCGGCGCGAAGCCCTGGAAACCGAAAAGCACGCACCAATGATTTTAATGAGATTCACAAGTCGGAAAGCCCGTCTGAAGTTATGACATGCTCATAGTGCTGGACTTTGTCGCGGAGGAAGTTCACGTCACTCTATCTACGTCGCAAGCAACACAGCGGAACAAGAAATCCAATGCGTGATCCGATGCACGAGATGAACGACAGATACTTCTAATATTGTATGTTCCCCGGGGACTGCAAAAGATCGCCAGATAGAGGAGAGAAAGAGAGAGAAAGAACAGTTGTGAGCCTTGATTAGAAATACGAGTAAATTATCAAAGTCGCCAAGCGAAATTTTTTGGTGAAAAATTGGGGTGTACGCAGGCCGACCGTTTTGTAAGTTTTCAACGCGCGGTTACATACTACGGCCGCGTGATGAGAACGAAGTGGAAGAGGTTGAATTTCAGTTTCGCTTGGCCGGATGGTCGGTCGCACCGAGAGCGTGGTCGGGGGAAGCGCGAAGGGGTGAGAACGAGGAGAAACCGGCAGGATTGCGTTCATGTTGGTCGTGAGTTTCGGACTTGGGAATTTCGGCCGGTGGCTCGTTCGCGGGGCACAAAGCGGTCTGCCGGACTTAACGTGATTAGCAGAGATACCCCGGCAGTTTCCTATTATCCGCGGTCCAGACGCCGCCGCACAACCGAGCGGTCTTCTCCTCCTTTTTCGACCCCCGTCAACCCCTTCGGCTTGATTTCTCCCTGCAACTGAAGCGCGTTGATTATCAATGTCCTCAATTCACTATAATCTTACTCGTACGAGTAAGTATTGCTCATTAAAATACTCGCAACGATTACGTTTAGCTACATAATTATAGTAAATATAATACTTCTTGAAAGCTAATTTTTCAGAATGATTTTTGAAACTATAAATGAGCAAACTATAAAAAAAGTGTGAAAGAATATACTGTACATTGATATTTCATTAAACTAATTGTTATATAACATCTTATTCGCTCTCTTTCTCTCTTTCTCTCTGTCCCTCCCTCTCCCTGTGTTACAAATTAAGAGAGCAAGATTATGCACATTTTCTGAATCATTGGACTTTCGTTTCATTATTGCGAATTCGCAAAATCGATGCGATTACCGATGTTAAAACACCAATGTGGAAGGGACGAGATCAGATGGCCGGGGTCAGCCGATCCTAAAATCAGAAGTGCGGAGCGATACGGGAGCATGTATCCCGGACGCACGAGCTTACGGACAGTACACAGGGTGAGAGTCCCTGTGAGTATGAAACTCAATTTGATTCCTGCCTCCCCTCGACCCCCGTCGTCGGAACCGGAGGTGGGTGGGACGAGAGGGACCGAGGGGAGGTTGGCGCTGGTCCGCCACCCCAGAAAAGGGGGTGCTCCCAGGGGCGCGCGACTGACCCGACATCCTGCAGGATCCAGCCACTCATATTGCCAATTACCAACTCTACGACCCTCTCGCTCTTCGCTCGCTTTGGACTTCGGATGATTCCAGCCACTTCCAGGCTGTTCCAGTTACATCGGCGCGATGTACGTTCTCATAGCCGTCATGGAAAAGGCCGTTGGCTAGACGCGCGCCAAGTAAGCGTAATCTCTGGCGAATATTAAAGGATTTATGTTTCCTCGTACCACCATATACCAAATGCACTTTGTGTGTGACCATTTCACGAACAGGATGGGTGCGTTAATGGTAATAGATCGTCCATCTTACGCAAATGGCTCTTCCAAGTATTAAAACTCTTACACAAAGGAACATTCGCATGCTTTTGGAACTTTGATGTAACGTGGCGTATTTGATAGGTATATATTTTAATTCATTTCAAGTGAATCTTAAAGTTGCGAAGTATATTATCACTACATAATTTAAAATAATATAAATAATTTAAATAATATAATAATAATATTTTTGCATGATAAAATACAATATAGGTAATATATATAATAATGTAGAAATAAAATATATTTCTTCCTTAATCATATGCAATGGAAATGCTTACTTTCAATGACGTGCAAGGAACAAACGTGTACCTGTATTGCATTTTATGTACATGAAGATTTATGATGGAGAAAAAATCACAGTAAAGAAGAGAAAACCGGATTAAATAAGCGAGTAAACGTTTCTCTTTCAACGTATAAGACTCCGGATGAGGATACGCTGAAACACCGTGGCACAATCAGAATGAAACCACGAAAATACGATCGCAAAATCACTTAGGTTTATTGGAGCGGATGAGAAGCGGCGGTGCATTTGGAGGTAATCGTATATAAAATCTATATGTCACACATATACGTTCCTATATCCTGAAGTTTATGCGTTATAAAAGAGGGGTTGCCTCGCGGATGGAGGACAACTACGCGAGGGGTTGGGGGAGGAAGAAAGTGGCATCGAAAGGTGGAAGAGCGTCGGGGATGGGTAAGGGTGCGCGGGTGAGTTTAACAAATATTGAAGTCTCGGAGAGAGACGTCAGCTCGCCCGCGGCCTCCCTTCGTCGCGGCCAAGGGAAGAAAGTTCCGAGTTTAAACTTGTCTAAATGTTTATACTTTTCTCTCGCTTCACGCGATATTTCCACGAGATCCTGCCCTGGCCCGAACCTTCCCGTTTCGCTATCTTCCTGACGTGTGCTCGAAACGACATCCTCGCCCATCCACCTTTCAATATTTTCTCGTGCGCACCGACACCCTTGCTCGGACTACTTGCGCTTCTTCGCACTTAGGCCTTGTACATTTCTTATACGTCCATAGCTCGGACCCGCGATCTTCGTCCCCTGATACTTCCGGTATCTCTGCAGCGCGCGCCCATCTTTGACGTACTTCTTTGCGCGCGGCTCCTTGAGCTGCGCGTCACGAAAACATCGCGACTATTATGCATGTATGCTGGGATTCGTTGTCGCGGAGAGGGGGTTGAGATGCGATGTTCCCTTTTTCATTGGAATCCCCTGTGATGGTAACGGCGCCCTTGAACATCTCGAAAGCATTCTCGCATTCCCACTTAAATTATGCAACGAGCCGTTGCGTTTTTGCGGAGCAACCTCGCAACCTCAAGACGCATCGAAGACATCGAATGCACCGATTTTATCCATGTGTAACAATAGGATAATTAATAGAAGTTCTTTTTCGCAAAAGAATCTTGATCTTGCAACTCTGCAGTGTCGAGTTATCTTGTGTCTTGTGAAGCACGTTATCACAGAACGAGAATGTGAACTCGGCGGTAATAAAAACAGAGTAAGAGTAAATAGTAATCTCCACCAATCTGGCGGAATTTTAAACTGGTATATAATGCACTTCCGATGGTGTGCGCATCGCTGAGAGCGCTCCGGAAACGGCCGCGAGCGGTTACGTCGATATCGAGAAAATGGGCGTACCGCATCGTGCCCCGATGCATCGAGGAACGTTTGCGGCCGATTATAAACGCATCGCGGCGGTGCTCGCAGGTAGAGGCGCGGGAAGGGCTGATTCGCGAGGGGTGGGCGGCGGTGGGTGGCTTACGGCAGAGTAAGATGTAATTTTCAATACCCCGGCCCGGAGTCTCTGGAGGCGCAAGGGGAGCCACAATTCCGGGGGTTTACCGTGCGCTGTCGACGTAAACTCTCCTCAGTCGCACCCCCGTCGGCCGAAGTCAGCCACGGAGAGCACCACTTATTCGAACCCCCAGTGACTGTCAATACCGGGTCATATACTGTCTCTGGCCGGATATGAAGCGGATGAATAAATCTCATTGCACGCTTCGTCCGTCAAGATTCGATTGATTCGCGACGTACATTAATGAGCAAATCTGATATCTTCATAGAATGAAAGCGTTCAGACAAATTAATCCTTTTTTTGAAACAATCTGTAGATTAGAGATGGTACAAGTATGTCGTACAAAAGCGCAAAAATATGTTTGATAAAATCAATATAATGAAATTAAAGATATAAAAATTTCTTATTGCATATTAAGTACATTAACACGCTACAAATATATCACTTCAGACGATAAATAAATATTTTTCGGTTAGTTTTGATTTTCTGATGCAATATTTAGATGCCTTACATTTCTAAGTGCAGGTACATGTTCGTCCAATGCAGCGCGATGGTTTCAGAAAACAAAACTTGGCTTTTATGCGCAATATATGTACGTAGCAAAGGTGTCAGACGTTTCCGGTATCATTTTGACAGCTGTCGAAGATTCTCTGGTACATAGCTCCGCTAACTGTATGAGCGCGATGAAGAAGGTCTGCACGTCCATCCGGATCTTTCTCAATGACTAACCTCGTTTTGAAGTTGCGACCGTGATGTTTGCCAAAGCGAGGTGAGAACCGCATGTGAGAACCTTGTTCACAACCCAGGGGAGAGCTGAGAGTCACACTGATCTTGCTCTTTGTCGCGGGGCCCATTGGAGTGCATCCTCCACCTTCGCAGCACGTTCTCCCTCTGCTTCGCCACGGTCCTCCCGGCATCCTCCGGTGCCTTCCTTCCGGAGTCGCGAGGTACATACTGTGGCTTTTGAAACCTCTCGAGAGGGTACGTTGACTTCGATATTCCGTATCGAGTTACGCTCGTTTCATGTACTGAACAGTTGGCGGAAGATGCACGGGCGCCAAACAAAACGTAGTAGTACACGAGGTGGTATGCAAGGTACGCATATTAAATCGTCAACTTTAATATTACGATTATTTCTTTATCCGTATAGGCAACGTACACTTCCACTTCTACGAACAAGATTTATAGACAATTGTGGAATATCGAACACTTTATCTGTTTCTCTCAGTATCACAATTTCCGGAATGCGTTATTCATATTCACTACTGAACACTGCTGGATAATAGAAATACGTAAATTTATTTTGACAAGTTTTTCAAATTTATTCGACGACCATCAGCAGACTTTGATATATACGATTTTATATTTGGGATATAAAACTGACAAAATGCAGTATTATTTGATAGAAAAAGAACGAGCGTGATAATCAGTATAAAATGCTTGTGACGATTGCGACTTTCTCACGGATAACGATGCTGGAGTCAGAGAAATCCCCCGAACGCCGTGAATTAGTGTCCGTTTGATTTACCCATGGGAGGATAAGGTAAGTCGGCAATCGACCGTTCGTCTCAGGTACACGCAAAAACGTCTTCTGACTCTGCCACTGGAAATGCGATCGTCATCTAATTGGAACTCGATACCCGGTAACGAGGGTTACAAACTTTTCCGTTTTCTGTCTGCCTCAGCTCTATCTCCCTACTGCGCCTTGCGTCCTCCCCCTTGTTCGTTCACCTCTGCTTCCTCGTGGGCGCGTCCCCGCAAGTAGCTACGCTGGAAGGGGATGAAAAATTGTTATCTTATTTATGGGCACGAGATTAGACTAGCGGTAGAGCGTTTCGCGCCACTAACAGGCGTCGGAATGATGAATGTTCCTTGAACCGAGCGTGCTTCGGCTTACTGTCGAGTTGCGGTGTCCATTTAAGAGCACGTCATTAATTAACTAATTAAGGAAACGCATTACAGCGACTATGAATTGATCGTGTCACGCCATGACAGTTGTGAGGAGCTTGAAACGCGCGAAACCGCGAACGCACGAAATACAAATGTGACAGTTGACACCTGGATGGCGTGCTGCTTTATTGCTATTTGAATTAAGCTAACCAAGTGTTTCTTTATCGACTACAAAACCTTATAATTTAATAATTTTGTAACTCGGCATCATATGAGTTACGATAACTCTCAGCTCCTGTATTTACCACATTTATTTATAAATTGCTAAACATTTTTAACGTAAGCTTTGTTAATCGGAAAAATACGTAATATTGCGCGATAAATCTCGACGATGTACAATGTCGCATGCAGATGGAAAAAGGAATTTCAGAGAGCATGTTTTTTACGAGCGCGAGTCCTGTTGTCGCGAATACTGAATTTCTCACGGAATAACATTGGATACGGGGAATTACTCGTGCGCCATTACGAGCTGCGGTTCGTTTGCAGAGCTTCTCAACGATGCAGACAGTGCATTCGACTGCAACCGGCCACGAGTCCCCAAGAGGGACGCAACACCAGCTTATCTACGCGCCAGTTTGGAAATCTCAGCGTGGAGATGCGATACGTCTGGGGGTAGGTTGGTAGACGTCACGTGAGGAAAGAGTAAGAGAGAGGAATGCGGACGAGATGCGAGAAGCAGGGATGTACACAAGTTGAAGGTAGAGCAGAACCAAAAGGATGGGAGAGAGAGAGAGAGAGAGAGAAAAGGGGGAGGGGAGAGTAAGGTCGCTTCAACCTCTCGGCATCCCACGAGGCCTCCGGTGTAATTAAGCGAGTGCACCCTCACATGTCTACGTACGTTCGCATCATGTCTATCCATCTAACCGTGGCAGGGTTGTTCTCTTCGTCGACTCGTCGTCCCGTATGCCAAGGGTCGAGAGATAAGGCCGCAAAAACCTTTGAAACCTCGGTACGTTCTCTGCGCGTACATCTTGTAGACCGGTGCCGGGGAATATAAAAAAACCCGCGTATTAAGGAATACAACGTATCCACGGGGAACTGACGCTCGCTTCCATCAGCATATTGTTACATCGCGCATTATGGCGCGGCTCTTTGTCTCGCAATAAGATTATGTGTAAAAGCACGAGATTCTCGAAAGCATATTCGAATTACGCAATTCAATGAAATCATTATTTTACATGAAGATTGTAACAAATGCTTACAGCTATAATGATATGGGGCATATCTTCAAGTTTTTTTAAAAGACTTTTTTCTTCGATATATGATATTCGAGAACAACTGAAGCAAAGGTGGTGGACAAATATTACGGAGGAGCGTGTACACGTTCGCTTGTACGTTATATGGTAATGGAGGGCCAATCATGCGGTAACTAGCCACCCTGGGGAGACGGTCGAAGCTGCCAACCGGCGGTCAGCTCCCGTCAATGTGTCACTTACGTAGCCGGAATAGCGAACCCTCCCGATAGAGCATTACCGCTGAACGTGTTTTCCCCTCAATTGCAAGTACTGTCAGTTTCCTGTCTGGAACGTTCTGTCCACGCGTTTCAAAAAGCTGCGAGATCGCCTCAAACTTTTATAAACTGCGAAGGAGTTATCATAATATATATAACATTATTTTTATACATATTTTATTGATATTTATAAATTTATGAAAAAATTGCTCTCACACCTTATCATTAAGATCATTTGTAAGCGCAATTTTTAAACAAATAAATAAGTAAATATATAGTTGCTTAAAAAATACGATTATAATTCATGAGAAGATTCTGCTAAGAGTCATCGAAGAGCGACCGACATTGTCCGGGATGCGTTGTCTCGCTCGGCCGACCAGATGAGAGGCTCGTCGAGGCGCAAAACTGCGTTAGAACTCACATTAAAAGTTGGTGGATAGAACGAGGAGAAGTCGAGCGATCCGAAGGGTCGAGGAAGTACAAAGCGATGCGAGTGTGGCGGTCAATTCTTGATTCGGAGCGACTTAACGAAGGTGTGCGCAAACCTGCCCCAACCACTATCACCACCGGCTACCACTACCACCAATAACAACAACACACAACAACAACGACAACGCAAACGTATCACGCTCTATTACCAATGGTACCAATGCGCAATACCACCTTCGCCATCGGTCGAAGGGTGCATGGAACTGCGAGAGAGAGAGAGAGAGAGAGAGCGAGTAAAAGAGAGAGTGAGAGAGAAAGAGACCAGGAAACAGGGCGATAAATAACTACAGGATGAAAAAGGGGGCGCGGTACCCTCCCGGGGCCCCTAAACCTAGACTACACACCCCTCGTCGTCCCTTGCCGTCCCGCGCCGCACCAACACCGTATAAACCGCGCGCACGGGCCCGACCCCGACAATTATACCCTCGCACGCGAAATGTTTTATTACCCTGACGTAGAATGCTTGCGTACGACGAGAGAGGTGGACCGCCCGTGTATGTGTGCGTGTATCGCTGCATCCCCATCTGCGCTCGCGCGCGCGCGCTTGGTTCTGCTCGATGCAATGTAAAAACGTTTGACGGTATGTGGCCCACTTTTCCAACGTGAAAATTAACTCGAGAATCAAATAACGTTCCGCTGTAAAAATTTAACGGTGAAATTGGCCAGTCTGATAATCGCAAAATCAATTTGATCTCGAGTGAAGTTTAGCCACTGGTCTGTGGTATAAATATTTCGGCGAAGCGCTAATAGCGAAATAATGTAGGCTGCGCTGAGACTCTTGGGAGAGACATGCCGAGCCTTTGAGAGTGAAACCGGCTAATTACGAAGCAAGCACCCGGTAAAGTCTTCCACCTTGGACTACGGCCTCGAAGGGATATACGAGGTTGGCAGCACTTGAGAGGGATCCACTACTCCCAAAACGTGCAGCGGATGACGCTTGGTCTTTCGGCTAATTCTGTAATCCAGGCTCGCACTACCTGTTAACTGCTCACTAAATCGAGGATCCAATCTTCTCCGCTATCCTCACTCTTTACCGCGATAAACGGTCACCGACGGTATCTAAGTGATATACTATAAATAGAGTTTACTGTGTATATATGTGCGTTTTAGTAAAACTAAAATTGCTATTGTCGCACCACAGTGTAGAAATAATAAGAATAGTTTTCTGCAATAAAACAGTTTTTAAATACGTGGAGAGGTAGTAGATAAAAATGACAGAGAGTTAAAGACCGCTTCTCCGAGCGCTCTACAGCAATAGCTTTTGACAGACTGTTCAATTTCAATTTTTCTCGTTTTATTTTTTCGCCACTTCTAACCATGTAATATTAATTCCAATTCTAATTTAAAATACAAGTTGCATTAATGTATAATGTACATGACGCGATTCTGCCATGAAATTTCAGATACACGTTTCGCGTGCAAATTGACTGTTAATTACTGAAAAATGAGCAGGCTGACAGCGCAGCTATTTACTTACTCTGCCTGCATTCATCCCACGAGCCAAGTCAGCCCTTAGTCTTCGGTTAATCGGGTTAGATTAACTCGGTTAGCGCACGGCTGTTATGCCCTCGTAGTTAGCGACTTGTTATCCTGAATCAGGCTTCTCGTCAGGAACATTCATGTGAAGCTCACTGCGCCGTAGAGATGTCATTTGTGAGATACGAGAAGGATTATATCAAAATATAACTGCACGGATTTCATATATTTTTACGTAGCATTAATTACTCAACTATTAGAAAATTGTCTAATTAGTGATACAACTCGCAAGAATAAAAATTATGTGTCATTTGCTATGTAGAGTTTATATCGCAGTGTCTTTGCAGGAACATATTTCACGATTTAACAGTTTAACGGAGGATTTCAAAGTAACGATACAGCGAAACTTTTCCGCTGCTCATTTATCGGTTCGAATCGCGGCATCGATTTTTAAATTGCGTAATAAATAAAATTAGCAGCGAGGGTGACTTCCGTGGTGGGCAAAGGGGCCGTAATTGTAACTTCATCACGGCAACTTCCCTCAACTTAATAAAGCTGTCTCAATTTTCGCCTCATTACCGAAACTCGTGCGAAAATTTCTCGTTCAATTTGTATATACTATACGATAAATATAATATAATTAAGTACTTTAATATTATAAATATAAATGCTTGTTGTGAATTTATGTCAGTTGCAGTATTCTTTCTGGTTCACCTTCTCGCATTACGCATCCTATCCTTTTTACTTCGGACCAAACCTTTTCATTATTTCACGAAAAATTACGACTGTACTGCGTAATAGGGCCAGTACATCACACGCAGCATGCAAACACGCGAAAAAATACCATTGATCGCCGAGATTTACGGGCTTTGCCAATGTGTGGCGCAAACATTGATCCAAAAGATATTTCAACTGCAAAACTGGGTAACTTTAAAAAGGGAAAAACCAGAGTGCGTTGGTTTTATCCATTTCAGTTTGGAAATCTAGATCAAGCAAAGCTAATCTAGTGCTTATGTTAACAAGTTTTGATTCGAACGTTACGTTCTCCGAATCGCTCTTACAATAATAATGAAACAATATTTTAAATGCATCGCAAGAAAATAATTTATATTTTGCAAATTGCACGTGTGTAGAGAGGAGTTTCTTTCAACACTTGTCGCTGGAGCATCCTTTTATTAATTAATGATTTAATCGACACCGTTTAATTGTCTCTTTCATCTCTTCATGCATGACGTGTTAGCATAGCTGTTGTTACGTTATGTTACCATGTATCTTGCGCTCAACTTAAACACGCTTCCGTGAACCGCGCGTAGCGTCACGCATAATGTAACATGATTGCGTTGTGTACGTTTAGACGTACCATTAGCATGGCGATTGACGTATGCATCCCATTGACGACGCTTGGGTCCGAGGCGAACGTATTCGTGCACGTAGTCGCGCACAGGTAGAAGAGAGGGCAGAATAGCGGGGGTATCCAGTCTCATGTAACTAATCAACCGCCTGTCGCGCCAAATCGTCCCCTACTGTATCTCTGGCAGACGCTGTGCAACAGGGAAATTCAGACAAGTGAGACAGCGAAGAAGTTACGTATGAACGGTGCGTGATACCGTAGCTTTATTATACGTGAAACCTAGAACAACTACGAATTTCTCGCTGGTCGTATTCTCGCAAGTGGCGATAAAATAAGGGCGTACGAAAAATGAAAATAAGAGAATTGTGTCGAACAAAGTAATTATGGAGCGCGCTTGCGTAGAGGGAGGAAACGGTCGGTCGCACTACCGAGCATTCCGCGAGGCGAAGGTAGAAGCGAGGGTCGGAGTTGATAAAGAAATAAAGAATCGTGAAAGTTCGCGTCGAACCCCGCGCTCCCACGGGGCCTTATGACTTAAAGTCTCCTTACTCCGTTAATTCCGAACATTAACAAAAGTCTCGCTAAAACTCGCCGCCAACTTTCCCGACCTCCAGGGAACGCGAGCCGGACTTGTTAATGAAAAAAATACAATAAAACTCTTTCACGACGAAACTCGTCTCGAATTCTCGACACTAGCCTGCTCGTGTTCTGCAAAGAGGAGTCATTCTTCCATTCACCCTTTTCCGGACAAAATAATGGGTACTCATAATTGAGCGGTGCAACCTTCATGTCAATAAAGATTCACTTTTATAAATTTATGTCAGTAATTTTTACTGTTATTCTAGTATACTTCTTATTAGTTATCTCGAACTTTGATTAAATTTGCAAGAAAGAAGTTATACAAAGATTGCAAGAGAAGTGCATTAAGATACAAAAAAGAAATAATGTTATAAGAATTATATCTGTAAAAACCAATAAAAAAGTGCGTTAGTCGTTTTGATGTGTGTGTTTTTGTAATAAACTATGGATGTGCTCCAATGGCCATTTTTCCCAATCTTCGTCAGACTTCCGCAAGCAGACTTAAACTGCATATTCCTTTCGAAGGGCGTCAGGCTTAATACCAAAGTGACGGTATAAACCGCTTTATGCCGCCGCTTTATGCCAACCGACCCCTTCGTTCTGCCGCGAACGAGACCTCTTACTTATTCATTTATTCCGACGAGATGAACTTTACGGAGATTTTAATGGCACTCCGACTTTCTTGATATTCGCGCGAGTAGGCAGACCTTTTAAATTTCGTTGCGGGCGAATGATGTATGCGCCGCGAAACAGCCGCTCCATGCTCGAGGATTGGACGCCATCCAGCATATGTACGGTTGCTTAGCAAGAACAGATTTGGGGGATATCTCGTGATTTATAAAACCGATTACTCTGGCGGAAATCGGGTCGCATTTCGCGTTTGAGTCGCGTGGATACAAAGGTATACGTTCAGCGACTGATATATGTGTTTAATTATCGACTGCCGTAATTATCTCTCCAAAACGATTTACGAGAGAGACAGAATCAATGGAACCTTGATGCTAATACGTGAGAAATATGTTCATTCGTTTTTAATAAATATTTAGAACAATGCTAATTGCGTCAACAACGGCTGATCATGAATTTTTATTTATCAGATTGAAGATTCTGCAAAAAAATTAGTCGAAATCTCTCAATACGTAAAGATTTAACAGATCTCGTTACTGTTATTTCATGGAAAGTGCCATGCAGTATGCTGGCAATCCATAGCCATAAATTATCGTCCACATTCTCCTGTCATCGCTGGGATTTCATGATAAATGGTCCTTTGCGTCATTAATCGTGGATCACCAGCTACTCATTTTTCATAATTCGTCGAATTGGTTGCTCAGAAATTTGCTGAAACTTTAGGCGGTGTACATGAATAAAACAAATTTGCCATTTAATAATACATTAATGATCCGCATAAATCAGTTACATAAAGTGCGATATTATGCTCTATCCACACAAGAAGAAATAAATGAAAATAAGAAAAAATACCAATAAAAAGTTATAAATGATAAAAGCATACATCGATTTGTTCAAAGATGTACCAATTTTTTCAAGAAGTCAACAATACGTTGCAATATGTTGTTTTTGTCGGGAGAAGCTTGTTTTAAATTTTTCACGACTATTTCTCTCAGGTTCCGTAGTTTTTTCTCGCGTCGCTCGTAAATTGCCCTTTGCAGGCATTCGCCTGTTCTGCCAACCACGCTTACCGATCGAGATTCGATCTTTCTCCTCCGGGACGCGGGACGTGGCCTCGGAACGCGAAGATAGACCTGGCCCAGGGGTGATGGCGCACACCTAGTTTTGATTCACCTCATGGTATCCTGCCGGCCACGGGGCTGACAGCGCGTAATTGTTCTCTTGTCTGATTCTCGCACGGCATCCAACACCCGCCATCCCCGCGATTGCCTTCGCGCCAAGAATGCATAAGCAGCTTCCTTTACCAATCCGCAATGCCGTAAGCCTCCGTCCGCTTACGAGGCTCCGTTCTTGATGTCCGGCTGTCACTTCCTCTGAGAGTTGTCGAAAATGTAAACAACCCGATAGCAACTGTCCGTTGGTTTCGCAATTATCTAAATATCCCTCGTTATTAGTCGACCATTTAGTCGAAGGTATATTTAGAACCAATCAAGTTAGATTACCATTCTTTTCACAGTTTTCTTAAATTTTACTTTAATAATAAACTTGACAACTGTTGAGAGCACTCTACGTCAAGCTTCCTTTTTTTTACTTCCTGTTTTGATAATTTGCAATCTCCGAATCGTAACTGTCGTATTTAATACCGCGTCGTCCTAGTCTCTGGAGTTTTACACGCATAAAGTATGGACGTAGCGTGCCACGGCTCAGGAACCGATCAGCAGCAATCCGGGAAATTGACAAACGATCTCCTTTTTTTCCCCCATCGCTCAGCTGCTCAGTCGTTATCGAATATTCCCGCGAATCAAAGCGGCCAATACCGTTAATGGATTATTAATGATCGGCAGAAATATGTCGCGGCTCCTGCACCGATCTGACTAGTTACGATCCGCCAGCGCCGCGTGTATCGGCCATTCGGGCTTGGCGTCATTCGGTCGCATAATCATCCGCGCTGGCAATCATACCGCGCGACGATAATTGGCACACGACCGACAATCGTCGTAATTTCGTGTTCCCGCTGCGCAAATTCTGACGTGTGACACGCGACGGATCGGCGCTCTTGGGAGGCACCTCATTCAATTAGCCACTCAGTTACTCGCATCACATCGCATTTACCCATCAGACTCTCCCGCCTGGCGAATTCTCTGACGACCCTCCCCGAATCCACATCCGGACGCCATGGGAGCTGCCACGGTCTCCCCGCGAATTCGTGATTTAAACTTTCCGAGAACAACGAAGATGCGTTCCTCGAGCGAGGCGCACGTACCCGCAAGGATCTCACGAAGCTGTCAGGCGGCAAAACGGCTTCAGTTCGCGTGTCAGCTCGCTGACGGTGTATTGTACCCTCTTTATTTCTCTCTCCCTTTCCTTCGCTGACCCTCTTTCTCTTTGTCAGGCTTTGTCTGTGAAATTTCGTTAGTTTTCCTATACCCGGCGTGCTCCTTTCAGCGACGCTTTACCAAGCGTTTGAGAAATCTGCGGGACACTGTTTTCAGGGCGACGATTTGTCTCCCTGATGATTGTCTTTTCATCCGTTGCAGCTCTAAATGTGTAGCGCTAAATACGACGTGTTTTCACAGATGAACTTTTTACCAATTATGTAGCTTGAATTTGTTATCATTATTTAATCGTCCGGAATTGATTTCTCCAAGATATTTTGACACATTTGCACTTTTACGGAGAACTAGACTGACCATATATCATAAATGGCACAATTTCAAAGCTCTTAGACTCACCGCGAGAATGGAAGCACGACAATATTTTAACGGCGCTTATCTAGGATCGAGGTAAATGATCACCACGCTATCGACGAAGGTGGCGGAAGTCGCGCGGCGGAGCTGCGCCAGAAGTTTCTACGAATCCGCGGCTGGTTGCAAACTCGCCGAAGGGTCGAAACCGCCGGCGCCGTGAAATTACTCGACGGGTACCTCCCACGGGGCCGAACTTGTCCGCGACAATTTCAAACTTATTTTAACATTCATATAAGCCCCGCGCCCTCGCCCCGTGCGCGCGAGCACCCCTGAACCGTCGCCTACGCATCCCTTTCGCTGCGTAACCCGAGAAGCGACCCATGTACGACGCTCTTCCCTGATGTAAGAACGTGCAAGCATAAGGGTGGCTTGGGATTTACATAAGATTATGCGTAAGCCTCCGTACGCCTTGCGGAAAGGGGATCGGGGAAATGGTGTCGTGGCGAAACAGCGCTCCGGGGTGCGCTCATCTCGCACTGATAATTTTAATAAAGCGACCTTATATGACGTACGATATGTAATCGCGATGCGATAAGCGCTATTATCGATTCCGGCGCGGTACGAGCGATTGTACGATGTGATTTAAGATTTTTTTTATCGCTTTTATAAGGCGATCTCATCATCAAATCTTGTAGAAAGTTGCGCAGCGTTATCGTTTGTGTACGAGACAAGAAACCCCGTCGGATAATTGATCACAGTTTTATCATTTGGTTGCACTGTTTTGAATATTTTGTGTTTGTTATCTTACTTAACAATTTTTTCACTTTTTAATATATATATATATATATATTTATAATTCTTTATATTAGAAATATTAATATGTTAATTATAAATATTTTATATATTTTACATAAAATAAAATCGCAACTTTTACAATTCTTTTCAACATAGTGCGTTTTACGCGATGCTGAAACCATTTTGTCTGTGCTGGCAAAAATCAGTTTCTGCCGGATTTACAAACTACTTTATATTTCAATGAGCCAACGGAATTTATTATCACACATAGCCCTTCTTTGCCTCATAGCGTTGTTATATCTTACCTTCCATCCCGCGATGTATTTTGTATTCATGGCCTGTGCGAAAATTGCTCCTAGAGCACAATAAAGATTATATGGGCCATAAAGTAAGTTCAGCATACCTTGTCGATGTTTATTTAAGCGTGAGAGGTACTATGGGGGAAGATGCTCCTTCTCTTAATTCTATCGCTCTATCGCATCCCTCTTTTCGCGCTAGTCCTCTTTTTGAAGCAACCTGAAGCTCTGTGGTTACTATGAAACCGACTGTGGCTACTATATGAAATCGTCGTATCGACGGAGTGAAAGGCTTCCTTCGCTCAACATCGGGGGCACTGACTGGGATTCCGAATGGACCTGCACTCTCACGAAAATAGCTGGAACTACGTGAACGTCTACTGTGAAGTACGGTTAACAAGGAAGATCGCATCCCTTTTTTGAAAAGGGTGACAAGAACAAATCAGGATCGCTGTACCACGGAAAATATTTTCCCGAAAATTATTCATAGTCAAAATTGTTCACATTAAATTAATCAGAATTGAGAAACTCCCCTCTGCGCATTTTCCTTTTGCATCGAGGAAATATGTTACGACCGCATGTCGCGTTCTTCTTGCGACGTCGCACCCCCATCTTTATATCAGCGCTTGCCAGTAACCTTCACACATCGCAAATTTGCACGGGAAAAATTCTAACGAAACGAAAGAAATGTCATGAACCTGTGTCCGTAGCCGTAGTATGTATGCTAATATTATATATTAACAATATGTTTTTTATATGTGATATAAATTTCTCCAGATGTGCATTCACATGAATTTCACATTAGCAGAGAGAGCTATAAAATAGAAATATAATTATAAATGATTGTAAATATAATTATTTAAGGGAAAAATACTCGTACGCTATAATTTATACGTATTATAATATTACAATGTTATATATTTTACTTAATAATTTACGTATTCAAACACTATACATTTTAATGCTTTTATATTAAATTATCCTGATATATAGTAATGTGATGTATTACATTTGAGATATTCTGTTAATTCGAACGTAGTTTTTATTTATGTATGTTTTTGTATAAAATTATAATTAACAAATTAATATCCTAAAATAATGTTTATATAAGATAAATGATGTTAAATACATACTTGTATGATGTTACTTCGCGATAACATTATTCAGCATTTGTGAAAGAGCGTTAGATAAGCATAATAATCATCTCTTGACTTCCGATAAGAAAAAAGAAATGAACTTAAGATACAGCTCACCTGAGGTTTTACGATACTATTATATTTGCATATTAAAAACATTTTCCTCGTACGAATTCTTTTACATACAAATTAAAAACGATGTACTATACTTTCGCGGCGTGATGTAACGCGACGTTTCAACGGCTCCTACGGCGGAAAACGGCTTAAGTTTTTCTGCGGAAAAGAAACGCCACAAGAAAATGTAGCGGTAGTCATTACTCGAGCTATTAAATTTTTGTAGTAATAATACATCTTTATAGCATAAGAGCGAAAAGTGTGTTTATGAGGTTGTTTTAACATGTAGTGTCGCTTGTGAAAAGAGATACCGTGCAATTTTGTCAATTTATGACTTCCGAATACTTTACGTTTGACTCGGACGAATTATGCGCGTACGCGAAAATTATTATCGCGATATTGATATTTTTTAATCAACGTGTACAGTTACAAACATTTAAAACTGTATTTGAAAAATATCTGAATTAAGATAAATGGTATAGATTTCAGTCTTTAATATTTTATATTGAGACTTTTCAACTTGTCATAAATTTATTATACATTAAATGCGTTAAATACGAAAGTTGTAGTCGCTATCCTTAATATGCAACAAAAATTTGGATTATGTTTTGCTCTAGGTGTTATGCGGATGCGGCTCACTCGACGGCACCGAAATTTCAGAAGCTATTTCGGCAGCCATACACATATGCCAGAAAAACATGAAGCCACAATTCTACGCCCCAGATGTTGAAATTAGTGGCGTAATCAATCATCTTACCAGAGAGCTGGATACTGCTAGTCCTTCCAGGAATGCTCTCGTCGAAGCTGCCAGATTAGCAAAATCGTGTATAAAACCTCTGTGCGAATGCGATGCTTGTACACATGGTGCTCTTGTTATACCTGGAGGGTTCGGCGCTGCACGTACTTTGTAAATATGATAATTGAATACTGAAATATTCTATAATGCAATTGAAAAGAGGAAATAGAATAAAGATTCTTTCTTCTATTTTCTACATTAAAATTCTATCAATCTTTATTGAATTAATATTTCTTTATTGAAAGCTAAAGAGTAAATAATTCAAACTTGAACTACTGCAATAATTTGAGCCAATGTCCAACTATCACTTTTGTTTACAAAGGAGTAATTTTGTTGAAAAGGGTGCAGATTGCACTGTCTTACCCGACTTAGAGAAGCTTATCGAGGACTTTTATTGCGAGAAAAAACCGATCGGCTCTATGTGCATTGCCAGTGCGCTTGTTGCTAAAGTGTTGAGAGGTGTGAAAGTCACGCTTGGCAAAGAATGTAAGTAATCATTCTCTCATTGACAACCTTTCTCGTGTAACATTTGAGAATTACTTCGCAGCACCCAAAGAGGACTGGCCATATGCCGATGCTATCAAAAAGGTCAAAAGCATGGGAGGTAGAGTAGAAATGAAAGGTGTTAAAGAAGTAACACGATGCAAGAGATACAATGTTTTTAGCACACCTGCGTGGTTATACGAACCTGCTACTCACTCGGATGTTCACGAAGGTATCGGCAAACTTATCGCAATGTTAAAGAAACACATGTAACATGTCTCCGGGAATTCATGGGCACCTCATGATATCTTATTTTAAACATACTCTGCTGTACGATTTATTATAATTGTATTTTTACATCTATTTGTATTTTTGATAGACAGAGACTTTGCTACGTATCAAATCATATATTTTAATATTCTTGTAACTGAAATTTATATACATTTTATGCATACAAAAATTTCGTATTTCTGAAAATAAGAAAATTAATTGCACCGTACGAAAAAGAGAACGTCTCCTTACATGAAATTATGGGTCAGAAATATTATGTTTGAAAAATATACTTTATTAAATGCTTTTATTGCACCCCTTCGCAGCAAAGTAGAATAAGCGAGGCACAATATCTTTTTTGAACATATTTTTAAGTGTCAGGTCGATATAAGAGTCTAATGGTACAGTTAAAATAATCAACAACAAATGAAACAACAATGAATCGAGATCTGCAGCGAAGGAATCGCACGATCTCTCCGTCGATTTGGAGGCCTTTCTGTTGGCTAGATACGACAACCTTCGCCGCAAATTTTGTCCGGGATGAAAGTCGTAGTCGTCCCCTGGAATCCCAGCGCGACCATTTGAGTACTTTTTATTCCATGAATTATTGCGAATGGCAAGAAATGTTAAGAGATTTCTTCAAGTAACGCTTCTCTTATAAATTTCGAGACTCATTGGTAGCCTCGTTAACGCTGCGAGCAACTGGAGAGAAGTTTTATAATTAGCGTATTTCCATAATCAATAGCGAATACAAATTCGACAGTCTTTATTAGCGTAATGAATGTATGCGGATCTTCACTTAAAATATATCCAATTAAAATTAACTTTTTTTTTGCGCGCGCTGGTACACGTATTAACGAGCCGCGCGCGTGTATTCAACACAATATCTCGTGAGTAAACGCGCGATACATTGTCATCGCGTTTGCGCTTTAGCTAAAACACTAAAGTAAACGTAAAAAGCGAACCGATATAATTTATCTATAATAATACCGCAGTTTCGCGAAAGAGGAGAGTCAGCTCGACGCGAAATTTGGTCGCGCGAGCGTCTTCGTGGCTCTATTCTTCTCAGTCGTACATTTGTAGTACACTTTTTAGCACCTGGAACGAAACGAGGTCACGCCACTTTGAAGAGAGAAGAGAAGAGCGAATGCAGAAGTAGAAACTGTAACTAAAGAGAACAGATCTCACGCATATTCAGAATTATACCCTACGCGTCGTGCTTACGCGTTTCGCATAATTGTAGGATAACGAGGCCGCGCACAGGAGCCTCGTGGAATTCAGTTTTAACCCGAACGCAAGTGTCGTTGGTAAGGGAGTTACCGATTCCGGAATCGTGGCTTACTCGAGCGTAACGTTCACGTACGAGCAAGTGAATTGAATCAACGTAAAAAGCCTCCGTGAATAATCGTCACTAGTTGGCTCTGCGAGTGGCTTGCCGAAACGGGAACGGTTCTCCAGAAGGTGTCCGCGCAGCCGGCAAAACGTACAGTGTGCCACGTGTGTTGAATTTCCCAATCCACTGCATTACAGGCTCGATGTCTTATGATTAGGATCCGTCAAACCCGTGCGCGGTTACTGGTTAATTTAAAGGATACTTATATTAATAATATTAATTAAGCACATGCGTCATTCAGATCTGATAACGATCGATGGATAAACAGGAACGGCAGCGTTCTACATTTAGCGTCATCGCGCATGCACTTTCTCCCAGCTTTCTATGATATTTTTCAGGTTTGTATATTCGTACTAAAATATTTTCGCGGGGTCATTAATTATTGCGGGGATTGCGGAAACTCAGCACGGCGCTTAATTTACGAACCGCGAATCGTCATTTTCGTCGCTCAAGCCTCGCATCGTTACGGACCACCGCCAGGAGATCCAACGTTAGGATATTGGATACCGTAATCGACAACGATTCCACGTGTTAATTTCGAAATATGATTCTCAAGCCGCCAGTCTTTCGGATTGATCGAGAAGTTCGTACGCGCGTGCACAGTCTCGTCCGCAAAAGTGCGAGAAAGCTGCGAAACCTTTTCCCTTGTCTCTGTCGCACGTATTCAGTACATTCCCCTCCGATTGATAGAGAGACGACGCTTTTCGAACTTTGGTTCTGATCTCGAGGCCAGATTCCGCGTTTGGGAGAAATCCCGAGATTTGCGTCCGCGTTAACGTGCACACATGCTCGTTCACGCTCAGCTCAGGGCGAGCAGCGGCTCCACGGACATGCGGGACCTCCTAGCCTTGTCCTCCTCGTACTGCTTCATCTTCATGAGCTTCCGCTTGCCCTTGCTCTGCTTTTTCCTTGGTATTTCCGTGGTGGTTGTTTCCTCCGCGTTGGACCGCTCCTCTTCCTCCAACATCCTCAGCGTCTCGATGATATTCCTGGGTTCCGTGACGCGTCCGGTGGAGCTGCCGTTCTTGTTCGCGTATACGACGGAGAGGTGCGAGAAGCTGGACTTGGGCGGCGCCGTAATGTCGGCGAAGTCGCGGAAGTTCGCAAAGATGTCACCGCCGCGGATCGGTTGTGGCTTCGGATTCCTATAGTAGTGTGCACGACCGCGACTATGGTAATACGGGTTGTAAAGGCTCGTGTCTGCCGAGTACTCGTCGTGCTCCTTGTCCTCCGGGTAGTAAGTACCGCCGCGGATCACGCCGAAGTTGCCGGAACCCAGCAGAGAGTGATCCTTCGTTGCGCTTGCGGCTGTCTGATAATTGGCACGATCGCGTTGGAAGTAGCCGAGAAATCTGTTTGGACGATAACGCTGCTGCTGCTGCTCCGTGAACGGAAGCCGGTGGTTCGCGAACAGCTCCGCGAACGATGGGAAGAAGTTTTGACTTTCGCTCTCCAAGCTCTTGTCTTCCGCATCGGCGAACTGCGTGGCGGTGTGTTGCGTGTTCTTGGCCTCCTGGTCTTCAGGCTTCTCGTTGTCTTTAGGCTTCTCGCTGTCGTCAGGCTTTTCGGTGCCAACTGATTTTTCAGTGCTTTCATCAGCGGCATCAGTGGACGTTTTAGCCTCGCTATGATCTTCTATGCTTTCCTCTGCGTGATCCGCTTGCGACGTCGTCTCGGATTCATCCGGCTCCATATACATGTCGGAATCATCGTACTCTTCGCCTACTTCCGATGCCGACGCCACCGAGTCCTGCAACAGGAGAAAAAGTTTCTCTACAATTATACTAGGAGTTGACTTTCGAACAATAAACGCCGATGCGAACGGGAGAAAGTCTATATGCGCGGTTAGAAAAATGTTTTACGATTTCGCGCTACTGAAATGCGCGCTCTCTTAAACTCAACAGCTTGTAATTGAACTTTCATCGCGCTTCCAAACGTGTAAAAACTTTACTGTTGAAGATTAATGCAATAAGCGGAACGCGATGGATTTTAGCACCAGGAAATGGAATTTCGGACCAATAAAGTTCTGTGTATGTATTCGTTTATATACTGCCACATTGACATATTTATGTGCTGTTACTAATCATTCTCGGATATAATATGGACATAATGTTAAATCGTTTATTGTGTAATTCTTCGTGGTTCTGATATTGTTTCGCAGTGGCATTTTCACAAGTGATACTTCCACTTAACGCTAATTTATTGTTACGTGATAATTGTGCATTACGCATTAGTAGGACTTGAGCAAGGATTCTAGAAAAACCAGCTTCTTCATTCTCCATATCGATTTTCCTATCGCGCGCGTTTTGCCTCTTTATTCAAGATATTACCCTGAAGCAACAGAATATAGACGCCGCTACCGGTACACTCTCTGCACCATTCTTCTCAGAATGATTTTGTCTTCATAATTTATTATCCATTATACAACTGGTGCAAAAATTATTCAGACTCGGCAGGAAAGGTTTCAATGATCGTGAGATGCAACAGTTCCTTTCGCGGAGTGCATCAGCCGAGTGCGCGGACCGAAGAGAGACGGCCTGCGTGTTCCAGCAGGCCACCGTGTCCTCGCCTTGACATTTAAAGCCATCTTCGTAGCGGCGACCGCCTGTGCAAGACTAGTTACTATACGTAATGTCATACATGATCCATACACGTATTTACGTGTATTACCGGCCCCGCGCACATTAACGTTTCGCGAATGCACGCGGTGCGATTAATACCGAGAGTCACGTGCACGCGAGTAATGCTGCTCACGCGTCGAGACGATTAATATAATACTAGCGAAGCACATAGAGATGGTCATTGAAATTGCTTGCGACACGCCGCTGCGACACGCCTAGCATTGTTACGAATAGGTCAGGTCAGCGTTCGCCCGACGTAACTGTATCAGCCTTTTCTCGGCACGAGCACAATACCCTGCTCCCTGTATTGCGCGTAGTTGTTTCTGCGAACACGCCATCAAGTTCGCAAACGAATCCGGCTGCATCGCCGACTGACATTCGTTTCTTGCACGCGTACGTCGTGTCGGTTGAAAATTCGTACAAGCGCGTGCATTGTAATACGTTGGCAGAATGGCGAATGAATGCGCGTAGTTTCGCAACAAAGCGATTATATATTAGCGCTTAGCGAAAAATGCTCCGACAAGCGGGCATCGCGGTATACTCCACGACCGTTCCGAATGTTATACGAGTGTAGATAATAAATTCTACGGTGCACACCGGCGAACAAGCATGATGGATGCCTCCTCGCGGCTCGTAATGTGAAATGAGCGATAGATCGCACGAGCGAGATTCTACACACGGATACTTTGACCGTATCAGGAGCAAAATAATATGTCGCGGTTAATCACTGTGCTGTAATTATCCTGCTTTAGCTAACGTAATTAAGCAGCACTATCAGCGTTATAGCGCGACGAATTGAAATACTACCTTTGCGACACCGCAAGTCTCACGTTGTGCGGAAAGATGAAATGTTAGATTAAAATTTGGAAGTTTCTCTGATATAAGCAATAAAACTGATAATACAATCATTAATTAAAAATTGAAATAAAAAATAAATTGTTTACAATTGTGCAATTCGTTAATTACAATATGTTTATGATAGAAAAAATTTGTATAATAATATAGAAATGTATATTTACTTTGAATAATACAGTACAGATAAAATAATATTGAAATATATATTTATATAATAAGTGATGATGTGATCAATCAAAATAGGAAATGGCGAGTAGAGGAAATAGGGAGAAATGGCATTACATCATCATATAATTACAAAAGAATCGAGAGGAAGAGAAAGACAGCTTACAATTATGTGATTACAAGACATGATTTAATCGGACAACACGTTCGCATGAAGATAAATGTTATAATAAAAACCTGAATTTAATTTTTCCATCAGATGTAGATCTGGATATTTCAAGTGTGTGCGTACATGTTTTATATGTACTTATACATATCACTTCCAACAAAAGAACATATAAATATAAGCATCATCATATTTCAATGTAATCGATAAAAAGTATCTATTGTCATGATATTATGTATAGCACGTGTAGTATTAGATAACATTGTTGAAAGGAAAGAAACATATCGAGGCATAAATATATACAGAACCTTTTCAGTCATCGATATAATAAGAAAGTGAGTGAACAGAAAGACGTGTTATAATTGTAATACGATTACGGAACGTAATTAGTTCCACGGCTTGCACACCTGATGGATATGCTTTTACGTACATATGCAAAGCAGTTGTGAATTTAGAAATTATAGTGTAATTGATAGAATAGCACGCGCGTTTGACCAGAACGTTCTTACATTTCTACCTGTTCGATTACAAACGTATTATCTCCCCTTCGCCGTTTATCTCTTTTTTTTTATATACGTAATATTATAAGCAAGATTTAGTATGAAAGGTTCAATATTCTCTGTAACGATCGGGGTAGATTGACAAAGAGGAGAAGGCAGGGTGTAGTGGAAAAGAGGGGCACGCTATTATTACGCGATTACGGCAGGCAAATTATTATCGCAATGCATTCTCGCGCGGGCAAAATGCACGGTACACCTGAAGATTATTATATTATCTCGAATGTTGGTGTGCATGCGCTATCCAATTAGCCATAGTGCCTTTATCCCCAGTTGGCCAGTATGAATTATATGTGAATTAGGGGCAATCTGTATATGAGCGGCCACAGGCAGTTCGATGGGTGATCCGTCGTTCTTTTAGAGCGGCGCAAATCATCGTACAGCGAAGAAACTTGTAAGTTTTATTGCTGAAGCACGTATGTTGTGACATGCGAAAGTGCAGCACTGCGGAGATCTCGGGGCGAAATCGACATCGGTCCCGGTCGGCTGAACGATCGCGGAATACAAGCTTGTAATTTTATAATCCTTCTTTTGATCGCCGCTTCAAGTCTGTCACATTCCGTTAAAGAGATCGAAGATTAAAAAGATCAAGTGAGATTAGTCACCGCAAAATTATGCCGCAAAGTCGAGCGGATTGAAGCAAGTTACTTTTTATTTTGCCCGACTGTATTAGTTTTTAAAAATGATTATAGCAAGCATGTAAATAAAAGATTATTCATAAAAAGAAGAATTGCTTGACTTTACAATAAAGACGTTGTCTAAAAATATCCATTTTCAGAATTTAGCGCAGAGCTTTTATTCTCCAAAAATGGAAAATATTATACATACATTTATATACGTGTGGTACAATGTTGCCTTACAATTAGTATTGGCAATTGTTGTATTAGTGACGTTTGCGCTGTCGCGAACATAATTTACAGCGTGCTTATCAATACGATCTCCAGTTGGAATAATTACCGTTTGATTTATTATGTATCATCTCTATGAGCACTCATTAGGATACGAGATACGGTGCTACATCATGGACATCGGAAGGAATATACTCTATATTTATTGCGATAACAAACACACATAAATAAAGTTATGGCTTATAGACAGAAATATAAGTTATAAGCATGACGGTCAAGAACAGAGCAATAGCTAGAAGGGATGTAATGATGCATTTGCATGTTTTAACTATCTGTAATCTATTAAACACATTATTAATACGAAATAAGCAGTTAAAGAGTATGTAGGAAAGCAAATATGTATTTACGCTTGCATGAAATAATGAATGAAGAAAGATATGACGTAAAATAATAAGTTATATTATATGTTAACAAAATATTTTTCTTTTTAACGGAACTAACATTTGGCTTCGTTTATAAAGGTATTTCGTAATAGATTTCATTTATCAAGCGATCTGCATTTTGTTCAAGTATGAATCGGACAATAGCTGGCATTAATCGGCAGCGATAATCATGCTGATCTTAATGTAAATTACAATAATATGGAGGGAAAGAGAGAGCGTGAGATATTTCGTCGAAACGAGAGGATGTCTGCGTGAAACTCTGGATAATCCGTAAAGTATTCAAGCGACGCGTGCAATCGCATTTGACCTCGCGTCACGTATATATCGCGATTCCCGATTTGAATCAGGCTTTACACCTTCGAATTGCGTCACGAGGCAGCAGCCACGTAGGTGTCCCTTCCTTTTATTATTCCTCAAAAATGTTTCTTACCTCGTGCTGTTCGATTGCTGCGTCCTCGGGAACCGGGGCCCCATCTGGAACAAAGAACGGGCCTTCGTGAGGAAGGTTCTGCATCGTATCGGTAGGTTTATGCATTCGATATACGCGTGGTATGGCTAAATTGCGGGTACCGATATTTACGACCCAGTTATACACCGTGGGCAAAGGGAGCGAGACATTCCTCGGGACGAACACGCGGCCGAGAAGTGAGGAGCGACTTTGACTGGTCCATAAGGAAACTTGACAAAATATGTTACACGAATAATTTAATGACACCCTCTTGATCACGCGTGTAGATCATCAAACCGGTCGCGCGCATTCAGTTGTTGCCCGCCGCGTATCGCATCGCGATATCCAAGGAGCCTCGTGGAATACCTTGAAAACACCATGTAGATTGTACGCGGCAGTTACGGTGATACTGGACTGTACAGGTCGATAAATTACTCTCTCATTTATTATCGAATTAAGAAAAGTACCTGGATTGCGCGCGATTAATATCAGTTTCTTTTTTCAGTCGAGTCGCCCCTCAATAATACTCGAATTCATATACAGTACTCTTAAATTATTTCTATGTTGTTTATACTAATGTCCCGGGAAAATGATATGTTTCGATAACACAGCGCAAGAAAGATACGCTCCTGCGGAATGCGAAGCGAAATTAACGACTATTTCGCGAAACCGGCTGCAATTCCGTTTGTCCTCGAAGTAAATTCGAGCGTATTCGCCATTTTTTATGATCGTCCGTTTAAATTACACCCACGTGCCTTGCGCGCATTGCGGGCCGCGCAAAGTTGGCTTCGTTTCAAAAGCGCGTAGCGGGAAGAGAAAGAAAGAACGAGTGCACATTGTTCCGGGGCATCCAGTCAAGCGGATATTAATTGGCCCACGGACTTCCTTAATTAGTTCGTATCTTGTGGCGGGTGATCCTGCCAGGTTTCTTTTATCCTCGACACGGGAGAAAGTCAATTACGTCGATGACAAGTCGCTTACCGCAGATTTAGTGTGTCCCTAGAGATCTTTACGCGGAGCGTGTATAAAGTTAAGACCCTCGTTCCTGCGCTCGTTCCCTTGGCTCCGCTTGTCAACCGGTGTGTCTGTGAGACACACGGCACTCGATCGGCGCATTGCGCGCTTCCGACATTCCCAGTCCTTTTTATCGTCCGCCACGAATCTCGAATCGGAGCGCGACCGCCGCAGGTAGTTAGCGTTATAAGCGAATTATACCAATGTAGTCGCATTTAATGAGATATACAGATATTTATGTAACGCCCGGTCCTAGCGGCAGCCGCAGCAAGAAAATCGCTCGTAACGCATTTCTGATTAGTTCCATGAATGCGCGTATCTTTGCACCGGAGTGGCGTTTTTTTTCTCCAATACAAATCCATCTCGATTTACCGAGTCACGCTCGCGGCACGACTCGATTTTCGGATCGCATCGAAAGAAATTAGCCCAATGGACTTGTTAAATCGCGGTCTGTCGGCGGTATTTCACCACGCCAATTACGAGCGAGCCGCATGTAATGAGGCACCAACCGGCAATTTGTTGGTGCGATTCCGCGAGATTCTCGTAATTTATCGTGCCGCGTATCGCGATCAGGGATCACGTGCCTCGGTCACCTTCCACTTGGACCGTAAGATACGGTGCCTTTGCAACGAGAAAAAATGTTAATATATTCTTAATGTAATATTATTAAAGAGCGTTTCTTGCGGAACTGACAATGTCAGTTTGTCTCGGTGCAGGCTGCAATTTATACAAGCTTGTAATTAAACTTATTCAATAAAACGATATCATGATCAATATCAACAATATCATTATGTTCTCTCCAGTATAATTGATAAAACTGGAAACTTGTTCGATTTTATTTATATTCCGATTGAGATAAATATTAATAAGCTTTAGTCCAGCAAGAAAACTACGATTTATTCATTGAGATAATGTTCACGTATATTTTCGCGTCGTCATTCGTCGGATGTAAAGCGAATTATCATGTTTCGCAAGACTGTAAAATGCGTGGAATTACAAACAGAAATAGTCTAAAGCAATTGACACAAGATTTGTGAAAGGAAAATATAACGATATGTGGCGGGCAATAGAATATAAAATTTATGTTTGTCGGTTCTTTCAAATCAGACCGACCATAACGATGTCAATTAATTAGCCGCTAATATAGTCTATACATTCACTCACAGGTTTCATTTGCGACATATATTATCGTGGAAGCGCTTTGCATTGAATTTAGCGGGGAAGCGTTGCATGATGACACGGCAATCGGTCTTCCTTAAACACGCGACGCACTTTACTTTCTAACGACGAACCGCGCGAACGCTTTCTGCATAATAGAACAATCAAGTCCAGGTGATGAAAGACACGCAGACTGTAGATTTCGTGCGTAATACAACTCTTGAGTAATGATCCGGTTGACTTTCGACAACGCCGACAGATCATACATTGACAGATCCGAAATTCCGAAATGACTATGTTGATTGCGTATTATTGTTATAGTTGCATTATGAGCATAAATATGAACAGTTTCAGTAATATTAAAAAATAATGAGGATGAGAAATGTGCACACAATTAACAATTATTTTGTTATTAAATGCATGTATATTTATTGTGAGGAAATTTAAATAAACATTTTTATCGGAAACACGACAAATATTAATGTAAATATTTCAAGTAAAATGAGAGATATATAATTATTTCGTGTGAATAATTTATAAATGTGTCTGTGCTTGCATCTCTCTGGCAGAGGCCGCATGCTTCCACTTCCACTAGCATACACACTATGTCGTTATTAAACATCAATTTACTACATGGCCCCTTTTTTCAATGACAATCTATGAATCCGGCGACAATGGAGATGACACCAGTACGGGAACTGCGCTTCCTCGCGTGCGACATCGTCATACTCTCTCAACATTGTCCCAGAGACACTATTTGCGACACCGGAGATGACGTTTTATCATCGTGCTCGCTTTGAGCAAAAAACACATTACGTGATCATTATAACTTGATGAAAAGTGAAGTTCACAAGTTATATCACCTCGCGATACACATTTACGATCATCATTTCACTATCAGGATTTTTAATTAACTGGAAATCAAATCGCGCACTTGATTAAGAAAACGTTACTCTGCAAAGAATAAAAAGACTATCAAAGCATCACTCGCCATGTAATTTAGTCTTTAAAGCAATATTCTAACATCCTCCATTCTAGTAAGAATAACGTAATGATTAGCGCGGGAGAGTGTCCAGGGCTGCAGTCTATGCGCAACCACCACAGCAGCATTAAAAAGTAGATTTTACGATAATTAGAACCGATTACTCGCGTTAGCGAAGAAAGCGATTCTATGGCTGCTACATAAAGCCGGATTGGCAGGCATTTACTTTGTCTCGAGTGTTTTCCTCGCAAGCGTTTACTATCTATCCTAAAACTAACCGTTTATTATTCCTTGGACTTTTTTCATTAGTAGATGTCGACTGCTGATAGTTTGCTTCAGTAATAATTTTATAAAGTGTATATCTGCAGTAATTACGTAGGAAGTGACATTATGCAACGTAAATTTATCATGGGTATGGAAAACAACCGGCAAAATCGCAGATTGCTATTTCAATTTTTCACATCTTCGATACGCGTTTCAGGAGCTTTCTACGCATACAAACTATCGAATATCTCTATTTCTGTAAAATCAAGTTTTCTGCATAATAAATGCTTTTAATATATGAATTAATATACACGTAACTCGCGAGATCGACGCTAAATTTGAAAGACACGTTTATTTTGATTCGTTTTTGAACCACAAACTTCACGATTACATATTTTGGAAAAAAGTAAAAAAATACCTCTTTAGTACTATAAAATATAAAATAATAATAATATACTGGCAGTATTGTCAAGTTATGAGGGAATGAAGAAATTTGTAATGCATACATTACATGCTGGACGAGCGGACGACACGTTGTGATTGATGGCAAAACGAGACTAGCTGCGGTACAGCTTGTCCTTTCTCATTCCGACGTGGTTGCACGCTACTTTGAAATTGTAATGGATACGCGAACGACATAATCAAATCGCAAATCAGGTTGGATTCTTATGGACGGTCTGCGCGCCTACAAGGAAGTGATTACCAT
Source organism: Ooceraea biroi (assembly GCF_003672135.1). Classification (NCBI taxonomy): domain Eukaryota; kingdom Metazoa; phylum Arthropoda; class Insecta; order Hymenoptera; family Formicidae; genus Ooceraea; species Ooceraea biroi. The sequence goes on from NC_039507.1 coordinate 4,661,759, forward strand.
CGACCAAAGAGTGCTGCTCCCTTTCTTCTCTTTTTTCGCCCTAGGTCACGACGGGAAAGGACGCGAACCATTACGGCCTGCAGAACAGGAGGAAAATTTCGTGCTGCGTGAATTGAAATGAGGGAACGGATGCTTCCTGCTTTCGAACTTTCCGAAAAATCAGTGACGGCGACGCCGCTGGCTACCAACACGTAACTAAGATACTCCATAAGGTATTCCACACGGGAGAGACGTGTTCTCGTGACTTACGAACCTTTCCGATTTGAATGAGCGATAAAGAAAATAAATGGAGCGATTCAATTCTTTAGTGTCGAACAAGATGTACCTTAAGCATCACATCTTCGTGATAAATATCTCACCAAACAATACAAGCACATATTTTAATTCGTTGCATCACGAAATAATAATTTGTATAAAAGTAATTTCACAATGTATATAATTATAAATGTCTGAATGCTAATAAATATTTTATCAGAGTGATATTTTCAAAACTGAATGACATATTTTTAGCTTTTGTAAGAAATTGTTGTCACTTTTAGTAATCACTAAAAGAGACAGGCGCTTCGTATATCCTCATTGATTTCTTAACTACTATATTTCGACACGAAATCTAGTCTGGTAGTGTTCCTGTTTCGTGACGAATCTAGTATTCGTATTCGAGGAAATGTTACTGCGCGCGAGTTGCCTTGTTAATCGGTCTCGTGATCACTCGTGAGTCTTATGTACCAGCGACTGCATCTTGAATCAACGTCATCCACGACGTCGATAATTGAATGAACGTGTTGCAGAGAATCGTGCATTTCCAATCGTGTTTTGCACGAATGTTGCAGTAATTTTATATGAGGTTCTCAGCACGCTGAACATCTAATGTTTAATCAAAGACGTAATGTTTAGTAATATAAAATTCGTATATCATGAAGAATTTTGTTTTCATAATACAAGTTTATATTAAGAAACTGAGTGAGATACATACTACAAGAATAAATACATTTTTTAAATTGATGCAATTTTTGTGCTAACAGCACTGACAGCGCTGAGAATAATCTCTTGAGACTAGCTTCATTTTCCATTTTCTAATATTATTAGTAAAAAATGATTGTGTCAACAAAATCGAGTAATTGCATTGATGCACCATCAATAGTCAATGGTATTATGGGAATCTTGTGGAACGTGGGAGTTCGAAGCTGGCCACACCTTTATCTTCGTTGGATCGCGTTGAAAAGGACTGTCGAGAAGACTGTCGGGAGGGAAGAGAGAAGGACGCTTCTCGTCTCTCGAAAATATTTCTCGAGAGTGAAAGCATCCGGCTCGCCATAATGCGATACGCCATCGAAGCAGCCCCAGCCGGCAGTTAGCAGCGATAGCCTCGTAGGGAACGTGACGACGTTAAACTTTCGTTTAATTTATCGTGGCGTTGGCGAGAATTCAATCACGAACTTTCTCCCGAAGGGAAGTCTCCATGTGACCGGCAAACTACGTATTTCCTTCAAGTTCTTCCTTCTTACCCTAACCACTTACATTACCCTTGTTCTATAACGCTCGACAGACAAAGCTTGGGCAATGCTTTATCATGGATCGTTGCGCTGCTATACTTTGTGTAGGCTTGACGAAATATCTGTTTTGCATTTAGCCGATAGATGAGAATTTTCAGATTCGGTTGTTAATATCGGTATGTTCACGCCCTTACGGACATTTATGCAAATCACACGTGCACACTGACGCATATACTATGCGCGTATTATGGGTCTCCATTCTCCTTGCGCCTCATGGAATTGATCAACGTTGATCTCCCTTCACAGTTGCATTATGTTGAAAGTATGCTATTACGGATGTGTGGTGTGACTGCATTCTTGTCCTGTCAATTTTGCACTTACGCGAAGAGTATAACGGGAAAGAGGACAGGAGTCTTTCACTCAATTTCACAAATGTATTATTAACTTGAGAACAATTCTGCATCACACCGACAATAGATAGCCGGTTGAAAAGATGCGTGATGTGTTATCAAGAATCATACACTTTACTCACGTCCCGGCATGGGAAACAAATCGTGAAAGTTCCTGAGAAATCCGAGTTTGCAACCCAGGCTTTTATGTGCCGAGATTCATAAATATATTCCATGAGAAACAGATATAAAAACAAACAATAAACAAAGTTAGTTAATTGCTGTTTTTATTGCGTGACTTATGTAAGAAATTAAATTCAACCTCTACTTTAAACACAATTACAGTAAATAGAGAGATCTTTTAAAGAATAACCGTACAAATTGCTTGATTCAGTTACGACACTAACAATATTGTGGTTTACTAAATAATAAAAAATACGTTTAATAACAATCGCTAATCTAGTTTTTGTTTCAAGCATCCTGCATTAAATGTAATAAACTGAATTACGCCAATGTGTAAATTGTCACCTGTTTTTTAAGCATTTTAAGCATTAAAAGCGGCAAATTGTTCCAAAAGAATAATAGAACAATGGCAAGAAGATAAAAAGCACATCTGAGTTTTCGGCCGTGTGAATGTCAGCATACTGGTCGTAGTTGGATGAGATTGGCCTTGACAGTGCGGTCAACTCATTCAGTCAGTGTTCCAGCGACGACGGCACGGGTCGATGCCACTTTCACGATCGGAACTATATAATTATCCCGCTGCGAGGTTCCTGTAAAACTCGTTTTCAGAACTCGAATATGCGAGAAGTGGGGCGTCCCATCGTTCGTCCATAGAAATCAAACTCGACTAAACCGTTTTCAGTGTTATAGTCTGGAATTTTTGCGTGTTCATCAAGGTCGCCATGGATGCTCTACTAAAACGAGACAGAAAGTTTGAAGCCCAAAGTTCGTAGAATCATGTAAATTTGATTTTTTTCCATCGATAATCTGATTATTACATTAACTCGATCACATAATTAACAATGGAACGATAAATTTCCATAATAAGCACGCATTATGCAATAGGTAATCAGAAATTATACAAGAGAATAGTGCTCCAGCTAATTAACATTTAGAACATTCAAGTACCAATTGTTACTGCATTATTACGTAAATGAGACATTTAAAGGAAGTGCATATAATCGGTTATACCTTTAAACTTCTGCCAGCAGAGGAGCTTAACAGTGCTATACTTTCTCTTGGTTTAAATTACACAAGTCTTTAGGCGGCACTATTAACTTCATTTTCCCAACGTTTGTACTATTGAGCTCGACGTGCTATTATTATGCCAGAATAGAATTAGCACGGTTTGACACAGTCGGCACTCAATTTCATTGTGTCTCTCTCTCTCTCTCTCTCTCTCTCTCTCTCTCTCAGTTTCTATTTATGGATTTCTATTCTAACGATCGATTTCACGGTAACTTTCAAGCTTATCAACTTTAATTAAACCCTATTAACCGTAAAATTTACGCGTCTCAGAATTACTAACGTAATCCGAAGGATCGATTCTAGACACAAGAAACCAATGTTGCAGTTTCGGCGTGGATCATCGAAATTGCTTCCTCAACTTTCTCCCTCTCTCGCCCTCCTTGTCGTGATGTACTTAACTTCCGGGTTTCACGGAGCGTGTATATGTGTATATCGGGCACGATTATGTGAATTCTCTCCCGTGGAGTTTTTCTTTCGGTATCAATAGATGAGTTAATGACGCGGTTCAGCACATAAATCTTCAGGGATCGTGATTCCCGTCGGGCAACTATCGTTGTAAAACGTTGCGATCCTTTCCGCGGCTGCTCGGGAGAAAAGTGGCTACCGATTATTCCTCATCCCGGTATAGGTAACTCCGCGGTACAGGATTTGTATAATACATAGATCGCTCGATCTTTTTTTCCCGCAGCAGCTTCTTTCTCCGATCGAGAGACACGTTAATGCCGCTGCGCAAACTGCAATACTCCAGCTAACATACAGTTTGCTTTCATAATCTGCCCGGGGCTAACTGTAACTTTATATTATTCCCCTTTTTATTTTTGCACGGGAGAATTTGCTGTAGGATTAAATGGATAGTTCCCCGACGCGGGTTTTACACAACTTCACTTTTACAAGCTTTTCGATCGAACTATTACAGACTTTACGCGAGAGACGTGCCGCATTCTAGGACACTCTGTCATAGTTTTGAAATAATCGATAGTTCTTCGCTGTCGTTAGACCTTCGTGTGATGCGTATGGTAGATATATGAAAGAATCGTGAAAAAAAATCGTATCTGGGAAGGACATAGCATCCTTGTTACCGTTTTCTTCCTGCATAGCTAGCCACCGGTGGGATCTAGAGCGGTTGGATCATTGGCACAAGGACGCTTTGATCGTTAAAGTTCTGTGGTAACCAATTAGTCCCGAGACAAACGGCCTCGCTGCGTTCTGCCTCTCCCGCTATTTCTCATTAATCAAAGTCACACTAACGAAGATGATGATTTTCGATAGTACCGTATTGCCTTCTGTGGTTGGACAGTTGTCGTTCTCAACGATACCGTACCGCATGGCACGATACCGTAGCGAGAGCCGACGACTACAAGCAGTTTACACTCGTTAGGCGAAGTTAAAGAAACGATCAGCGATGCGTTAAAGAGGCTTTTCATCGCGTCATGATTAATGTATCTGCGGGAGTACCGCAGCTGAAGATGCTATAATCGTTGAACGTTCGGGTAAATTCGAATCAAAGCTATTTCCCAAGATTAACTTGTCCGAGAAGTATAGGTATACCTAATAAATGCGTATCCGATACAAGCATCTGGAAAAGTGAATGATTAAATTTATATTCTCCGCAATTATGAAAAGAAACGCTACGTCATGATAGAGTTTCATAATTCTACTGCCTAACAATGCATCATCAATTATTCTTTCTGTACGTTTCTTAGGTACGTTAAGAACGACAATGCTGACAATTCAGACTTAATTTACTTAATTTTGCATTTGGTGTCAAAGCACAAATTAAAAGTTTATGTAAACAATACAGAGGTACTTTGATTGATGGGAAAGAAAATTAACGAGCAGAAAGGTATAAAGACTGGGATAAGATTACCCCGTACATTGCAGTGTTTGACCATGTAAAACCTGGATTTAGCACAGGCGCGTTTAACGGTAGCGATTGATTTAATTATTATCCGCCGTGGCCGGCGGCTTTATTGCACCAACCTGCACCCACGCAGTCTCCGATTAGCGGAGACGGCGACGATCTAGGGCAATACCGATCTCTCGATTAGAAGTTCAATGGTCACCGAGCGCACCGGTCATTACCCGGAATTAACGTGCTCCAGTTCTACAGCCGCGAACGGGGCCTGCTAGGCATCCTACGTGATCGAAAGTCCACCGGTCGATAATCAGTCATACTCCTTATTGCACTATGCACAGCAGGCGTAAATGTCAGCGGACCAAGATCTTGACTAAAATTACTGTCGGAAGCTCGGCAGGTAGAGAACCAGTAAAAGTATCGACGGGCTCATTACAATGTTGTGCAGCCAGGTGCACCTTACAGCGCGCTGGTGTAACATAGCAAATTGCTTGCTACCACCATCGCGATGGCGACTAAGACAAATTTTATTGAATCCATTTCGAAATGTCCGCATACCTCACTTTGCATACGAGTACGGCTACGCCGCGGGGACGCATAAAAACGGACCAAGCGTGTCGCGGACCAGACTCTCGTTCTCTCGCCTCGCCGTGACAATCGTTTTTATTTTTAGCACGGCAGGAGGTTCGGCGGAAAAGCGGATAGCGTATCGCGCATTGTGCGACTCGTTAGCCCGTACCCGGTGGGTGCAGCTCACGAGCGTATATATACGTCGCAGAGGTTGAATGATCCGTGGCGGGTGTAAGCGCGGCGTCGTCATCGGCTACCGTTTGATAGGCGGCCGGCCGATCAAGAATGCGCCCGACGCATTTACGCGCGTGAGTGTTGCTCTCTCTTTCTCTCACGCGTGGGACAAGAGGCATAATATGCGTGCCAAGGCTCACGAGTCACGCACGATACCGCGGTTCACGTGATCCGCACGATAGCGCGAACTCTTGTCCTGCCCCGCCACCTTAAGCGTTACGCACGTGTGCGGGGACTGCAAGGCGATGAGATGCGCGTGCGAGTGCGTGTACACGCGCGCACGTATGCACGTACGTATGCAACGGTCGTCGCTGAGAAGCGCGTACTTTCACACGCGATCCTGCCATATCTCCTCGCGTCCTTGTTGATTTTTCTCTCGGCACGGTTAGAGGATAATAAGCGATAAATTTACGCCGTTCGCGTGTATCTCGATGCACTTTCATGACCCGCGATGCATCATTTCGGAGATAAATCCGCCGGCACGTCGCGGCCGTGTCGAAAACACACAGGAGGATATTTTGAAATAGGATCGCCGTGGTAGCGTTTGTAACGGAATGTTACTTATCGCTTTCACAACGTCGCCATTTCGATGGTGGTATGTGGAGACAAATATGTTTACCAAAAAATCAGATTTTAAAATAAATGTGAATAAATAATAAAATATATAAAGATTGGAATACCTATTACATCGGTAGTTTGATATAGTTACATAACGCATATTGATAAATGATCGAAAGTGAAGAAGAAAAGGAATTAAAAGTTTTTAATACTTGTATAAACTATAATTATCATACATATATTTTATTGACGTAATGCTTCAATAATAAAATTTGAACACATGTTTCCGCTTTATTTCCGCACGCTGCTAGATATAAACAGATAGGGCAAGTAGCTACATACTTTAGCCTTCATAAGCCTAGCTGTGCAAACAACGGCTTCTTTGAGCGACAGATTTGGTCCTTGCGTTGACAAGTATTTAGAAAAACGCGAGTTGCACAGAAATTGCCGAGCTTCGCTCAACATTTCGCGTTCACGAACAAGTCCTCATTTTTTCGCGTCGAGACCCACGGTGAACGCAGTTCGTTACACATCAATCACTCTACTTCGCGAGACCGTTTCAGTAATACCTCCTCAGCAGGTCGCCGCGTACTGTTTCCAGCAGCGGATAGCGCGTTTCAGATTTTACCGAGCGATATATATGTAAATTTGCAGAAAACCGGCCGGCGTTTACGACGTAGTTATACTATGGATTTGTTTGGAGAATCATGCGCGCCCAAGACTTTGTTCTGCTTTCGCAGAGAAGCGCGCCTCGCGTGAATCCAAACGTGTTGCTCGCTACGGCGGTCTAAGTTGTAATAACTGACGATTCCTCGCGGAAACGATTTGTCAGCAAAACTGATGATTAGAAAGCACGTACGAATTAAAGCAGTATTAGAGTACAATCTATTACATGAGGGGTCCCTAATCGGTAGTTGCTAATCCATACTTTACCACACTGCTATTAGCCTACGAATCGCCTTCGTCATAGGCGGCAAAGCATAAACGAAGCGCGCTTTCACGCGGGTTTGAAGCTTTCGCATGCGTGTAGAAAGCCGGCGCGAACGAACGATCGATCGATCGCACGACATCGGCTATCGTACAATCAGCAATGAAGTATAATACATGCGTGCGGGAGGACAAACGGGTTGACTCGAGGGGATCCGGTGAAAGTGAACGAAAAATGATCTGGTTATCACGAGAAGGAGCTCTCGCGCACACCGGACACTTTCTTTCGCGTTATGGTGTTGGCACCATCCATGTGCACCATTCGAGTTGCAAAACAGCGGCTGGAGAGAGAGCCTTTCCTTCTGGCCAGTCAGGATAATGAATCGCGATCCTAATCGGCTCTCATTAGCACGTCTGACGGAGGCCCCCAACCCAGTTCTGGACAACAAATTATTCTTTATCGACGTTTTTCGACGTCTTCCTTCTTCCGGCTTATTATTGCAACGCTTTCGCAATGCAACCGTGATCTTCGCCACGCCTATCCTCATTCTTCTTTAAAATTTATGCTCTATTCACAACACATCGTTTTACACATTTCTATGCAATTCTGAATACTATTTAGAAATTGTGTGTGGAAAACGTGTGAAAAGAAACGAACATACAAATGCAGTTACAAAGCAGCTGTTACACGGAAATTCAATGAAAATGTTGGATAAGATTTATCATGGAATGTGTCAACACGTCAGCTTCGCGTAGTAGTTGGATTAGTTGTAGAAATTATTTGCCGTAATACCAGTAGAAATAAGTGACAGTTATGACTTTATCTAAACTATACTTCGTCTCGATGTCACTTCAGATTGGCCGATCGAGTGGTAATACCGCACACACGTAAACATATTAGATTGCAACTGAAACAATTATCGCTGAACAAGCTAACAGGTCTGAGAGCTGAAAAATTCGGTCAAATATTGTTCACGGCCAAGGTGAGAAGTTGTCGTAGTCGATTGGATACTCGATTCACGTCCCTTTCACTCCCTCGAGATAGTCTCTTTTCAATATGCTACGCGCGCATATCGTTGCTATTATGGAACTACTTTCACACGCAGCATCTCGGAGAGGATCTCCAATCCCCGGCGATAGTGGTTACGATGATACTTTTCTTTCTCTCTCTCACACACACTCCGCTATGACCGAAGAACATCTCGCAAAAACGCGCAGACGCAGGCTACATCACTTCCTGCTTAATGTAACTTTCTTTGCTCATTCCGCCATAGGTTCTTACCGATCGTTTAATGACTTCCTCGATATCACTTCACTCGAGGTTACTCTAACATTCGCCTAACTCGCGCGATAGGAATTTTAGCATTCTTGGTTTTGCCATCGAATTTCGCGAATCAGAAATCAACGTCGCGGCAATGTATACGATAAGAGAAATTAAACGCTCGCGTCCAGTCGCAAGAATCAATTGCGGCAACGTTGGAGATAGGGCGATTTAATAAATTACGATTCTTGACCAAGTGTCGTTTCAGCCGCGACCAATCTTCACATCGTTGCGCACGATCGAATGTTAATAACTTTAGCATTAATAATAATAACGTTGAATAAAACGCGGACATACACGCGTGGATGAGCAGTCGCACAACTCTCGGCGAGTAAAAGATATTCCGGTCTGCCTCGGGCCATGGAGAAAGTGGTCGGATCTGTTGGACGCACAAAGTCTCATGCGGTTTCTTGCTCTCCCATCCCATCGTCCGTGAATCGTTATCGCAGATCGGATATGCGATTGACTGCCGGGTTTCCTATACGCGATGATGTACGACCGTGCGTTTAAGGATCACGAGCACGATGAATGGGCGCGCTCGCGCACCCATCGCTCTTTCGTTGGATAACAAATTGCCACCCGTTCATCTAGAATAGCGAATTCCGGAGCGCCCGTCGTGGCTTTCGCATGCATCCGTGCTCCGTAAAACACGGTGGGCCTGCGGTCGACTTTTTCCTTTCCGAGGTCGTGGCGCGGGGTTAATATGCCGATAATACGAGGCAATTTGTCAAGAACCGCGATTACCGCGCCAGATCTAAAGTCGCTGCTCGATTTTGTCGAGAGATACGAGAAAGCGGGAGATTAGGATCGCCGCAGCACGGCAATACGTGTGTACCTCTGTGCAGTTGGCTCGGCAATTTCAAATGGCTACCGTGGTCCCCCATAATCGGAAGATCGGGACTCCTTGCGCCCATGCTAGTCTAATAACATTATTTTTGCCGGTGATTATCTAATGATACTTTCGAACTGCAGTGTGTGTATGCAACACCCGCGCAAAAAGTGTAACAACGTGATGCAAGAGTGTGTGAGTCCAATCGCGTACGTCTGTTCATATACTTCTCTTGCAACTTCCCGTATTGGCTTTCTCTTGTAATAATTGAATCTATAAGCGCTGCCCCTTCCTAATTTGCGAAGGCAATTAAAATCCGCCACGCTTGCCATTCGCGCGCATTCATCGCGATAGTCCGTGTCACTTTGATGTATTATCCCTGCAGTCTAAATGATTTTACACGCAGAGTAAATTGCTTTCGATTTTTCGCGACTGTGTATGAGCGACAAAATAACGCGGACACAAACGTCCGCAGTCGTGGCCTTCGAAGAAAGCGCAGCGCGCTATAACCAGGTACTTTTATTTCTGATAGCGGATGACAATTTCCTGGTTACTACGGCAAGCACGTTCCGCTAGTGCGATAAATTACCCGGAGTCACTATTACAAATTACACGTCCTTATATAGGCTCACCAGCTGGAAAATGTCTCGCTCGCCATTTTCGTCAGCTATTACGTTCTACGTAGAAGAACACGCGGATGCTATGCGGATGCACGCCAGAAAGAACGCGCTGAGAACTCCGTGACAAGGCTAATGAGTGCGTTAGATAGAATTCGATGAAGTTCCAATATCTCAGTTCAAGTTCTTCAAAACTGCTTTGCTAGTTCTCATAGATACGTTGTGCATTGTTTCCAAAATTGTAGATTTTACTCATTCCAAGATAATGAGATTAGAAAATAAATGCCAATCAAAATAGCTATATGTCAAATCATTGTCTCTTTTATTTAGCGAAGCTATATCATAAAATCTTATCAAAAATACAGAGAAAGTTGTGATTGTAAAAGAAGAAGAGATGCGAGAGCCGTTCAGTTTATCACTACTGTATGTAAAACGTTGTAAAAATGCGTGAACGCCTTACCGATCTTTCCGGTTCCTCGATGGTATACGCGGTCGTTTTTCGATCTCGCCCCAAAGGAGCGATCGATAAGGCTTGACAAAGCCAACGTTACAAATAGCACGTCCTTATTTACGTTAGTTGACCAGACGGGGAATGTCTCTCGGCTACCATTTTTGTTGGTCGATCAGGCTGCCGCGTGCGTGTGATCCTGACATAAGCCGGGCAGTTGGCGGAGACACAAGTGCCGTTACCTCATCGAGTCGGATTTCTTAAAAGGCACGAGATATGAGGAACTGGCTTGGCACTCTGACTCCCGTATAAATCGCGCCTCTTACCTTCCTCGCGATCCTTACCTTCCTCCGGCCTCGTGTCCTACGATCGTTGCGGTTTTTTTTTTTTGTTGAACGTTATGCTGGGAAACCTATTCAGAATCGAGAGCGGGCCGGAATTCATGACTTTCCAATCGCAATGTTGAAATTGTGGAACGGCCGAAACGCGCGTCGAATTGAGTGCCTTCGTCCGACTGGCACCCACGATTCGCGCTCGCTCGAGTTTGAGCTCGTTAGCTCGGAATTCGACCGACTATCGAAATCGGCGGTGCCGGTAATCGTGAGGTGTCGTGCATTTCGAAAGAATCGACGGATACGGAGAGAACCGGAAAAACAAGAGGAACCGCCGGGTCGGCGCGAAGGCATTTCTAGAACGCGGTTGGTCGGATATTTCGTTCTTTTTTTTTCTTCCTTTGCGAACAACTCCTTTTGGAAGACATATTATTAGGAAATTTTGCGCGGCGGCCGCATTCGATCTCCTTTTACGTTGAAGAAGGGTCTCGGTGAACGGCAAATGGTGCAAAACGTACATATTATCCGCGCTCTGCTCTTGGAACATAAAATAATTCTTTTTGCACTGTGCTGAAATACATGCGGGGAGCGTATGCAACTCGCGTGTAGTTATAAATCATTATCTAGCACCGGTCCGTTCGCCACCAGTCGGATCCGCGTGCGTACTTATTATCGCGCCGACATCAGAGTTATTCATCCGACAGTCTCCTTAGCGGCTGCTCTTGCGTAAAATGATAAATAATCGCATTACGAAAAAGAATTTAAAAAAACACGATATATAATATTTGTCCACGTGAAGCTATTTCTGGATAGGATCGAACGTATGAACCTACTCCGACAGCAAAACCGCAAAATCGTTGAGATTACAGAGCGGAATATTACAGAGTGATCCAAATGGTTCGACCGCATCCATTACTGCGCGCACTTGTTACACATAATTACTTCAAATCATCGGGTAATTTACGTGAGAGTGAAAAACCGTTAAGAACGCACGTCAAGGCTGACATTGATAAACCGGATAGTGCATTAGCTTTTTCCTCCTTCTACACGCATGATTATAAAGAATGAGCTTGTCCCAGTGATCACAAAAAAGCGTTAATACAAACGCCGCGCACGCAACGTGTATATATAATGACACACGTATCTAGAAGTCACATACTTTTTTTTCTGCGAGAATAAATCTTTTCATTAATTTGTAAAGCCATCTCGATGTTTCTCTCGAGCGAAGATTTCGTTGGCAAATTGTGGCAAATACGTGACGGTGAGCAAAGGAAGAGATGTAAAAGTACACAATTTCTTGGCCAAAGTCGTGCGTCCTGTAAATCCATAATGAATAGAAGGTAGATTGGCACAGTCAAACGCAAGAGCAACCGACCCGACTCGAATTATACGAGATCGCATGAAAGAACAGAATCAGATCAGGGTGGCAGATAACATGGATCGGCGGTGTCTTACAAACGTAATTAGTTATACCAGTTTCTTGTGTGCTATAATTTTGAATCAGATACAGATATGGTTTACATCAAAGCTAAGATCGCCATGCCGGCGGACCGATCGCCCCGTATCGTCGATTATCGCAAAGTATTTCGAGGAAATGATCTCCCTGCATCCCAGCCAACCAATTAGAGACGCAATTATAAATTTCTCAAAATAGGTAACGTCCGGGATCCCTTCACATTGTGTGACATATAAAACTTTACAAAAAAATGTTACTTTTGCGAAAGATGAGAGAAATTTGATTGGTCTCGGTCTAACAAGATAATTGCAAAGTAGCTGGCGCTCAAACGACGCTTCGACAATACTTTACGAGATAATTAATTAAAACAGCGTTATGCGCAGTAAAGTCGCATTTGTAACGGTTGCGTGCCGTAATTTAAATGGAAATTCTCGCTAGGTCGAGTTTTACGAGCCCTTACCCCGCGTCTATTCTCGTTGCTGTCGTATTGATGCTCGTCGCGTGTATGTTTCCCTTTTGCGCGTACATCTCCGCAACAGCATCCGCTTTATTGATGCATTTTCATCTCTGCGGCTTGCCGCAGGTTTACGCATATGCACACCGGGACATTCAATTACGCGGCAGCGATGATTCGCGATTGCTCTTGTTAAACAGTCCAGCGAATCAAAGTTCTTACAATATGTAATGATGCTGTTAATCGAGTGTAGCGAACGATGCGCCATAAACGTACGTGATGCGGTAATTTCCCGTACACCGATTGCGGAAGATTTGCGGACAAGTATCGTCGGTGCGCGTAGATCGGTATAAATCAAGTGAGTCAAGGCGATAATCGTATACCTTTTTTCATACTGTTCAGTATTTATGATGACACTTAAGTAGCCGAGAGCCCGTAACTTCTCCGCGCGGTATTTTTATCGCATCAGGCCATCGGGAGCACGTATAAATTAATAGCCAATCATGCGAGTCTATCTGTGCGATGTCGGTGATTACTGTATACAGCATCGTTTATTATCAATCCGTTAATTTCTCCCGTATATGTACGTGCATGTGCGCGTGTATAAGAATACTTGATTGCTAAATATACTATTGATATAACAAAAAGCGCCGTTATAATTAATAATAATAACCATAATCCAACAATATTGTTAATTTTAATTTTAATGAAAAAAAAACAAATTTTAGGTATATAAGAGAGCATTTATTTAATGCGTTACTTCATTAATGTATCTGTGTATGTTGCATTATTGTCGGAATGGCATGTATTCAATACAGTGTTGTGTCAAACAGTTCGCGCAGTTGATGATGTTAAATACATGCCAGTCACGGATTTTCGACTGTTTCGCCGATCGATTGTGTTGGCAAATCGCGGCGGTGCGGTTCATTCGAATGCGTGCGGGCGTGCACTTTCTAACTTGAACGTCGGTTCTCGCGGCGTGACTCGCGATTCTTGTTACGGGTGCTTCGCGGTTTTTACGGTATGCATTTACCGTCTCGCGCGCGAGCGTCATAGCCTGATTAGCCTGTCGACCTCTCTTCATGCTCCGCGCTTCTCGATAATACGCGCGAGCCGGCATGCGTGCGCTGCGTGTAATACACCCGATGCGTTTATGCACATGTACGTGCGCGTGTGCGCGACTTACAAGGGAACGAGCGCGTAAACGACCACCGGTTGCACCAGGCACATAAAATTTACGGTATATAACGTACAAAGGAAGAGAGAGGAAGAGGGAGAGAGAAAGAGATAGCAATAGAGCGCGATGCGCACATACGTAATCATATTAAATGAATCGGAATGGAATTCCGGAGTAGTCGCGTGCGGCGCGCATCGCTGGTGTCGGTAATCGTCTAGAAATTGCGTAACGCGCAGCAGCGCATCAAAAGCGCGGCTGGCGCCGAGACGTTCGCCCTGATGCGCAGCGAATCGTCCGACACGCGTCCGATTCCGTGGCAATGCGCTTCGGTAAAGAGCGGCAGGGAACAGATTTCTTAGCATATAGGATAGATGTACGATACGTCTGGTTATCAGATATCTGGTAAAAAAAGGTGCAATCCTGTCACCCGCGACCGAGTAGATAAATTGCACATTGCACCTTAGATACATAAATGTCAGCTCAGTCACATACCCTACATCGTGAATTTGTCTTTCCTGCTCCTCGAGCATTTGCCTCGAAGCTTACCTGCAACAATAATGTAAGGCATAAATTATTAGACGCCGTAAAACTGGTAGAAATAGAGTGTTTGTTGGAGAAGGTGGACACATGTTCTCACTTGCAACATACTAAGGGAATAGTAGATAATAGATAGATAGATAGATAGATAGTAGAAGAATTCTTCAGAGCCGAAGCTTTGTGACAAAGAGATATGCAAAGGATATGTAGGTCTTAGAGAATCAGTAGATGAAGTGCCATATAATGGGAAGGAAGTAACACAGCGCTTTGTTTCGTGCTGTGTGTGGACCGGTTTTATTAACGTCTCTTCTGAAAGACGGAGCCCAGTTTCCCACACTTGAAAAGTCTCCTCAGTTACTCAATATATAAAGGACGTAACTTGGAATAAAATTCCTATAATCAAGTGAACTTGAACCCGGTTCCCCGGGTTTACAAATCTAGATCACACTGCCGCCTAAAGACAAGAGTTAATACATTAAATTTACACGGATTGAACGTCGAAGGAAATCCGATCTCAACCTGCTTCAATTTCGCGCACGTCGGAAGTGACTGAGAGCCGAGAGAGGTATTGATGCGTACAAAAGCTCGTTAGGTCATAACGCTGAAGGCGATCAATTATTTATCAGGCGTCCCGGCGACTATCGACGATTGCACAGTAGAGAAAGAGAGAGAGAGAGAGAAAGAGACAGACAGACTTCAGGCAAGCGCGTATCTTGACCGCAAGAAAATGCGGAGACAGACAGGTGTCTCTATTACAAGGCAAGCGTACGCGTTCATAGCTGGTTTCACCGGCCAGATTTGTCGGGACAATCACGATTTGCATATACAAGTGGCAATGTCGGAACGAAACGTTTCCATGGCCGTTACCGCGAACATTGCAACCTCAATGATCGGCACCGCGGTTCTTGACGGCACGAATCGTATGCAACTCTCGCGGTGCAATAGCCGATGCTCTTCTGCGGCACGAAAGGAGTTTATCGGGACCGAGCATGACGACGGTGCTCGTGTCGCAAGAGTGCTATATCTTGCGCACTCCTAACGCTCGATCCGTGGATAATACCGTGATACACCTTAATTTCTGAATTGTACATTATGCAGATGCACAGATCCACTAGTTAGAAAATTAAGCATGTAAACATATGCGACGTAGAAAAATATGCAGACACGATTGTAAATTACTGCGTGTCATATATTTGTTACATGATTGAACGCGATAAGATGAATCCAATGTCAAGAGAAAATCGCAGGTTTTAAAAAGAAGACGTGAGGCATTCCGACTCAGCATGACTCAATTATCGTTCAACCGACCGGTGTGTTACGATTTCACCGAAAGTCTTTCCACATTCGGTGGTATTGAATGCTAGTCGAGCCGGTTGAGAGAGCGTTGATACACGGCATATCAAATTCGTTTTCGCATCTCTCCGAATACAAATGTTCGTGTTTGTCAAGGAAAACGAGTTGTGGTAACTGGTTCAGCAGGATAATATTTCGCGAACCGGAACGTACGCCGGCGCTAAATATATTTCCGATGTTTCGCATCGCGGCGAGAAAGGCTTTCCTTGAAAGCGTAGCAGCGGTGACGCGGCGGAAGGTACGAACTGGATGACGATTCACCAATGGCATTTAAGAATTTTATTGTTCGGCAGGAGGACACGTTCTCCTCGTACATAGATACGATTCCTCATAGAAAATCGCTTAATTGGAATATTCTTTGCATGCCGCTTCTCTAATGGTCCCAAAGGTCGTCCCTTGCGCAACGATGAGATAGGTAATGACTTGCGAAAGGGATATGCAATCTCAGGGGATAGGGTTCCCTTGATTGTTTAGTTCATTTCTAAACCATTCTTCGAACGAAGGCAGTCATCCACGCTGCCGAATGCCGCGAAAGCCATGTTAATTGTATAGTCGCCTAAAGGCGAAATGCGATTGCGAATTCAACCTTTCGTTCAGTTTACAAAATGCATGTAAAACCGATTCTACCACATTTCATTAATTAATTATACAAATTTATGCATATCTACAACAATTTGTAAATTTTATTTAAGAATTAATTGTAATTTTTAATTTAACTTTTTAATAAATCGTTTTTTCTAATCAATACATATCAAATACGTTATGTACTTATTGTTAATGCACACATTATTTTTGTAACTCTCTTTGTTTTCTTTCTTCTGGAATACTCGAGTGTTTATCTTCGAAATAAGTAATCTGCTATCTTGGTTATTCCGATGCAATAATTAATATTTAAATATCTAGAAATTACTAAAAATATTACAAAAGGTGTCATAAGACTCATTTATTCGCTCGTTGGCAAAAATAGTTTCTATCTTATTGTTAGTGAACACCTGTTGCATGTCACTATATCATTGCCGCGGGTCATGGTTGCTGGTGACAATAATAGTAATTCGCCAGGCGGAGGTGTCTCGTTGTCCAGGCGGTTCCGCAAATGAACGTGGATTAAATGCACAAGGAAAATGAAATAGTTAGTAGAAAGTTTACATAGTACCAGGATCACCGAGTAGCGGCATATTAATTACATAGCCGTATTCGTGCGCGTGCGCTACTCTTTATCGTGCATCGTTACTGTAATTTTTTCCTCATAACTTTTCATTCTCCTCTTCTCCCTCTCTCTTTCTTTCCTTCTCTCTATCTTTTTCGTATAATAAATGCGCCTAGTGTACTCTGCGCGCAGCGAACGCTTTCATGTCGTATCTGAATCCTTCGTTGAAAGCTTCGCTCGCCTCTAACAGTTGCTCGCTTCGGATAATCGCAAAAACCAGTTTTGTCAGATGCAAAGCGAGGTCGGGTGATCTATAATTAATCGATAAGCAACGTGTGTTGGGTCACTCACATTTAGATCCTGAACTCGGCTCAATGAGAGGTATGCAATGAGCACATACACGTATGAGATCAATATCTATTGATTTAAAAAATATAAATATATATATATATATATATATATATATGTATACATACACACATAGCTTCGATAAACTTCGATAAACAGACACACATCGATGACATAATCCTTCGTGATTAATGACTAAGAAATCTATATAATTGTTTTTAATTTATTTAATATTTAAATAGTCATTACGAGATAAAATTTCCTCAACGCGCATAAAATTTTCGTCAAATTCAGACTTGAAACTTAATGAAAACTTTTAATTTCGAGCCTTATGAGCATTCTGATGTAACTATACGCGTTTCCGTTCTATCAATTAATAATTTTTTGATAGTCGATTACCAATCGATCGATCGAAAAGGAAATACTTTCTCGTGCATTAAAGAAACGCTTTCTAATGGCGAAAGACCGCGCGTTAATGACGCTTCGTGTCATCGATTTGTCCTGCCACGGTTCTATCACTAATGTATCTTAAAAGTTCCACGATGACCGCAATCTCTGTAAATTCGGACCGTTCCGCGGCAACCGTGACAAACGTTTTCACAACTCGTGGATGCGCAGAATGATAAAGCGCTGTGCCATATTGCCTCCCTCAATAAATTATTGTTGAACGAGAAAATAATATCTCGACTACTCTGACCTTAATTGTCGCTACGTGAGCTATGATTGCAGCCACTGCAGCAATTTATTACTTTTATAGATCAACCGAACCGCCGCCGCTTTATTGCCGATACACAAATAAATTCTTTTACTACTAGAGTTGCCTAAGCCGTTAATTTAACTCTTCTCGGTTAGTACTGCGTGTTGACTTTATTAATTAGCAATAAATTACTAATGTGTGTATGTACATTTCCTTATCTCTTTTTTTTATCTCCAATTCCGTAAAATAGAAATAATGAATAATCGCCTCTATTGTGTCAAGATAACGGAGATCATTTTTAACATTCGATCACTATCATTTCTCACACGAGTTTCGCAACTTTCATCTATCATTGTTTAATTCTGTTGCGGAGCGTAACACGTTGCTTTGCGATAAACATGTCCCTGAGCATTTGGCAAATCGGTAAAAATATATTTAACAGAGATTGGGGCAATTGCGTATAAGAATTTTGCGGCGTACTTTCATCAACGCGGCGTTGTGAAATTTCGTACACAAGCGTATTTCATAGCTCCGCTGTTATTCTTGCGTGAAACAGTAATATATCTTGCAATATTCATATATTGTTTAGGCAAAGGCAAAGATTGAAATTAATATCATTTTGAATGAATTTAAATTTCGGTATTACAACCACACAAGAATAATTTGCATCTACTTTCAATTATGAAAACAACATTTGGCATGGGATGCATTTTCTCGTACCTCAAACATAGAAGATTGGCCTCATAATTATACCAAATTACATCAATTTGGATATCTGTTGAAATACGCTCTATTGAAACATACCAAAAACGCATGATGATTGTATTGACATCAACGATTGCAGTCTGTAATAATATATCTCGCGGGTAATCGTTTAGAATTTAACTCATCAAGAGGAGAAAGTCGAGATATCATCTTTTCTTCGCTTGGGCATCACAGTCACTAATTTGCGAGTGAAATAAATTGAGCGATCGCGTACGTAAGAAATAAATCGAGTCCAGTGTTGCCTCATAGTTGCTTCATCAAACATTCGCAATTACATATAAATGCATATGAGGTATGAAGAATATGAGAACTCATTCGACTTTTTCCTAGCGTTAACGATATCGGTCACGGAACGCCGTAACGCAGAGAAAAGGAAATATTGGATGCGAAATGAGAACTCCGCGATTAGACATGACTGAATCGTGAAATCGTGAAGACGGATGAGTAGATTCATTAAGCATTCGCGTCCCGATAATCGCGCGCACACCCGACATAATATATAGCTGGAGCTCCCGCGTCGGTAATTACGCCGTTGTCAGTCAATCGGCGGTAAGGTGCGATCGCGATTGAGAGATCAAGCGATGCGCGAACGATCTCGTCTGGCATCGACGTCGAAAAAGATTATTCGCACGTTCACGGAGTGTTAATTCGAGAAGCACTAAATTATCCTCCTCTCTCTCTGTGTTGATCCTTCCATTGGATATTACCAGCATGGTATAAGATTACAAAATGTTCATTATAAGACAACAGATTAAGCACAAGGGTTAAATAAAAGAAAGACATGCGATGAAAATTATGTAAGCGATATATTTAGTAGGTAACAGTTCAATAATGAGAGGTTTGATTTGTAACGAATAATAAAATTATAGAGAATTCTTGCGTTCAATTAGAATAAATTTGTCCTAAAGTGTCTTATTGTGACGTTTAGAAAATTACAGATATATTAGGACAGTGACATTGGATGATATACCTGAGTTGTGTCATAAAATTTTAAAAAACTCTTACTGCTTCTAAATTTTACGCAACACAGATATTTACAATTCGCACCCGTTACCGTCTTTCTCTTTGAAGCGTAAAAAAATGTTGCAACTCATGAGGCACCAGTTATTCAATCAGCAACAGCTCTGTGCGAAGTGATTTATGTTTACTAATATACAAACGCGAAGTAATAAGACTTTAAGAGTTAAACGATGTAAATTACTGCGCGCTGTGTACAATAATTAATTCTTGTGATTGATTGTTGCACGCGGAATGTCGCGTCGGAATTACATCTAGCGGTGATCAACAATTAAATGTCACCAGTCTGGTATTTTATGCGCTGTTTTACGACAATTGATCTGATATGCGCGGTATCTCTCGATTGATTCGATAAACCGGATGAATAGATTTCACGCTACGTGAACTAACATTTGACACCCACCTGTCACCTTTAACACCGCGACAACCTTTTGTGCGGACGCAATTATGTAATTGTTTGTCGATCAAAAGCGCGAACGTCGCGAATTGAATTAACGAGCGAAACAGAAGGGAACGTGCTCGCAGTTCTGTGGCGTGTGATCAAGCGCGACAGCGAAAAGAAATCGTCGCCTGACACTTTCGAGTTGGCTTTGCGCTCACTGGACCACGTCGATCTCCCGTAACCTGCTCTCGGCAGTGGCCAGCGGCTTTTCATGATCAGAAGCGAAAATTTCTACGGAACCGTGCGCGATCGACTTTCTTCATCACGACCGGCGGAGATCGCCGCTATTCGCCTCTAATTGCGCCGCTGGCATTGTTGTGAGCATTGATAATAATTTCGCGCCGGTGTTACGAGGACGTGGTAATAACGCTGGTGTTACGGCGGGATTACAGTTGCGCGAGCTGTGATTATACACCACCACGATTTAGCAAAGCACGATGCTTATCGTGTCTTTTGTGCCACGGGCTCACAATCCGAACGAGGGTGTACCTCAGCTCAGATCCAATTGGCGTGCACGAACTCGCAATTTTATCATCGCGCGAAAGAGGCACTCTGACGATTCCGATAATTATTTCCATTTCTGTTGGATCGTATATATAGGAATGTGTAGATACGAAAATCTACAATTATATGATCAGAGTTCGCAGAGTGAATGAGGAAAAGAAATGCGCAGGGCAAATTTGTGCACAATCGAACTGACCCGGAGAATTCAAGTCAATTATTCAATCAAATTTGTTTAATCAGTCGTTTAAAACAGAAGTGAAACTCGGCTGCGATCGAGCTCTTCTCTCTGTGCGCGGATAATTGATGTAATTATCGTGCAAGCCATTGGCACATATCCACTCCACCGAAGAGGAAATCTCTCTCGCTGGGAAATGCAAGTGCACGCAAACGCGCACACTCGCGCACTCGTACGAAACGTTATCTTTTATGTCTCAATAATAATTATTCGCGCGCGCAATCGCTGGTTTTCAGTGCTGTGACTGATTAAGCGATTGTTAGCCAAAATTTCGCACATGTGTGCAGCCATGCATGACTTTTACTTTTCTGCAGAATTGCGGAATTTAATTATAATTAAATAGAATTTCGTCATAATTGAATTCTTTCTTAGCGATGGTACACAAAACTTAATTTCGGTAATTTATTGTTTCTGGTTAATGGCCTTGCTTAACTCGTAATTTTCTGAGCAGATAATCGGTTAGCGAAACTTCCGGTTAATTGAAATGCATCCTGCATCCACAGAAACAGACAATATGCGAAATCTTGTTATTTCCCAATGCGAATTATTACTGCAAGATGAGGAATTGGGGGAGGGGAGAATATGATATTATCTTAAATAATAAAATCCCTCCACACAAATATGTAAAATTATGTAAAATCTGAATAAAATTATATATTTTTAAAATTTTTTAAATCATTTCTTTCATCGTTTGACATATTCTACGGTAGAAATCTTATAACGAGAGAATGTTGCAAGAACAATTCCGTTAATAAATGAAACATTTTCCGGTAATAGCGAAATAGACTCTCAGATACGACGGAAATATATGCGACGTTGAAGAGCGCCCATGATCACGGAATTAAATCGCGAGGACGATATGAAGTGGAAAGCGCGATCTTGCCTAACTTTTGTAGTCTTATGACGGCAGATATCCCGTGGCTTGCTGCAATCACCTGAACCATAAGCAAAAGTGTCTGTTCGCGTCGAGGACCCCTAGGTAATAATCGTTTAATCTTTGAGCGCTGTCAACAAGTGGAGCAACAAGAAGACTTCAATGTGCCTTTACGTGCGTCGAGAAATTGATGATATACGTCAATTATTCTCCATTCTACGTGCGCGTCCCACTATCTCTCGCACGCTAATTGATCTCAGCACGTTGCTCCGTACGAATAAGAAGATCGATTCGTATCTTGGACCCATCTAGTTTCCGTGATCACAGTAGGCAAATTGAAATTCTCAGCGTAATCCGCATTGCGCGATTTCTATCTGGCTTCGGCTCCTTTCGTACTCCGCTTCCATCTCGCGCTTCTCTTCCTGGAGTTTAATGATTCTTCGCGGTAGAGTCCGTTATCTAATCCCGATGTCATAATGTCGTTGTTCCGTTTACAATGATGTAACGCTGATGTAACGTCAACAATTATAAAGGATAATTCTAATATGTTAATTAAATAATTCTAAAATGGCATCTTCACTTGCATTCAAGTGTCGTACACTCTGCTTTCAGATCTTCGTTAACATCGTCTTCGTTCATTTCCGTGTAAAAGATATGAAAAATTGAGATAGGTATTCTATTGAACACATGTGAACGCGCGTGTAAAGATATTTTATTGGAAGTAATCTTTGATGTGAACAGATTGTATAACGTCAAAATCACATTATGCTTTGTTTCAAGAGAAGAATGCCTTTTGTTTATATGATGTAATAATAGTAACTTTTCATCTTATATAATTTCTTTTATAGACTTATATCTTCTTTACAACGAGAGAAAATGTGATTAACGAGAGAAAATAGCATTAACAAATTATTAAGAATTAAAATATCAAAGAATATTAGATTTTAAACGGACATTCACTATAATTAATAATATTGATAATATATCGATAATGTATGACATCCGAGCAAGTCTTTAGATAATTACCTAGAGACAGAAGAAAGAGTAACTTCTTTGTAACCAGGAGCATTGCTTCTTGGGGTGCGAGCGTACCGTTCGCGCACGAGATCACGTCCGGGTTTCTCATTTTTTGCGACAACGTAATTGTTCGGCATAAAGCATGGAAAGTATGCGCGTGGCAAAAATCTAACGATATTTAAAACATTCTTCGGTGAACACGATATCTTGCACAGTATGTGGTAGAGACTGTCTTATGCAACTACTGCGATTCCGAGTGCTCGAGTCACTTTGCTAGCATAGAATGAAACGTTTATATTTCAACTCAAGTAAGAAAAGAGCCGAGCCCTCGAAACCGACCGCAATTCGGTAATAATCTTCCTGCACAAACATCACCTTTTCATTTTAACGCGTAATTACGAACTCGTAAATTATACATTATGATAATAAAAAATGTTCAGGTCGATTTCTATTTGTTTTTTGGAATAAGTTGAAGAAATGTATAGTTTCGAGTTCGCATAATTGGAATTACAACGTTTCATAATAGATACTTCATAAAAAAATAAAATTTAATATATAAAAAAATATTATTTCTTCGCACATGTACATATTATATAAATTATAATAATAAATATTACAAATAAATTATTACATAAATTGTTTTCTGTATCTTTTTACCTCTAGATTATATTACATAAATTTTTAAAAGGCCTTACGAGAAGTTTTTTACTTAACACAAACTTGTTCGTGACTCATCTATCCTTAGATGTACAAAATCGATTTGCACTTGCAGTATTGCGGTCTAAAATTGATATTCAATTATCTGTTTAAGTCGGTGCAAGCCAAGCCGGAGATTTCTCGAGAAATCATGACACGTGCGAGCGTTAAGTGTCCAGAACGCGATTTCGCAGCGTGCGCGCGCGGAAGGAAGATCGTTGCATCGTACGTTTCGCAACCGCGGTGTGCTTATCGCGCGATCCTCGAGGTTCGGGTATTTTAAGCAGGATCGTATCGAGAAAGTGTTTAATGTGAGCCTCGCACGAAAGCTGACAGTACATAAGTCACAAGCCGAACGCTGGCACGCCATCGAGAGAGCTCCCTCGAGGATCCCTGAAACGCCACGTCGGCACGGAGGACGATCGCGAAATCAGCGTCTGCACGTATGTATGTACGTTGCACGTTCCATGGTTTCACATACGTACGTACGTACACCCGGAAATCGGCGATACAACTTGCACACGGTGAAACCGCAACTGCGCGTGTGCCCATTCCTCATGGATTCGCCCGAACGAATAATCCGATAAAGCGGTGCGGAATGTGTCTTTTTTCCACGCAGAACTCCTGGCGCGAGACGGCAGGCGTTGAAACACACGCTTGATTCACCGACAAGCCACATAAACGTGGCAGCGTGAGGCTGAGATCCTCCAAATCATTCGATGACTTTATGACCGTTTGTTTCTCGACAGTGGCTGTCGTTATTAAAGAAGCTGAGAGAATATCAGATAAGAAAGAGATCAGAAGAGATTTAGAACATCGAGCTGTAATTTTGAATTTCTCTGGAGAATAAATTCTCTGATCGTGAATGGTATGTATAATTTATGTGTGTATCATTTCAAATGTCTTGATTAGATTGTCATCTTTATTGTTATTACCGAAGTGAGATATTTATTATTTACAGTAATAGCATGAGAAATGGTTTCGTAATTGAAATGATCATTCCAACTGCATACCACTTCGAAATATTACACATAAAGTGCGCTTGTAGCTTTAAATTTGCTGCCAAATTAGGAGAGATTAGTTAAAATATGTCGGCATGACTAATATAAACGATAAAATATTGACGAATGAAATTGGCGGATTCAAATCAAACGCTATTCACAGATAATCGCGTTAAGAACTGTACGCATGCAAGACAGCTTCGGAAATGTACCTCCGTTTTTATCAAGTCAGGACGACATAAAATCGAGCAATTTATTGTCCGCATTCTCCTTTCACGGAAAAAACGCGCGCGGAAAATTTCTTACCCCAGTGGCGTGATTAAGGGCGCAAAAAACAATACGAAATTAGCGTTTGCCTCACGTGCGAGATCAGGTTCTCGATATGTCGATGACGTCGATCTCATTGAGCTTATGTGCATTCCGAATATAATAACCGTAATGCTCTTGGCGAGACATAAAGGGTTGTCTTATTAAGTCGCGCTCGCAACCGAGAAGAGTTATGAGACAAGTCGCGTGAGAGCATTGCTCGTTAATTCCATTTTATAGCGCAAAGTGTGAATAGGCGCAACGTCTTCCGTCTTTACAAAACCGCATGGAAACAACGAAGCCGCATGAAAACTTAATGTCTAACAAACTAATGTTACTGTTAATGATGATTGATGTTTTTACATAGTATTGGTTAACGTGTCATATGCTGTGATTATTTATGCGAAAAATAAAACCTGATTGTTTCCACTTAACACTTCCACGCATAGGACATGCTGTCTGAGGCAAAATTTTCTGGTTGCTTGTTCACTCGTAATTACACGTTGATGGTGATTAACAGATTGACGCAGCGCGTGCTCCATTGGAATTAATGCCTACTTTGGCTACACGAAAATTATATTAGTCACTACCTGACAGAACCTTGAGTCGATGTACGCCACATTGATTGATTGCTCAAACCCTTCACTGAACAAGTGGGCCACGCTGAACGCAGACCACGTGCTCATCTATGCACGTGTCGCCTGTCCGCAAACGTTCTAATCGTAAAGTGATCAGTTCCAGTTCCAGTTCTGCTCCGTCAAATTATAATTTGAGACACGTGAGTCATAAATTCGCTATAATTAACTTGAGTTCTTATTTACTCAATGTCACCGAGTTCATAGCAGAAAATACTTCGTTCTCTAGCAAACTGCTTAAACAAACTTCTAGAAAATAATTTTCAAAAATTAAAATGATAGGAAAGAAATTGAAGATGTCATGAACTTTTTAATTATATTGACCATCTGATAAAAATACTTGTGACTAATCACCATTGCAAAGCATCTAATTTTACAACACGCTTCGGTTTTGCTGTTGATATTGCGGAATATTTTTTACTTTTGGAAATACCAATGTCGCGCATGGGAAAAAGGTAATTCAGTTAAAACTGGCCTACGTGCACTACGAAATTTCTTGAATTCCAATAAACGCGTCCATAAGAATGTTTATTGAGATAAAAAGCAGAGGGGCGGATTGCTTCTAGTGATTGTGAAATGGTGAGTATGTCGTTTGATACACAAAAAGCTGTCGGTCGACATTGCCAAAGCGTATGTTTTGCATCATCACAGATACATTTTCTTATTCTTTTCCGAAAACCACATTTCGCAAACATTGCGAGAGATATTTAAGAATCGAGGACTCGAGTAGAGGGGGAGCAAAGTTTGCTACCAACGTACGTCCAACAAAGTGAATAGAATTGATCATGACTTCAATTTACGACGTCAACGAGAAAATCTGCGATTGTTAATCGAGGTGTATACCACCGTCACTAGTGTCACGTTACAGAACATTGCTTTAACGTTACGCGCGAATGAGCTGTGTTTAAGAGAGCGACACCCGCGGAAAGCATGAGATTGTACGGATGACCGAATCTGTCTAGCGCAACAAAGGTATCAGAAAGAAAGAGAGAAAGGAGAGAGAGACCACGCCAGAAATTAAGTTCATTGAGAGAAGCTGTCTTGCAATCGCGCTTGTTCGTATTGCGGTAATAAAGCGTCACGAAACCGCCGAGAGAAGAGTCACAGTTCTCGTTCTTCGATCAATTGCAAAAGCAGTGCAATGAGAGTTCTTATCACGACTCGCGGAAAATTCGTTATGCAACGAGTTGCACAATGTAGTTTAGATCTCGAAAAATTTCACTGTATTAAATATACGAGTACTGACGAGCAAGTCTACCTCGACGGTGTCTGTACAAATGTTTTGTATCATGTATTTAACATATCATAAATTACTGTTTCCAGCAATACTTACACTTACAATCATTATAGCTGCAAAATGCAACGTAATATTTAAAAGACAGGCATATATTGATTGTTTTAGACTTTAATTTAATGATATATTATTACCTAAAATTTGGCAGACTTTAAATCTAACAATAAGTCGATCTTTGCCCAATCTAAGCAGGATTAAGTCTAAATCGACTTCAATTGAATTAGATTTGATTGCCATATTTATTGCTGAATTTGATTATTAAATCTTAGAATTTTTCGACTCTATACGAATCATTTTTTCGTGGTATTTATTATCTGATCTATAAAGAAAATATTAAAAATTCAAGATTTAAAGCACATAATATAATCCTTCGGCAAATAAAGAAAATAATAAGCCTATAAATTTTCTGATTTTTATTTCTGTATAAGCCACGAACAATGCATGTCACATTGCATTCCAGAAGCTTGGCTCAAGGACTGCTACGCGAAGGTGCTGAAGAGATTTTTGAAACTGTATGCAGATCTCGGGATCGGACTCGTGAATGGACAACGCGGCAGTCGGCAAATCTGTGACAAAGAATGTGAAGTATCACTCGGAGGCGTAAATGTACCGGTCGGAGAATGTATGCAAGATGCATATCGTAGATTATTATTGGCTGCACCATTTTATATCGTAATCTGATTTGTCTGAAAAACAAGACGGCGGTTCTGCGTCTCATTATGGTCGTTATATGCCTGATAAATGACAAGATTAATGCTTTGCATTGTCATGTGAAAGATCATCTGTATTATAAGATAGCTAAATATACCGACAGCAATTGAATTAATACTTTATTATGTATTACGTGCAAGTAAAAATATTTCTTATATCTTGCCTGTTCATTCTAAAGTCAGAGAGAAAGAGAATGAGAAGAAAGAGGAAAAAAGAAGCATTATAATATTACAAGCAACAAATAAAAGTGCGTAAAATTGACATTATTATAATTCCCCATAAAGTAAACAATTAAAATAACGTTAACGATACCTGAAGATAAATGCGGCAAAGAGAAAATTTCTTGCTATGTTAAATATTTAAGATTCAAATCCAAGTAAAAGCTTCGAGAACAGGTATTGATCATCTAAAGGCTTCATCACGAGAGGATCAGATTTATTTCTTAAGATCGACAGGGATGATAGGGAAAAATTGTACAAAATCGTGCATCGCACGAAGCCGCACGACAGCCGAGGAGGAATAGTAGGTAGTATCGTGAATCGCGATGACTTTTGCCGGCGGTCATCGAAACGAGTCACGAATCACGCTGCGCGCACTCGTACATTACACCGTGTTGCATTGAGATTGCATCGACTTGATTCAAGGACTGGCTGATGCTAAAGTTCACGACAGTCCCGAAGTGCCGCGCGTTAATGTGAATGCACGAAATGCCTCGCATCCTCATTGCACATCCTCGTTTCGAGAAAGTATTAAAATCGGTTCACGCGAACGTTGCTCTTTGCAACCTTCGTTGCTCACGCTCAATTACTTAGAGACATGTGAAAAGTAAATAGGATAAATGCATATTGCGGCGAACAAGCTATAGCTACTGCTGCAACGCGGTTCTTCCAATCATACGCATTCTCGATGTCCGTAATAAGCAAGCGTCCTGTATTTTGATTTATAAATTGGTTGACAGATTAGCTGGTCAGATGTGTAATCAAAATAGTTGCTTGCAATAAGTCGACCTCAGAAAGAGTAACAGTATTAAGCTATGCTACATGTGTAGAATTGTATTTTCAAAACTATTTGTATAATTTAATTAAGACTAAGTAATTTATAACAAAATGTTTTATTCATATAATTAATTTAGTATAAATAATTTACTTTTTATTAATACTGATTAAATATATCGATCGTATTTTATTGTATTTTTTCGATTATTTTATCCTTCATTTTCATATTCATTTATTTCTCATCACACGTACTTATTGGAAATATCCGTAACATACCACACATTACTTATAAACAGAAACGCGACTGCATTGCTATGTGAAAGTATATTATTATACGAATGATCAAGTCGCATGTCATGAATAATTATCATACCTATAAGAGGAGATACCATGTCAAGAATTGAAATATTTAAAATGCTACTTTGTGATTGCCATTAACAAAGCTAATTGACAGCGTCGCACGTACGTAAATCTTATTACAACTCATGCAAGTTGGATAATGAAAGAATTAACAATAGTGCGAATCGAACGATAGCGCGCGATCAATACGAGTATATTGGCGAAATATTACATAAGCATCTAATCACCCAATTTTACGATGCGTCAGCACATGCAGGCCTGTCGCGAGCATTGAGATTGTCCGTTTTGCAATCCGTTATAAATTCTCGAAGATACTTTATTGCGTGACACACCGAGTGCCGAGACGCGAAACAGCGGTCCGCCTATCACTGTGTAATTACCAAGCGCTATATGTAGCAATGTTTGCCAGGATTTCCTAACTGTTGCTGTGGTTCGCTCTGATCCCCTAACGGCCGCGTCTTTTTGCCCTGTCTCTCCTTTCCTATCGTCGTCTCGCTTTCTCTGGCAAGTGTGAATGACCAACGTTTCGTCGCGAAAAACGGATGGACGGCTGCGACGTTTTCGAAAGTGGCCGATCGTATCGTAACTTAACGCGACTAGGACAGTCCTTTTGAAATTTCAAAACGTAGATGACCGAATTACTTTCCGGAAGTACTCGATGTAATATATCCTCGTTGAGTTGAGAGAGAGAGAGAGAGAAGTACGCACTCACACAAAGAAGAAACTCAGGAAAGATCCGTGAAAAGAAAAGTTCCACCAAGCCAATTATGCGATAAGAATACAGAGTGGGAGTGATTTAAATTCTCCTCGTATGGCCATGGTTTTTAGCCGGGACCGCTCGCAGCAGCCGCCGCCACCGTGAGATTTATAGCCGCGCGGCTTGCCGGGGAACAGTTCGACGGAGAAATGCGGTAACAGTGCAAACGAAAGATAATTTTCGCGTCATTAAGCCGGGAAGCAAGAGAGCGCCGAGATGTTCCGCCTTTCGAGATAAGGGGAGAGCCGTCCGCTCTTGGCGCCGCTTTTACCACTGTGCCCGGGGTTTACGATCGATTAAAGACCGGCGTGGACAATTAAGTGAACTTGCGAGAGGAAACTCCCGGCACTAAGCTAAGAGCTGGTTACCGATAAATAATACGCAGGAAAAAGAGAAGCACACAAGCTCCGACTCGAGCGATCGTAACTATGGAAATCGACGGGAAATTCACGCCTCCACGGTATCACCGCGATAGTTACGAGCCTCGCGAAATGACGCTCGCGAAATGAGTCTCGCTGCTGATCACGGGCGTTTTTCCAGACGTGTCTCGATGACTGGCCTGGTGCGCTAGGTGTGCCAGATACGAGTATGTGAATCGAGCGGGATTTCAAATCCGTTCGCAATCTCAAATGAAATCGGACACATTTTTCACACGTCAATTGAATCGGCGCGTTGGGAACCGTAAATGGTGCATGGTGATACAAACTGAACGGAACGATTAGTTTCTCCCGCTCGTGTATTTTCATTATGACGCCGTTTCGTTTCGTCATATAAGCTGGGAAGGTGTGAACGTCGGCTCGATTCGATCCGCTCGATCGGGATTTACGTACGCTTCATTCGCCCGACTCATTGTAGTCGCCTCAAAGGTCAGGCATCACCTAGGAAAATCTGTTAGTTTCTTCGGATAAATGCGAGGCATGACGATGAAGTACGGAGTCGCGACCTTCTTTTGAGGGGGTCATTTGATGTCACAGCGTGAATCTCGGGGCGCACTCGGGATGAAACCGAGGCGAGCGAGCGAGTGGGCGATGAGAAATAACTTATGCGATCAGATTCGGAGCGGAATGCCAATGGTCCGCGCGCGATAACGAGACACGATCGCATTGGAGGTCGATGGTTAGTTTTAATTACCACGTCGTCGGCGCCCGTAACTCCGCAATATCCTATAAATCAACGTTCGCGCTAATCATTCGGTATCCTTCGGTACACGAACGGCGGCATAACAATATCTTGCACACCCTCTCGCAAGTGTCCGCGTGCGATAACGCGCGTATGAAATGTAACGTTGTAAATCAGGACAACGGCGATTTTACCACCTGAAAGCTGTGCCAATGATCCGGACCCCATTCTTGCTGAGATTTTTCTAGATTCTTTGGAGAATTCTACTTAGACACCGCGCTGCCCACGGTGCACAAAGATACGACGCACGCGTTATTGCATGCTTGACCCACCATCTATTGACACGACGATGACGAGTAGAAAATTAAGTAAACTATAGGAGAGGTCTTTCGAAATCGTTTTCTCTTACTGACGTAGGTAGGTACATCGAGATAATCGCGACAACGGTCGCGTTTAAATCCGAAACGCGCGTTTGTCCGACTCCGGCGACTCCGTACGCGGCGCGGCATGTCACGCGCAGTGAAATAATTCTCGCTTCGCGCAAGATCAAGGGAATCTGGTTTCTCGGACTCCGATGTGAGTCTCGCGAGTACGCTCGTGCGCTTATCCGGACTTGTTGCGGATTTGCATGAGGTAGACGGCGGCGAGTCTCCTCAGCCTCGTCTCGTGACGAGGAGCACGAGGAGAACGGCTGGCAAGTCATTGTGTCCGAGCTCAGAACGCCGCCGTAGATCCTTATCCCCCCGCGAGATCACGAGCGACCCATATAACCGGATTCTTAGATCCTAATCGACGGCGGACGACTGCTCGTTCGGCGGCCACCTATTATGCACTGCGAACAATCGCGTTTACACGCGGAGGCGTTGATGCGCGTGCACGCCCGCGGAGCTGAATAATTCATTGCGAAATGTCGCCGCCAAGTTATCCGGTCGGGGCGTTATTTCCAATGGAACGATTAAGTCGCATTATTGCTTAATTATACAATGTCGATCTTAATTATAGCGCCGTAGACGCTAGGAAACGACACTGGAGACGATTGCGCGAATCAACGCCTTAATTAGACATAATGAAATTTCTGTATGCAACGCTATCAATTTAACTATCGTTTTTGCCGCGGCTTAATTGTCAAACGTACAGATATGTATACGTAAATCTAGCGTATGTGCTTTCTAAGCGCGATGCAAAAAACTATTTGCGCGTTTCTCCAGAAACGATTGGAAACCCGTCAACGCATTCATATAGAGATAAAGATGTCGACGTTACGAACGTGACTGGTCATATCCATTTCAATCACTCCTGCGTTTTACGAGCAGTTCATTTGGCGGCATATTTAGCTTTTTATTTATCTACCAATATTATTCGCATTCATTACCCCTCGTTCTCTTCCAATCCCGTAGCGAAAAATTAATTGGTACTTTCGTCTGTCTCTCTCTATTTATCTTTTCATCTTTCCTTCCTTGCTGTTCTGTAATCGACGTTATCCGTAAAAAGTGATCAGGTGATACGGCGTACTTTGTACGCACTCTCCCTTAATTAAGAAATAAGAGACAATTTCCCGCCAGGTAAGGCGCAGCGAACACTCAGCTTCGTTCTCCGAAAAGAATGCGACTCTTGCGTCAAAAAAGTGGGTGGCCCCAATTCTTGTTCAATCGATCCCACTTGACTCACGGAATACATAGTATCTTACTTCAAGTAGATATTTATCAGGAAATTCTTCATTTCTTCCCTAAATTTTTAAAAAGTATGAATAAACAAATGAATAGAACGCTTTCAACTAAATTGGTGATTTATCTATGTGATAAATCTGTTTATTTTATCTGTTGTCCGTTTATTATCTGTTTCACAAAAAACCGACACAGATCGCGTTTTATGGCATAAAAAGAATTATTTGATTAGCACCCCGAAGAATATAATTTAACACGGTATTAAATTTTATGTACTCACGTACAAGCTTTCATAAAATTCTTTCTTGAATAAACCCGTCTATATTTATGGACACCCGATTACGCGCGGAATGTGTAACAAAATATTTGTCCGTTTCTGTCGTGCGGCTTGACACCATTTACAGAGAATGCAATTAGTTGCTAATAAAGTGTTTACTCAGTGCGTCCAACGGGCATTTTTAACACGCCGGATCGTGCACGAGCATGGCAAAGTGCGAGACCATGTTCGCTGCAATAAGATTGTTTGCACGATGGCTAACGAGTGTCGCGCGGATACGGAGCTGATCGAAGGACATCGCGGTATAATGAAACGAAACTGCCTCGCGAGATCACTCTGCACGGATCTCCGAATGTCCAAGATAAATCGGTAATCTGCGATCGTTCTACTTGTCTCGCGTAGCGTAGTTTCATCGTTTCGCTGTTCGCCGTAACTTAACGTGAAACTCGTTCGTTCCGTAAGAATCTCGCGTTACAAC
This sequence comes from Ooceraea biroi, assembly GCF_003672135.1. Taxonomy (NCBI): domain Eukaryota; kingdom Metazoa; phylum Arthropoda; class Insecta; order Hymenoptera; family Formicidae; genus Ooceraea; species Ooceraea biroi. The sequence goes on from NC_039507.1 coordinate 4,694,899, forward strand.
CACGTAATGGCGAGCGGAAAAATTTAATAGATAATTTCCCCAACAAAAATTGATAATGGGCAGAGACATTTCGTAATAGTTTCGATACGTCGCCGATCATATTAGCGTGGCGTTAGAAAGGGAGGAAACGCCGCAGCAGGGAAATAATGCACGTAGGCGCCGATTTTTCGCATACCCGAGAGATTGCTCATTATCACGTCCTCTTTGTCTGCCCATTAAGGCAGGCATGACTGCGTCTCTACGTTCAAGGATGACAGGAACATGGAAGCTTGACACGCACGAGCGTTGATCGGTTGACCTGCGGGTCCCGGCGGGTCGGTTGCGTTCAATATCAACTTAAATGCGACGTGTCGCCGAGAGACACTATGTCGACACGAGATGCATTTAAGTGCAACGACAGAGGGGATATTAGCGGTTCAGTGCCCTGCTAGAAGAATTCCAGTAAATTCCTGATCAATTAACGATGACTTTCACGTATTTAACGTAAAATTTATTTGTGCAAAATCAATGCGACCTGTACAGGACGGTGGGAGCCGTCGAGTGGTCCATGTTATCAGCTTATGAGGCAAATAATGTTTCTCTTAATTAATACATAATTATAGGGCATTAGTTTTAATTGGCCTAATTAACATGTCTTATCAACGAGTCGCGGTAACGAAGTGGCATTGCAAAGAAAGTAACACAATCTCGTTTACGTAAGGTTGAAGAGAGCTAGCTACCGTAACTGATATTTACGATCCTGTCGACGTGCAAAATTCAAAAGCGAAAGTTTTATAGATTAACGGTAGATTGTATCTATTGCGCGTGAGGTATGTAGGAAGCATGTTCTATTTAGTTATGCAGAGACGAACAAGGAGATGCACGTAATCTCTCAATTTCACTCGTACATGGTGTTTTTTTTTTGCAACGTATCGGTACATTTTCATCGCCGAAAATGGTGAATGTCGGCGAAACTAGTCGATCGGCATCCCTTTGCGCTGATCTGACTCAATCTATTTATCTAAGCGTGCAGACAAACTGCAGTTGCACTCCACATCGTAACCGAGCTTGCATGTCATTATATATAATACATGTAAATGAAAATGTATATGAGTTTCTTCGTTCGGTTTTTTTATATCATTCTTAATTATAATATCTATATTTACGTGATATTTAAATATTTATAGTTATCTCTACTGTCAATCTTGAATTTCTTTTGAGTATCAAGTAAGTCAAAATGATGCACTTAAACATTTAACATACATAAAAGTACACGTTTATTGAGAAAATAATCTGTAATTAGTAACTAAAGGCACATAATGTATATTATTGTTCTCTAATATGTAGTAAATTAAACAAGCGTAAAGGTACAGCAATAATAGCAGAGTGCAGAATTGAGAACAATTGTTGTTTTAACGATGCAAGAGAATGTTGTCATTGTTTTCTAACACAACACTTGTGTCGAATTAATTTTTCATCAATAAAAACACAAAATTTCGGAGTTGTATTCCAGTCTGGACACGGTCAAACATGGGATGGTGTAAACGCGTTTACTGTAATTACTTATTAGACGCAGTGTACTAAGTCCGACCTAGAAAACCGACATCGGGGCCGGCGGGTATTGGTCGCGATACCACCTCAACGAATCATAGCCGCATGTACCCAATACAACGATACATCGGTGTACGTGTATATCGTTGAATAAACCCCACAGGAATTCGTTATATCAGGGAATATGTGTTTCTCTTTAACATCGAGTATTTATTTAGTCCGCGCGTAAACGCGAGGGAAGACATTAATAACGTGCCTTACGATTTACCGCGGAGTAAGTGACTCCTTGTTTAGGAATACGGATTATTATCAGCGCTTTAATTTCGAAGGCCTTTACGGCGGCGGATAGTGTCCAATTACGGCCGCTGGCAACGCAATTAAGCGGCCGGGAAAGCAGAGATACGTTGTCCTCTCTTTACAGTGATTTTTTATCGCGTTCTTAGCGCTATACACTACGATACGCGTGAAGAACTTTATTGCCGTCGTGCTGAAGCATGGAATCGTAATAAGGTAAAATATACCTGCTATCGGTCACAGTAAATTTGTAATTTTAATTACAGGAAAAAGTGTAGACAGAAGTGTATTGTAGACAGATAAAGTCGATTTTATTATCATGATGAAATATTGTTGTTGTAAATTACGTCACAAAATTATATCGAATACGAAGACGCAAAAATACAATAAAACAATATTGCACTGTATTAAATCACTGTAATAATGATTCTTTATTCTCTTAAAATTGTTGTCTGGATCGAAGCATGCAATAAAAAGTTATTTGTTTGTTTAAATGAACAATTCCATATAAAATATTCGTTCTGCGTTTGTAGTATAAACCTTGTACTCCATTGCATATGCGATATATTAGACATATTATATAATTGGTACGGTAATAATAATAATAATAATAATAATAATAATAATAATAATAATAATAATAGGTAGCAATTTTACACACTGACGTATATTCCACCTTGAATGCCATATCCCAAGTCAGTCGACTTATCGTAGCGCAACGTAAGTGTGGCTGGTGCACGTGACCACGTTGCAACGTATTGCACCGCACGTCACGTGCATCGAACAGTGCACCGGCCGCCACGCTCTCGTGCACGTGAATTCTGCATAAAAGCGAACGAGAATAAACGTATTCATTGCGGAGACTTCTATTGTGGTGACTTGCCGTAAAAGTTAAAAATAGTGATATCTTTTTGCAAAGAAATTAGGATCATATTTTGATATATGCAATATAGAAAAAATTATTCTGCACGAATCTTTGAATAGTGAATTTCATCACTTATAAAACTGCAATTTAATGTTATTTTTTATTTAAAAATAATAATAAACTTTATTATAATGAAATTATAACAAATAAGAGACAAACAAATACTTTCATCATTAGTTAATATCAAAGAATGTAATAAACAACAATTATTTCCCGTATTTTTTACACTTATTTCATTTCTAATATAAATCACTAAGCCTCTCTTTTCCTCTTGAAATATCTATGTAGTGAGCGAATTCAGGAAAATTGTGAAGGAATGTCATTTAAGTTCATATGATGTATAAAATTAAATTGTAGCATTAAATTTTAACAAAATGCGCATAACTACTTTTGTAATCTGAATAATGCGATTTACACATCGCGGTCTAACAGGAAATAGTTTCGCTGTTCCCATGTCTGCTCTAAATGTAGTTGAAATAACTATTAGGCTTTCATAGCGATTTCACTAATGCATGAGTAGGAAAGAGAAGAAAGGGGGCTAACCTGCGGCGCAATTAGCGAATCGCAACTCAATAATTGCCGGAAAAGAACTTGCCGTCCTTATGATGAGACAAAAACTGTATCAATGAAGGAACGAGACGGAGTCCCCACCTTAAAATGCACTATTAATCACCGTAGTCGCAGCACTGACAGTTTAATAATGTTAATTGCTTGAATTAAGTTGGATCACGCGGCCCTTTGGGGATTTTTTCTGCTGTCTTAATTACCATATTCGTATTACCGTAAATCTGTGTGACAGCGTGCGCACATTATGTCGATACTAATAACACTGATTATGGTCTACCGTAGAAACTACCGTAGAAAGTTGACGTTTAAATTCGCATACTTGTCGCCATCAATAAGGGAACAGTAGCATTAGCCGGCACTTTAAAAACCCCATGGGTACTGGATCATGATCATGAATCGTGAAAGATTGAGGTAAAAAGAAAGCTAAAGATTGAGGTAAAACTCGCATTGGACATCAGTAGCAGGAACACGTAGATGAAAATAAATAAAATCGTCGTGATTATAATTGTCACATTTTTTTGCATTAAAACGTTGCTAAAGTATAATATTTTTATGAAGTAATCAGATTAATATTTTAAAATTAATAGCCAGATCTGTTACATTAATTTTTAAGTAAGCAAGCAAACCAAAAAGAATTATATAATTATTATATATTTTTTATCCATATAAATGTAACAATAAATTTATAATTTATTAAAGTTTCGGCGATTTTGGTCTGCTAATTACGAAATGTCCTTTTAACCCGCATACCAGGACAATCACGCATCCGAGAAATGGAAGGTCACTACCCACTAATGCTGTAGTCGTGTATGCACATTTCCTTCACAATTTCTTGCTTCTGCAATGTAACACCCACCACTTCGTGTCTTCGTTTAGACACTTATTATCTGACTGTGTCATCACGACTAATCAATGACGCCTAACAAACTCCTGCGGTTTTGGTTGATTTGCTCAACTCTCGCAAACAATGGTACGATAAATGCAAGGATAATAGCACCAATACAACTTACGGTCCTTCGGCACACTCTGCCTCATTTCTTCGTACTTTGCGAACGGAGAAAGTGCGTGTGATAATTGTGCACCGCCGGAAGTCGCAGTTACCGAGAAATCAGCGCGACGCATTATACGGAATGCGTGAATGTTGCGCTGAGGTTAGTCATGCGCTAGTTAATTCCCCAAGTGCTTTTACGAAGGATATATAAATGCGGCACCAACACGGCGCGCTAGATACGAGGGGGCGAATCAGTGTCAATGACAGACGTATGTCGCCGTGCCGTTCTTTTTCCGCCGCGAGAACGTCATTATTCGATATACGCTATACAATCTCACCAGAATTTCTCACACTTTCTCCGCCACCGCTGGCAGTTTGCGGGTTCAACGAGGTGCGACTGTATCATTTCTTTTACGACTAGCTAATTGCACATACCGGACTAATTCCAGACACCCAGTGTCAATGTCGAAACGCTCGCGGTGAAGAATCCCGTTCCTCCTTGGGTAGAATCCCGCTTCTGCCAGGAGAAAATTGCTTTCGTTCACACTTTCCCACGTCATAATGACAGATTTCGCCGCGAGTGAGATCAAAGTTCCTCCCAGGGTGCTGATATCTCGCAGACGTTCGCCATCACGGTGCCATCGCAAACGCCGTTTCCGTGGAGTAACACATGGTGCCAACAATCGCGCTACATTGGGATTTCCGGCGATTTCGATCTCCAAGAGCTTTTTGCTGCTCCGATACAAACGAGTTTTGTCATGACCTTGCTGTGGACCGCACGAGCGGAGCTTGACCGCGAAGACGTCGCGCGCTCGCTAATTGACAGAACGAACGGTCGCGTGATTCGAGGCGAGTGCCTGGCACGTGCACGTGACTAGGTCGGACTTTTCCCTCGATGGCATTAATCCGTACGAGGAAAGGCATACGAACGCGACTGTCTTTCTCCCTCTCTTTCTCTCGGTCTGCCTGTCTTTCTCGATCCCGCACCGATCGGCAATAACCGGCACGTGCAGGAGCACGTGGAATCACGTGCGGCACGTGATACCGACTCCTGCGCGCCGATGTAGGAATTGTTATTATCGTTCATATTCCAATGCAACGGCATTGATTCTATAATATGAGATAGGCGTGTAAATGTGAACGTTGAATGTACAGTTAGGTGGTTGCAAGATCGTGTGTACAACGTAAGAGCATTAAAAGGAGTTAATTTTCCGATAAAATAAATTTGCAAAGATGTGTAGGATATTTCGAGATCTTTTCATTTACAAATATTATTTCATAGATGCGTGCATGTAGTCGATTACGTAAGTGAGTATGGAGCTCATTAAATTTGCCCCATTCATTTCTATCGTATAATGTATTCCTCTCTCTTAACATTTAATATAAATATAGAATATGCAGGAAACATTTCCAGCAATCTCCATATTATTTACTGTTACTTGAGAAATTGTATGGTGCAACGCTTATATCATTGGATACATATTTTATGAACCAATAAATTTAGTCAAATTTGTCTTCTATAAAAAATATGTTTCGAGCATCGTAAAACGGTACTTTCCCAACGTAGCACACAAATCTCGCTATAGCCGGCGACTTTGCTTCTACGTCAGTGTTTCTAGCAAAAATGCAGTAAAGTTGCAGTCCTTGCAAGTCGTCGTACTTGTCGTACAACGGCGGCTACGAAAGTATAGGTACGCGTAGATGGTGAATCTCGTGAGCATAGTTCACAACAAGTCAGACTCACGTGCTTAATTATATTTTATATAAATAGCCGTTTACGCAGATTTCACGGTTTTCCACGTATTTGAGCGACGTGTATTGTAATTACTCATTTCATCGATGTTTATCGGGCAAATGTCAGAGTCGCGAAGCGAGCAATACCGGCCCGACGACGTCGTGATGAGATTGCTCGCGTGAAATTGTAAAGTGGGAAACCTGAATCGCTGCAATTTTGAATGCTGTCACGTCCCAGAAAGACGGCACTCTTCGAGGTTATCATGATTAGCATCTGTAGAAGGAAGTGTTCCACTTTCGCAAACGAAGGATAGAGAGAGGAGGGTGTAGACGTAATTGTCCGGGATAAAACCGCACGTAACGACTATAATAGAACGAAATGGGAGAGAAGAAAGAACAGCAGCGCGGGAGTAATCAAAATTGTTCTTCTTAAAGGATTATGATGCTTGAAATTGCGGTTATTTTCTCATCTTCGACCTAACAACGTAGGTCTGATGTATATGTATCGCTACATGAAAGAAAATATCCCTTAATTATCATAGAACGCGCGTCAGTCACGTATCAAAAAATTACATGCAGTATTGTGCGTACGTAATGTTGTGTTTCTCTTGTGCTACCTACATATATTTGCACTCTTCAAGTTTAAATATTTCATGTAGCAATATTTCATGTAACGAAACGAAGACATAAGTTTTTTAAACTGATGTCAATTGAACTTGAATTTTTGAACGATACGTTTGGTTTAATTGTTTTTTTATTCATAAAATATAATTTCCAAAAAATTCCGATAAAAATGAATAAAAACAAAAAAACTCATTTCATTAAAAATCCAAATTTTAAGTTAAAGTAAAATATATTTCTCTCTCTCTCTTACATCAAAGATTAATAACATGTGGCTTATTCTCTATTGTTAAAATATACAGACAATGTAAATTTATATAGCGATATCTGTATGGAAACGGATAATGTCTTTAAACACGCCTCGCGAGTTCTATGCTATGGATGACCGCATTGTATAAGGTTCAGCCGTGAACTTTAAGTCATCGGTAGAGAATGATTTAAGATCACTATATCTTTGCCGTTAAATCCTTAGCGTACCGGCGTTACCGGCGAGATGGTGGCGCGATTCCTTTTTCCTGATAATTTGTACCTTTTATAATGAATTATGAATCAACAATTTTTGCATTCACAAACGTGTAGTGGCGAACTAATGCTGTGAATATTTGTTAACTCTAACTTTTTATAAAATTTAAATAAACAAATTAGCTCATGCTTACATTAAAAAGAACATTTATTATGTGCGCACTCGTAAGTACGTTATACGATTATTTCACATTTTTTTACAATGTAAAATATTTCATTTAGAATAATCAACAAAAGAAATAATTACAAGTATAAAACAAAAAAAAATCGAACTCCGCACTACAATCAAAGAGAATGAAGAATCATGCGCGTGAGATAGTATCACAGTTGCGTTAGATACCTGGCATTAATCTCTCTTGTGGAGGATGTCCCAGTATCTCGGCACCGACGAGCAGCAGAATAGTCAAGGTTCCAAGGAGATGCATCGTCATGGTATCACTCCTGATCTAAGCTATCCTGATCACAAATCAACGAGAGAACGGCGGAAATTCGCGGACACGTGAACGGCGAACTGTGCACAACGGTTGATTCTTTAGATTGACTGATCTCAGCTTGCGAACTTGTGTGAAAAATTCTCAGGTGTTAATCTAAGTCCGCCGTACGAGTACGACGGCAGAGCTCCTATCGCTGTCGGACTGTGCGGTAGTCTGGAGGGCCGCCTGGCGCTTTCACTGGCTTTATACGTGCGCATGAAAGCACCTCTTCTAAAAGAGGGGATTCTGTATGGCTCTTGTGCACGTCACTGGATGTATCGCGAGGCATCGTGGAGGATAGATGAAATTTCGTGACATCACATTTACGAATTAGTTATTATTTCAATTTCCGAGTAATAAAGAACCTATTTTCATTCTTCTGCTTTAACAGTGAACACTTAAAATATGTAAGATATAACGTAAAGTGAACACTGTGACAAACTATGCTGTGCACAACGAAAATTATGTATGATAAGTATACATTTATTAATAAATTATTATAAATGACATAAAAAGATTTTTATTTATATGGTGCACAGTAGATATAATTTGTACTGTGTTGCCTGAGAACGATGGAATTATTATGAATTTTTATTGTACTAGCCGGTGTTGAACACAGGAACACGTGCAGAGCGACACGATCAAATGTGTCACACTGTGTGATACCGATATTACGGCAAGATAAAGAAAATTTATTTCAAACTTGAAAAGATATACGGACAGACAATTCAATAGATTCGACTCTATGCGTTGAACTGTTTTAGTTTATGTTCGATCGCTATCGGTTTAGTAATTTCGTCTAATTAATCTTCCGCTGCACATTATGCGCGATCGTGAACTTTCCTTCGAATCGACATGCCAAGCAATCGATTTACTGCGAGTTACGTACCAACTTCTTAAGGGTGGATTCAGTGTCGCGTATATTTTCTCGATATCGGCAGTTCGATCATCAGCATAAAGTGAAAAGAAAGCTCCCATATACTGCATAAGCTAATGAACAATCTCTGACTTCACTCTTATTGAATACCAATAAACAAACTTTGCGCTATCTTACGCGACTTGAACGATTGATACAACGTTTCCGATTAGCCAGATGGACCAGAGTGATTGGAGCTCCGAGCAGAAAATCATTACGCGGAATCGACATAATTACGAGTGCGAAATTACAGATATGTGTACCGCGCTATTGATTACACGGTGGATTACATGGTGGATGAGCCACCGATCGTACAATATTATTCACAATACCGGTCATTACCAAAGCAACTACTCATTACTAGAGACTGTTTCATGATTAATCGTTGATATGAGCGAGAAACATGCAATGAAAGATAGATGGATTGAAAGTTTTACGAGTTCTTTCAGTTACGGTATGAATCATCATTATTATTCTCGTACTCTCAAATCGAAATGAGTGTTCGTGCGAGAGAACAGAACAGCTTCCGAAGGACGTCGTTTTTATTTAACGTATGCTATTTTTACATCTTTCTAACGTGAACCGTGTCAGTGAAACGTAGCACAATGCAACCGACAAGAAATGAATTATACACTACGTGCGAAAAACGGATTTTCTCGTGGGTTGATGAAGAAGTCGAATTCATTTTAATATGCGTGACTGAACTGACGTGAACGTACTTTGAACGCCTATTGTTGCCCGGAATATGAATCAATGTCTAAAATTTTCTCACGTCGAAGAAATCACTCTGATCAAATAGATTTTCCTTACGTATTCGTTTACTAGCTAGGTCATGGAATCTGCAGTTTGATTCATAGTATACTGCATCTTGCCGGCCAGCCGCTGTCTTAGATGAATCATTACTGCACCCAAGATCATTATCCTTGGTCATTGGACACAATTCGTTCGCACGTTTCGAAAGCTTCGACAATCCTCCCGAGTTGTACGCTTATATTGCCTAATGCGTGGTGCTCCGAGAAGGTACCGATCTAACTCACGCTTCGATGTAATTCAAGCACTCGGGTCACTCCGATGATCGTGTATCAACGTCATAAGATAGATATATGTACTAATGAACGATGTAGGGCAGATAATTAAAGAATATTAAATAAGGATAAGAAAATTATAATTAAGATCGTAATTGAAATAAAAAGAAAAAATCTGAATTTATTTGTCTAAATAAAAATATTTCCACTGCATTTATTTTTTAAGCATTAACTAGAATCTACAATTCTTTAGGGTTATTTCAAAATTAGATTTATTTAGATATCAATTTAAATTTTTTTGAAAAGAAAATAAAAAATATTTAAAATACACATTTTGGAAAAATATATAGAAAATAATCAATATACGAAGAAAGTTCGCGCGAGAACGTGAGAATTAGGAGATAAATTGCCTGTATCATCCAAATGAACCGGTTTCTGCGCTTCCGCGATTTAGCAAGGCTCGTTATTTTGAAGTCGGCCCGATTTTGTTTTAAGTCTCGTTAATCATTCTCGACTAGAAGAAGAGAGATCTCCGGATGATTTTCGTTAAGCTACGAGAGGTTACGAGCACGTTATTTATCACCAAGCATTCACACGTCTTAATCTGTATCCTCATTACGCGTAAAGACGTCGAAGATGAAATACAAGATGCATTAGATTTATTACTGTGGCGAAAACTGATGAAGAAAGATTTGTCAAGTTTTCAGGATTAGTTATTTTCTTATCTTAGTTGCATAGAAAACACTCGCGCATTGAACAGATGCACAAAAATTTGAAAAAACTTCCGCAAATTTTAAAATATCCGTAACGTTGTAAAATAGCCCATATAGGACTCATATTTTATTGCACATTAATCGTACATTAAATCGACACGCGGATCATATCACAGTAATATTCCGTGTTTACCATCGATATCGACACATATATGTGATATAGCTGCAATGTTGCAACCTTAGCCATGCATATTGAACCGAATCAGATCGATTGATCTTGAATTAATGTAAATTCCACGCTATGCTAAATCCAATTGCGCTTGGTTAACGCAATCATGTCATGCCTCAGACGCTTATTGGATTCAGTAATCTATTACTATCAGAGCAACAACAGAGATAGAGCTATATTTTATGGATCGTCTCCAGACTGACAGATTCACGTTTCTTATGGCGATGTTCGGGGGCAATGAGGAGGCATTCAATACTGCCTCTCTTACGACCTCATAAACGATCTATTGCGGCTGCTCTCTGCATTGCTCTCTGGCATCGCGAGGTTTCTTATGCAAATGGAAAGTAAATGAAGCCGCTTTACGATACGTATAAGTTCGGTCTCAACCACGCTTCGATACTTCTATGAAATAGAAACGAATGTAATCGTAGATTATCGACACATACAATTGAGTCTACAATAAATTCGCAAGCGCACTTTCTTTCAATCTATTGCAAACGTTTAGAAAGGAAGTTATGCATTAATTACTCGAATTGGCTATTGTTTGTGTAAATTGTTGTTAAGATAATAACAGGCATAACGTTTATATAATTTAAGGTTTATACATATAATTTACAATATGAGAGTTTAATAATAGTGTATAATGAAAATTACTGTTTCTAATGTAATTATATAATATTATACTATTATCACGCAAACAACATACTTTGTGAACCAATCATTATTTATACTTTCAGAGTAATAGAGAATTTAGTCAAAGCAAGACTATTATAAAATATTAAATGCAATATTAATCTAAAGAATATTTTAACAAATTTTAACGAAAAAGATGGAATATCGATAATAATTGCAGCTAATATTAATTAGTAATTCTGCTTTTAAACGCTACTTTAATTTAGATATTTAATTAGGTCTTTTGCGCCTCAGTCTCATTTTCCTTGAGTCAATAATACCTCGACGGCACTGCTGATACCTAACACATTAATCTTGAGTGGTGCAAACCATCCTTAATAATTAGCTACGTGCTAAGGGAAGTGTCGACACACAATCAGCACCATTGCTCTGCGCCTCTCCCGTTCTAACATTTTTCCTTTTAATTGCATTCTCGTATCGTGATCCTTTCGCAACTGTTCGAGTGCTAAAGTACTTGACCCTGATCTTAATTAGCGCGAAGATCAGGTACACAAGCAGTAAAATGAAAACAACTTGTTTTATAGCTTTTATGTTTTTCCTCTAAGCGTAAAAATAGTTTTCATACTGAAAATTTCTTTGTGAATACGTCTGAGATGCACCAATTTAGATTCAATTTGTTTATTCGAACGAATAAACTGTACTTTCTACGTCCGGCTGTACCATTAATCAACGTAGGCCCATAAAAATTTTCATTGATTCTCAATGATTTCCATCATTCAAATTCTGACGCAATTGAGCTTGACATGATACTGATGCAGTCAAGTAGCATTTTACAAATTTTTTTTATTGCGCTCACCTTTTTTTTAGTTTAATAATATGTAGAAATAATGAGCCATCATGATCTTTTCAGATATTTTTATACTACGTGAGAATTTATTATTTAGAATATAATAAAATAAAATTTATCATACTGTGGAATTTACATGTATGTATCTTTAAAACATATTTATTTTCAAATGATTATATTTATTATTAAAGACAAAAGATTCAGAACGAGTATTGCCATAAACAATAGTAACAATAAAAAAGCTTGAAACCATTTATTACGCTATAATAGAGCAATAAAACTGTAGTTAAAGTTAAATTACAGATAGTAGTTTTACATATTACTGGTATGATTATGTTAGAATATTATTTTTAGAGAAAGTTCGCGGAAATAAAGTTTCAGATAATCGTTCTTCTTCCAATCTTAAAACTCTTTTAAAACATCTCGTCAAGTTTTTATAATAACGAATAAACCTAATCATAGTAGATTATCTTAAACTATTATACATTTTCGCTAGACGCATAGTTAAAACTTTCATCTTTCTAAAATCGCTGATATGTATCTTTTATGAAATCTTTACGAGTTCCTGAAATGATAGGACTCTTATGTGATACGTAACAATCTACATACCTGCAAAATCTATAACTCCTCTTTCCGCATAACTATCGTAGATCAATTATGATAATACTAATAGTTTGAGTCAGACCGGAGCTGCTCGAACTTGAGATCATTGACCCGGAAGAATTTTGTAACATTCCCAAATCAAATTCAATGCTGTTAAATATTCACGAGGCCTTGTGTAGCGCGTGCACGACAATATCACATCTTATATATCTAATCCGACATCTGTTTACTATGATTACTTCCGGAAATCATTGAATATACGATATCTTTGTGCGGATAACTCATGTTAGGCGTGGGTGTGGTCGATGATCGTAATACTTCGCGATCGAAATATATGTGCGTACGGTTCGCAACGAGTTGATTGCACGATTTGTTTTAATATTCATGCGAATATAAGGTGCGAATTAATGGTAATACCAACTGATTCGATTACTGACTTTATATAATCACTTGATGACTAATAAACTAATATCGTTTATCAACGATAAATTAAGGTCACTCGATTAAAATATCTATGGCATCTTAAGTCAGATGATTATAGAGTCTTCAATATGATTTAGAAAGTTGAAGTATGATTTGCTGAGAATTGTCGTCTGGATTTACTTCGCGATCGACGAACATTCTTGTTGTGAAAATGCAGATTGCGCGTGACGATAGACTGCAGGCACGTTGTTAATGATCGGAACGACGCATTATAGATCGTAAATTCTACATGCAATCGATCGCATCGACGCGCTCACGCATTTCAGCGCTTCAGGATAACGTTTCACAAGATTCACGAATGAGATGTCGCTAACTGAGAGTTTCGGATGTTGACATTTTAATGCGATGCGTGATGCGTCGCCGATAAACAGCAATATCCTCTGATTTTTGCCAATATTGTTTGGTGAAGAAAATACAAAAGTCTGTTGGGAGATGTAATCGCATGAAAGTTACGCGAAAGTATGTGTCTCTGCAAAGGCGCCCGTGTGAAAACGATATTTATTATAGACACTAAGTATAAATTTAAATTCCCTTGATGCGAAATACTCCTTTCCTTCGGCAAGTCGTCGTTGTTCGAGGCACATGTCGGAACTCGGCTAATTAGCTAATCAATTATCTGGACTTCTCATGCGGCATTCTACCGCAGTTGTTCTGGCCAGACGCTCGTGCCATCGAACGCCAAGCGCACGTCGCACGCTGCGTTATTAATTATCTCGACGAGAAACTCGTGCGATTTCGCGGTTACTACGGCTCGTTTGCCAACATTTATTGCCATTAGAGAAAGAACTGATGATGCACGCACGCACGGAATCGTGGGCCTCACGTGAGCGGAGCATTCTAAATTGCGCGCATCTTGCTAGCACGCATCTTATTATACGTGTTGTATAATCGTTATTTTAATCTGCTTTAATGCCTCGCGGGTAATATTTATAATATTTAATGTGCATCGTGTTTTGATGGTTTTGAAAGTTTCTCAGTTTTAGAGCTATTTAATTCAGCTTGCAGGATTTGATTGAAAACGCTTTGCACAATTGAACGATAAATGTCATCAAAAGGATTACATAGTCGTTGTTTGATATTTTTAAACATCAGCTTAACATTGTGCAATATATTCTTTCTTAATAAGAGTAAATGATTGCAGTCACTTATATAATTTTATTTAAAAAAAAGGATTGAGACGAAGAAGGCATTTATCATGTGATATATTATTATAAATAATACTTCATTCTTATAAAATATTATATTGTTACTTAAGAATAATGTTAATACAGAAGAATGTCAAAATGTTTATTAATTAGAAAATACAAAACATGAAATCGGACTTACATTATCGTACATAGTGATAAAAGAAAGATCTACGTATTAACGAACTATAACTATCGTTTATATAAGATATCCATTTATTTATATGTAAAAGGTGCACAGATTATCTATCCTTTATCTATACGATTCGATAAATCTCGTCTCTAGCGTATCCTCGTTTGCCAATTAATACCATTTATCGTTAGCGAAGTCAGCGGTAGCTCTCTCTCGTTAGTTCGCCGAGATAAAATAAGGCTCCCTACGATAATCGGGCGATTTCGAAATAGCGTACGTGCGTCCTCCGACGTGGCTAAAAATGGCGAGTGGGAAACTCTACTATCGCGGACTAAACACAGGTCGGTAAGACGATAACGATCCGCGGGCTCTTTCTCTCTTTCCTTTTTCTCTTGCTCTCTCGCTCTATCGACACCTCAGTACACACATGACCGCGATAAAAATGGAAAATCTTATGAGGTCCAGTGCGGGATTGTAAGCCAGGAGCAACTTTTATGTACCGCTGTCTACCAGGATTGATCTGTGATCGATATACCACCGGTGTGTTTCTCCGTCGCTCTTAAGGCGATAGGCATTCCAAGTGCTCAATCTACCGTGATCGATCATTATTTCGCTTATTAATCCACTGTGTAACGCAAATTCCGATTTCGTTCTCCCAAAGGGGAGCAATGGCTGGGCCACAGATGAATGGGTCATTGGTGAACCGATGAATTTTGATAGGGCAAACAACCGCACTCTAGTAGCCGCATGGATGGTGAATTATTATTCTCCGTAATATTTATCTCGTCATTTAGACGTTATTAATGATCGCGAAAATGATCGTCAATTATAAGTGTGGCGGCACGCTCGCGAGAGGTCTTGGCTATTTTATAATAATAATAATAATCACTTACATCTCTTTTGTATTTTACGTCTCTGCTCTTTGCTTTTGAACTACGGAGAATCTTAATGATTTTGTGATACTCAGCAATAGAAAAGGGCATTTCTTGAAAATGCTTAGATATTTTTGTGCCTACATTGTAAGTTAACGTAAAAATATATTAATGCTATGTGTACTAAATATTAGTAAGAATATATTACAAACTACAAATAAGTATCTTTGTTAAAGAAATATAGTTTTATAGAAAATTGAATTTAAAAAAATAGAACGATATCTATCGTGAGTAATAAAGTGCAATATAATATTAAAATATTAGAAAAACACATGCGCAAGTTTCTAATGCGATGCTTTTTTCAAGTTACTGTATCATATAATTTTAGTCTACATTATTTTTTAGTTTTTATAAGTAATAATTGAGTGGCCTTCACTATTTTAACTTTTGCGTAAATAATTATGGCACACATTATTGTCACCTTAAAAATTAACGTAATAGAGGAAGGTGCAAGTAGGCATGACATTAATGTGGACAATTCCTCTAAACTATGTTTTACGATGCGTAACTCTTTGCTGGTTATAGCCTGTTGAATGAAATAATTGTACATCTTTCTGTGACTAAAACCCTTTTGCTGAAGTGCATCGTGTTAATGACGAACGTAAAATTTATGAAATATTAATCGCATCCAGTAAAATTAAATGCCTGTTTGCACAAAAATATAATTTCCAAGATAGCGGATGGTGTAAATTTCTCTTCGTATTATGTGACCGCTCGAATCAAGTAGAAATAAGCTTGAGAAACAAAGTCGACGAAAAGGACGATTCTTTTCGGCCAATGCAATCGACATACGGTATCTTTGTCCTAGATCTTTTAGGACAGGCGTCAGAGACTCTTGTCCTCACAAAAACGAGAGCGTAAAAGCATAGTTGCACGCGACCAACTGCCATTGTTATCGAGAGAGCTACCGTTATTCACTAACGATAAACGAAATTATTAGTTTTAATAATTTTAATTTAATTAATACAAATAAGTATTAATTGGCAAACGGGGATAATATTGCAGTACAACAATTATTGGATAATCGATCGCGCCATTGAACGTTCGCATTCACGTGAAATTTTAGACTCATTCTATGTTTCTCAAGGAATTATGTCAGAGCGACGTTTAAGAACTCTGCAATTACATATAGGACTTTTTGCGGTGCTGTATAATAGACCGAAATACGCGCGGTGAGGTACACATACTTCAACGTTGGTGAGACTTTTTAAGGAGGGACGTTGCATGTTGTTGAAAACGGTGCAATAAAGTTTCGTTTCACAGTACTTTCGTCATGCATGGCACATAATACCTGCGTCGTAAGCTACTTTAACAAAGTCGAACTCTATTTACAAAGATCACCGAGGCCGTACAACTATAATCATTGCCACGAGTTATATTCTCCGTCGTACGAACGTTTTGTTACGCGAGATCCACTCGGCAATTAAGTCGCGATGCTTCGTACGAAAATCTCTACAAATTCAGAGGCAGAACACTTACGGGAATTTTAATGCCTCGTAATCAGCGAACAGGCAGATAGTAAATTATCTCACGATGCATATCCACGGAAATATTTACGGCGGCGGTGTTTAATAAGGCCTAACTCTGTGCAGCGATTATATTTTATATGGATGAATTATACGCGGGAGTTACGTATCTGGCAACATCACGAGCGTATTCTCTATTATCGATTTTGCAACGACGTACTTAATTTGAAAGCCACAGCGATCACAAACATAAACTCATGGAACATCAAAAAGAGAAAATGTGACGTAAGTATGCAGATCATACATCGCGTAAACTCGCAAAGAATCCGTACTCTCTTTTTTCTCAATCATAACTCGAGCATTCCGTTGTGCTCGCAACTACGACTGCTTCGTGTTTTCGTACGGTTGCTCGTGCGTACAATAAAATTGTACCGCGGTAAAAGTGAACGGGATACCGTACCGTAGAGGGGTCAAAGTGTGCCACGATTGCCTATCCGGGGCGCATTACACATCGAAGCTTATTAGCTATCGATTTCAAAACGTGCGTCTTTTAAATGCTGATAAAGATAGCACAGTACAACGCATATTCGTGTAAGCCAATGAACGTTAAGTACGATCGATCCTCAAACGAATACGCTTACGTTGCGCAAGGCGAGTCTCAACAATGGCTACAGTGTTTGGCAAGCCGATGTTCGATGGCATTTACCATCGCTTCCTTCGTGTCCAATATACATTTTACGCTTTTTGGTCTCAGGTATTCCCGCACCTTCCGATTCAAACTGGTTCGTCGGTGAAGGTCGGGCAGCATCATTCTCTAGTTGCTAAATGAGAGACATTAGTAACGGTTTCAAACACCAGCCGTGGACAGCCGTGCGTAATGTGTCCCAAATCAGTTCAAGTCTGTCAAACTCGACCTGAAGTCGACCGGCACGTTCAGATCGAATTTTTACTACGTAACCTTGAAAGTTACAACACTCACCGTTATACAACTACGGCAACCTGATTGAAATTAGGTCCGTTAAATACCGGGTGGCGTCAATGGGCGCGCATGGTTTGTCCGGATCACTGATTGACCTTGCATGCATTCTCTTTACGGGCGCAAGTCTGATTCGATTCGATATCGTTCTACTGCTGGCTTACCTGTCTGTCAAAACGGCAGCCAATATATGTAATTGTTTACGATACGGAATAGTAATCTGGGATAAGAGTGACAGTATCGTAAGCCAATCGTAAGAACAAACGTTACCCACTCGGCAAGGTATTGTAATCTTGCTAATGACAAAATAACGAAATTAATTTGGCCGCCTTTCCTCGACTGTTATCGTGCATTTCGTCCATTACATTAATCGTTCACGCTTAATCAAGCTTTTTTTCACACTGAATGATAGATAATCAATAAGGATGTAGATAGCAAGTATACTTCATAAATGTCATAGCACTATTTATTATTTATGCACATCTGTACGTAGGTATTATTTTATCCATTTTTCCATTTCATGTCTTTTTCAAGGCTACATTTGACATTTAAGTTTTATCATTCAATAATGCAACTTGCAATATGTTCTTCTTTAACGATAAAGTGATGCTTTCATATTAACGATGCTGTACTAGTCGAGTCGTAAATGTCAAATCATCCAGCACAGCGGTAGCGGGTTCGAATGTCATTACCATTCGCGCCTTGCTCGGTGATTTGATATCGATGAATCTCGTCACTTGCGCAATTATGTTTCCGGACTTTACATAATGC
Organism: Ooceraea biroi; assembly: GCF_003672135.1. Classification (NCBI taxonomy): domain Eukaryota; kingdom Metazoa; phylum Arthropoda; class Insecta; order Hymenoptera; family Formicidae; genus Ooceraea; species Ooceraea biroi. The sequence continues at coordinate 4,713,467 of NC_039507.1, forward strand.
ACGCAAGTGCGTGCTTGCCCGCCTACTAGGAGTTATCTGACATCTGGTGCGACAATGATTTTACCTACGCAATCTGACCATTGTTCGTGAGTGAGCTTATGTAATTTTCCTCGATCCTCTTTGGCCGCGACACAGTTCAGAACACGTAGAACAGGTTGAAGTTCTTGAAGAACTTTGAAAGTTCTTCAATGATGAAAGCATGTGAGATAGTTTAAGAATGAATTATTTTATATATTGTTTTGTATTTCCATTATCATAAAGATTTTATATTAATAATTTTCATAAGAAATATCAATGAACATAAAAATGCTAGCGTAAAGAATAAAAATAAATATAAAAGAGATATATGTAAAGAACTGAAATATAATACAAAATATATGTACATAAGCGCAATTTGCGCGCAGTATTTCTCTACACGAAAATGATTCTCGAGAATGATAAAGTCTCAAGTACTTATTCACGTTCTTAAGATTTACTATAAAATTCTTTTCAGTATCAAGAGCTTACACGCATCGTTATGATAGTCCGTCTTCGCATTGAAGCTAAGCAGGATCGCATGATCGGTGCGATTGCGCAAAGAATTTTTATCCGACCGGGAGAATTGCGTTACGTCGCGCGCGCACGCCAAGAGCGGGTTGTCATTATAGGGAAGCGTCGCTTCCTGAGTGCACGTGCGATGTTATATATGGTGTAAAATACATGAATGCTTTCACTGAATACTGATTACTACCACCATAGAGAACGATCGACGGGTCACGGATGTCACGTTCCCGGCAAGGTAAGATATAACTTTCTTCTTGAGAAATGACGACGACTGTGCGTCTCGGTCGCATCTGACTAACAAATGTCTAAGTGACTTCAAGGCGATCGTATTTACAAAGGAATATGACACGTTACAATCAACGTTCATTTCGTCAAGGATTCTCCTTTTATCAAATGACAGACGGGCGGAAATCCTGCTCAAAGAACCTTTTCTTTAAGTCTCGTTTACATATCAAAAGAATAATCGAGAAGGCAAGAGAGTTGTATTAAAATATTCGCCGGTCGATGAAATCTAACTGATCTCACCACTAAAAGCTAAACTTTTCATAAATGTTCAGAGTGATTTTAAGTTATAGTTTACTAATAGTTTATCAAGAACTTTGATCGTAAAAACCTTCATTTCGTTTGACGAATGATAGCAACGGTTTTTTATAATTTACAACAGAAGTTGCTGGATGTTAGAGATAATGTTCCTTTAAGAATTGACGTCTCCAAACTTTAGGCGATTTTCGATCGTTGTTAGCATTATCATGCACATAAAACTTTTCTCTTTATAGAACTCTTTTATAAAAAACATTGCTATTGTAAAAAAACTGCAAAAGATTCTATGTCATATGAGTAATTTTATAAAATCTCATTATTGATTCTTAGTGTTTTAGCAATTATCTATACATAATTGATTATGATCGAAACGAAAGTCAACGTCAATATGCTCAATATCGATGATAGAAATAAGACAAGAACGAGCACTGAGAGATTGTATCTTCATGCATTTCAGTATGTTTTCCATGATTGAAGACAATTTGATTTTCTTGATAAGTATCAAAATAGCTTGCCACTGTTCCGGCAAACAGTTGGAGCTGTAACAAATTAATTAAAGAACTTGCGAGAGAAAATCGCGGAAAATTACGAAACGTATGGAATCATAAACCTAAATTAACAACGCACACCTGACGTAATCAGATTTTTAAAACGTTTGCGTTCGATTGTAGCCGTAACAAAGCAAAATAAGGCATTTCCATGCCCATTATCTCTGACATATAAGTGCAATGGGACTCCTGGTTTAAGCAAACTCACGTGACTTTAAATGGCTAGCGGCTTGCACGAGCGGCGGTGAAGATGCACGAGCCTTTATCGACTCGCCATTAAAATAGCCATGGTAAATCCGGTGCTGAATAGGTCAATGCACATCTCTCACCATTGTATACCTAGCAGCGGCCACGCGTGTGAGCTGCTTGAGCCACGTATTAATGGCACATCGTGTCAATGCTCGAAGACACTTGCGTATTTAACGCTCTAGCATCATACATCTCATACGCAGAATTCCTGAACGCGTGAACTTTGCAGGAGTAGGCCTTTCCGAGGTAGATAGCACCGCTATTATGCAGCTATCGTCATATTGGCATCAGACAGTGATCTTTAGCCTTTTAACGGAAAAATAAATCGCGCCAGTTAAACAACCTATCATAAGCGATCTCGAATGATTGACAAGCAGAACTGCTTTCTGTAGGCGATAACGGATTGTATGCGTCATTTACTTTTCATTATGATATGTGTTTTACATATCGTACTCGCGAATCATGCGTAATTATAATTGCTATGTACTTGACTAGAAGCTACATCTTTAAACATAATATTAATACAAAAGAGTGAAGTTCTGTTACCAGCGCAAAATTTATGAGCCACGTACAAGGGTGCGGTTCTTAATAAATTATATATCTAACGGTGTTCATTATATTATATAATACATATTTAAATTTAATTCTCTAACTAGAAGGACGTAATCTGATGTATCTTATCTGATAAAGGCGATGCAACTAAATTTTAAAGATATGCTAGAATTTCGCAGAAATACAAACGACGCCGTAACTCCGCAAGTACGCATGCCAGTCTAACGTCAATGAAAAATGTGCCAGTCAGTGTCTGCGAAGGAAACGGCGATAATAATCTAAGGAATACCAATGATAACAAGATATTTCACGGTTTATCTTTCGATATGATCGTATAAATTACGGCGAGATATAAAACGCAGTCGATTCGAGCTCGCAGCCGTACGCACCGGGAAATATCAGAAAGCGCGGGTCGCGATCCATAAGCGAGGCATAATTAGCAATTGCGCGGTACAGAAATACCTACAGGGTGGTCGTAAAGTGGCCACCGAGCTGCACCTAGTAGACAGTAAGTAGTTCTGTCTTTGCACGAGAGATTTATTCGAAACACTACCGATGACGTATTCATCTCGCGTTGCTGCCACTTACACGATTATTATTCCGTTCGTAAATCACGTGGCGGTGCTACGAACGTAAAAATTAGCCACGAGCCCGTAGGGATAACTTGTGGCACTTAACGCGTCACATTGACGCACCGTGTTGATGACGAATTCTCATCTCTGGTGTGAGACATCAGTTCACCGGCTTTATCCCGAACAATAAAACGGTGGAATTATACAAGTTATAAAAACCCAGAGTTTTATGAGTTACAACGTGGCACGCGATGTTATTGCGGGTAACGTGAAATATAATTGCCGAGATAAATCTTCGTGCAATTACGTCGCATACATCAATACATGGAAAACAGGAGGATTCCAATACGCATCGGCGAATCGGTGAAAGTGAAAGTATTACGTGATTGATGGGACAAATCCGTCTTATTGTGCCGAATAAACCTCATTTATTAGCACATGGAATAGCGTTACACGATGTCTTGAAATTGCCGCGCAATCCGTACTTTCCTCGCCAAACGCAGTTGCTTCCTGCATTTAATCCGACATCGCATCTACGCGTACAGCGAAGACGCATCTTTTCTCCGGCTTTCCATTCTGTTCCCTCGCGCACATCATTGACGAAATTATTGCTAGTAAATCAGCGCGGCTACCGATAAAGTAGCTTCATCGATCGTGACGAAAAAAGGCTCGGCTCGCGCTTCCTAGTTTCTCCTTGAAAACGGAACGGTCGATGCCTCTGCACGATGTCTCATTGGCATAATGGCGATATTATAACGCCACTACGTTGTAGACGACGACGACGACGACGATAATGACGACAAAGATGTGCGAGGCAGGTACCAGCTAACAGTATGCCCTTGCATTCCCGACAATCGCCGTCCCAAATGCCAGGACGCTCCCTCTTCCACTTCTCTTTCACCCGCCTGCTGAGTCGAATGTACTGAAGTACAATGCGATGCTCTCGTCGTCGTCTCTGGTCGTCGACGTCATGCCAAGACATGGGTAGTCCTTGTTTATTGCACCGTTCCTCGATAGGTTTGCATAATTGCTCTCACGTGCGGGAACGTATTTCCCTCCCGGCGCTGTTAACGCGCGGCGTACAAATCACCTGACGCACAATCGCCGCGAGAAAAACGCCTCACTCGTAAATTCTTGACCGATAGCAGTTTAACTGAAATGGCTCGGACGTCATAATCGTGCTTGTAGAACGTCCAGTCGTTGACGTATTCCGCACAGGTGTCTTAATTATTTTTTAACGGGCTGAGGATCAACTCAGCTGGGTGAGCAAGCAACTTGCGAAACCAATGCGCGGTTAATAGTCCCGGAGTAGGTTTCTCGTTGGATAAACATCTTCGGTAATCCGAAAGCACGACGGTAACGTGCCGCAATTACGCCTAATGCGCTTGCATGGGATGCACGATATTTCTTTGCGAGTAACATGGGATCCATTAAGCGGATTGGAGCAGATCCATCAATGGAGAACGCCCGCATAATTGACCGCCAGGAAGAACGCTGGATGGTATTGTCGACGATGGCCAATCGATTAACGAGCTAATGCAGTATCGACTTGCCCGTCTATAATGAGAGATTCATCGCGTAATGACGGTACGTGAATCGTGTCCGGATGATACCAGCGGTGATCGTGCGCGATGTGCGCGTCTCAATGCACTTCCCCGGCGATTTCTTGCGCGGCCGCGTCGACATAAATTGCGCCGAGCCGGGCAAAAAGCTGCAAATCAGAGAAATCGATGACAGAGGAGGGAATATGGGTACGTGAGGACAGTGCAGATGCGAGCGAGGATCCGGTACGGCGTTGCACGTGAGTCGCAGAACCGAATCGGCATTTAGAAGGAAACCTTTTCAGCCGGCACTCCCTCGACTTCTCGGCTGCACGTATCGTTTCGCATCTCGTGACTTCTTATCTCCGCTTACTCCGGCCTGCTAGCTAGATTGGAAGAAAAGCGGAAAACTCTTTCCCATCGGCTCTCCCCGCGCGGCGCCGACTTCTCGTGACGGTTCGTTATTATGTGCTGAACCGAATTACAGCTGCGGGAATTATTAGATTTCCAGACGAATGAAACCGTGGAATTCCGATGATTAAGGGAGGAAATCGCATCGTCAAACGTTCATAACGGGTCGCTTCTTCGCGGCGCGTTTCTTCGTCGTCGTGCATCCACATTAAGCGGACTCGGGCTAATGAGATTTTTTACGCCAGCGTTTTATTGGTAGCGCCATTATATGCGTCGTAACGCAAATTTCGATGTACTCCTCGGATTCCGAATTATGCATTCCGTGCGATTAATCCTGTCACGTACGACGCGATTAGATTTTTTCCGCACTTCTTATATACAATACACCACTGTGCGACGTGCCGCACGGCACTGTAGCGAATAAGTGACGGTAGAATGCAGTTGCGAATTTATGAGGTCGCGATTGCACGACAGCCCGCACTCCTCGAAATATTATAACCACGTGTAGTACACTGTGTCTGCAGTCTGTCGCTAATCTATTATATTGTGGATATATTGTGCTCTTTGTGTATGTACTCTGCATTCGCGGCAGATGAGCCATTGATTTAAATGCGAAACAAAAGCCCACTTCTCGTGGCACTGATCGTCTGATTACTCAAGTACCATTGGCTATCTTGGCCTGACAAGAGAAAGATTAATGTTCCAACAACATGGGTCTTGAACCTCCGCATGAGGTATTTAGCCTCCTTCGATTTCTTCTCCGTGTGTATACAATGTGCGACAGCTGTTTATCGGCAATTTCCATAAGACGTCTTGAAGGATAATGGAGAGAAAAAATTAACATTACCCAGTCTCTATGACTACATTTGCAGACACGCTTGTATGCTTATTACTATGCGTAACTGAATTCTAATATCACGAGCCACTTGATATCTGAATAAAATACGATTAAAATACATTAAATATGGTCGTGCTTTAATAGTTGGTTTTGCAACCAAAATGTTTATGAATCGTATGTAAATTTCGATAAAATTTCTCGGTTTTTTAACAGAAATCGGTTTCCAATGCAAATCTAAAGAGATATTTTATTATAAATAGATTTTCTTATGAAAGGACATTTTTCTATAAGGACTTTATTATGAGGCATTTTATTATAAGGACTGACGGATTGTTTTAAATTTAATAATTTAATAAATTTCGACAATTAAGCTTTTAACCAAAAATTTCTATTAAATTTAGCTAAGAAAGTCAATATGAAAAATTTTTTTAAATTATGTAAAGTAATTCGTAAAATAATTCTTTTGATATTTTCGCTAAGAAAACATTTAAGCTTTAAGTTTGTTAAAAATTTTCCTAAGTTCTTTGGACTTGTTTTAGATCAATCCATTATAGTCTACTATCTATTATTAGTACAAAAATGAGACTACGTTTTGGTATGCTACATGATCATTACGAATTACTCTTCCGTGACAATATCATGAATGTATATTATAAAAAATAATAAACAACCGGGAGAGAATCGCTTTTCTTGCAGCGCGAACATGTTGCGTCACGGGTAATTAATCGATAGTAATTATAATTAGGAGAAACTTTCCGGAGGATTTTTATTGAGATTCCTGACCCGCGGGTTACACCGTCGATCGTTTTACCGAGTCGGAACTCGGCTCACTGACTACCGGTTGCGTTTTCTCGATTTCTGAATTCCAGAGCTGTCGACAAACGGCAGTGCGTATTTTTCTTACTTGTAGTGCGAATAGCAACGCCTTGCGAAATCAGTCAATGACATAAGTATTATCTGATGTTTAGATCCATAGTGCTTGATTGCTTCTTTTATTCCGCGACTGAATAATCTATCAGTTATCATTATTTGCTGAATATCTAATATTTGCTGAAGTAACACATTAATGCATTTATATTTAAAAAATGTAATGACTTTGTGAAATTTTTATCTATAAATATATAAAAATATATATAGATATAAATACTTTCCTATTTGATTACAAACTTATATCATCATCCGTGGTATCTATATTTTTTACGGCACTCATACATTGCATTTATAACTCATAAATGCACACTATAATTAATGACTTTCGATATGATTAGTTTTACGATCCCACGTTATTCATTAAGCTGGGCACTAAAAACTTTTGCAATTACAATCGATAAAATCATATTATTATATCTTCCTGTTGAATTGTGGTATTCTGCGGATCTATGTATTTGAGAACAGTATTGTAAAGTCTGCTCATGCGTTAAATTAGAATTAATCTCTACGGCGATATAATTATGACATGATATGATAGCTGTTAGAAGTGTGACGAGAATTCATGTCATGTCATGTCATAATCAATACAATACGGGCGAAAGAAAGAAACAGTACTGATTAAGTTTATAAACTCGTCTGTAAGATTTATGCGAATATGTCTGACAGAATGATAACTACTTCAGTGACGACATGCGTCATCCGTGACACGGGCGCAACCGCAGCTTTCTCGTTCTTAGATGCAGGAAGAGGCATCTCGAAGATTGCATACATCGGCATCTAGAAACGCTTCCGCACAACCGACAGATGTAACCGTACGATGGAATAATTGTGCAAGCGATATCTCACACTGACATATTTGAGGAATACACAAGTAATAGAACTTCGCGTTTCTGGTTTCATTTGTGATTCAACGTTCTGATGAGAAACTAAAGTCCGTATTTGTGTAGGTTTGATTGTGTAAGATTTCTCTTATCTACGGAAAATCGCGGGAACCGTCGGTTCAGATATTACATGTTACATAACGTATATCAATGAAGTATGCATTTTGTTTGCAATTTTATTTAAACTTTAAATGCCACATAAAACTAGAAATACATCCAGCAAAATTGCCGCTTTGCATCTAATTATTCTAAATAATAATCTAATTATTCTAAATAATCCTTATAATTTCCCCAGTTTTTACTTGATAGTCTTAATTGCTAATTTTCAATGTGACAGTTCTACTTTTTAAATTAGGCATAAGTTTTATCAAAATTTAGTAAATAAATGAACACATTATGATGCATCATTACAGTAAGTGCTCAATATTGAAGCGCAAAGCCACAAATTTTCTCATACGTGACAAATATACGGATAATTCCAAGCATGAGTCACGGTAGGTGAAGGTAAGAACCTTCCGGCAATCTTGGTGTGAACGTCGGATTATTACGCTATTCCGTGATGTCGGAGTTGTCTTTATGGGCGGTATCACAGATTATAATAAAGATCATTGCTCGACCCCTTTTCAAGGCAACATATTAACGTTACTGTCGACATTATTGCTGCTGTTGATTGACGATGCGTCATTCTCAGCTTTTATTCGCTCTTCAGAATAGTAAAATCAACCAAAGTTGCCAACTACAGTAATTTGACATTATTTACTCTTCTCGCGGAAGATTTTTATGGCACTAGTAATATATTTCTTATATAACTTCCTATTAATAACTGCGATTCTTTAATTAACGCCGCGAGATATAAAGACCTTTCTTCGGTGAAGGTGAAGACAGTTCTTCGGTTTCTTCAAGATTGCTACGTCCAAAGTATGCGTTAGGCAATCGTTGATGCAGAAGGACGTTCCTGTTTCGATGTCACCACGTTTTTTTTTCATTCTTGAAGATTGCTGATAAATCACGATAATAATAAATATAACGGATAATGACTATTGAGTTATCAACCGACTTATCCTGAGTCGACACTATTCGTGAGCATTCCGTGCCGTCTAATTGTTGCGGTCTGTGTAGATGCAAGTGGTACAGACGGAAGAGTACCTTTGTGGATGTGCGGCAGTAACCATCTGCGGGAGTGTAATTCTCCCGGCGTGGAAACTGGCAAACAAAGAGCTGGCATTTGAATGCCAGCGACTGCGACTCGCGTCTGGTATGATCGAGCACGGACTTCGTGATCCTAGAATCGAGGCTTCTCTGTTTTAAATCTCCACCTTTTTCATTAAACTACGCCCAGATCGTTGTTTCCCCGTTTCACTGCACAGTTGCAACACAAATATATGGATCACCAAACAGGTTAAATAATGCTTAATCTTTATATGCTATATAACACTGTTGTTAATTCCTTTTTTTTTAAACATTAGTAACATATATGCTGCAATAAAAAATAGTTTTCTAACAGGAACTTACTAAAAAACTTAAAACTTAAAACTTAAATGAATTATACTTTTACAATATAAAAATCAATGTGTCTCTATAATCGATGTAATTATTTTCTTCTTAAACTTTTTAAACATTTTTAAATATTTTTGTCAAAACTAAATTGTTTTTCATTTTTTTTACTTATTTCAGCAACTAGATATATAATTAAAGCATCGTGAATGAAAAGACTCAATTGCTTAGAAATGACCATAAATACAATAGTGAATTCACACATTCGCTTTCACAACACTTTCCTATTACAACTAAATTTTAAACTTTATCAGACTGCAATGGTCTAAATGGCAATACTATAATTAACACTCAATTAAATGCTTTCCATTTCTTTCTAAGTAAATTGCATTTAAGAAATATTTCAAACCGCGTCATATAAGCAGCAATTTGCTATTATAAATCACAACTAACCGTTTTACGCGAAATTTTTTCAATATTAATAAAAGCTTAAAACTATCACTGTACTATCGTGAATCGTAATAAGAAATAAACCAAACTATCCATTTAAATTCTAATAACAGTATAAAACAGAACTCACGTTAATATCAGTCCAATTTCTTATTTCTAGATAATCTTTGCTATATTTTTTATATATGCCTATGATCAGTTTCACTTTCACATTATCGATAAAAACGGCAGGATTCATTTATGTAAATCATCGATATATCGGATAAACTATGGTGACACAAATTATTTTATTCGTGAAATTGCTCTCTATTAGGAGACATATCGCTCAATCAATCAAAAAATCACCTGTGGCAAGTAGAGAAAGTAAAATAATATGAATCGCGTAGGTCAATGACCATTACTTTTGGAACTTCATTAATAATACTTGATATAGCAGCAGACAGAGAAAATCGCGTGCAAATTACAATGTTTAGCACCTGACGTGTCGCAGAAATACTAGTTCCATTTTAGTATGCAAATCGTGCTCTTAAATTATTGATTATATTGGTTACTTAATAAATTTTTACTCGCTATTTCCAATATATATTTTCGAAAGCGACAGGAAAAAATAATGGACACAAATAAATATAAAATAATAATAAATAACATTAATTAGTTATGTCAATAATCTTTAAAAATGCGACTTTTTATATAGAATAAGTATTAAATTCTGAGTTGAAAGTATTCTGATTTAATTCCTACCGAAATTATTGTGAAAAACCGTATTTATTTAAGAAGAATAAGAGAATGAGATGAGATATTATACTATAGACACTTTTCTTCATAGAAGTCAATATATCTTGAAGCTTTTCCAGAGAATATTTAATAACAGGATAATCAAACGATGCACACGTCATTTTCATTCATTTTACAAGTGGAAGTCATAAAGATGAAAGTTATGGATTGGTAGTTCCGATAACAACATAGTCGGTATAAAGAGAAATCTCTATATAGGTATCATTTGTTCTTGGGAAAGATTATAATTTAAACGTCCAGATGCGGGAAGTCTTAATTGTGGTTTCCACATATGACCAATAAAGTACTATGTAATTTTATAAACGTGTAATCAGGCTGTAACTTAGATACCTTGAACCATCTTGGTTAATTATATTGTATGTTTGATTTAATTTAATTTATATATATTTATATATTTAATTTATATATTTTTTATATTTATTTCTCTCAATTATTTGATGCTCATTGATGAAAATTAATATAGACATTGTGTATTAAATAATTTAATAGCTATCATGAGATATATCAAAGAATGAAGTTGCTCGTAGATATACATGTAGAAAGTCACAAGTAGTCCGTAGAAAACAATGACGAGTCTAACTGGTTTTCCATCCCACGCAATTTAAGTGAAGAAGCTGGAATCATTAACGGCAAAACAAGGAATTAAAGTCAGCTAATCATCGTAATTAATCTAATCAATAACAGACCGGTTACCGTTTCTCCCTCATGTTCTCCCTGAATCAATATATCTTTCCTTTTCGCAGTTTATCCGCTTTTAGAAACCGGAATACACCACTTTTATAGTAAATGCATTTGCATCGTCACGTCAACATATTCAACGATATTTCATAGGATTATTACCCGTCATAACCGATCTCGCGGATTTAACGAGCAAAATATCTCCCGCGGCGATTGTAATATGCAGAACTGAATGTGGATGGCCAGATGATTGAGGAAACACTTCTGGAACACTTGTGGAAAGTACGAAATCATTGCACCGAGAGCGCATACGTAATCTGTTCGTCTTCTTCTATCAAACTCAAATCTTTCTACATCCATTTCAATTTTCTCGTCTGTGCGTCTGCCACCCATGGCTACGTATCTGTTTGTACAATGATTCTAGTGAATTCTAATCAATCTGAATCGTTTCCTGATGACGTGAAACGGCGCAACCTAATACATAATCCTTCGCCATAACATATTTCAATAGAAATTTCAATGCACCTTTTTCTATAAACTTTTATATTTCACTTATATGATACTGGCTAGCAGTTTGTCATCGATTATACAAATATCTATAATTCTATAATCGCAATTATTTATTTATTTTTATTTGTAATGACTACTTTATTAATAATTATCAATATGTTCATTTTATTATGTTCGTGAAAAAGTAAATAGCATTTAAATAGCAATTAAAAATATGGAATTTTTAATTTGCAGTTTATGTCATAAATAAATATATTATATATAAATATGATATATATAAACACACAAAATAATAATAAAAATTTTTATATTACATACATTCTTAAAAATTAAATAAGATGCTAATTATGCATGTAATAAAAGTTGTTAGGTAAGATACAGTACTGTCGATGTATTATCTACCATCGATACATTATTCTCAATTCTCCTCAGTTGACAAACTGATACCTACTATAGAGAAATTATATTTCGCTATGCTTCGAGGATATTCGTATTTGTGACAACACAAAGTCGCATGTGTATATGCACCACTGACAGTAATGTTGGTAATGTCAGTTTCATTTTTTATTAAGTTCCATCTAAATGATGGCGCTTTCGCGACGGAGTTCGCTCGCCACTCCAGCTTCCCCTTACATTGTAAACTATTTTCTAGTTTGCTTTTACATGTAAAAGCTAAATTATGAAAAGATATAAAAATATTATTATTTAATTATATTAACAATTCCACCATATTGTTTATGCAAAATGATATGGAATGTAATAATTCAATACTATTCTATTACACAAGATGTAGATGGATGTATATTCTTGTTTTATTCACAATTTATGCATAATAGGTTGAATGTGACGTTGGAACTTTTTTTCTTTTGTGGTATAAATAAGAACGCACTTGACTGCATTTAAATGTAAATTTTAATTCTAGAAAAGAATTTATAATTCTGCGTGAATAAAAAAAAACGCCTTTGGTCGATAAAATAGAGGACTCCAATCGATCAAATAAAGTATATTATCAAATGTAGCGCTGCCTTACAAAATCCAAAGCATTTATCGCATGCCAATAATAGCGATTCCATTAAAATATAATTGAATTTTGTTAATTTCAGTTTTTAAATTCTGCACATTTTCATACAATACAATATCTTTTTCGAAATATTTGTGATACTGATGCAACGTTAAACTTTATAAGAAATAACGATTAATATTTAGTTTTTCTGTTTAGACGTTTCGTATGTTTCTCTTACAGCAATACAGGATTCATAAAGACTAAAGAGGGAATTGAATAATTTATAAAGATATAAATAAACTGCGAAAATATATAATAAATTATTTTTTATTGTGATAATTTGTATAAAATTGATAAATAAGTTATTAGGCCATATAGTGTATAATATATTACATCTTGAGTTAAATAATAAATATATAATACTGTGTGAAATAAAAGTTGTCTCTTTTCTACAAATAATGTCTTTCATAATTTATGTATCACTACGAGTGATCACTTGTGTAACAAAAACACAACAAATGATTGTCGCCGTGTGACTATCACAAAATGCAACCATAGATTCCTAAGACTTGATAGTGGTTGCAGGATATCTTCTACGATATACATTATTAATAGTTTGCGAAGATACTATCAAGTCAAATAAATAAATAATTATAAATAATTAAAATACTATATAAATCATCTGTTATATGTAAGAATAAATACTACTTTCGAATAAATAGCTCGAAGAATAAATATTTGATCGACAGTAATGACTTCAATAAATAATGAGTATAAATATAAATGCGAGAAATAAGTCGCGTCAATAAACAATTTAGGAAACTTTCGCGAAACTGCGAATTCATAATCCCCGATCTCGTAACATTCGCTACATGACCGGCAATTATTGTCATTGACTTCAATGTTAACTGCACCGTCATGCAGAGACAGAGACGCGCTTTTGTAGCAATAGTCGCGGCAAGTGCTAAATTAATTTACATCAGTCGCGTCCGCCTGCCTGACTGTTGCGTCTTCGTGTGTCATTCGCGGCTGCGAATGATCGATGACCTGCTGACGACAGTCTACTGCTTGCTTTCGTTATCTCTAATACTTGAATACGTGCCTCCAGGCATGTAGATAATCCCGGTATTTGAGTAAAACTCCCCAGTCCCTGACGAGCCTCCTCGTGTCATCGACGGGGTTTCGTTCGACGCTGCTCATAATGCTCCTTTCGACACGTGTCGGCAGTTGCAACGATGGCAGGGCGAGGATGTTGCTCTCGACCTCACACAACATCATCATCAAGTACGACTGGGTCGTCCTAAGAGCCTGCTGGACCTGAGTATCCCATATCTCGTCCTCGATTAACTCCTCAAACGCCACCGCGAATTTCTGGAGGTCCATGTGCAACTTCGGGAAATGGTTGACGATCTGCAAACGATCATTGTTGCAAAATTATTGCTTCGGTTTTGGCCATAGTTGGATGTGAATCCAAATCGTGGAAACTGTTCGTACTTAAGCTTGCTGTTAATATTCATTCATATGTGTGACCCCGACTTCAAGATATTAATAAACACTGACAGAAAGATAAGTCACGATTGCTAATAGCATCACTTCCTTTCTTACATAGCTGACGAAACTGTTAATGTCAATTGTAAACATTGTTCGCGTTTGAAATTATTCTATCAAGCTCGCATGAATATTAATGAACATTTTATCTACTACTACTTTTAGTGTGCTGTTTAAAGAATTCAAAGAGGAACTCCAGCGAAGATAGTTAAAGTTATCTATACTTAAATTTACCCATATTCTTTTGCATGCATGAGCTTCGTCATTCTTATCTATAGCGCAATTGTAACAATTTACTTTTAAATTTATGTATAGGGTGAGTCAATAATGGATATATTCGAGATGGACAAAGTTATTGCCTCACCCTGTGTGTATATGTTTATATATTTATATATTAAGAAAACCAAATTTAAACGTAAGCTTAAGAAAGTCCGAAAAACATTTAAATGGATGTTCGATGCAGTTCTAAAACTGTTTTATTTAATAACGACTTCAGCAAAAACTTGCGCAGAAATGCAATTCGCGAATCGTGGATAATGCAAGTCGAAAAAGAATTTTATAATCGAGAATTTTTAAATCTAATTTCCGTTTACGTCATCGCGACAAGCGCGGCTTAATTGTCGCGAAGCGCTTAAGTTAAATCCTACCTCCATAAAGTCCCACCTTCCGGAAAGGCGCAACTAAAATCGCAACAAGTGCAACAACACGGATCAATGTTTCTGCAATCCGTGGCGATCGGGGCGTGGCAGCGGGCGGAAAGGGGGCTGCGTGCCCCCCCGAATGCCGGCATCCGGGGAGTACCGCGGGTTGCGATATCAGCCCGCGTTATCAACGTGCTCGCATCGAGGAGGCAGACGAGCGCGATTACGCAGCCGCGCGATCCGGCGAACATGAGTGCATATGTACCACCGCGTTGCGCGCGCACTGCACGAGTGACCGTGCTCGCTCCTGCTCGCCTGCTACCTTATAATAATTACCGTCTCATTAAAATTTGTTATTTAACGTTGCGTTAATCAATTGCAACCGGGTGGTCAGCGTGCCGGCCGGTCGCTGAAAACGCGACGGCAGCCTGCAACGGCGCGAGGCTCCGCTCTCTCTCTCTCTCTCGTTTCCGCGCGCTCGCTCCCCGTCTCTCACCTGCACGCGGTGGAGCCCTGCTCCGGGTTGCTCTTTCATTTCTGCTACACGATAACGATGGTTACGAGCGATGAATATTAATGATCGAGAAGAAATCAACGGCCTGAGGTGAATAACGTCACGAATGTCGGGTGAAGGGACGTACGACAGAGAGAACATGACTGAGAGAGCCGACGCAGTCGACAGTTGCAGTGATAAGTACTATCGCGTCGGTGTATGTACATGCATATATGTATATGTATATGGTATCACGTAGAATCTAAAACCCTATAAACGAGATCCAATTTAGAAAATATCAAGCGGCTTTCTAAGAGGGTTCCACGATTGCGGCACCTTTTTACCAGCGAAATAAATACGCAAGTGCAATTCGTGCCGCGTATTCGTGTTAAGAGCTCTTGATGGTCGGACGAACCGCTGTGTGAAACGCTCAACAGCAACGGCAAGCTTAGGCCTCGCAGCACGAAACACGTACCAGACAAACGACTCGATTAATCGAGTGACTGCACTCACCGTTTGAGAATCTGCGCTCGCCAGTCTCCGTACGAGATTCACGTCCTTCTTGTCGGGCACCCAATTAGGTATGTACTGATGATCGTGGACGCCGATTCTGACTCTCTCGTACAAGTAGTCGTAGTCTCGATTCAGGTAGTCGTTCATCGTCAGCTGATGCTGCAGCTTGAGGCTCTCCAGGCTGATCCTCAGTTCCTCCTCGAGATTTTCCGACGACGCGACTTCCACCTCGAAATCTTCGCCGCACGGCAGGTGCCACGATGGCACCGTCGACCTGGCTGTCCTTCTTGGAGCGGCCGCAGCAACGGCGAGGATGACTGCGATCAGGCAGACCCTCTTAAGGAACATGTTTGAATTCATTCTCGCGAATTTCTTTGCGACTGCTCTTCAAGACTTAAGGGCAATCTCGAGACTCAACGGAAAGTGCACCGATATAGCACCGAATAATGTTCTTGATCGACGTAAGATCGTGAACTGAGATTGTCAAACTCCCGTGCTTCCTCCTTATATATGGGATTGTGTAAACAATCGAACGTACGTACGTACGCACGTTCGACGTATGCTCGACGTCTCGTGCGGAGAGACGGTGGGGTTGCGAAGGTTTTGTCCGCTAAGTTTTTTACTGTTTCCCCGGTGGAACCCCGAGAATCATAGGCGAGCCACCTTCGTCGAAACGCGTGAGGACAGATTTTACAAGCGCATCTTCATAACACTGATATGAGATATGGCCTGAGCCTTCTGACGTATAACGGTCGCTCGGTGCATGCCGCACTCGTCGAGCAATCGCTTCTTGCACGTGTCGCTTCTCAGCTAGTGAGGAAATTATCTGTAAATAAAACTGTAAGCTTTTCACATATTTGACCAAGCTTCTTGTATATTATTTGTTCTCAAGCTGTTGAAAAAAATTCAAATCATTTAATCAAAGCTTTTATACTTTGAATACTAATGGCCATTATGTTAACGTGTACATGTTGTTGAATGAAAACCGACGTTTTTCATAGTCATCCTGTTACGAGAAGTATGTTATGTAGCTATCCAAATTTATCTAAGTGACGTGTTCACTTAGACAGCAATGATCTCTTGGTTATTGGCTAAGTTTCACGGATTGCGCCCACATTCATGAACGTTTATATTTTCCCCGAAACATGAACGGTACCTGTCGTCACGCATTTATGGCGTCTGCATGTGCGTCGGAAGTACGCGCAATTCCGTCAGGAATCTCTCGGATGCCATGCGCGCTATTCAGACGCAAACACCGTCGTATTTGCATTATGAATCAAATGGGAATACCGTGTCATCAGACGCATCACTGGAGATCCGTGACCGACACTCGTCATCCTTAAAATAATTGGTTTCCCATTCGTGACGGCCTTAATGATTGTTGTCCAAAGGATCCGTGGAGATGCTATACTTGGAAGCGAAAAGAATGGTGCTGAAAATATTTATAAGAAAAGGCATCGACTTCACGCTCATTGCATCCGCTATTTCGGGATTCGTTACACGGATTCCAAAAAGTGCAATGTATATGCGCGCGCAGTATAATTTTTAACAATTTTATACCATAAAAATGTGCTTTACTGCATTACAGAGATAAAATGATTTCACTGTATATGAGCGAGCACGAAAACAGTGTCTGTTAATTGAAAACAATTCTAATGATTTCTGGTAAACCATGAGGGATCTTGACGTCAGATGGTCAATACTTTCTCGTCGGGATGACGGAGTTGGTGACAAAAACTTCTGAATGAAGTAGACGTAACATCTTGAACGTACGTTAGCGCGTACGCACGCGTTTGTTGTACTGCTTGTAAGGAAGACACCATAAAAGGCGATACTATAATTAGATTGTTCGTGGATTCATCGAACTAAGATTAGAGATCTTCTCACGCCCGATTAAATTGCGATGCGTCGTGACGTGTTATTTCGCGAGTGGTGAATGTATATCATGATCGGAAGGAAAACAAATAGCGGGGCATTTCAAGCGCATTCAGGCGCATCGTACGCAATGGCATGATTTCATCAAATTGGAGTTTAAATATGCGACGAATAAATTGAAATGGTTAACTCGATTATGTTTACCCTCTATTTCAATAGCATGTCATAAAGCTGAAACACTTGATATAGTGCACTTGACAAAGTAAATATTGTTACACGTAACAGTCAACAAAAGCTAGCGAAAATATAAAAAAAAGCGTTTCTAGTATAATAAAACGATGTGTAATTATTAATAATTAATTCAATTATATCATATTATTCAACATTATGCTATGAATTAAATATCCATGAGTGCTTAAATACATTATTTGCATGTATTTACATACAAGTAGGTAAATTGAAAAGACTTTAAAGAATTATGTTTATGTAATGAACAACTTACTATTGTAGTGACCGAATATCTAAATTTTGCGGCAAATGTATTTATAAACGCAAAATGCAATAAAGTGCAATTACAACCTATCAGTTCTTCATACACTCCTATTACAATATTTGATGCGTCTGGGAAATCTTCGAACTGATAACGGCGTTAAACTCTACGATAATGACTTGATCACTTTTGCTTGCAAACTAATAATAGCAACGTAAAGTAAATATTGTATCCGTACGATTATAAGATGATACTACAATGAAAACAATCAGATAATGATATTTGCAAATATCACAACAAGGTGCTTATTATATCTTTAAAATAAGATATGACTATATCTTTATATACTACATGTTATAAAAATAGGGATAATTATATCATAATGTAACAGCAACAATAAAGTTGCAGCATTACGTTGCGCGATTTATAGCGTGCTCTAAATATAAAGTTTATAAATATCAAAAATTGATAAATCAAAGTCTAATATATATTTACTAGCCTCTAAAAACATTAATGTTGTGCATGTTGATTATTTAATGAATTCTCATCTAAAATGTTAACACTTTATTGGATCAAACCACATGTATTGCATTTTAAATATCAATTCCAATTCCCATCGTTGCTGCGTTACACATTACATGTTAACGATCCAGCATTACGAGGAACGAGGATTCTTCATGTACTCCTGATATTTCCGGTCAAATGTGCACTTTTGCACGTTCATGTAAAACGGATAATTTGTAGTATCGCAGAGTAAAGATCATGAAAGACGATAATGTGGATTAACGTTGTAAATAAGGTGGTAAAGGTATCAACTATCATCTAAACTTCAATTGGATACAAAACACTCAATTTATTTCGAACGATTACATATAAAGGAAATGACAATAAATAATACACAGACAATGGTAACGTGATAAATAAATAGAACGATAGAACGCCGCGGCGCGCCGTGTAGATGTACCGATATGTGTACTCGCTCGAATAAATATGCTACATATACTTAATAAAATGGATAATGTCTAAAACGCGCGTCTACGAATCGTGCGTTATATGTCCAAGAAAGAAAAAAAAGAAGAAAAAATACGTCTAACGCTAAAATACTAGTTTGTCTAAGTATCGTTCCAGTATAAAACGTCGGATGTACAGATAAATATTGGTTTTAGCCTATCGCAAAGGAGATGCTACTTTGGCTGTGTTCCGATATTACTGCCAGTACTGAAAATTTATAGTATACGTGACATAAACTATAGCTTTTCAGTACTGGCAGTCAATATCGGAACGCAGCCTTTGTTGCATGCTGGCGCGCAGATAAAAGTCAAAATTCGCGCGAACGGATTCTCTTGACATTCTCTCACTGA
Source organism: Ooceraea biroi (assembly GCF_003672135.1). Taxonomy (NCBI): domain Eukaryota; kingdom Metazoa; phylum Arthropoda; class Insecta; order Hymenoptera; family Formicidae; genus Ooceraea; species Ooceraea biroi. The sequence goes on from NC_039507.1 coordinate 4,732,923, forward strand.
TTATCCTCTCTTTATCGATCTATCGTTACATAGCCGACCTGAAGATCTGATTTGGAGCGAGATGGAAGGAACCGCGGGAGGCTCCTTCCACAAGAAAAAGGAAAGGCGGAATCCCCGCGGATTCTTCCGCTGCGTTTTAAAACGTATCTCGCGTTGTCCACGCGCGTACAATAATCGCGCGAACAGTCAACGGGCTAACTACGGAAGATAATTTTTCAAAAGATAATTTACGAAAGGTAAATTGCTTAGATATACTATTGGACCGCGCACATCATTGTTCTATTGTTCTGGCTGTTGCCGAGTTACGGGAAAGAGACATTGCTCAACCACGCGTGTGACAAGGAAACTAATACCATTAATAGTATTAGTTTCTTTGTTATATCTTCATATCTCACATGCTATCCTTGTCTCTTAACTCGGCAACACTCCCCACCATGAATGCGCGGTCCAGTAGTATATGGTATCTAAGGTAAATTGTCATGTTCGCGCAACAAGGCGAGATTCTACGGTAGATACACCGAAAAAGAGGAGAGAATTATCCTACGTCATTAAGTGCGTACAGTGTGCGTCGACACACGATACCTATCTATACAATCGGAGCCGTTACGACAGTCTTAGGTGCCCCTACGCTGGAATTCATTCGCGCCCTAGCGAAAATAAAAATCCTGCTTTTAGCGCTACCCAAAACCGCGACGAGGACGCAGCAGGATAATCCGCTTTTTTTTGCTTTTTTCATATTTTTATAGATTTTAAAGTTTTTAAATTTTTGCGTTTCTCCAAATTTTGCACCTGATGCTGGAGCGTAAATTGCGTACTGCCTTGTAACGGCCCCGCAGCTATCTATACAATGCAAGTGTATGTATATGTGCCTATGTTAAACGTAGGAACTCTGTACGTTCGCGTACACTCGGGTTATCACAGCTGAATTAAGCTCTCGCCATCCGTTCGTGGGTTAAAGCTTAATGAATAAATAAGTTTCGCGAGTCATTTGAATGTCGGTGATCTCGTCGCTGATCCTTTCACGTTCACCTGGCACGTATCGCAGATTCCGATTCGACCAAATCAGGTCTTGGATCAGCATCCGTGTAACGAGCCCCTTTGATCGTGAGCATAATCTATTACTAGTTGGCATATCGATATGAGTATCGCACGCAACAATCACGGTGAGATGTGCGAAATGTCTAGTCTATTTCTATGTCTGCTTTTTTCTGAGCCTCTCTTCCTCTCTATACTCCTCGGATATACGCGTTTCGATAACGATCGACAACGAATTCTGTTCTCTCGTCAGCAATTTTTCAGCTAACTGAAAATATCCGGAAGTGAAAACGGGCTTCTGGCACTTCTCTTACATATACACACTATACGGCCACGAATTTCAGGTTCACTGAGCGACTATGATTTATTGGACCGATACTTCATGAGTCTGATCGATTCGGATATACCTAATACCTCGAAACGTTCCTATCAAGATTCTATCAACTAAACTCGGTATTATGTATGTTATTAGATATAATACTGTTCTGAAGTAGATCTCTTAATACTGGTCTCTAGTATGCAGCCGTGTTTTATCAATCAATCTAAAATTATTTTTAGCGCCACAATCCGGGACAGTGTCGCTTCTAATACTATCAGAAAGACTTGTCGCAAATTAAACACTTATTTATTCACGGCTGTCGAGATACCTTAATCTTAATGCAATATCGGGCACGTTTTCCGTTGGCAAAACTGTGAAATACTAAAACGAGCAAAACTATCTAGATGAATGATCGCGATGGAATAAATATAAAAGTTATGTTAATATGTCAGTGTACGATTCGATGCTGTACAGAGCGGTGTCTTGAAATAATCAACAGATCTCATCAGTGCTAAATGCGAATCTGTTCAGATTCGAAATGTCACCTACGCCTTTTCAATTAGATTAGTTCTTCTTTTTCTCCCTTTTTGTGCTTCCTTTTCTTTCCATTTCTTTGAGGTTCCTTTTTCAGTCCATTTGTTTGAGGTTCCTTCAGGGGTTTCGCAGGCAAGAAACTGGTTTGACCGAGCAAAGGCGAGGAACTATTTTGCAAAGAATAATCATCGATCATAGCAAGATCCGGCCTCATCGGCTCGACGATTTTAGGTTTCTTCGGGTTATTCGTTTCCTTGGTACTCTTTCCCCTGTTTTTCATATTCCGAAAAAGAGACTTGATATGAACGCAACGACCGGTTCCCTTCTTGGTGGCGTTGCGGAAAACCGTCATCCAGTCGTTCAGGAATATGCGATAGACTTTTAGCACACCCCAATCCTGGATCAACATTCGAGTCAAATCGCCCTTCTCCTGCCAGTTCTTCTTATTGATCACCCTCTCCGTACGTGTGCGAGGCATTTTCAATCCTAGGTTTACGATAGCGGTCTCCACTTCGCACAGTAACTGCAATCATAAAAACAAAGGCTCGTTCTTACACGTACACGTACTTTCACTCGCAAGAGATCGATGTATCGCCCGCGCATTATATACGCTTGTACAGTTTACGGCTGTTTGATCCCTCATCGTAGATCGAGCTAACAAAGTACCCATAAAATCTGTATCTCACGTTTCTTGAGTGATTATATTGATTTACGGGTAATCTTGACGCGCGATAGCAATGCAAATTTCAATTAATAACAGTGGCGTTGACGCAGATCTCTCGTTCGAAATAAGCAGCGTGGCGATTCTTACCCTAAGAATCTCGTTGTGCATTCCGTCGATGATCTCGTTCCGCCTTATCATGGTGACGGCGGACTCGATGTCGGACTGCAAATTGTATTTCTGAAGGGAGTAGAACGTAATGGCGAATCTCTGAAGAGCATCATGTAATTGTGGCAAGGCACGTTCAGCCTTCTGATTCTTCGGCAAGCACGAAACGTTGTTGTAGTACCACTCGAGCTGCATGCAAGGCAGCCAAGGCATATTGTATTGCCTCTTTAGCACTTTGTAAAAATGCTGAAAGAACAAGGAGATAATATTTACTCATACAGATCATAATCATCATATGTGCCTTGCCGGCGCTATCGCTTTAGCGATAATCAATTTCCTCAAATTGGCGAGATCCACCGTGAAATCGCGTTTTATCGATTACGTTTTACCGTTACGTCGGATTACAGTCGTGCGCGACGTGTAATTTGTTTATATTTTACATACGTCGCAGTAAGCCCGAACACGTAATTTGTGATCTCGCACAAATCTTACGCAACTGTGCTATGATGCCGTTATACTACGTAAATTCTATAAATTGCCCGCGACTGTTGGACGTTTATCAATTATTTAATGGATTATCTGGTACTACCGAGACACTTGCGGTCTATACGAGCGATCCTACGAGCGATTCCGGCGGCAATCTCGCGAGCGAGTATAACGAAGCCTGCACGTTTGTACCGGTCTAACGCTGCGCGCTGCACGCTGTATCAAAAAGGCACAGTATCACAAATCTGTCTCGGAATGCGGCCGTGCGTAACCCGTGGTAGGCTTCAAAGTGATAAAAGTCGATAAACAAAATATATCGCTCTATTCAAGCGATTACTTGGATCCGCCGGGATAAATCTGATCTTAGCCTCCCTCCCCCGAGTCTAGTAGACTAAACAATAACATCTATAATATATGACATCTATCATCTAACTACAACAGCATTATAAACAAGTATGAAGTCTCTTTTGTAAATGCATTACCTAATCTAATTAAACGGCAGTTTAACGACAGCCCCTTTAATAAAATATGAAACGAGCGGCGCAACACACGCGACGATATCGCGACGCCACGGAAGCAATTTGTCGTCAGATCCGTGAAGAGCGTCTACGCGCGCCACGGGTAAAATAATTATGCGGGATGTGCGTGGCACATCGTAAGCGATGCAAATTGTCGGCGGAAAGTAGGACTGTGCGCCAGCGATGTTGCATTGTGCGCACGTGCGAGTCCCCCTCGAGCGACTGCCCACGCGGTCCTACCCCCTTTCCCTCCGCTTCCTTCCTGACGCCGCGTTGCAATTAATTACGGGGAATCGCGGTCGCGCAAACAGTATGTCTCTTACCTTCGAGTAGATTTCGAATATGTCCTTGAGATCCTTCCTGAAGTGATTCTGCGCGACACGCAGCTGCGTCCGCACCCTCTTCAGGACCTTGTGCGCATTGTGCCTCTGCAACGGCTTCTTCAGCATGGTCACCACCCCAGAACCGCAAGGTCGTAACCAGGGTCGTACCACGTCAATATCGGAATTATTCGGGGCGAGTTCTTTGTCATTGTGGGATCCCGAAACCGAGTTCATCTCCGTACATAGGAAGAAGGCGAGACTCGTGAGAGTGACCGTGTATAACACCGAGCCTGTAATCAGAGAAACAGAAATCTACGTCAGAGTAATTATTAGATGAGATTAAGTGGTTAATTGTAATCGATTGAACATCGCTAATCATCTGTATAATTAAATCTGTTTAATTTATATTTTCTTATTATCTTTTATATAATGGTAGTATATTTATACGGATCCTATTCATTTTAATTCAAACGTCAAGGCGTTCACTTCTTAGGAACTAGTACTCGTAGCTCAGTTTTCTATTGTTGAGCCAGTTGATACGCTGCCAGCCAATTAAGATATTATCTAGTAGTTGTGACAAGAGTATATAACTTGTGTAAGATGATATTTATATTCGCCAAAGTTCACACTCAATCGATTATAGATAATTCGCGGCTGAAGCCGATAAAGTCACCGGACCACGATTGAAGAAAGGTCGCGCGCCATTTTGCACCCGAGAGAGGGATAGAGCGAGAAACGTACGCGAAGAGGGAAAGAAGGGGACGAGGTCCTTCCGCACTTTCACACTCGGCGTATAGGTACCTACACGGATACGTAGGTACCAACCATTGCACCTACGCATCAATTTAACAGCGACCAATAGTCGCCCCCGCAGTAGGAAATGGGTTGCAAATCGGAGAATCAAGATTTATTGTGCAATTAAATGTCACTGCTTGTGACTTCCCTCGTGATTCCCTTCGCACGTTGCAAGCTTACCCCCCAGTGCGTACAGTCTTTCGAAAATGTTTTCCTACACGTGACTCGCAGCGCTCCACAATAAAATAAGTGCAACAATAATGTAGCGAATCTGTTGTAAACGCAAAATACGAAAATATCCAAAATAAAAGAGAAAGAAGAGAAAAATAAAATTCTGTCTCATCACGCGCCTAACAGGAAGGCTACATTTCCTCCCCGGGTGCAAGCATGCATATATAAGGCAGCCATGCATATTGTTGAATGGCATTAGCGTCGTATGATAGTTAGCACCATGTAACGATCGCTTCGTATCGAATCAATTTTCGATCAATGCCATTCAGCGACCCGCAGGATCTAACATCGGTGTTAGCAGTATCGCAAGGACCGACAAAGAGACCTCGTGTGGACCACTGCGTGGGCAATTAACGCGCGTTGATTGTTCGTGCATGCTCGCAGAGAAAATCCACGCGTAAACCCATTCCCCAGGCGACGTGACGTCGCGGCCGCTCTCAGGTGCGAATAATGCCAATTCGATACTATAGTTCGTAGGTACAATCCGCGCATCGGTCACGCGTGAGCTAATGTGCGTGGCGCAGTCATCGAGCAGCGAAAGCGACCACACACGCGCTACGTGATCTCGTGTGCATCGCGTACCTATTCTGACCATCGACACCTAATGCTTTAATGGTAGCGTTGATGATGATCTCACACAGTTTATCACGCTTCTGCACATCATCGCAAACGTCAAAAAACCGGTTAAACGATAAAGATAAGATATCGGGGGCCTCGACGCGCTAGATTTGATCGGCAAGTGTTTAATACTAATAGTACGAGATATACTATAGAGATTAGTACACCTACTATATAGAGATATGCTAACAATCTTCAGCATTCGACTTCGAGGCAAAAAAAACGAAATTTGCTCGTATCTCATATACGCAATCCGACTGATCTTTTTCTATCTTCCTTAGACAAAAGATCGGTTAACAATTTCAATGCTCTGTCAACATTACTCGATTGCGTGTATCTTTTAATACCAACGAAACAAGAGCACTTAAATTCGGCGATCCAGTAAAAGTTTCGATGTGCGCTATCGAACGAATCCGCGGGCGACGTAACAATAAGTCCCAATTCGATTAGCCCGTTAGCACGAGGCACGGGAGGAAGCCGGCCGGTTGTTGCGCGGCTGTGTATCTTATCGTAAAGTCGCGCCTCTTCTTCTGCCGGAATTGCCCCGAGCCAGCAGTCTCAGGCATCCTGCATCGCACGACTACATACTCGCGTGGGCGTACGCTAAAGGTGCACCCAATATTATATACGCTCCTAACGACCATCGCTCCCAACTATATCAGTTTACGTCCTTACCTACCCGTTACCGATTCGCCGCGTGCATTATCCCGTATCTGAGAGGGAGGACAGCAACAAAGTACCTTTATGCGAGGTTGCTCGTTTACGACAGGCTACGATTTCATTTTCGCTGTGGCGCGGCGTATTTGTCGCGCGTTTCTACAATAGCGCAGGCGCACGTCCTCGGAACTACGACACGCGATTAAATTATGATTCTATACGTTGGGATTATTTTTATACGTCCGCAACGTGGCCAATACTGTTCGTGTGGAGAACGAAAGGATTGTTTTTTTAAAACTGTTAGTTTTATTATAAAATCAATAACATGAATTACGCGCCTCGCTACGCAATAGTCAATAACGAATCGGGATGAATCAACACGTCCAGCAAATTGCATCGGATAAAAAGTGGGCGAAGCTGCCTGAGAGAGAAGAGATGAAGGCATGTATCTTCGAGTTCTGGGGTTAACGCGCCCGTAATTGCCGATCTGCCACCTATAAGGCCGCTATAATCGCACGCATTATTTCCATTGGATTTTGCCACGTGCAATTATTCGTGCGGACGTCTCCTCCCGTTCTTACGGTGCACTCTCATTACACGCGATAACGCCGATACGAAACACATATTTCAGAACGAAACGTCCATCATCCGTATGGGGAAATTATCCGAAAATATACTTCTTTTCGAGCATTCGCATTCCGGGCAGTGTCGTGTCGACAGGGTAGCTGCCTCCGCGGATTTAATGCATGCCTTCCCCGTCCCTCGATAGGCCCTGCCAAGGTGGAATCGCGGCTATCCTCGCGATGGATTCCCCGGATGCCAGTAGTCCGAGCGATCGGTCGGCCCTCCGGGCCGATTTGGCGAAAGGGGGCGGGGAACGCGGGGTGCGAAGGGAGTGTGGGGAGCAAGGGGGAGGGGGAGAGACAGCGCTCTTTTTTCCGCGGCACAGGACGAAGATTGTTGGTTTTGCAGCACCGGTACCGCGCGCGGTGATGGTGATGGTGCTAGTGGTGGTGGTGATAGTGGTGATGGTGGTGGTGAATGCCCCAGGGCGGCAAAAGGCGGTTGCTGCTTTCTGGGAACGGGTCGGAGTCTCGGCCGCACCGGGAGCGGTGATTGCGTGGTGATTAGCCTCCACCTTCGCCTCTTTGGACCGACGAGTGGAAGACGGAAAGGAGAAAAGGAGCGAGAAAACGCGCGCGCGAGGCGGACGGGCGGGGGGGGGGGGGGGGACATACCGCGCGGGCGAAAAGAGACGCTGTGGTGGTGCCGGAGAAAGAGCGCAATATCATCGTCGTGCGGGCGAGTGTGGGAGCGAGGTGCCCGATACGAGACACCATTCGGGCCAGCTTCGCGGATCTCTGTATCGGAGGAGAGCGCGAGAGCGAGAGCGCGCCGAGACGTGTGCGTACGCACGCATGCACGCACGGAGATAAATATGTGTAGGTACGTACTTCGGAAGAAAGATAAAAGAAAATAGAGAATCGTGGCGGGGCGAGTGTACAATTTCTTGGAGGAGGTCTCGCGATACGGTATCCGAAAGCACCGTTTCGTCCGACCAAGTAATTCCTGTCGATTGCAAAACGCCAAAGTAGCGAAAGTGCTCGGAAGAAAGTGCTCGAAGCTCGACGCTCGTACGTAAATTTCAGTTACGAGATACGTGTGCGAGAAGTCAGATTAGATTATAAATTACTTTCTCATACATATAAGCGGCAAAAAATTACAGTAGTTTCGTAAGAAATCATTAGTTAACGATGACGCATAGTTATCTAGATATACCGTACGTGCAAAGCGACACGCGACTGTCGAGTACACGCTTTATCGTGAAAAACGCGCGCCTTTCGTTGTGACTTGCAACGTCATTCATGCAGGTATGTGGGACGCGTAGTCGCTTCTCTTTCTACACCTCCTCAAGTAGTATACGTACGCGTGAATGCTTGTGTATAGGCGTAAGTCGTGTGTTTATACACCGAGGAAACGCCGCACTCTCATCGGCACTATGGCGAGAGAGTATCGCACCACGCGGGTTAACGCACGACGTGCACATAGAAAAGATAGATTATACGTGGCTCACAACATTTGATACGGTATACACGTCGAGGATCGTCGGGAGCAGTCTACAGAGGCGTCGGGTTTCTCCTTCGCTCGAGTTCTGAATCGAGTGCTGATTAAGGAGTCGAACTGCGAGTATTGATTCAAGTACGAAAACTGCGAAACTGAATTAACTAAATTAACGTCTCGACAAACAATACGGAAAATGCTCTAACTGTAAAACATAATAAATAAAAGTACTAAAATGAGCCAAATTAAGCCAAACATGAGCCGGCTCTCTCGCAAATACGTCACAATTATTGGCGAATAAGAGCAAAAGTTGCCAGAGACGAAGAGCTAACTGGATCATTTGTGATGTATATCGATATGCGCGTCATCCGCACGTTTGAGTTTGGATCGCGCCACTTGGACCGGTTCCTCCGTCAAGTCCCCGACTGTGCGCGGCCGCAGCTTCCCGTGCGTTCAGCTTTCTCTGAATATGAATCAGGCAAGGGTGCGTCAGTGCGACGAACGCGCGCCGACCTCGACTTCCTTCCTGTCGGCCGCTCGGCCGCAGAGCCTCCGCGGATGGCCTTTGATTTACGAGGTACGCGGGAAAACTCGAGACGACCCGCACGGTCCTCGCATGGTCCCAGTCCTCGCAGTCTCCGCCAATGGGTCCCGACCTCACGGATGCACCAGACAGATTAGCGGGGCGCGCGGAGATTTGCATTTTGCGTCTGGCCGGACTACTAGGCGCGCATCGGCTAGTCCTCGTTTTCTTTCTCTTTCTCTCCTCTCTCTCTTTCTCTCCTCTCTCTCTCTCTTTCTCTCTCTTACTTATTCTCTCGGAGGACGACCCCACCCATAAAATGTGGCTGAGGGGTTTTAAGTTGCCGGAGTTGCGCGTTAACCTCCATCCTTTACCTTCTCCTCCTCCTTTCCCCCTCCCCCATCCTCCCCCGGTCAATTCCGTCTCCGCGTGCTCCTTTTGTCTTCACCCTCGTCTTCTAGCTTCTCCTCTCTTCTTCCTTCTTCTCTTTCTCGTCCTCCTCTTCCTCCTTCTCCTCCTCCTCCCCATCCATCGCGTATTCAGTTTCTTCGCTCTACCTGCTGCGCATCGCCGACGCATCGTATTATCAGAAGTGTCTCTACGCTGACGCGTCGTAAAGCGTCTGTAATACGCGAGCTAGGCGCCTTACGGTGTTACGACGATATGGATCACTGATGTCATCCTGACGTCACCCGTCGTTTATATCCAGAGGTGACAACCTACCGTTGGCATCGGTGCAAGAGTCGATCTGAGACGACGGTCCGCCACCGCAGCCACGAGCGGAGGGGACAAGGGCAAGCCGGGGGGAGGGAGGGAGGGTACCCGTGGATGGGGAAGGGAAGAGGGGGGAGGCTTTGAGACGGCGCGCAGGAATGCACGCGGTCGGTTACTACGGCGTTCAATGTCATCGTCGATTACGTTATCTCGATTCCTCCGGCCGGTGATAGACCGCACACGCGTGTGCACACGTGCGTAAGAAAGCGCCCGCGCAGGCCGATCGTGCGTATACACGTTAATCGCGCGGTCGATGGTGTAGCGTGATGTGCGCGACGCCGTTCGTCTTCCTTTCCCTTTCTCTCGTTCTCCACCCACCTCCTCCCCCCGTTCCCCCCGTTTCTTACCCCTTTTTCCCGATTGATGACGGGGATTACGTAAGTCCCTTGATTTTCTTTCGCCGCATCGGGTAACCGCTGTCCCAGTTGTTTCTTGGACGCGCTGAATATACGATTTGAAAAGTATTTGCAAAGCTTTTCCTCGTTTAATCTGTTGGACGTTTCCTCTGATGAGCTGGATATAATAATGATAGCATCGGACAGACGCTATATAGACGCTATAGACACTGATAGACGTATATGCGATGTTAATTAATATACGACATTTCCTGCGATTAACATGCTTTCATCTCTTAGGCACAGATCGGTAATGAAATGACGTAATGCAATAAGAAGTCTTTACAATTTGTTCGAATCTCTTTTTCAATCTATATATAGAATCGCGTCAGGAATCTGATACTTTTTTAGCGTGCAAGCTTGGCCGGTTTATGAACTGGTTAATTATCTTATCGCGCTTGCGGCGGTGCGCGATGTTCCGTCAGATCGATATGCGTTCTGGAGATAATTCATCCCGATCCTGACTTAATAGCGGTTTGTAACGCGTGTGTGGATGTGCAAGAGAAAGCTCGACGCTGCGGCGTCTGAATTATATTGTTAACTAAGACAGTAGGAGGATCTTGCGGAAGAAATCTTAAGCAATTACGTTGTTAGTTCGAATCACTGCCCTCCGAGAAGAAGATATTCCAGCGATCTCCGATAATCATTCAGAAATTTCAAATCCAAAAATAAATTTCTTGAGAATATTTTATTTAATTTTTTCCGGAGATTTAAGATTCAGTATTAGACATTTAAATGTTTAAGTCTCAGTAGAAAATTTGAGAAGACTGACATTTTTCAAATTAAAAATAAAAAACAATAAATTTAGACTGATTAGATTCATATCATTCTCAATCAGAAACTTTTTTTACTAGTAATCTTTCAATTTGTCAAAGTTTTCATAGATAATTGTACATACGATATTATGATTATGATTTACTATGAGAGAAATAGAGATTTTATCTTTGTTACTATATATATTCTCATCAAAACGATACCAATCGTTATCATAATCCGATGCTGATTTTCCTCCGTTTTCATAGAAGAAAAGCCATTCATATTAATGAACTAATGCAAGTTAGCGACATTAATGACAGTAAGATATATTATGCCAGGAATTGAGATTATCACTTCAGTGCGAATGGCATAACGCGATAAAATCAGTGCGGCAATTAATAATCGGCGTGCATGAATTATTCATTGTATGCATTCCTGCTGGTCTGGTGCTTGGTGCAACTTTTGTCGAAAAAAATGTATCAAAAAACTGCGTAACTAAATTCGCTCGTGATTTATGATATCGTTTCTTTACGTTGTTTATCGTTTCTCATGCCTTCATGTACTTAGTCTCGTAATTAACGTACCTAATTATTTATGCGGTCACGCATAGATATCCCCGCGTAAAAAGCTATCAACAAGTCATTGCATTTTGATCCACGTGTCTGCTTGAGTAACTGCATGGCAGTGACTTAGTCAAACTTCCAACTTCCGTTTGTCCATTAGATCCGTAGGAACGGTGTACACAATGGGTAAGAAACTGGTCGTTCAATCTCGTCGCATCCGAGGGGTAATTCGCCGTTTGTCGCGCGCTCGATTCCGCAATGTGTCTTTTACGAGCGGCCGGATAAGGGCGCGTTCACAATCGCGCTAACCGAGTGGGGCTAACTCTCGCCCGGTCGGCTCCGGAATCCGCGAAAATGATGGCTTCGATAACGGCGCGAATATGCGCGCGAATACGAGAACAAAATGACAATTTCCTTGTCACGGAACGAGACTATCGTGCGCGGGACTATAAAAAAAACGCACGTGTACTAGCACGTGTGCCATGTTTAAAGAAAGCGGAGACCATCGTGTGACTGACGACGGGCGGTCCCGGATCGGGACGGACATAAAATCGAACTCTCACGCCGCGGCCCATAGAGGCCCTTTACGACGACGATCTCGCGCACCGTGAATATACAGAGACGTCAGCGGGGCCTTCAGATGGAACTAGGTACGTATACCACGCCTCCGTCGACCCTTTGGGGTCCTTTACGATTTCCCTGCGCAGTGCGACCCGCCGACCCGATAACGGCCTCGACCCCGGCTCGTAAACACGGTAGATTCTGTCATCGTCCAGGTGATCGAGGCATCCATTTCAGATTGACGAGAAAAATTCTCGATATATAAGGATTTATGTATCGTATTTATGTATTATGTACACAGTGCATGTCTCGTAAATGTAACTCGGAAGAAAATTGTCTGCTATCGTTCCGTTTATATTTATTTTCGTTTCGCTGGACATGTAAAATGTATTGTTCAATATATCACATGGAAAACAGACAGAAAAACTTGAAAAAGTAACAGCTGAGATAAGAGCATTCAATGAAATATTAATGACAATCCTTCATAAAAGCATTTGTCGTTCGCTACGTTTAAACGCCTCCCGATCGTCGTTTTGCCGATACCACCAATAAACACAGAGATTAATATAGCGTGACCGTGGCAGCATCGACAGCCGGCAAAATTATATCTGTCCCAGAGTGCCCGTATTTAACTAACCGGTCGCGAATCACCACGTAAAGAACGAGCGTGCCGTGTAACGTCGGATGCCCGGCAGCGAGAGATTAACCCCTTAGCCTTCGTGTCTGATATAAACCCCTCGGTTGTGTGTGCACGGCGAAATGGGATGGAAAATCCGCCGCTCCGGCCGATCGACGTCCCAGCCGTAACATACATAACCGGCAGCGCGATCGGTCGCGTCGCGAGCACGTGGTGCTCGTGTGTAAACGTGACTTGTGCCGGCGAGCGGATTGCGACGCGCGTACGTGTGTTTCGCGTGCACGCGCGGCGTTACGGAGCGGGCGACGCGCGACGGTGGCCGCATCGTCGGTGTGTCGCGCCGATCATTGAACCGGCTCGCAACAATCGCAGTGAATCAAAGTTGTCGATGGTCAGGCACGAACGGGGCCGCCGGCCCCGCTCCACCCACGGACCCGCGCGGAATAACGCGCGGCCCGCTCGATACGTAATCGATTTTACGAAGCGCCCGCGAAATGAATTCTTTCGCCGGGCCGGCTGTCACGAGCGGCCTACGCGCAGAGCTATCCGGTATTGTTCCTTTTAAACGACGCACCGATGCAGTCACTTACGAAACTCGTTGCGTTGATAGGTTTAGTGTCGCTGGCCCGAACCAGTGACCAGTTCGTTTCGGGCAGATGACAAATAATCGAAACGCGGTGGAAAAATTAAATTAGGCGTGCGACCAGATATTGAATTAACAAAGACACGTTTCCATTGTCAGGCGGGACCGGTCGCCCAACCCTGAAGCTATCGGAAATTTGATCTCGTCGATTTCGAGCGTTACGTGATTGATTCTGAACGTTACTGTATAACTGGAAATTGTATAAATTGTTAATTGTGCACGTAAGCAGGATGATGGAAGAGACCAACTATTTGAAACCTATCAAAGAAAGTCACCAAAGAATGAATATATGAGTCTTCGCTCATCCTGCGTCCGCGAAACTGATGCGCCCCTTTGTCACGTTTCCTCGCGATCTTTTCTTCGCCTTTCATAATCGCGCTTTAGCTATCATGACGTCTCGAGACATTGTGTCCTTTTTCCTTCGATGCAATAATAAACACGTCGGTCGCAAATCGCGGCAATCGGCGAACCCTGGTGTCTTTCAGCGAGGACGCGAGGTCCGTGTAACGCTGCGTTTTCATGCCGTGGCCTCATCTCGGATCGATTGTCGTGTATATCATTCTGCCTGTATACATCACGACGAGCACGCTCGATGCCGCGGTGCTCGGGCCCGCGTATCTGTATGAATGAACGCATCGCTCATTGCGCACGCGGCCTCAAGGTAGAGAATAGCAATCAGCCGCACGATGGATGGCGTCAGGTGGCAAGAGATCGTAGATGGGGACTTGTCTTCGGATCCGTCGCGCGGCCATTGCTTAGCGCGCGTTTCGTAATTGGCCGGACTTGTTGGAGAATCGACGTGCGTGCGTGCATAGGCGACGACTCTCGCATATTTATACAACTAATTAGCTTAATTCTTTCCCGATTGCGGTCAAACACTCCCGCGGTATGATAGCAGATGTTCTCCGAGATGCGCGCCAAATCTTTCCATCTTTTAGTTTCTCGTTTGTTAAATTATTACTTAATCATGCTAGACATTTTTTAGCGGCAATTGCCATCCTTCGAAACAAAGACAAATATATATGAACGAGATGGATAAAGAATGGAATCGATCGATATTTTAATTCAATTGCGCTCGCAGGGATTAAGTCTCTAAAGCAAGCTTGACATAATTTACGACGATAAACATCTTAGGACGCATACAATGAGCTAATTATTTTATATCGAGCGCCTACGTCGAAGTAATGAATTCCGGAATTAAGATATGCGGAAATAATTGCATCGACATCAAAAGCGCAGAAAGCGCCTGATGCGACGCCTACTTGTTAGCGCACTGCTCCTGCAGCAGTCGGCGCATTACAGTCTTTCTTCAAAGACGCGATCGTTTCGTCCCGAGGAATGAGAGATACGCGTTATAATTTCCACGTGTCGTGCTTAGTCGCGGAAGTGAGCGCATTATTGCGGTGCGCCAGCGGCTCGCTCCGGGCCCCTGTAATTGCCGTCGTAGGTGGTGGAATGGAAGAGTTTGCGGCGGGGCCTCGTAAAGCCTGGTTCACTATGCAGCGTGTAATTTAAACATTGCCTCACTTCTGTACCGCGTGCCACCCGCATCGTGAACTTCCAGATCCGTGCGCGCGACGGCTGGACTAACACGCCGCTGAAATCGCCCGCTAATGACAATAATCGAGAGCTGATGAAACGCGGAGAACGGAGGATGGCGACCGGGCTTGCAAAATTTCACGAAAGGTATATGTGGGGCGCGCGTTTGCCCAATTTGGGATGCTAAGTTTCGCGATTAAAGCACCGTTCGGCTTTGAGCCGGTTATTAAGCAATCGACCGGTGTACCGTATGATTTGCCGTAATATCGGAGAAATAATATCTCGTTAAAAATTAAAATCGCGTAGTTATTCGGGACGCTCGGGTTATCGAGTACGGCAATCAAGCGCGCGATCGATCTACTAACGTAATCCTTTAAAGATGTCGGCAAAATGAAACATTAAAAGATGTTAAGAAAATGCCGCGGGATATGTCGGGAGTTACCTTGAGAAAGCAACGAGAACAATCCGCCGACGCGCCTTAAACGCGGCACAAGAGAACTGCCGATATACTTAACACGCTCGTAAATCCGAGTAATTAGCGACTCGTTATGGACAACGAAACCGCGGGTAATCCTAAATTACAATGCAGAGAGCGTTACCTCCTTCGCGGCTGAAATTAATTATCGGGGATTTGTTACGATTGCAGTAAATCTGTCCACGATTTTCTCGGATGCGTATAGGAAGAGATCATCGTGCAAAACAAACGAGCATTTTTCCCGTTATCTAAAAGCAATCGCGATACTCTTGAAACCTGTCACCGAGACGACGCGACAGTCGCATTATCGTATTTAATTTATCGTTCTTTTTATGCTGATAGATATTTATAGAAACGCTGGGTTAGTGATGGCTCCACTCAGCTCTACTGTGTATTTTTAAACGAGACTTGCAACCGTGTAATCTGTAACTTCGTAAAAGACAGAAATATTTTCTAACACGAGGTATAACTCAAGGATATGCGTTTTAACATATCTTATGCATAAATAGTCGTGTTATATGCGGCTTTAGTTACCTTTACTTTCCGCTTATCATCGCGTTAGTAGCGCGCGATTAAGAGTTACATATTAATAGCCAACGTATTATTACTCGCGTCACAATGTAATGATTGCCGGTCCACTCTGGTTTTTTAGCGCTCACAGCGTCCACGTGCGCATTTATTTCATCGATCGATCGAGCGGTAAAAAAGCGCTTCCCTGCTTTTGTGTGCGGCGCAACGTTGCACAAATCGTCGCAAGTAAATGCGCAAGAAATCGGGAACGCCGCGCGCGCGAAAGTCTTGCGTCGCGACGCTCGCGTAAAACTTTCAAACTACACGCGATCGATTTTATCGAATCATTTATAAATCAACTGAAACGACACGAGGTCGCCCTTGTTCCAGAACCGCGATTTCGCATAAATCGCGTATCACACGATACGCGAGTACGTGAGCGAGATCGGTAGCTGGTTAGCTTGTAATTGGACAGGAGAACCCGAACAGAAAACTAGACGGGAATATATAAAATTAAAATTATCTCGAGCCAGGTTTACTTGCAGGCTATCTTTTTCTGTCTTTACTTCTCCGCCTCTTTGCCGGCACACGCTTCGCGTCGCTCCTTCGGTTGTAACTAAGTACGATTAACAAATTGCCGCAAAAAGTAACCCCGAGGCCTCGGCCAGATCGTTCGATGCTTCATCGTCGACGTGTGCACTACGTGTTGGTCAGAATTAGATGCAAGCTAGCTGCTGCTGTCCAGCTAAGGCTCATTACGATGTTGCAAAAAAAGAAGTAATAAAATGTTTACGAGAACATGAGAAAGTTACCGTGTCGTCCTAATTGAAAATGTATAGGCAAAATGATTATTTGCACGCAGAGTTACAACGGTGAAGATATATATCGCGGTTATTCTGTGTGGCTTAATTATATTGTATAAATTATTTAAATTTATTTAATTTTAATATATAATTGTAGATTAGAAAATTTTAAGTATCTCTATCTAAACTCTGAAGTATCTAAACTTGTCTTCTTTATGTAATTTAATTCTTGAATAGAGTAAGGAGTTTTTTGCAAATTTGTGATTGTCACAATTATTATTCTATGTAATTGCAATGAAGAACAAAGAAAGTTCAAGATTATAAATCGCAGCATTAGGACAGCTGACGTTGCAAAGAGAAATATTGGTCTATTGTCTGATTTCTATCTTAGATCGGATCTTGATAGGAGGCACTGATCAACTGAGAGTCAGCGTGATCTTTTCATGAAAGACGATTTGCGACAGAAAAATCGTTTCGTTACGAGTTGCACTGTGAATCTTTGACTTTTATATAATGCATATAAGCGATTCTTCAATGTGTCATGCGTGGCACGGCAGTCTGAGCACTGGCATAATATTTTCATTTCACGCTGGAGTGCCCGTCTGTCCCATAATATGTCCAGTGAACCCTGCTGAACCCAAAACCACAACCCAGTACGCATCCAAGTCGCTCTCGAGCCCTTACTTTCTTTTTATTTCCTTCGTAGGACGTAAGTCACTCGGTGACACTAAGGGACGTACAAAAATTCCACGATGTACCTTGTCAAAATCTCATGTTATACAGGGTGTCACAAGAAATAACGATACATCAAGGGCTGATTCGCCTACACCTATCAACCATAGCAGACGTTCCGATGGCAATTAAAAATTATTTACTGTTTCCGATGCTGAGATATATAGAAACGCGTCACGATGGAATTAATTCCTCATAATAACTATTAGCGAACTAAAATGGAAAGCTTGCGGTTGTGTCAGTATCCAAAGTCGTTTCTCGGCGGCTTGACTCGCCCTGACAAAAGAGAGGAAGGTTTGCCCTAAGTGTTGTTTGACTCCTCCTTCGTCCGTTCCTTCCCACCTCCGCGAGGAATCGTCTCCTCTTGCGTACGAGAGAGTAGTGAACTCCTCTCCCGCCGCGAGGAAACGCTGGAGCTAAGACGCACGTATGCAGGACGCGGTACACGCCTGGGCCCCGGAAGACGACCGAGCCGGCGTCGACATCGCCGTCGTCTCCATCGGCCGCATCGTCGCCACTTTCAGCGACGATGAGGACCACCTCCGGGGCGCACGAGTGTTTAATAAACCGGTTAAGGCCCGTCCCCGGATCTGTTTGCCTTCGGCTTTTGTAACTTTACTAGTGTTGTGACTCGAGTCGGAGTCTACACGAAAAAAAGGGGTCCGCGATGGTACCCGAGCAAACAGTCCGTGTGTGTCCCGTATCAACACGACGTGCGCCTCTATGGGCGACCGTACCTTCCGCGGGGAGGAGGAGGAGGGCGTGGTGGTGGAGGACAGGCGGCTCGATGACGAATTCAAATTTGTCTTCCCGGAGTTGGGAATTACCCCTTTGATGGGAAGACTTTATTGTACAATTGCAACGTGGATTTCAGTTATTATTTACGGTTTAAATCAATGTCTCTAGTGGACCTAATAATCTCTAAAAATATTTGCAAAAATAGTTGTAATTATTTTGTAACAAAGTATTCCAACTTACTACAGCTTAATATACATAGATATGGAAAGAGAATGTTACTCCCGCATGTGTACTTATATTTTTCACCCGTTTGAAATTCACAAGTTTAAAAAATTTTACCCTTATTCCCGACCGCGCGAATTATAAAACTATCGCTGGATCGTATGATCAATTACTCAAAGTAAATTAATTGCTGATTAATTCAAGCACTTATAACGAGTTGGAAGTCTAGGTAAGCATGACGAATTAAATATGAGTATCTAATTCGAAAGTGGCAGTGGCGCGGAACAACAGCGACGTACTGCGGTTAAAAGAGCTGCTTTTAATCTGCAGAAAATGGATAGAAATAAATAGATTTAAATTATTCATCGCGGTTAGGATCATGTGCGTACCGCGATAAGATTAAAGATACAGTCGAAACGATTGGTGATTTAAATTCTTAGAATTTTCGACAGCTAATGCATCCGCATCGAATAAAATGTAAAATTTATTTACTATTTGCTGGAAGGAGATAAGATTTGTTTGCAAGTATATACATTACGGACTCGCTAAATCGTAATTCTGTCACATATTATATGAATGACGCTGTAAATGTATATCATGCATAAGGTTTTGCACCATTGACGTAATTATAAAAATGAAAAACATTGATAAGAAAGTCGGACAGATTAATAAATGCTAGTCTGGATAGAAATACTAACGATAGGGGTCGTAGGTGAGTTAAGCTGTAGACATCTATCTCTTTACACAGTTCCGGGACCGAAGCCAAATAAATACACGCAACCTAATCTCGTGCACTGACTCAGTTTATCACTTAGTCATTGATTAGCCAAATAAAAATTCTTGAAGTGTGTAAGTGTCAAATTGAAAACATTGATCCGGCAAGGCAAAGTCAATTGACATGATGATTGCGCGGAAAATTTATTTTACTGACCAACGGATAAATAAATATCAAGATTTTGTAATAAATTTTCCACAATTTAAGAGATTTTCTCCAGGAAATGTATATAGTTTACGGGTGTAAATAAAGCAAAATATGTCTGGTATGAATGTTGTATCATTTCGGCAAATAACGAGATCATAAATCTTTCAGATATCAGTCTTTTAACATTGTAAGAACCGTGTGCATTGTTATCACCATAATATGGAGCTTAAACATATTTGTTGTCTGAGCTTCAATTAATATAATAGCTCATGCAATTAGTACGTCGATTATCATTCCAAATCTGTATATCTAATCGGTACCAAATCGGTACATCTAATTATCATTTCCAAAGAGAATATTTTGACGTAATTAATGTTTTCGTTATAATTTAAAATCGAATGTAATTATTTGTGTATCGTTAAATTAATGCCGACATTTAATATTGGCAATTATAATGAAATTATCATGTTTAAGATGATTATATTGTACGATAAAATTTTCTCCTCGTGCAAGCAATTTCTTTATGTAAATCAAGTAACATGCATATATTATATATTAACATGCATACATTTTAAAAATATTAAATATGTAGATCGAGAAAAAAAGAGAAAAAGTTTCTTACCGATTACGAACAGTGTATGTCAATATGTCAATAAACATCATAAACGGGGAAAATAAAGTTGACACAAATTCAGATTTGGAATTACAGTTAACGCGCGTGATAAATGTCTTGTAAAGATTCCAACAGATGAATGGTAAACTCATGTACGATTCTACGCACGATTGTGCATATTTAAGCTGTTTTTTTTTTCTAAGCGAGATTGCGCGCATCTCGATTATGACACCTGAGAGATAATACATAATACTTTACATGATAGTAAATTATTCGAACGTCGCGTAGAACTAACGGTTATCGTACAAGCATAATTACGATGTAAGAAGACGACCTTGTATTCTTTTTCTCCGTGTACTACGAGAACTAGAATGCTCTCAGACAGGAATAATCCTCCTCAAGAGAAGCGAAAAAAGCACAGAGGCATGTTAAGCGAAGTCAATTCTTTGACAAAAGTCTGCGTAAATAAATTGTGATTGAAAAGTAGCATGCAGGTAGAAAACAGAAACTCATTTACCGTTCAAGTTTGAACGACTGTACCGGTAACGGAAAATTGTGGACGCATCTTTACGCTAAACTGTTTCCCCGTTTGCCGTGAAACGCACGTCCGATTATCTCTGTCTCTCTAACCGTTCGTCTCCCGGTCAAGATCGCTAATCCGTTCAGCGGTAAATCGATAAATACGACAAAGAACAACGCTTCGTGCGAGCAGAGAAACGGTACCTCAAAGATCGCGCGGATTCCTCACGTGTCGTCGCGTCATTATATGTGTTTCAGTAAAACCTGTTGTCGTGTCGGTCGAGTCGAAGACGAATGATCGTTTTCTTTCCCCCCGGTTCCGCGAACCTGCCTCGCGACGGGGATGGACCGCGATTTTCAGTCTTCTGCGAGCGCATGGGATCTCGCGGAGACGTCAACGCCAGCAATGTGGTAACTTTACAGCGCACTCCGGCTGGAAGAGCGGATACACGCGCCAACGCAATGCAATACCCGGCGACCCGTTTTCGTCCGCGTGGCGAGTGTTTGCGCGCCGAATACCTCGTCTTCGCGAGGCTACGTAAAGTACGTAAGCGGAAGTGTATATTCGCATTAGAGAAAGTAGATAGAATTCAGCAATGTACACACACCGCCTTAGTGCGGCGAGGGCGAACGTTACGGCCACCACCAGCACGAGGGTCATCTCTTCCTCGTCCTTCTGCAAGGGAGTCCTCGGTTGCTCCGGTTGACAGTTTCTGCTCGCATCCACTTGCGCACTCGCGACCTCGCCGCGAACTCGACGTTGCTGCTCGATGTTGCTCCGAAAGCGCCGAATGTCCGTCGTAGGCCGTCGTCGTTCACTGTTGCGTCGTTTACCTGGACCGTCGAAACTGGACGAACTGATCTTTCACGCTGAGACCCTTGATGATACTAAAGCCACGATACCGGACCGGACAAGACGGACAAGCGGGATGAAGATGCACCGGTAAATCGTTACTGCGTGTCAGATGGCCGTCAGAGTGACATAACAGCGCACCAGAAATCTGCACATTGTCGGCGACGTCCTTCCGAAACGATCCTCGTGATCCCCGGTCGGTCTATTCTCCGTCGGGAGGCTGCCGTGTCGCAATTGGGGTCCTCCACTCGTGTCGTGATCGTGGTAACTGCGAACGATCGCGCCCGTCGATATCCGAGGGACCAGCCGATCGGTTTGCGATCCTCCGACGA
The DNA here is from genome assembly GCF_003672135.1 of Ooceraea biroi. Classification (NCBI taxonomy): domain Eukaryota; kingdom Metazoa; phylum Arthropoda; class Insecta; order Hymenoptera; family Formicidae; genus Ooceraea; species Ooceraea biroi. The sequence goes on from NC_039507.1 coordinate 4,754,439, forward strand.
TCCTCGTCGGAGTTCCCTTCGACTCGTCGCAGACTCTCCAGAAGAACCACCGGCGCGGTTGACCATTCGGCTTGCCGATCTCGTGGTGACTGAGTGAGTCCCCCGGTCGCGACTCCCAGTTACTCACTACTCACCTCGTTCTCTCACTCTCGCACGTTCGTTCGCTCGCTCGCTCGCCGATACTCCGGGTCCCACCTCCCTCCCCCCTACCGCCCCTTCCTTCCAGCCCCCTTCCGTAGCCCCACCGCAGCCGTCGGCCTGCCAGTACGTCCTCCCTGTCCTCCCACCTGCGCGCAAGCCACCCTCGCTGCGCGATCTCCGTGTGGGGAGAAGTGTGCGCACTGTGCACTGGACCCCCCCGGGCCATGTCGGTCTCATTACATGAACGAAACGTCATTAAACGCATTGGCTCCTTAACGGATCCGAACGTGTGATGGATATCGCAGGTAAGGCTGCCACTGATAGAAATTGCACGATACGATCATCGCAGATAGGCGCATGTTGAAGAGGCAGCAAGAGTGAGGAAGAGGGCACATGAATATCGAAATGTGGATACTTGGATAAATTCTGTAATTCGTCAAATCAAATTAATAGAGTATTTTATTATATAAAATGTAAAGAGAAAAAGAGGAGGACAATTTTAGTTTTCAAATTTGTACGACATTTTATCATACTTATTCGAGGAATTATCTCATAGAAGCACTAATCCCGGTTGAATTCAAAATACTCAATAATGACCTGCGTGGGGATAGAATGAGGAAAGAATGATCTCGAAATAAAATTTTTCAGCAAAACGCATCGATTAAAATCAATCACACAGATAAGTAGTAAATTAGTATCAAAATGATTCAATGATTGTATTTGAATTACGTGGAAAACGCATAAAAGTCAATATGAAACGCAGAATTGTTACAAGACGGTAATACCGTCCCCGCCTGTTACGTACTATTGTTTTTTTAATTTGCCGAAGGCTTTGTAACATAATGTAGTTAGGGAAATAACCGCTTCGATATATGCGGAAACCAATCGCCGAACCAGGAAAGTAAGTTTCTGTGTCGGGCACGTGGCTCGTAAATCAGTGTTTGCGGGGAAGGTGTATATTCTTGACACGTTGATGACTAAGCTTGCTGTACGTGTATGCGTCTGTTGAAATGCTTAATATGCAGACCGTCTGCGCGATGTTTATATTTAACATCCCTCTCTAATTACTTACACGAAAGACAATTTGATTATTTTCAGCAAAAGATGTTTCGCACACATTGCAGTAAGGCCATCACTTCGTAACTGCTATTTCGTAATTCTAATTCACACATAATATGTATATTAAAGTCATTGTCATTTTACGCTTCGTCGCTATCGTCAAGATTACGCACACTCATGTCAGTTTCAGCCGCAAGAATCCGTCACAATCGCGATTTTTACGAAAGTTTGCAAACAACAACCTCTGGATCGGAAGATAACGCACGAAACGTATACAATATTTTTATTCTGTTACGAAGTTGTCAGACGAATCGAAGCGTCGCCTGTGCGATGATACGTCATCGATAAGATACATCCGCGATTAGATGAGAGTTTAAATTGATTTCGATCGCATCGATTTAATTATAAAAATTGCATCCGTGAAAGGAACTACGTCTCAAGTGTCATAGGATGCCAAAGAAAAATGTTTCGATGGTATCAGATAAATGAATGAAAGTAATCACACTGTAATTGCTATTAATGTACTTACTGCATTTTGATATCCAACTTGGATTACTTTCGAAAATATCTTTAAAGATACATATCTTCGTACATTTTGTGTGTGTTCGCTCCGATTTCTAGTGACTTGATCCGACACCCATCGCATCGGGTCCAATCACTTTTATTGCACACAAATATTTGCAAGGTGGTTTCCGTGCGCCGTGCTCGACGAGGGGTCCACGGCCGGTTCCATTAACGCGTGCAAATTATTCGAATATTATGCGCTACAAATTAGACGGCAGCGCCGGGATGGTCCGCTGCGAGCCATGTCGGTGCCGGCAAACGCCCCAGGATTTTAATTTAACGATGTGCGCGCGGTCGCTTAACTCGGGGCCCAGAAACGCGCGAGCCTCCCCCAGAGGACCCGGCCGTAAGGGGATCGAATTACCGCGCCAATTATGGTGTCACGTCGTTAATTGACCGGTAATCCGTCCTGCGACGAAGACACGTCTGCACGCGAAAGGTGGAGGATTCTGAAATGCGAAATTTCACCTCGTTGAGATCGCACAGCGCAGCGTCGCGATATCTAACGCGCGAGAATTCGAGACGCATTCTCAACGATTTATTTTTAGATATTACGTCTGTTTGAATTATTACGTCTGGTTGAAACATTTTATCCGTGGACTATTCTTCTAGCATAACGTTACGTTTATTAATAAGATGATTAATAAAATACTGACGATGGATCATATGTAGTATTTCTTTTTAAAGACACAAAGCATTATTCGATAATATAGTATAGTAAAAAGATAAAATATAAAAAAATAATTAAAAATTTTTACTAAAATTTTTTATTAATTTAAAAAAAGTTTTTTCTTTGGCTGTTAAATATATTTTTGCACAATTAGCGTTTGACTGAAATTGAATTTTAATTTTATTTGGTGTGGCGCTAAGTGGGGAATATAAATATCTAATCACGTCATACACGTTGCATCGAGCATTTGCATAATTGGAATCACCCGTTTACGTATTCACGCCTTATCGAAACGGCGCGGCATCGAGAGCGTTCGGATTGACGTTATAAAATTTTCCGATAAGAATCGATGGCGTCAAGGAAAAATAGCGGGCTTCCCCGAGTTTCTCGGTTTCTGTGCAAATTGCACCTTTTTAACGTCTTCGTTATATAACGGATGTATCGACCAAAGTTGCAGGCTTTTTCCGAGCAGATAGCGCGCTTTGGTAGGAGAAAATGGAAAATTCTCGTTACGCTCGGCTAACTCTTGAAATCGGCCGATCTGTCGACACGAGAGATGGAAAGACGGAAACTGCGTTTCCGAGTTTGATCTCGCTGTCGATACTAACGCTGAGTTTTTGCCAATTGTCAGAACGGAAATATGTGTGAGTGTGTGTGTGTGTGTGTGTGTGTGTGTGTGTGTGTGTGTGTGTGTACGCGCACGCGTATCTAATATAAGTCTGTATATCTAATGTGCCTTCTACTAAGTCCTTGGCTCGAGCTACTTATAATCCTTTTTTCTCGTGTGTCCCACCATCCTCAGCACCACCCTGATTGGTTGAAACCTGACCTGAGTCGTCGCTGACCACTCGTTTCGATTGGTGGGCATTGGGTGTTACGAACTTACGTAGGCAAATAACAAGTGAAGTAGGAGTGAACATTGCGAGAAATCCTTCGTCCTTATTTCGTCTTTTTTTTTGTTCGTTGAGAACACCTTTGTCTCGTAGTCCAAAAATCCAGTCTACAATGGCAGTAAGAAGTAAGAAGAGTTCCCATTGGTCAGTTTTCGAAATACTCAATTTCGACTGACCACTTCTTACTGCTAGAATAGGCTTAAGCCTATTACATAATGCAAAGGAACAGGCAACAGGAACAGGGAATAACCAATCGCGTTACACGATTTGAGTACGGATGACCAAATCGAGCAACGCGATTAGCTATTCCCTGTTCCTGTTGCCTGTTTCTTTGCATTGTGTAATAGGCTTTAAAGGACCGTCTACAGGACGGTTGTAAGATTGCAAGCAGTAAAAAGTGACCAATCGAAATCAATTATTTCAAAAACTGACCAATAGAAACTCTTACTTCTTACTGCTTGCAATCTTACAACCGTCCTGTAGACGGTCCTTTAGAGAACGAATCACGCTTACGATGCTTATTCTAAATCTTACGAACGATGTATTGCATAAGTAATTATTCTATTGTAATGTATCGCATCATGACGCAATTTTGTGACGCAAATTCAGGAGTTTTACCGGTTGCACTTAACGTATTTACGCACGTCGGTTTTTTTTACTCACGCATCGGCATCGGCAATGACGACACGTAGCTTCGTGGAAACAAAGGACAAAGTCGGGGTATTTATGCATAGTAGATCCCTTGTCTAATCGTTACTTCGTTCGCGCGGATGTCGGTCTCACCCTGTCGCTTTGCCACAACTTGATAAGATCAAGATAAATTTAATCAATAATTTCTTTCGCGGTTACACGTACGTACATTTCACCGTGTGGTATCGCGGCTTGCGGCACAATATCGAGAATAACATCGTAATCGTGCCACACGTATCAAAAGCTGCATCGCGATAAAGACGATAGTCGGCAGGTAGCCGCCAAGATGGAACAGGCACTACGAAGATGATTCACGACGATAAGTGAATGCGCCTCGCAAATGCAAGTCTGTATTTATTCATTGCAAAATTCCCGAGTTATTCGATCGTCGCGGCACGCAGCTTTATCACCACTATCCGAATCACAACAATCCACATTACTGTGTTGCGTCAGATAGTGCAAAATGGTTTTCTAATATGGCGGAAGTATCGTTCTGAACGAGTGTACGAAATGCGCGGGAAAAACGCGTACTCCGTGGCGCATATAAGTGAAAGTTCTGTGGAAAAATCTACGCTTGTTATTCTTTGTGCAAGATCGCCGGCATAACTGTCCCGTCCGACTGTTTTCTTCACTGCTACATTCCCTGTCCTGTCGAGAGAAAAACGAGAAACGCAATGCCATTTCTTTCGAAGCGCATTCTCGCTTTTCAGAACTCGCGGGAACAAAGGGAACATCACGGTTCCTCTCGAGTAACGACAGAGTCTCGTGTTAATGTTCGGAACCGTCTTGCCGAAGCACCATACCTTAAGCGATTAGTCACGGTCGTACTTGCAGCAGTCCGACTCGTCGGGACGAGCCGTGAAATTCATCGATGCCTTTAAAAAAACATGGATTAGAAGCGCCAGTCGTTGGAAGTGTTGCTATTCAGAAAGACCGGTGCAAGGTCTTGCACTATCTGCGCTTCTTCTGAAAGTTAGCTTGCCTCTGCGAAGGCGCACAGTGCATTCGCGATTTAAGCAGGAGTTAAGTTAAAGTTGTCTCGTTCGACGAAGCCTCCGCTCGGCGTGGATGACTTTTTTTATCAAGAACTTTCATTATCGATGTAGACAAGCGAAACTGTAGTGATACCATTAAAACGCGATTATCAATTACGATATAGATGTCGGGTACCGAGTTATTCACACGAAACGATCGCATAAATATCGCGTAAATGTCGTCACATCGGCATTTCGAATCCCATTAAACTATCGACATTTCGAGTCCTATTAAACTATCCCCTTTAATTAACTTTAAGGACGATATCACGTTACAAAGGAACTCTTTAACGCGATCGCGACCCCTTGCCATTAAAGAATCCCCGTTCCTCGCGAGCCGGTCAGAGAAACATATAACTATTCATGCACGTACTCGACTCGGGCATGCGTTCTCGTTTTGATGTATTCGTGTGTGTCGAATCTTAATATTGTCCATTAAACGCTACGACGAGACAGGTACCGTTTCTCAGAACGTTCGCGCGAAACCGAGTCCTGATCATGAATCATTCTCACCTATCGGCATTCTCGATGTTAATTCACCTCGTCGACTATTTTGTGCTCCTCGATCTCCTCACGTGCTGTAGGACGATACACATGCGCGACAGCGCACACGCACACGCTTATAGCGAGCTTACTTAAAGCGGGTCACTCGAGCGATCGAGACTCGCGATCAGCGCACGCTCCGTAAGGACACTCCCGCCGTATCGGATTAATGAATGACTAGAGTGGAGTGGAACTATGAATGAACTCCGCATAGCACTATATAACCGCGCACCTCTTGTGGGCGCTCCTCTGCTGTCGGCCAATAGGATGCCCCTGCGGCGACTTGCACGCGGCATAAGACGATTACGTACCGACGACAAAGCTTTTTTTCGCAGAACTTTACCCGAAAAACGCCCGGTAGAGGGGAAATTACATACACTAACACTAAAAGAACCGAAGAACCAATCCGAACAACTTCTCTTATTCATTCCTTGTTAAAGCCATTCCTATTCGTTATTCCAAGACAACGAGAGTGCATTACTATTCGTTCGTTCAGCTCCGAAAAATTGGAAAGTTGTCTTGACTTCCTTCGATGTTTTCGCTAAAGACAAATTGATTGGTCAGAGGATCACGGTCGTAAAAATTGACGGTAAAAGTGGAACGTCACCCATTCTCCCTTCCCATTCTCTTGTTCCTGGTAAGAAACTTTATATTATAATAAAAGACAAATATTATTTTTGAAAAAATTAAAATATTTTAAATAAATAAAAAAATGAAAAGTCAACTATGCGACCAAACTGGCAATTTTATTATGAAAAACACACAACGTTTCGGCCGGGTTTCCGGCCCTCTTCAAATGTATATTACAAAACTAAGTTACCTTTGTTAGAAGACGACTGAGAAAACGCACAAAGATTCACAGATCTTTCCACGGAAACACGTCAATACGGTACGGTAGCCAATAACCAAGTGACTTTTCATTTCAATTAATTTCCTGGCGGCTTAAACTATTTTGAAAATAAATAAAAAAACTTTCTGTTTTATTTATTTCAAATTATTATCGCTTAAACATTTTTAACTAAATAAAAACTAAATGAAAATGTAAAAACTAAATAAAAAAACTAAATAAATATGTGAAGTTTTATAATAAAATTGGCATTGTAAATTTATCGTAAATGTAAACGACCTTATTTTGTGAGATTGTAACACAAATTCGTACGCATACATTTGTCATTGCAATAATTTTAAAGTTAACATTTAATCTTGCGTGAATCATACATCTGTCTTTCCGGAGTTTGAGCAGCGCGTTATCTCGTTATCAGTTACATCATTACTCACACACAGTGAATCGACTTCTTGGCAGCCAAATGCACGATAACATCTTGATCGTTGTCACAGCATCGTGTCCAGAATAAATGTTACTATAAGTAAATGTTTTTATTATGTAAAATAATATTCTCGCGATTATGCAGAATTTTGATCGTTCCAAACAGCAGCCGATATTACGCCGCTATTGTGTTACAGCGCTTGCATAATGAATAATCGGAGAGAAGCGCATGTAGTGTATGTAATATCATTGTATTACACGGAAGTCTGCAACACAATCATTATTGATATAATATTATTATAAAACGACGGAATTTGTATCACAACAATCTTTATTTATTTTCTTTACAAAGATTATCTATATAGCGATTACTCTCGTGGAAAAACAGATTTTGCAATGCTGTTTGTGCACATTTTCTACCATTATCTACAATTCTTTTACCATTCGTTTTCGCGATGGATAATGCAATATTTGAACAAATCGAATTTTAGTTTGATTAGGTATATCATTACTTCGTTTTTCAAAATTAATGCCCGATTCCACCAACGTCGCTTAATTTTAACCGTAGTTTAACTCACTCTTTGTCTCTTTCTAACTACCTGCCTTAGATAAAATTAAGCGACGTTGGTGGAATCGGGCCTAAGTCTGTCGAAATCATTTGAATGTCAATTGTCATCGGAAATATGATGTCCGTCGCACTTTGCTCATGAATATGCAAACAGGTTACGAAGTTGATAGATTAAAGCGATTAGAAAATCTAATTCTCACGATCCGATTAATCTCAAAGTTTTTAAAAAACAGGATGTACGAAAATGGAATATATTATCCATACACTGAAAAATTTTTCATCGGATAAACCGATTAAATAGTTTTCCGATTGTTAATTTTGTTTTCCGATTACCTTCATCGGATATGTCCGATCATTTTCCTTTGTCTTTTATGCACTTTAATCGGATATATCCGTTTGTTACTATGTAATCGGTTTATCCGATAAAAATTTTTCTGTGTACTTTTCACGTATCTACAGTATCTACAGTAATTTTTCAGAATGACTCCTTTTCATCTTGTGATGTTTTACCTATACGTATAGAACTCCATTGTGCATTTCTTGTACTGAAATCAGTGTAAGTGAGAGTCGCTCAAAACCTTCTGTCCGTATCAGTTGTGTCTCTAAAGGTTTGTTCTTTTCAGCTGCACTGCTGAACTGGTGCAATAAGTTAGAGTGAGGAAAAATATACTTGTCTCACTTTAACGTATTGCACTAGTTCAGTAGTGCAGCTGAAAAGAACAGACCTTAAATCTTGAAATCTTAGGCTATACTGTTCACAAAAGAGAAGGGGAGGGGGGTAAGAAATCTATGCAGATCTTTTAGAAGTCTTTTTCTCCAAAGAACTTCTCGACGTAGAACTAGGGGTCGTTCAAAGTCAAAGTAGAATACTGAAGCCCGCCAAAACTTCAACGTAATTTTATCTGATTTATCTATGTGAATCAACGCAGTATAATCAGGGCAGCGGCCAGAGTAATTTCAAGGTTTATACCCTGGGTGTCCATTGTTGTTCGTGAAAAGAACAGCGTGATCGCCACTTGCACGGGTCTACAATGGCAGTAAGAAGTAACAGTCGAACTCGATTATTTTAAAACCTGACTGGAACTCTTCTTACTTCTTAAACTGGAGACACAATGCGAGGCGATAGCGATAGGAACAGGGAATAACCAATCGCGTTACACGATTTGAGTACGGATGACCAAATCGAGCAACGCGATTGGTTATTCCCTGTTCCTATCGCTATCGCCTCGCATTGTGTCTCCAGCTTTACTCTCTGCTTAAGGTCATAGTAGACGATCCTAATAAAGTCTTACATTTCTTTTCGGCAAATCCCTGGGAAGGAACTCCATAATTCTGTGAGTCCTTTGACCTTCATACATTTTCATGGAAAGTGCTGCGAACAAACTAAGCCAAGAAGAGAGACTAGACTAGACTAGAGAAAGAGGAGAATAGGAGAGAGAAAATAGGAAAGGGGAGCGTGAGGGAAACACAAAGAAACACAGAAACTGAAAGACCGCGAGACAACGTCGCCGACACTCTATCCCAGGAAACGCATTAATCCTTTTTTTATGGAAAGAAAGAAAAAAACGAGATATTACAAGAAATGAGATCACCTGTGCAGAAATAAAAAATCCCCCGCCCCATAGAACGGGCACGACTGTATATGATACTAATGATGCTGGCAAAAAAAGGATTGAAGCTGCACGAAGTTGACATATATCGCATGTTTTGCGCGATCCTAGATGCGACGCCTGTCGCAAGCAAGCGACGCGCGGCCGTTGCAAATTACGCGTCTCGCGGATATTGTTACCTCCGCGCGCGTTAACTCGGCATGATACGCGCCGCCACCGCGGATCTTCTGTCGCGTGAACGCGATTGACTAGGATTCAATTGCTCACGAACGCACGTAATAGATTCCACGAACGGATACGGATGACAGAGGATATCGAGACAGTTTGCAAGAATGCGTGCGTCTCACACGCACACATCGTATCGGCCAGCCGTTCGGTTAAGACATCGTCCGGTAGCTAGACAGGTTGACAGGGGCTGAACCAATTACACGAAATATTATCCCACCGACGATTTACACTCCCCTGCAATCATCGTGATTAGTGCTGCGCCGACACTCGTGTACACGCATCTCGTAACGGCGCGGCGCGGCTAATTTGTAAACTCTCGCGCGCGCGTATTACACGCGTGTATACACGCGCATATACGTACACACGCACGTGCACCCGCGACTACGGATAACTTACATAATTAGATAGGATCGTTCAGGATGCGAAAGAGCCGTTGCGGTGGAGCTGACCGAGTGGCCGGTGCGAAGCGTAACCGTTGCGGGAATCGTTCGTATGCGTGGACATAAATCTCAGGTGGGATATTATGCCGTTCATTCGACTCGATTCCCGATTTTAATGACCGTTGTTGCTAAACAACGCGAGTTCCATTGTGTTTCTTATGCTAATATTCTTCCATCCGCGCACTTGTCTCATTATTCGTGTATATACGGGCCGCAACGAGAACCGCTGACGAGATTGAAAAATGTTACTACACGCGTACAGTAATCAATTTGATTATCAGTTTTATTAGCCGCGAGGCGCAATTTTATAAAGGAACTGCATTCTAATTAACTTATACAAGCTTATTGTTAGCTATTCAGAAGATCGATACCGATCTACACGAAGAATCGAACGATTAAGTGCAGATACGTCCGAAGAAAGCCGTGCATCATAAATACGTATATTTATGATGATTTATTTCGATTTTATTGTACACGGGACATCTGTAAGTATCTCATTTCAGCGGAATAAATTGCTCGAAAACGGAAACTAAATATGGAAATTGCACGTTACGGGACGTTCGGAACTACGATAAATCTTCAAATCGCATGTCGAGTTCCTGTCAAGCGATATAAAATGGCACGTACGCGGTTGACTGATTGTGGTGCTCTCAACGCTTGCTGAATTCCGCGCGCAGCAAAAATACGCGGAGTCGTATCGCAAAATCGTAGCCGCAATAATCCCGGTGCAACTGCGCCGTCTTTTAGCTCGCGACGTCCCACGGACAAGTAGGCAGGTAGGTAAGGTACCTCTACCTGGAAACAGGTAACTACTTATTGTCACCTCTAACGAGGCCGTGACAAAAACTGAGCTGTTCGCAGGTGGGAATGCTGCCAGGTTATGAAAGTATCAATTACCTTCTACGTCCAGTTCCCTAATGAGGGGAACCGAACCACGGATTACGAGGTTCTGCGAGAGCTACGCCGGGAGTCGGGGTTTCCAGATCCGTTTCAATTTTTTTCGAAATCCACTCACCAAGTAGCATTATCTCGCTCGCCGATAAAATTTATCACGGATGCTCTCCTAACTTGTATCTCGCGATTTTTCCGAGATACTTAATTTCGTATAATATATTATATGATACACTTTATTGTTCTCTGTCTTGCGATATAGAAAGAATTTCTAGGGATATGTGATGCAATAAAGCCTCTGCTATATCCGCCAATCTTGCGAGGAAAACTCAAGCGAAAGTACGATTAAATAAAACGTTTATTACCACGCAGTATCAAGATTCTAATTACGAATTAAGATCGACTGATGATTTTCTCACGGTTTAAAGTTTTACTACTTTTTTTAAATCTAAATCAGATTATGCAATAAGCACGATAAAATGCCTCTAAAAGACACATGTTTATAAGCGTAATAAAGGTTTTCATATAAACGCTCCGTCAATAAATAATGTACGTAGGCATAGCGCGAATTCTCGAGTTCGAAAACCATAGAAGGCAGGATTCGACGTCGTACCAAGTGACGTCATTTACTTTTCTGGTGCCCCATTGTTCACAGACAAGCGTATATCGCTAGACGAAAGGGAAGGCGAGCAATAGTCTTGCAGTTTGAACAGCAGACCGGTAAGTTCCTGCGGAGGAAGGCGGTAGGTTGGAACACGATTCCTGCGTTGGTCGCAAACTAATCACTCAATAAATGTTATTAGTAGTGGTAATAGCGAGAGGAGGTGCTAATTGAAAACATGATATATCGCACGCACAGAGTTATAACGTAAAATGTTACATCCTTCTTATTCTTAGATGGCCTTAGACATTTTAGCACGATTTGCAATGTCTCCAAGGGGGAGCGGGAAAAATCACCTTTATTATTGAATATTTATTTCAGGGTTAAAGCCGCGCAGCATTTAAAGGTGGATTTAAAGGTCATGGAAAGTTCTGTGGGATCCGACACGCGTCTCTGATCCAGAATCGGCGGAGACCATGACCATGGTGTAGCGGTGATGTCATCGTCATCGGGGTACTTTCTCTTCCGTGAACTTTCGTACGCGGGCGGTATCTCTCCGGTGAGCATGGAGGTGTGTAACGCGCCTCGCGGAGCGCCTTTCCATTCATGAATTCAGCCTGTCTTCGGAGGTGGGACTAGCTCAATAGTGTGTAGGAGATAAGAGCGTCACGCGAGTGCGAGATTGCGCAGACCGCGGGTATATGCAGATTTTAATCGCGTGCAATATATACTACTTTACGGTGATGTTAATTACGATATTCCTCAGTGCGATCGTATACCACCAATCGACAATCCGCGCACGGCATCGTTTCTCGACGGCGCGAGATCGTTCCGCGCGGAACCGAATCGCAAGCTGCGTGCGACTACGCTTTATTGACACGTCGATTAATGCGCCGGACAAGTGAGTCAGTGAGCCCGCACGCGGTTTTACGACGTCTAGCGAGATAAGAGCCGGTGCATTGGCAAATAACGCGTGAATCAGCGTTTTCACTTGCGGATGGCAGTTACGATCTAGTCGTGCGCGCGCAATTTGGCTTCCAGGCAGGATTCTGTGACCACGCTTGTTTCGCGCTCGGCGTCGATTCATCGCAACGTGGTTCACCGAACTCTTTACGGACCCACCGATTGAAAGGCGAATCAACTTTCTGTTTCTCTCTCTCTCTTTCTCTCTCTGTCTCTTTCTTTCTTCCTCTCCGTGCGGACGTAAGAAAGAACCCTCGAAAATACTTACATATCTAATCACAAGTGAAAAAAACCGGTCGGAGAGTGCAGACCGCGGGACCAGAAGTGACGTAGGTATGCGCGCGAGGTATATGGAACATGGGTCTCCTCTTGAGTGCGAGACCAAGTAAGAAATAATTCTCGGTGTTGCCGGTGACTGCACAAGAGAGTACATCCGATATATCCTTCATTCGCGACGTATGGAGGTGGACAGTGGAGTTTTACGATGACAGAACTGCTATCGATGCGAGCACGGTGGTCGCCGGTGGTTTCGTTTGTCTTAAGCCGTTCCATTTTTTTCCGATTACATCGAATGCCACCCGGTATCAGCCGTCATCCGGCATTCTCAATACCTAATGGCTCGTATTAATCGACCGGTGCAGCGATTATCTGCGTCAACGGTCGAAAGTTGACCAACGCAGCGATTACGTGACTGAATTAGGTCGCCCGCGGCTGCAATTAATAACGGGACGACACGTCCATTAGCCCAGAGCCGATGCAGATCTGCCTGGATCTCCTGCTGACAAACTTCTACGCCGCATGCATATACCTTCATAAATATTCTACGGTTTTGTATCACAGGGACGGGTGAAATATATATGTATGAAGCGCGCGCTGTCGTGGTCTGTTTCATTGACAAATAACCCTGGGAGGAATAACATAAAATATCAAGATATATTATGCAAAGGTATATTCGCAATTACGACAAATATAAATAATTTTGTTATAAATATAGAGAGCAATCGCTTTCCAGTCTGCCGCTTTCCATTGGCATTATTGTGGTATTATCGCTGAATGAAGCTTCTCGTGATATTCCTGCAATCGAGCACACGAGACGTTGTCGTAGGAATAGTCGTACGTTTAATTGGCAACAAAGAGGATTCCTACGTAACGTTAATTAACGTAAACATATCCCACACCTCGCGACGTCGCCGTCGCGTCGGAGCGGCGCGTAATTGGCTTGTTATGATAGGAAATGTGTCGTCACGGGATTCGGTTAAAAAGTCCAGCGGCGAACTTTCTTCCGCCTGCTGGAACGCAAGTAATCTCCTCCACTCACGCTTTCTCGTTGTAATACACGGGAAGGCAGTGCTAAAAATAGAAGAAAATTAACGCCGCTTTTGCAGGCTGTAGGCTCGGTACCCCGAGTTGCTTGCATGAACGAGCGGTTCATCACAGCGAAGCGTCTCTGCGTCATTATCGATACACGACGTCACGATGACGTCGCGATCGTGTGTGACAGTGTCTAAATATTTGCTCACGATCGAATCGAATCTTCCGGGAAGAGATGCGCGCGCCTACTCCACATCACCATAATTGGAAGAGGATCGACCGGAAGCGGCATGACACAATTATCCACCTACGTCTACCATGTATTTTCGACTTTTTTATGCAAGACGGAGATTAACGTTTACTTGACGATGTAAAGATACGATACTCGTAGGAAATCCCCGACTTCGTGCATAACGAAGGAACTCGCTGGCGGCGTGCGTTTCGATCGTGCGTTTATGTAATATAGTCAAACTCGCACTTAACATTATTTATTTTGAAATTAACGTCAATTAGTCGACCGGCATCTCTATCTTGATGCTGTTACATAAGAATTACGATTGGAAAACTCGGTACGTTGGATCAAGCCGCACTTGATTTTCAAACAAAAATGTCTCTCCTAATAATTAAACTCTGTATGAGATGAAAAACAATTTATCTGTCATTTCATTACTCTCCTCGTGTAATAATCCCTTCTGCGTCATATCGCGACGTAAAATGCGGCGTCCATAAAACACCGCGCGATATTTTCGTCCGGGTGGATTTCGTGTGCCGATAAGGTGCGCCGGATATGCGGATACATAGTCTTTTTCCGAAAGTGAGTTCGGCGAGCGTGGTGACCGCGATCAAGGTTGTAATGGTCGCATTTAGGTGTGCACAAGTCACTCGTAAAACTAGTATCGGCGCTGCATCGCCTGTATCGTGGCTACGTAACATCCCATAATATATAGCGATGGCTCTCTGTAGCGCACACAGTTTACAGGCTTTTACGAGGCCGATAAAGAGCGATGGATGCAACGCGTGCGCTCGAGCACACGTTCACGCTGTGGAACGAATTAATTCCAATCGCGCCGGCACCCGCAGACTGGTTACGATGCACCAGCGGTCTTGGCAGTACACTTGACAGTAGCCGCGATCCTTCACGATCTTCACAATTGATCGGAGCTTCCGTGAGACTCCTCTTCAACACAACGGCCCGATTCTCGGCGAGGCAGAACACGAGTCACGGGCGCAGGGGCGGATTCACGCGCAGATAATGCAGCTGGATTTATGACCGGACATGGATCGGCATACATTTATCCGTTAATGCTCGGGTTATTCTCGGCAATAAAAAAAAGTCAGATACCGTTATAATCTCTCGACGTACTCCTTCACGTGAAGTGATAATAGGTTTCGCGCGGTGAAAGAGTGCGATTGCACTAATCGTGGCATGTCGGCGTGCAATACTGATACAATAACGCGTGTCGGATAAAAAGAGAGCCCGATGATTACGTCGAATAATCCGTTGCTAATGGCATTAAATTGCCCGCATTGTTTGGCGCAACGACGCTTAACGACGCGCGTAGATTAAATTGAATCACGTTGTTATTATTTAATTACGGGATTTTTTTGTTCGTTTCGTCTCAGAGACGCATGCGCGTAATTTGCGTGATTTTCGAGGAGCGAAACTTTCGGTCGTTTTGCGTGGCTGTCTGCGGCTCGTTTTAACGGATCCCAGCAGGAAACTGGTATCGCGGGTATCGGTACCGGCCGCTGCGATGCCGGGTCATCGGCATTTTCGCAAATGCATTATGATAATTGTGAAATAACGAATTTATAATTTGCGCAAATGATACATGATGGCTGCGGCCCTGCAAATTATACGGCATGGCAAAACAATTTCTGTCTGTCATTTTCTCGCGCTCACCGCTCCGCGCACCGTGGACCCCGGTTTTTTGCACTAATCGTCGAAATTATCCTCGTGAGAAAATCGCGAAAAACGCCGCGCACCCGCTCGCCCCTCGCCGGTCAGGCCTCTTTCTTTCTCCACTCGACTCCTTTTCATCCTTTCCTCGGTGCCGCCGCTACGAGAGCGAATACGCATAATGATACGTCATTTTGCGGGGATTCCTGCACGTCTTGTTACTCATCGTTTATTGGTGCAAATATTACAGACACCACCGGATACAAAAGCGACGGTAATGACTTTGGCCAAGAATGTTGATGACACGGAGATAACGTTTGTTTTCACAAGATGCTGGCCCCTCCCTGATCCTATCTTCGGGGAATCAGTTCTTTTGTCTCTATCTTAATTGCACGATCGCTGCATGTTGCCTATCGCGGAACTTCGGGACGATCGGGCTTCACTTCGCTTCGAATCACCGGCTCACAATGCAATACAGACCGTTCCGTTCGTTCTAGGTCCCATACGGGAGTAAGATGCCACCGGACGTCAAAGCCTGACGTTGGGCCTCGTTACTCTTATTTTCGGGGCAGGCCAGGGCTTTCGTGCCGCTGCTCGTTTTTTCGTTTCGTTTCGCGGGTGTGGGCCGGCTGTAATTACATAGGGCCCCGCCGGCCGGTCAGAGCAACTCCCATTTAAACACCGCGAGCATTAAATATTAATATGTATTTAAATAAACCTGCAACGGAACCCGCGCACGAAGACGTTCCTCTAACGTGCCTAATCGCCTGCCGACAACGAGCTCTGCCGTTTCGTCTCCGAAAAGTCCGCGCAAGTGAACTTTCGCACGCGCTTTTCGCACTTGTTTTTTTTAATCGGGTACTGTAACGTTGAAGCGAGTCGTAGAAGCGATGTTAGGTTCTCTTGCTGCGTCAGGAATTTTTATATACCTACTGGAGGACGCGAAGTTTTGTGTGACAAACGCGTTAGTAACGACAACGATGAAAGACGCGTGCGTGTTCTTTAAAACCTTCACGGTGGACGGGCATGCCATAATGACGGACAAATGAACTGAAGGTATGTGGACACGTAAAAAGAGAACGATGCGTATTCGTTTGTGCGAAATATCCCTTTCGAATTCGAAAACACACGTTTTACGTGAAAAATCGACTGGTCATCCTTCGACAGCGCGATTGCACGCGATGTCAGGCACGCAAATCGCGTTCACCAGTGACGTTCTAGGAAAGACCGACGGTCTCACGGAATAACGTGCAATCGTGAACAATAAGCAAAATAACTGCATTATGCAATGGATTCGACATCCTAAGATCTAGAGATAAGAGGTCTAAGGATTTCCCCTAATCGCACTAAACAACATTAGAAATACACAAAATCATTTGTTAGTTTCCAGTCTCGTGACGTCAACGCGCGCATAGTTGAATCTTATTAAACACCATATAACACGTATTTTCCAGTATGTCGTGCTTCAAACTTCCGCAATTACTCGCTCGCTCGCTCGCTTGTGCAGCGCGATCGTTGAGATTATTTTGCAACGATTCGATACGATTGGCGCGCTGCTACAGTTCGAGCGTACTTAAATCGTGAAGCGGACCGAAAAAAAATCTTCCAGCACGGTGTGCAGCGGTAGGAGGCTGCTACTTGATTAATGAAGAAGTGATTTTGCTGCCTCGTCACTGAAGGCTGATCGAATGATAGCTATAATTACCAACGACGCGTCAAGATTTATCTCGCCGGGCGCGTTTCACGCCACGATTAAATCCATATGATGTCAGCACATAGATCCCTATCCTCGTCGCGCATTTAGCGCCGAATGAGACTGTCGGATCGCCCGAGTCCATCGAATACGAGGATGATAATTAATGTAAACAGGACAGGCGAGCGATCGGGCCGCTTGTTTCGCGCTAAATGCACGGCGAGAACGTAGACCTTTTCGGTGTTTAGCTTGGATGAGCGTTGTGGCTGATTAATAATGTGAGATTTCTCCCGGCAAGTCGTAACGCGACTCGCTCGTGAGGAAGAAACGGAAACGTAAAGTCAGCCGACGGTATAATCGGAGAAAGCTGATCGGGAAATTTGCCGCAATAATAATTGGCGGACCGTGCCTTTTTCCCGCGATTCCGTGCGCTCGGCGAGCAACAAAAATAGATGTAATAACAGCAATTGCTGGCAAATGACACGTTGCCCATTCGATCCGGGGCTATTGATTTTCTATTCAGATGCAATCGGTATTCATGGTAGCATGTATCTGTCGGATTATCGACACCAGACATGTTTGTTAATCGTATTCTGGCCAGTGCTGCCGAGCACTGCTATTACTCCATAGATACGGTGCAATGGTACGTAATGATTGTGTCAATTCAGACAAGTTATTTTCTCATTTAACGAATAAGACTCTCGTCCTGTAAACATCTATTTAGAAAAGCTACGAGATCGTCGAAATACCTAATCTTACGGTCGTAAATGCCGATCTTTATGTCAACTCCCAAAGAAAAGAGAAAGTGCACTTGTGTGTGTGTGTGTTGTGTGTGTGTCTTATTAATCGAAATAAAAATTCAAGTACATACGAACGCGTTTGCATATGCAAGCATTTTTCAATATCGCAATCTCTGGAGTTATTATTGCGCACTAGGTAGACTGCTAATGTCGTCTAAGTGCAGTTTCATGCAAACATTTTAAGGAGCCTTGATAAGTAAATCAATCATTTTCCACTGGCGCACCGTTCCGAATAAATTTCACGGTAGGAGGAGCAGGAATGCGGTCATAACTTCTGTAACATCTGGAGAACATGATCGCAAGAATTTACGAGAGGCTACCAAGGCATCCGAGTGTCTTTTCGTCGAAGTTGACGGTCGTAGGAAGTGACGTCGATGCACGGTCTTATGGTGCACGTTTGCATAAGCGAATCTGCTGGCTAAGCCGGTATACCGAACGAAAGCGAAAATCTGGAGCCACCTACGATCCCTGGTAACCCTTCTGCGAGAGAATCTGCGACTGCGAACGATCGTGAAATGTGAACCGCTGCGTGTCGCTGAAAATATGCGCCTGCTGAAGCAAGGTAGTAGCATTGATACAGAGATATGTAAATTAAGGCCGGGATACCGGAGTATATAACAGAATGGAGGGAGGAGAGGACGAGGGGGAGGAAGCTACGGCCGCGGCCGGCTAGGTGCCCTCTTCGCGTTCGCGCGCGCGCAAGGACTAAAGGATGAGCTCGGATAAGCGCGCACTTTATTACCAGGACGCGCCCACACGACCTTATTAACCTGCTAACCGTGACGTCACGTCATTAAAATATTTCCTCTCTCGCTAGGCGACTCCCATGGCCTGCGGCCTCCAGCGGCGACGATAATGTATTAATTTAGTGCCTCGAAAGTATGCTCATTCCTGCGCTTATTTCTCGCGACTCCATGAGGAAGCGTGGTACTCGATACTTTAGCATCCGGAATCCCGCCTCTGCACTTGGCTGCTGTCGCGAGCAAGTTTTACTCGCGAAAAATTTATACTATTATCCGTGCGGCGGAATATTTCAGAAGGGAATTAAACAAAACGTAACAACGTGTCGATGAACAATTCGCAGCGCTGCGCGCAATTTGTGGCTGCGAACGCAGAGGTGTTCGCGCATAAAAAGCGCATTCCCGCGGGTCGCACGGTATTATACAATATAGCGCGATCGAAAAGAATCATTACGCCGTTTGTCACGTCGTTAACGCGGGACTCGAGTGCGCCGATCAATTAACCCGGCATCGAAACGTCCAGCCCAATGGCGGTGCGCGCAAAGAGCACGCGTGCCAAGAGCCGGTACTCTCGCCGGCGCGGGCGCGGCGTGTCGTGGCGGCGTGAAATATCGTAGCGGCCGATTTTTACGCGGCGGCGCGGGCGGCGCGGCGCGGAGCGACCTCGGCAACGGCGAATCTCATTCTTATAACGAGGCAGCCTCGACGATCGCCGCCGATTGCCGCCGGAGGAATACATAGGTGTAACGCTCCTCTCGAGTGTCGTAGCGGGAGTTTACGGGCAGACAGTTATTTGTGCGCGGCCCTCGGGGCGAGAGACGATCGCCGCGCCGGCCGGACAAGAGCGGGCAAGCTGGGGAGGAGGGACGAGGGTGGCTGTGCAGCACGCGTGCAGCACACCCCCTTACGGTACAGCCCCGTCCGCATTCTAGAGATTCTGTAAAGAGTAAACACGGAGGCGCGGGAGAGCATGCAAGCGCATTGTGCTCGTCGCCGCCGGCCGATTCCTCCTCTGCCTTCGTCCTCCGCTCGGGATCCTCCCTTCCTCCCCTCGTCGTCCTCTGCTGACGACCTCTTCCTCCGCGCTCGCCGTCCCTTCGGTTTCTTTTTCCCCTGCGCGTCCGCGTCGCTCGCACCGCGATTACACGCGAAGGCAAACACGACGCTGATTTATCTGCCAGTCGCAGCGGGGACGCGCGTAATTTACTGCGACTTAATTGCATTTAATTCAAGCGGCGCAACTGTAAATCACAGAGCGTCGCGGATTGCGCGGGTCAGGCACGCCTGCTGTCGATACGTGTAATTACGTCCGTCCGCGAGACCGTCCATGCGCGAGGATGCGAACGGCGCGATAGCGATGCCGCGCGGCGCTCGTTAACGCACATGACGGATGATTGTTTCCTTTTCGCGGCCCCCTCGGGACGATTAAAATCTTTGTAGATTACGCGGGCCACATTTGTATGCCGCAGATAACTGTTGTATATTTTTAGCATCGGACGCTGATACAAATTATATCACACACGTCCCTTGGAATGTGCATCATATCGATTATATCGATATCATTGATAAAAATTCTTCCTCTCGATAGATTTATCCTAAAATTCAATCTAGATATAATTATTTTCCCAGTATTCTCTCTCTCTCTCTCTCTCTCTCTCTTATGCGTGACTGTTTCTTTGGGATAAGATCTCAATCGTAGCGACGAGGAAGTAGCAACAATTTATCGATTACAATAATAATTATTGTAAAGATAACTAAAAATGTGTTATACCCAAGACTTGAATTGTTCAATGTAATGTCAACATGGATCCTGATTTCAAGATTTTTGTTACTCGGGTATAACCCAACCGTCATCGTCTGCAGGATCAAATACATGAATTTATTCGACATTATTATTAACTATATACCGCTCTGTTTTAAGAATCCCCTACGTGTCATGCATCAACGCTCGTTTATGAGAGGGCATCGATACGGTCTCGAGGATCGCGCGCAATGAAGATTCGCGCGATGAGCAACGACGTGGCTCAGCGCGCTTATTAAATTTGCATATTGCAATTTATAGGCGCAACGCGCGGGCATCCACCTCCGATCACGATAGCATTGTTCCGCCCGCCTGAAAAGAATGCGCGCGCGGCGAGCGCGAACGTGACACTCGTCGCGCGGGTCTCTCTTGACGCGCGAGCTTATTGTTGAAAAAAGCGCGCGCGCGCGGCGCCCGTACTAACTTCGGACTCCGTTTCCCCTCGCGTTCGCGAATTTTGAACGCTCTTATCGGCCGCTCGTGTCAGCGAATCGGGGCGAGTCGCGCAACGATAATTTCAAGGCAGTCTCCTCGTAAATCTAGTCGGCGAACTGGTACCACACCTCCACATGCGCCAATTTCTCTTATGGGCAAAAAGCGTTGGGATCGGTAACCAATAAGCGATCTCACGGGCGTTACCGAGCCCGTGCGTACATACACGCACGTGTCCCGATCCCGACACGCGCGCGCACTTGCACGCACGCGCGTATACGCACACGGGCCTACTGCCGCCGATCTCGATTCTCGAGATCTCGAGAGCAAACTCGAGAGTCGCCTGACCGTGCCCGCGAGGGATCTTAAACTAATTCCACGTCGCCGCCGAACGCCGCAGTGTCGCTTTAGATGGCGAGGCTGACGGCGTGCCGGAACTACGGTGGCTTTCAATACGTTTTAACGAGCCCGAACGGTTTTTCAGAGAATCTGAAATCAGATTACACTTCCAGGAAAGATATACGTGCATGTCCGTAACGGCAATGACGCATTTTCACATAATAATTTCGCGCGTATTTAAACGTGCGTAATGTGCGAGCGTTACATCATTATATTCCTCTCTTGCGTCATTGTAGCGCGCATCTCGCCATCTAACGCGGTTCCATTGTCCCGGGGATTAACTTGTTTCGGTGCTCTAATGTACACGCGTGAGACATCGAAGAAACCTTCTTGGAAAATCGCGACGGTGAGGATCAGCATGTGTAAAATAACGCACTTATATGCGGTATCGGGAATTTTTTATAGCCGGATATAACTGCCGTAGCGCACTGATATCAATTACGACTCGTAGCGCCAATTACCGATTCTTAACAGCCGCGGAATACGGTAAGACTGCGGTCGCAAACATGACCACTAGCCGGATACCGGCGCGATAGGATTAAACGTTTGGTCGTTGGTATATTTATGTACAATCAATTAGGCTCGCGAGAGCAGATATAAAGAATGCTTGCGATACCCGCAGCTACATGGTGGTAGGTACGTGTGATTTTTGCGCGGGTAAACGTACTTGTCATGAACGTTATGGGGAATTATTGATACGGTAACGAGTGCGCGGAGTCGCGCAAAATATCATTAGCGCGCGCAGTGGCGTAGAACGAGGAGAGGCGGCGAATAATTCGTTGCACGCCGTGGGGGACGTAGGCGGCCTCCGGTATCCATTTGTTTCACTCGAATACTGCGCGCGATAGGACGAGCACTATTCATCTTATCCTTTTCCTTCTCGTCGTTCGTTCCTTGAGAAGACCGAGCGAGATAGCCGGCGGCGTGTGGCAATACCGTGTCGAGCTACGGTATCACAAAGCGCCAAGTATCGCCGATCGTTGACGAATTAAAGACAGCGAGCTTTTCTTTGTACGGGCGCGACGAGCCGCTTGAGAAATCTTTCGTATCTACGAACGGCCCGTTATATATACATACATCCGCGTCACACGATGGAAAGTTTATGTATTGCGATGTTTTATCAAGAGTGAAATGCAATAAGATAATGAACTCGACTGATACGGAGTAACGCTAATCCCGGCTGATTATCACGGCGTTTACTTTAGTGCGACACAGCGTACTTTAATGCCCAAATTACACTTTAGTGCCCAAATTTCTTGTGCTTTTTACTGATCATAATAATTATTTTTAATATGCGAATGATTGTTATTGCGTGGCGTTATTACGACAGAGAAGTTATTCTCTGGCGTAATACATACAAGGAGAATCTTGCGAGCAAACGTAGATAGGAGAGACCACGAGATGACTTTATCTCGCTTTTGCACCTGTCTTGCTTCGACAAGAACCGGATGTCGAGCAGACGACAATAAAGATATCAAAATAAGCAGGAAGTCTGCCGAATTTTCTACGGAGATCTGGATCACCTAAAAGTGTCTTCACATTATTGCGATATTAAATTCTAAGACAAATCTACGCTGTATTATCCAAAAAATAATTCAACATCCTTTTTATATGCACAGAGAAACGCAAAAGTAATCGTTTAGTGACCTGTTAATCTTACAGATTAACACCACGAGAACGAAGAAGAAATTGATAGCGCTCCGATTGAATCAGAGACAAATTAGGTCGTCGAACGGCACCTTCCGCAGCGGCGGATTATTTCCACCGATCGCGCGGTGACCTCGATCGAACCTTAGACCTTGAGCCAGATGTTACCCTCCAGGATCTCGGGATCGATCCCTCCGACGGATGCGACCTTGTTCGTAGCTGCTCCACGAGGTGTAAGGCGGCTCGAGCTAAAAGGGTCGATGACGAGAGAGTTCGGAAATGCGCGTCCCACGTGGGTGAGTTAGTGCAAAGCCATCCTTCCTCGGCGAGTGCAGTCCTCACGGCGGGCTCGGTCTCCAAAGCTGGAGGACGCAGTGCGATTCGATAGGTGCCTCGCCGTATGGGTAGGGGTCCGCGGGGGGAGGAAGAAGCGGTGAAGGGGTGAGGAAGAGAAGGGTCAGGCTGGGACAGGACGAAAGCTCAGGTGTTCCGTTTCTCGGGCCCGACTCATCCGCGCGACGGTTTGGCGAACCCGTTGCCGGTGAACCGGCGTCGCACTGTACCCGTCCTCATCTTTGCCCCACTGCTGCATCTCGCGTCCGTCTGCACGCCCACGCCCTAGGAGGAGTCCTTAAGGTCTTTCTCACAGTCGTACCTTGAACCGCTCGCTGCGTCATACGCGTTGGGGCTGGGAGGCTGTAAGCGTGGAAGCATGTTGCTCAGAAAAATGTCCTCGCATGTGTTAATTTAATATGGAAGAATGAAGAAATAAGCATATTATATTTGAATGATTATGGCGCTTACGAACACCGCAAGGATCAAATTTCTCATAACTCATTACCTACACGATTGTCAATCGCGCGAGGTTTTATTGCCAACTACAATCTCGAGTACGCGAGTCTCCAAGTAGTAAGAAACATAAAACAAGTGTTACAAAAAGCATCGATTGCGAGCGGAATAAATGAAGATAAATAGCGCGTTCAACCAGTTCTTGCAAAATCAATGCACCATAAGCATGATCCCAGTGGGATTTATTAGGTTTCAATCTTCATGCGCTGGCACGCAGTCCTCATTGATATGGGCGACCATATTTCTGCTTTGACAAACGATTCTGGTCGACGTACTAATTACTCCCTACCATTAATAACAATGTCTTTCACGTGGCGTATCCTATCCCGGATATGCAGGGAGGCTCGATTTCCTCGTTCGATCGAGCCTCTCCTTTGTCCGCGTCCGTCGTTCGTTAATTCCTCGATGCACACACGCAGCCACGGGCCTTCCCTTGTGTAACGGAATAAAATATATCTCGCTGGTGTCGATCGGCCCTTAGCCTCCAACAAATCGTGCATACGCCAACGTCGTCAACACAAACGGGACGCGTACGCGAACCGGATGAAGCGCGGATCCACCGCGCGTTCTGCGATTCAACGCGCCGCAGGACAACCTTGCGAGGGGCATGAGCAATTACAACGATGACTGTTTTGCATCATCCGACCACTGATTGTACTCTCGCGTGATACGGCATAATGTCCTGGCCTAATACCGGGGACACGTATCGGTAATATACACGTCTTGACGGTACCGGTTGCCTTCGTACGCATAACTTATTGCCGCGCATTCGAGCGAGCGACAGATCCGCCGAGGGAAACGCCGCTCGAATATCGCGCGAACGAGATATGAAATATTAGTGAATAGGTGCTTAATGTTAACAAGGCGGGACTGAATTGCTCCATATACGTTGGAACTTCATAAAGTACGCACGTGACTTTAACGGTCGCGATTGTCGATCTGAAACGAAAGCGAAAGCTTACCCATTGCGTACCAAATTGTTCTACGTTGAACAGTATTTTTTTCTTCTTACGTTACGCGATATCATTATTTTTAACATGCAACAAAGCGGAATCCAACAATTCTTTCTCCTCGAATAAAGAAAAGCTTGCATTGTGTTAAAAAATTGTTGCGTCTATATACGAATCCGTCACGCTTCTCGGACCATTGCGAGTGTTTCCTCGTGTACACGCGCGACCATTACGTGTTGAAATTGTCGGTAGGTGCTTATCCTTGCAAATTGTGATACACACGAAAGTTCTCCGAGGCGAGTCTCGCGCTCGGGCGAGAAACCCGAAACCGCGCGCATCGAAAACGCTTAGAAAGCGTCCATGAGTTGTTCGCATATACGAGTCATATAAATATAGATGGTCGGGGCAGTTTGTTGAATGCATGCGACGAGGTATAATCTTTATCCCGCACGCAAGGCAGATTTTTTAAGGAACAAGATTCTGACGAGACCGGTGCAGCTCATCGTTTTATGATTACTCCCAAAATGCGTCTGTCAACCTGAAATTAACAACTTTCCAGACAATGTACATTAACTTTCTAGCTAGCTAGATCTACATGGATGTCTAAAAGAATTACAATGTTTATCGGAACGATATACAAACCGGAAGAGCTAAGGTAATTCCTTATCACCGCTTCTTGCGATTGTAACGTCTGTTAAATTACTTCTCACATACGAGAGAAAAAGCGAGAGCTCATACGTTCGTATTCGATACTTTTGCGATCTTCGCACGTGTATTATTGACGGACGCAAGTATTATTGTCGGTGGCACCAAGAGCGATAACACTCGCCTAAGATAGACGGGCCATATATCACGGCAGTCACCGAAATAATATCCCGCTCAGATTTATGTGCGATTTTAGCCTACGTTTGTCATTTGGCGCGTATTTTCTGCCGGTCGATTCATACCCCCACGTACATCCAGTGCTCGCTCACTTTTGGTTTTACGATCAATCGAGAGTTTATGTCGCTATTACGGCGATCATATTACGTGTACACGCGTCTCGATGCGCTACACAGCCCGGTGAATCACGTGTCCTATTAGCCCACGTGGTCGTCGCCATCGGTAAAAGTATTGTCGCATCTTCGGCAGACGTGGATCCACGTCGTCGCGATTGTCGAGTCAATTCCAGCGCATCGGGAACATTATGAAGATGTCGATCGCCGATACGAGTACTCCTCCTACGGGGTAAGGACGCAGGTTGTGCGTCTGCGGTTTGCACCGTTGTCCGTTATGGTGCTCACTAGAGTGACAGAAGTAACGCCGTTTCCCCGTGGTTGCGAGACTGAAGGCGGACGTAGATGTATCGTCGGCCGATGAAGATCGCGGCAATATGTCGTAACGATATTCCGTTCTAGAGCGCGTCTAGAGCGAATCTTCAAAAAATATTGAAGAGTTGATAAAAGCTGGCTAACAACTGAGAAATTCACGCTTTAAACAATTTTCTATAAATCATTAAAATCTGTTACGATACGTATCAAACAACCTCAGTTAAACAACCTCGGCAATTTCTACGTGGGACATTAAGTTCAGCATTAACGAACATTGTTCGCGAGCGATAACGCGTATTAATTTCGCATGGTTGCAAATAATTTTCTAAAAATTAATTACATTTGTTAGCAGAACAGTCAAGATACTGCATATTGCGAACGTGGAACTGTTGATATCGCGTTGAACGGCCGTCCACGAAAGCGTCAAAAGCGAAAGAGTCAGAGGCTGAAGAAAGGGAAGCGGTGAGGGAAGCAGCGAGAGAAAGAACGGAAGAGAGAGAGAGAGAAAGGTTCGATCCCCGCGAAAGTTGCGAGGCCGCGAAGGTACGTGATATTATGTACCGGGGGAAATTATAATACCTCGTTCGACGCGGATGCACTTTCTACGGTCGGCGACGAAGTGCAGAAATCGCAGTTACGTGCATGCGCGCAGCCCAATAACAGAAACGCCGTGAAAGTGCGCTTGATGACCGCTTTTCCCGAATAACGGGCAGCTGCCGCGCGATCGCGTATCTCGCAATGATCCTCCCAGGGACAATCATTCGTCGTCATTAAGTCGGGGTGAACGCGCGCGCGCGCGCGCTCTCAAGCGTACATCGTCGGCGCCCACTCGCGCGCCGGGCCTCGTTCCTCATTGTCGTCGCCGAGTTTTACGCCCGGGCTATTAACACCTCCACGACAAATGAAGGATCCCTCCTCTCCTTCCCTCCAATCCTTGCTCTTTCTCCGTGCCCCTGGTGCAGCGCACGCCACGAGCACCGGCACGAATGCGAGCGAGCGGGCGGGCGAGCTGCGGGTTTGCGCGCCGCGCGAGGGGCACCAATAATGCGACGCCCCCGGAACGAGCAATTATGGGGAGGCGCGCTCGCACGCACTCCTCACCCCATGGGGAATTATGTCGCGGACACGTTACGCTCGAAATTCGCCGCGGTAATGAGCGGCGCAGGCACGCGATAACTGCATCTCACGTATATCTTACGACCCGATTTTATGGTCCGGGGAGGCCGTGCCCAAAGCGACGACGTTGCTCGTAGGTGGCGGTCTCGTATAGCTATTGTATGCTTAAATGGTGCTTAAAATTCCAGGGGTTCGCTACAGGCCGAAGTCGTATTCGTACTGCCTCGAGCGGTCCATGTACGATAATGATGTGTGTGTAGTAGTAGCTTTGGCCAGTCTGCACCGAAGGTACTCCTGTATCTCGTTTCCTTAAACTCTTCTGCAGGGATTTAATTACTTAATTAAATAGTTTGCTCACGTTTGACGTGAACGTGTTTGGTGGCGTCTGTTGAAACGTCTAAAAATTATACCGTACGCTTCACTTCATCGGTGCTTCTAGTTCTTCTGTTGCACCTTGAGCAGACAATGTCCCGTGATTAGACGCCTTGCGTTGCATCGCATAGGTATGTAAAATGTACTCCAGTTAAGTCGGGATTATAGTAGTTAAGCGGATCATCGTTCGATGATGGCAGGATTCTGCCGTGCGGAATATCTCGGCACGGTGAGTACGGTTAAATTATGACTTCTCGACAAGATATCGATAGTATTATTACAAGCGGCACGACTGGGCTGATGACATTATCCTGGATAAATATTAGCTTGCTGATAATGTCTGTAAATAAAGATTTCGGGTTGCAAAGAGCATTCCCTCGATGTAATCTGACTGGTAAATGCTATATCGATGAAAGTTCACTATCATCATCTTCAATAAAAATTAATGAAGAGATAAACAATGGTGCAAACTCCCATTCGCGAATCGTGATTAGACCAGTTGATTGATTGCTCGAACTGCGGTTTTTTCGCGATTATCTCGTTTCTTTCTACGTAGTTCGCGAACTCCACTCGTTGACGATACTTTCGCTAGGCGATCAATTAAATCGCATAAAAAAAAGTGAAAGTGTCGAGGTCTAACGTGTCTATGTCATTTGCTAATTTTTGTTTTTCTCATGCGAACTTGCTAGTGCACGTACTGCATTTACAACACACATTAAAACCCTAATGTTGATCTTCATTATATCATTTTTATTATCATTATTTATATTCATTGTTATCAAAAATGTCACGACTATCCAAGAAAAATTGCAAATTAGTAATGATATGAAATAATTAAGGCGTAATGATAATTACGGTATATTTTCCGATACTGGACGCTAATACGCGAATAAAGAAAACAAGGAATTCTGGTTTTACTTGAAGTTACTTTTAGTATTAATGACATCTTAAACGCAAACCTATGTAATTACTGTCAATTGTATCATCTCTTCGGCGATTGTTTTTACTATATGATGTTTCCATTGTTACAACAAATTTCATCATTCATCTTCTTTTTAATGTCATAGAATTATTATATCCCTTACCCTGTATTTTTAGGTAGCGTATTTAGAAGTGTTCCTGTCAAGAGAAAGCGATATATTATTTCAATGTTTTTTCCCGTAAAAGAAAAATGCTCGTTTGTGCATCGAACCGGAGCAGGGACTTATTCTGTTGCGGTGTGTTATAACTTTCTGAAAGCAGAGGAAAATACTTTCATCGGGTTTGTCGATAGTTGTGTAATGACAAGGCGCTCTGGATGCTGCAGTTGGTACATACCTGCGTAATAAGTAACAAGTGATCCGTGCACATTTTCTGCGCCGGAGAAACGTTAATAACACAATATAAAGGGGACCATCACCACGTCCTCGTTCTCTACAACGCAGTTGCTTTTGAGCGGTCGACTCTGGAAGAAGAAAGCAGTGTGACTACTAAGTAATTTCGTATTTTAATGGATAAAACAAACTTTTGCAAATGTAAGCACATAATGTTATCTGTTAATTTTCCGAAAACTATACTAATTTGTACATTTACACATTTTTTTATTTAAAAACGCATTCTCGTAAACTATTGTAATTTATCATTAAAATATGCACGCACATTAAAAACACTTTGGTACATACGAAGCACTTATGTCATACAGATAACAAAACAAAACTTATCGCTGTTACGTGATTAGTTACAATTTTCACATTATTAATTAATAATCCCGTGGTCAACTAATAAAGCATTAGTCAAATTTAGAAAATTTGATGCGTCAGAGATTTATCTCCATTAACAATTACTCGTACACGTTGTTTGATCTACTTATTCTTACAACAATTTAATTTTATCGCCACGTATATCCATGCTTGCATGTACTTGTTCGACACCAGCTTTATCTTGGCGCATCACAGTTATGTGCACTGCAATTGCGATTTCGATGAAGAATTTCATCACAAATTCCATTACGATTATCGATTGCAGTCGATGGTCGCAATTGCACCACCTACCTGCGCGCGCGCGCTCACATGCAGAAGGTGTCGATTACCTGAAGCGATGGCTTAAAGTCTTATACCCACGCCTGATAGGATAATAGTGGTTTTTTCGTTATCGAGGATTACGGCGGTGCGATCCGGCCAGACAGGCTGGCAACACGTGTCCCCCTGGGCAAGTGACGTCACTTCTTGTAAACACACACTTTGAATTCTGCTTTCCTATGGCGGTCAATCTTGGCAACGACCACGCACCGCTTCGGCGATCTTTGAACATCGTATATCCATTAGATCCTTCGATAATGAAAGGCCAGAGATTAATTCGAAAATAAGATATGATTTGCATGGTTATCCCGCGCGCTAATTTATTTTTCAGCGGGACCTAATAGCTGCGACCAAAGAGCGCCAAGCAAGGGGCTTTGTGAAAAATAAAAGCAGTAGGAAGAATCCACCAGAAACGTTTCATTATCACGAGCTTGTAAAGCACGCCGAAAATAACGATTTATTTGAGGTACGTGTGCAAAGCACTTGTTATAAATATATGCTTTATACAAAACATAAAATGGCAAAATAAGATGAAATAGAGAGTATAACAAAATTATTGAGAATGCAGTAAAAAGGAGCCAACGTTAGCGCCAGTATTTTTCTTTCGAAGATAAAGAAATTTTCACGTTGGTTCGATGTTAATTTAATCGGTTATCGCTTGATCGATAGTCCCTCGATTAAGATATAGTAATAAGTACTTAGCGGGGGATTAATTTAGCGACATGTCGGTACGCTCGCGACACAACGAATTGTTCATTCGTTGTCAAAATGAATCGCGTGACACACGCATGTATCCGGTGCGGCTACCTTTGGTACCTCGTAAAATTAGAGCTGATCTAACCGAACAGGATCCCGGTGGCTCTCTGGCGTGCCTACGCACGGCGGAATCGTGGCCGATCGTAACATCGATTATCGGGTGTATTGAGTATCAATGATTCACGCTCGAAATCCTCGGCCCGCTGTTTTCTGGAAGCTTTGCCGGATGAATCAGCCATCCGCAAGGCTAATTTATGTGTGTTCTTGAAAGCAATCGATAAACTAATATTAGATCGTATTGTGATCCAATCATTCATGTGGTGCTATTCCCTTGATTCCATATAAATTTCGTGAATTTTTCGATCGGTGAATGGATTTTTTGCGCGACTGGGATGTTATCTGCTTCTTTGATCTTACGATTCATCGATACCACATAGTGATGCATCATACAAAAAAACTAGATCGTATCTGCATCTCTCTGGATTAATTCTCAAATGGAGATTTGGATCCCAAAAAAACTGATGGCTTAACATGTTGCAAAATGCAAGGTCGGTAGAGCCGAGAAATCGATTAAGGTGTGAATACTATTATAAGAAATATCGAATACAATAATTAGAAATATGATACTTGAACCCAGTATAATGTTTTTATATATCTACTTACATGCCAAATTTTGTCAAGAAGAAATAAAGAATAATTATCTCGATACACATATTTATCGTTTTAAATGCAGAGAAATATCAGTTTGCGAAAGTAACAAAGTATTCTGTTTCGACAGGTGTTGAAAGCTTCATGGATTTTACAGTCCATCGCGAGTATCCGAGTTTCCGAAAGCAACGATCGCACGCCCGCGCGTTATGAATCAGCCGATCGTAATTATTGCGACAACATCAGATAGCAGGTTTTCTGCGCCGTCATTTATCTACGAAAACAAGGATCTGGTGCAACGTGCGCGTTTGCGGATCGGGCCACGGCGCAGACTGCGTCGCATTATATGGGCATTTTAATTGCGGCGATCGTCTTCGTTCTGCAGGCGTTGACAGGTGGCTGACACGGGGAATATCCAAGTGTGATATATCCGATGAACGAGACGCGTGATGTGTCCAGCACGACGAGAAACGGAGAGCTGGGCATCCCCGTTATTACCTGGAAAAGGGTCGACTTTTTGCCGTGCATGCACTCGCGATGATAACGATCGTGCAGGTGACACAGTTCGGACGTGCCGCGATTATGTCATCGGTCCCTCCGGGAACGTTGCTGCTACGATTATACCGCATCAGGCTTCTCGCCTCGGATCAGCATCGAGACACCTGCAAGAGCGTTATCGGCTCAGCTTACCCTCTTCTCGCTTCCTCCCACCCTCACTGCACGAGCCCTTATCGACGATGTTTACTTTAACTGCGTCATTCATAGCAATGCACCTTAGCCGTGCGAACAATCTCGCCAAGGAGAATCACCACATTCTCATCACGCTTGTGTACAATGTTACTAAGGAGAAATTGATCTGATAATTTCATATAATTCGAAATATAAATTGCTGCTATCAGCACCGCTGATAAGTAATTCTTTGGGTTTTTTTTAACGCGTTTTATGATTTTTTCGAGGACTTGTATTATAAAAAACAGAAAATGAAAAAGGGAGCTTTTATGAGCAAAACGATAGCGAATGCAAGAGTAAGTTTATGATTCAATGCTGTCTGGCTGTTACAAGATCGACGTAATAATAGAATCACTATGGAAATAAGTTGGTTAGTCAGCCAGTTAATGCGCTACCTACAACACAAACTTCATTGCATCGTGCTATTATTAGTCCTATTCGTAACATCTTTATGTTACACGTTTAACTGGATTACTAAAACCGCACATTACACGTTTGATGGCTCATTTGGCATCAAATGGACCAACGAGGAGCGCATAAACATAAATTTTTAAGTTTCTATGAGAATCATTCGATGTCAGAATTTATGTGCCGAGATGCTGATTACTTTTTAAATTATATTTTATTATATTAAAAATGTGCATGTGTCTGTACGGGTCTCGCTAGTTCACAAATTGCAGTTATTACACAATTGCAGCTGATCATTCGAGCTCAAAACATTCCAGTATATTGAGATCATTGCTGTATCGAATCTGTTCATCAATCTTATCAATATCTCCTATCAAATGATTGTCAAACAGGCATCGTGCGATTATTATTTATCACCCACCGAGTGTATGCGTGAGTCAGCTGGCGGGCGTCTGTGTCTACCGCGGAGGATTTTTTTACACGGATAAATACTCGCAAACTCATTGCTCGATTCCGACAAGATCTATGTTCGTAATAAATCGAAGCAGTGTTCGATGACAACCGATGCGAATCCAATGCAATTTCTTTTCATCCGAATTTACCGAATTCCGTCCGAATTTACCGAATTCCGTTCGAATTTACCGAATTTCGTTCGAATTTACCGAATTCCGTTCAAATTTACCGAATTCCATCCGAATTCACCGAATTCGAATGATGCAAAAATACCATGGAAACAATGAACAATGCCGGACGTCAGCCGAAGAAATGGATCCAAGGTTGACAATTTATTCGGTCGTACGAACAATGAGAACGCGAGGAAAGAGGCTTTTTCTCTCCGTTGTTCGTCTAGCAAGTTTACGAAGACACGCTGTGGGCGGTTCACGAAAAGCCACCTGACGTGCCAACCGACTGGTCGTCTTGTTCACGAAGCGGTACTCGATGTCGCTTGTTATTTACTCTCCAAACATCTTAATAACGCGCACAGGCGCTCCGTCGACCTCATCCGTCTCCATCTTGTCAGCTATTTTTCTCTCACGCTTGTCGACGGAAATCTGTATCTCGTGATAATAATCGAGACACGTTCTCTGTGTGAACATAATGACTCACCGATGAAGAATTTATCATTATCGTCATATTAAAGTATTTGTACAGATACGTAGGCACTTGTGTCACCACGCGCGAATTAAGCAATCTAGACCAGATTAAGATATGTAAATACGGTTTTATTAATCAAATACCGACCGTGAGAGCTGATACAAGCTGAAACAGAGAAGGGACACCAAAGAGTACTGAAGAAGCAGTAAAATCTCCTTCTCCATCTACCCACACCCAACAATATGCTACCACAGTCGGTATGACGTCATTGTCGTGACTGCACTCACCCATCCCGCATTCCTCGTGTCCCTCCTCCCTTTACGAGTCCATCCGTGAGTGATTATCAATATAAAAATGCGGGCTGAATTTTGCACGATAAATCTGGGGGGAAAGTGAGGAGCCGCGTGCCGCCAGGAATACCAATCAGCCGGTCGGACTAGATGTTTGCTCCCGATCTGCATAAAGATCGAGGCACGCCGAAAATTATGCCAAAACGTACCGCTTACGACGGTCCCGTCGCAGCCTCGCGATCTATCTCTCTTGCTTCATTCTGCTCCCTTTCTTTCTTGTCTGTCGAAGGGTGCTTCCATCGTGACAAGCCCGTCTCTCGAATAGCAACGAACGTTGGCATTCGAAAATTCTGATATCTATACTTTTTGTCACTAAAAACAGGAAAAAAATGTACATTGTTCTTCTTTTTACATTAGACGTTTATATCCATAAGCTTCCTCGCGTAATTTGATGATAAAATACAAGTGCGTCATTTGATAAGAAGGCGGATTCGTGTAAGATATAATTAAGATGCATACGAATATCAGTGTGCTCATTAGTACATAAGAAGACATTTAGCAAGTTTCAGCTAATGACAACGTCAATAAATTACGTAATTGTTTGGTATTTTTACGTGTCCGAGTATTCGTATTAACGTGCGCATTCATGGGGCGGTACGAGCGAGACAGGCGACTGTAACCGCGAGTGCTCGAAGGCGGTACCAGGCAATTTGAAGTCGTTCCTATATCCACCGATGTACAATTATCCAACAGCCATAGCTTGCCGCCGAAGGCGAACATCTGGAGCTCTAGCTGTTCGGGTCTATTTGTCACTGAATGGTCATTAAGCAACGTCGCAGAAGGGAAGTCGATTGGTAAGCAAGGTGGAAATAATTCTAAGTCAGATAGTCGTGCCGGAGGAAAGAGCGGATAAGTCGCCACAAAAACGTAACGCTCTTCTTAGAAACTATGTAAACGTCTTTGCGCTGGTCGTCGTTATGGGTATCATTCGTCCCACGATTCGTCAATGATGGAAAGGAAAAGGTGATCGTGATGAAGATAAACAATTTGATTTATTCAAAAACACTTTGCAAGGTATCTTTTATACGCGTGCAAGGTATCCGTTAATTATCTAATCTATTAGCAGTTCTGAAAAAAATGGTGGGACCCGCAGGCAACGTCATTGGAATATATCAGATCGACATTATCGGATTTGAAAGGAGCATGTGGTAGGTGGAAAATTACCCTCTATGTAATGCAAGAATATAAATCTTTAATTTATCAAGTTGACAAGAATGATTAACATCTTGTATTATTGAAAGATCTAGGACAAATTTGACGTAACAAGACGGAATGTATCGAGCACACTTTTCCGAGTGTTTGAAATATTATGTATTGGGTTGTAATATATGTTCATTGTTAAAAACACTAAATAAACGGGACAAATACATATTACAATCCAATATTTTAGCATTGATTACAGATAAATAACTAAATAACATCTCAATCGCAATACTTTATATTAAAATTTTGTTAATAATATTTTAATAAATTTAATTAACACGTTGGGTGCGGAGCCGATTTTGGTATGCTTTCCCTTCGACCGACAGAAGAGAGCTCAGCGCGAGCTAGGACATAATTAATCAAATTCCTCTGGTATGTTCGACCAAACTGGCAATTTAATCCGAAAAACAAGTACACGACGTTTCGACCCAAATTTCGGGTCTTTTTCAAGTGCGACGAATATATACACAGTTATTTTCTACAACAATCAATTAACAATTAGTACAATAATACATTTGAATAAGAAACCAAAATTAAAAATTTTACTGGCTGAAAATAACCGTAGCAAATCAAGAAGCATCTCAACTCAATGTACCAAGCTCACAAAGGTCTGACGACTAATGACCGAACTCGAGACAAACAACTACTTATTTTTCAGGATGGTATCATAAATAGCTGGTAGGTTATCAGTGTCTTTCTGTAGGTTTATAGAATCAACATGCCTCTTGATATAGAACATTTCGGCAATCTCGTGTTTTCTTCTATGGCACTCATGATGTAAAATTTTTATGTTCTGCCAATCGAATTCGTGGTTATTATCTATTCTATGTTTACTGACTACAGAAAGACAGCTCACATGCTTTGAGATGTCAGATTTATGTTCCTTCACGCGGGTCTCAAGATGTCGCTTAGTCTGACCTATATAACAGGCAGCACAGTTTAAACAATCGATCTTATAGACAACATCGGTATGCTGATTATTAGTTAAGATATCTTTTCCTAGTTTAATAACTGTATCGAGTTTCTTAGGCACTGTATAAACGCAATGAACATTAACACGCTTCAAAATTCTTGCTAAATCGTCACTCAATCCTTTGACGTAAGGAATCATTACACAGTTATTGTCCATAGGCTTGTCAATATTGCTGTGAACATTATTGTCGCGAAACTTAATTGCTCTCAGTCGACGATTAATGTGTCTTTTGACAAAATGCGAAGGATACGAGTTGTTCAGTAAAATTGTACGTATCGTTTCAACGTTTGAAACATGGAATCTGGTATCCGATAACAAAATAGCCCGGTCAACCAACCCAGACACGACACTAACTTTGTGTTTTAACGGATGGTTTGAAAGGTAGTTAATATATCGTCCAGAAAAGGTGGGTTTGCGGTACCAATTAGTAATCAATTTGTTATTATCCCTGATAACAGTAATGTCCAAAAAGTTTATAGAACAATTATTTTCCATTTCAACAGTGAACTGTA
Source organism: Ooceraea biroi (assembly GCF_003672135.1). Taxonomy (NCBI): domain Eukaryota; kingdom Metazoa; phylum Arthropoda; class Insecta; order Hymenoptera; family Formicidae; genus Ooceraea; species Ooceraea biroi. The sequence continues at coordinate 4,790,652 of NC_039507.1, forward strand.
GTCTCGGATGGTAACTGTTGAACAAATCAAGTACATTTTGGATCCTATCCCTCGGTACAATAGCAAATACATCGTCAACATATCTATAAAACGTTTCTAAATTGAAGTCAAGTAACATAATAGTCAGATTCCAAATCGTCTAAAACCATATCAGCAAGGATTGGGGACAAAGGCGAACCCATAGGACTTCCAAAGATCTGCTCGTAGAAACAACCATCAAATCCAAAACTCGTGGAACTTAAAACCAAGTCAACAGCAAATAAAAACTGATCCAAGTTAAAATTGCAAGAATAAAATGCAAGAATGAAATGCCATGCTAGGACATAATGTCAGTCCCTAGGGACCGACGTCTCCCAAACGGAAAAGTCAGTCCCGGTCCTCAGAAACCGACGCCGCACCCAACGTGTTAATATAGAAACGGAAATTAAAGCTGTTCTATAAGTTTTGTAGGAAGAAGATTACAGATTGCTTAAGTCAGTTTCAAGGTTTAAAAGCGCGAAAAGCTTTTAAATTCTTTCCATTTCCCCGAATTTTAGACCGAGTTTAGAATGTCTGAAAAAGGCGGGTTTAGAATAAGAAATATTTATAATCTTTTTTTTCTGTTCTGTTTACTTTCCAAATTGTAGAGAAAGAACTCATCAGGTTACTTCTGCAACTTTTTAAATTGAGAGTTTCATTTTGCAGATACGCACAGGTGCCAATTACGGATGATGTGTGCGTCTCCGTTGTGGAATTTGAAAAGTGCAGTGTAAAGACGTCGATTTAGAATCTCCATAAATCATATGATACGCAGCGAAGTGGTATCTTTACAGCCCACTTGAGGAGACCATCGTCATCAACGTTTGAGCGGATTAACTTAATCACCAGAGAATTCATCTACCTGCGGTCTCCGAAAGTCGACACGGTGGTACCATACATTAAATCTCGGCGATCGACGTAATTGTCGGTGTGTATTTCTTCAGTGACGCGAATGTCCATCGAGCGACGAGTCAGACGAGAAGTCGCCGAACGCGAAATGTAAACGCGTGTAACCAGCGCCATTTTCGGTAGCAAATCGTATCGTTTAAGTACCATGCGTTGCAATGAAAGTGGATTAGCATTACGTGCACATTGTCATGCTGAAAAACGTATGATCGTACATTGGGTTTTTCGACACTTAAGCGATCGAGGCTGGCTCAATGGTTCGCTGATTTTACCTTAATCTGTGTTTACGAAGTTTGCTATCTTACTCGCCTTTTGTGCCATAAAAATAATCTTGGAACTCTCTTCTTTATAAGATGCTTCCCGTTATGCACGCAATTTCAGTAAGGTCAATCATTTTCGTGGTTGCAGAAAATATAAATGCGTAGAAATGGCACTTAAACGATAAGGCGTTATTAATTCTCCAATAAATCACTTTATTATTATTTATTATTATTTTTATTATTATTTTAGAATTACTAAAAATAAAAAGAATACATTATTTAATCTACTCAGTTTTGTTAAGAACTTGTATTTCCAAAAGGGCTCGGTAATAATCCTCGCGCCGTACTTCGCAAATCTGAACACGATAATCCGATCGAAAGCGTGCAAGTGTATTCACTAGAGCAGAAGCTAAAGAAAGGACGTGGCTCCGATTGCGGGGTAAAATCCGCTAAGCGGTAAAAAGTTGATTAGAAAGCGGCATCTTAGGCATCCAATTCCGGAGTTTAGCGAGCTCGTCTAAATCCCGAAATCCCGATACGGGGAAGAGTCTCGCGGAACATCAACCACAAAAGAAGACAAAACCGGACGACTACCTTGGTACGAGGACCAAGGACACGGCGGAACCGGGTGGCGTAGACGGCCACCCATACCGATCCATCCACGGTCCGGGTTATATTCCCACGTACGGCGCCCCGGGCAGCAAGTTCTGGCAAATCTTCCAGAGACCCAAATTAAAGCCGTTCGCTGCCTCCTACGAACTGTTCGTGGCCGGTCCACCGATGCTGCATAATTAAAGGAACATCATGTAATTGGAACTCGGAGCTGCCTTTGTTCATTCTTCCCTTCTCGTTACGCGCGGAATCAGCGGACGCGCGTGCATTTCAGCACCGAGGTACACGAATTGAAATAGAATTAGATGCTCAAGGTGAGATAAAAGCGGCATCGCTTGAAGGGTGGATCGAAATGGCGGGAGTTTACAGGCTAGATCAGAGTTCTGAGGTATCGTCTGATTTCGCCGTCCCTTTGTCGAGCATAGAGCCTGTTGACTTGTGACTCTACGAGGTAGACGCGGTCATGGGGTGCTCCAGCGATCAAAAAGGAGCGCGTATGCCAGCGAGAACATTCGACAAATCATAAAACATAAAATATATCGTTCGGAGACCGTTGTGTTAGAAATCTGTTTGGTCGCGGACCGCTGGAGAGAATTGTCGAGGAATTCGTGTCCGTTCGAGGGGGTTAATACTGGCCGAAAGCGGCAGAAAACGATGAGCGACCGCGGCTGTAGCGGAAAAGGATCACCTACTAATATTTTTATTGGCCGTAAAAATCGCGTTGTAACCGAGCATCGGCCGCGCCGCGCCGTGAAACGGGATTGAAGATGGAAATACTGCCGATCGTTATCCGTGACAAAGAAGATCGCTGAGAAATCGATAATCCCCTTATCGGAGCAACGCAAGCTTGCAAGCTGTTGAGTGTCGACTGGCTATTCGTTATGCGGTTTATTGTTATTTTGTAGATATGCCATATGTGAGTAATCGATCGCATTTTAATTCGAGTTTTGAAATCACTTTGCCCGAAAAATCTTGAGATTAAGACCGTAGGATTCCGTTTGACACGATTTCTACAGAGATGCGGAGCGTTAGTGCCTTATTTAATCGAAGGATGAAGTTTTATTTGCCAAACACAGATCTCTGGCAAATTTCTCGCGCGCTTTGTTCGCGATAAATAGAAATACGTATTACGCAGAGAAAGTTTTCTAGTGTACTTAAACATTTTATTGAATCTATCTTAACATTGCGTGGATTTTTGCCGGCGGCGTTTAATCGCCGAACTAAATACGTCTGATGAAACTGATGACTGGTCGCGTTGGTTGGCACGTTTGATTACATATACGCATTACACGTTACACGCGTCGTCAACGCCAGTCGTTGAGCAACCGAACACATTGAATTCACGTATTAGTATGTAAATTATGCAGATCCATGAGTCCTGCATTAATCTTCGACGCATTCCTCGGGGGATTTGTCCTGTTTCGTTTGTTTTTGTTACACTTACATAACGAAGCGGAGAATATCGCTTCCTCGTCCATGCGCGTTCTACCTCACCTCAAGTTTTACACAATCGCACACATACTAGATTATTAAATCCGTCTCGAGTTATTTAAATATTATCATTTTTATAACATTGAGATCTTTATTATTTAATATCCGCATAGAAATTTTTGACGAAATACTGGCTTCATAAAAAATTGAATCTCTTTGTACTAATAAACTTCTGGATCAAGACGAATGTTCCTTCGACGGGAAAGTTGAGAGCGAAAATTTTCAATGTGAGATGAAGTAATATCCGACTTCAGGAAACGATTTTTGTCCACGTATTTTGTTCAAGCGAGACCTAGATTCAAACGAAACACTACCAAGGAAATCTCGGGCATACTTTCCGTAAAGTCCACAACACCGCGGAAGGTAACGAGCGGAATGAGCACAATAAGTACTTACTTAGTGATCACTTTTCGTGGAAGCGAGTCGGCAAGGACTATCAGCATCGCGAGTCTCTCTCTGTCTCTCTTTTTCTCTCATCTCTCTTTCTCAGCGAGGAAACGATCGCCCATAAAAGTTCTAGGCACAACGCTGGCCTTTCCCACGATTTATTTGGGTACTTGAACTGGCTGCCCCGTCGCGGAGAAGAGTTATACACATTGTGCGATCTCTCCCGGCCGCGCCGGTCCGCGACGATCTTCTTTTATGAAATTTTAAATCATTCGATTCGGGAATCGCGCACTATTTATTACCCATTCGTACGCGCGACCTGTCCTACGAAGGATCGCGCCCAACTCTGCGAACTCCGCCCGCACAAACCGATGTAAAATATCGTCCACGGTTAGGACGCGGCGAGACATTTACATGCATTCAACACAATTTATTGTATTATCGTGAAATTTAATTTATACGTCTCGCACGATGACGCACTACCGGACGACAATCCGATTGCAAGTGCTTTTGTAATCAGAAGCAGCGCAGCGCCTTTGCATTTTATCCTTCTTTATAGGCCAATCTACGGATCTACGGATCCATCGATCGTTTGTTAAATATTAATGCGCATGTGGGCTGGACATGCGTACTTTTCTCTTTTGGCTATTTCAGACTCAATATTTAAACCTGAGTTACGAAACTATCGCACTCTCTGCTATTCTATCATATTTGCTATTTTAAAAAATTAAAACAATATTAATAACATATTTAAAAATTTAAAGAACGTAGAAACCTTCGTTATCGATCAAGTTAGCCGGTAGTTTCAGTAGTCGTCGAGGTGGAGACTCTTTCTTAAGGAGTTACTCCGCAACATGTCATAATTTCGAAAAGAAAATTATGCATCTAGTTGTAATCAATTAGTATCAAACAATTGAGTATATTAACATAAAGCACCAATTATAATGTGGAAACAGATTTTATAAACCTTTTCGCCTTTAATGATATTTTATAAATGAATCAAATGCACGTGTAACAAACTACAACGGAATTAGATTAGCTTGATCTAATCGAACCCAAATATTTTGAAAATTTTATAATTTAGAATTAATAAATAAATAAAACACGCATAAACATATCGCGCCTGAGCAGTGCAACCAGATACTCGGGACTGTTAATTGGAGAACAAGTTTTAGGAGTCACCAACAATTCGCGGAACTGTCTATTAGGAAAAAATTCTCCACATCTAAACAGCTATAGATGTTTTATTTTACATTAAGGTGATAAAGTTTTGCATACACCAACGATTTAGGTAAATATTATTTTCTAAGAGACACTGTGGAACAATTCATTAAATCTATCTATCAAAAATGTTTAAATTTTACATTACATTTTTGCGTTATTTTCTACAATTGAAATTCTTTGACTATATAATCGTACAAAATGCTTAATATTTTTTTAAGTGTTTTTCCTACGATATTAGACGTGCATGAGGGTAACCATCGAAATTTCTCACCGGTCGCTGTAAATCTGATTGATCGTGTCGGACGTCTTGGGAAAGTATGCCTTATCTGTGTTCTTATTTGGTGTCCAGTGTGTGCTCCGAATGCAAAGCCGCCGCCGCCGCCGCCGCCGCCATGCTGTTATCGCCGCATAAGCATCTCCCGCGGGTCGGTTTGTTTTATACGCAATTACTTGATGAGTCATTTCCGTAATTGGGGCATATTTTTCCGGAATTTATTGACGACGGGGCCTAGCAGCCGGCGAGATTAGCATAAACCGAGGATGACTTACTCGGCCTGTCAACTGGCGACGTTTTAACGAGCGTAAACTCGCTCGGCTTTATTTATCGTACGTGTTATCAGTCTTTTCTACCTTGCATTTCGCCCTGCGCTCCCACAAGCCTTTGTAGCCAGAAGAAAACACGGCGGCGCCTCCGTTTGACATTTGATCGTGTCTTCAACCGGCCGGTGACTTTACACGGCAATTTTCATATTTATATATGTGTATATTAAACCTCGATTACAATATGCCTAATTTTTACAAATTGCGCGAGATATTTTTTCTCGCGGAAAAACACAAATATTGCTTGAAAAATTATTGCAATCACAGATAAAGGTGAAGAAGCTCATGCGCGGTATATTTTACTACATATTCTCAATATTAAGAAATTTCCAAATTAACTATACAAATACTTATAAATAGTTATAAAACTATAATAATGGTAATATGCTTTTAATGGTCGCGTTTTTGCGATCATTGAGGTAAACGTTAACAATCCATTAGCGATGACAGGATACAGCAGATACTTATTAGGAAAAAATGAATGCAATAAAGGGAGAACTTTTTTCTTGATCCATCCGAGAAGATTTCAACCGTGGGAGTTTCGAGTCGTTCGTAACAACGATCGGTACTTAAGCGTAGCACCTTTCCTTTAGCAAAAGTGCTCATCGAATTCGGAGAGATAAATATTCATGTCCCGAAGTCGTTTTCCGTTCGTCTTTTGCGGGGCGTGCATTAGCAAATGGTCGATCTAGCCTCAGGTCGGCCGATATAAACGGGACACATGAACGCCCAAATGCGTACAAGGTCGTTATCTTAACGCGGCACTACTAAAAACGGGAAGAAGCGGCGAGCAAGAAAAGGGAGACCGTGGAGGCAAGGAAGAGGGAAAAAAAGAAGAGAAAAAGAGAGAGGCAAATAAGAGGGACCGCGAGGTTGTCCCAAGTGGCGTTGGAAAGACGAGGACTTGAGGATTGAGTTGTCCCAAGGTGCCGGATGAATCCTCCGCGAGCTCCTCGGGTAGGTTAGGTATGTTAACAAGTTAGGCGATACTAAGATAAGAATCCTCCGCGATCCTTTGTGGCCTCCACGGTAACGCGACACCAGAACAACCCAGACCAAAACCAGACCGCCGCGCCGGCGGTTTCGCCCTCTTCCATCTTCGTTCTCCCACCTCGTACGGATTACTCTTGATCTTCTCCCTTTGCTCCGCCGGCAATCTTCGAAGGGCAGAACGAGCTGTAGGGAGCTCAATGAACACGAGGCTGGTAGCCGTAGGCGAGCGCTATTCCTCTCATTCATCCCACCGAGACTGTGATCCGCAAAATCTGACCTCCGCTTTTTCGCCACGCCGCGGCTTTCTCACGTCGGAGCTTTATCCCCACTTTGATTACCGCCACCTAAATGCGATATCGCTGTTACGATGATTCCAGATAGGCGCCTTCAACGATGTTAATAAGAGCGATCGTCGCGAACTACTTTCCATGCAAGAAGTGCTTCTTATCGCTATTATTTATTACTTAATTAAAAGAAAAGACATAAGAGAAATCCTTTTTCGCTTCCGCTCTTGCACCATGCAACGATCGCACGTCTGATTGCTTGAGCTCTCGCTGCCTGGTATCATATTTCACTACTCATTGATTTTTACAAGTTTGCAATTCAAACTCGTGTAACACCACTTGAACATCAAGTGTTTGAGGGCGTGAATGAGAAGGTGTGAAGTTTCTCTGTCAATGATGCGAAGATTTATGTGTTAAATGTGTCCACAAAGGCCTTTTAGTTCATATGATTCGTAAAACGAGCCTGCCTTTAGAATTTTGCTCATCCCTATAAATTATGTTGCCACACGCCCACTCTAGTTCCTCTCATTCATCTGTCATCTCTCTCCTTCATAATACTTCACGCTTTCAACCAGTGTTAGTCAACTTTATTGACTAGTTGTTACGTGGGCAGAAATACATGGTATCCTTAACGTCATTAATCAATTTCAAGATTTTGTGTCATATGTAACAAAAATGTTAATTAAATCATATTTAACAATCCTTCGCGTTAATTTCATGTACGAATAATTTTAATAAAATTATTACATGATATCATTTATAATAATAATAATAATTTTATTTTTAAACAAGTATATCTGTAAAAAGAAGTTTTTATGAAGCAAAATAATAAAGCAATGCATAAATTAAGTATATCGATATGCTGATAGAATATTATTATAGAGTAACATAGCTCACAAAATATAATTTTTCATTCCTCATTAAAGTTGACAAACGATTAATTTTGCCATGACAGTGTCACTCATGCATTCTTCGATTCACGGTCTTAGTGGGAAGGAGAAAGAAAAACGCGGCCTTATAGACCACCTTCGGTCTAACATGAAACGTAAGCGTGAGGATGGATTTACGAGGCTTGTAGAGGAAGTGGACCCTCATTGGCATAGCGTAAGCAAACGGCGTTATATAGCGGTAAGTAAGCGCCGGGGTGATTTCTCTATTAGCTTTGGGCAGAACCCCATGGGGTCGAGTCCCGAGGCCTTCTTTTACCTTTTGCTTGACGGCCACCTTGAAGCTTTGTGGGTAGCCACTTTCTAGAGCCGACAACATCATGATTTTACCAGCTATTTTTCCTTCCCTTTCTCGAGGATGATCAGATATCAAATCTGGTTGAAATCCGTGCCGGTTAAAACGCTTGCTTTTATAATAATATATAAAAACGAATAGAAAGCTGGGAGTCGAATGGTTTGCTTTTGTTACCGTAAATGCTTGTTTATGTCTGTTTCGTGCAGCACGCTCGAACGATCCGCTGAAAACACCGAAGAAGGGTGGGAAACCGAAGGAGGCACCCTCGCGGGAGAACGACATAGCTTCACGTCCCGCCCTTAACATATCCTACCGACGAGAGAGCGTGTGGGATTTTTGGGTTTAAACCGGATCGAGATTATGAGGTCGATATCGTTCACGGCCGCGATGGAACGCGGCCTACACTTCGGGGGTTAACTGGTTTTGACAGTCACCGGACTTATCGCGCTTTTATGCATACCGCTCCGTCATCATTCCTCTTGCTTTCTCAAGCACTCCTCTGTTAAAACGTCCGAATGATACTGCGCAGTTCGCTCACGATCAGTTTCTACGTCGAGAATTAAGTAAACGCATTCTTTGATTTTTTTTCGCAAAGAACGTGTGTGTAAAAGCCATGAATTTTAATGTCAAAAAGATGAACCAACAAACGCGTGGAGATAAAATTGGAGATTAAATTATTACAACTGTCTACTTAAAGAAAGATAGGCAGAGAAGAAGATCGCAGAAGACAGAAACAGAGTGGGGAGCGCAGGAGAGATCAATCGGGATGCCGTTGCATCCCTGCGGCCTATGAAAGAAGCCTAGTTCCGTTTGTTTGTGCTCGTGTGTCTGCTCGTGTTTCACGAGGTTTTGGGTGTGTGTCCTCCGCAGGTCCGACAACTCAATAGCCACACACACAACACCGGGAACAAGGCATTCTCGAGACCTCGATATCGTCGTGTTTGGTCCGGACGATGAGTTCCCGGGGCTACTCAGGTAGGCCCCAACAAAACGAGGATAGTCTCTGTCTTCGTCGTCGGCCTTCTCTTTTTGGTACATGGTCTCTCGGTCTCACCCGAGAGTTAGAATCTTCTGTCCGACACCCCCTAGCCTTATTGTTAGTGCCAGTCGACATTCTCACGCTAATTGGCCGGCAGCGCCCTCCCTGTAATTTCATTAAGGGGTCTCGTGCCCGAGTTTAAGGCCCCGCCAACGCGTCCACCTCGCTCTCGCTTCTCTTTCTTCTTTCCATCAAACCAAATATTTGCCAGGTTTGATAGCTTTACAGAGTCGGACAGAGTCGCAAACCGGAGAATTGGAAGCCAGTATATACTTCAAAGAGATTCGTATCCCTATGGGATTCGTATGGCGCCAATCTTAATTCTTCCAAGTTAGAAATCCATTGAGAGAAATTCCACGTCAGTCGCTTGTGCTCATACATAACGGGATTATCCGTTGAGTGATACGACATCCGTCTTTAGCTGAAAAACAACGATCTCGTGCGGCATTGCTTTGATATGAATAGTTGATGATGTCATTGTACTTTTGATTCTACTAGGTAGAAGTAAGTCTAACAAGGTAAGGTACCTATCAAGAAAAGAGTTTCTTCCTCTTTTTCGACTCTTCGTGAGATCAAAAAGCACGCCGATGGGTAATTATTTAGTTTAACGGAGCAACCTCGGATGACCTTGACCTTGACATATATTATAGAGGTCACCTTCTTGAGTGACCTTCAAAAGATTTTAGCCGTCGCTCATTGTTTATTAAAAAGTTATTAACAAAAGAAGTTTAATGATTTTGCACGAATTTTCAACTGTCCACGCGAAGCAAGGACTTGAGTTTGACATATATTACAAAAGTCACCTTCCCGAATAACCCGCACTAGGTTTCACCCGTCGCTCGTTGTTTGTTAAAAAGTTATTAACAAAAAAGTTTAATGAATAGAGCATAATTTTACGATATCATATACGTTTACGAAAGAGTATATTTGATGCAATTTTACCTTTAAATCAGAAATAGGGTTGGGTTAGGTTATATTTTCCGAAACTGGAGCCCCGGACACATATACGCTCGTTTTTCAGCCCGCTTCGCGGGAGGGCGGGGGGAAGGGCAAAGCCCCTCCCCCCGCCGGGGCCAGTGTAACAGATTTCACGGTGCAGATTTTGATCACCTGGTACACGCCACGGATCCCGGCGGGGGAGAGGGGCAAAGCCCCTCCCCCCCGCCCTCTCGCGAAACGGGCTGAAAAACGAGCGTATATGTGTCCGGGGCTCCAGTTTCGGAAAATATAATCTAACCTAACCTAACCAGGTTAGATTAGATTAGGTTAGGTTAAATCACTTTCCTTCCTTCGTTCATATTCGTCGTTTATGTCTTTCAATATTCAAAATAACTACTATATTTTCGATAATTCTTTTGTTAATAACTCTTTAATAAACAATGAGCGACGGCTAAAACCTTTTGAAGGTCACTCAGGAGGGTGACCGTGACAACATATGTCAAGGTCAAGGTCATTCGAGGTTGCTCCGTTAATCTAAATAATTACCCAGATTATCTTCCCAAGGACACCTTCCTCCCTTACTAACGTAGTTCTTATTCTCTGTAGATTTTTTCCTTTTTCCTTTTCAAATTCAAGATAAGCGATTATCTTTTACCTCCAAGAAATCGCTTTTTTTTAATCGCTTCTTTTCTGTTCGATTTTATCAGTAGATCGATCCTAGTTATCCCAATTCAAGATCGATTCAAAAATCAATTTTTTTAAGAAAAGAAAGATTAAGAACTAAGAACGGACTATGAATACTGCCCTATAAGCATACACCAATCAGGTTCATGAATTTTCCAACAGTTGCAAATTAGTGATGGGCGATTTTTTTAGAAAAAATCAATTTTCGAATCGATCTTGAATTGGGATAATTAGGATCGATCTACTAAAATCGAACAGAAAAGTATCGATTTTAAAAAATCGATTTTTGGAGGTAAAAGATCAATTTTTAAAAAATCGAATCAAGATCGCCCATTACTAATAACTACGTGATCCGCGCTCTATGCACAGTTTGCGAAAAACGTAATTTTACGTGTCCCGACAACAATGTGTTAACAGTCAATCCACAGTCGTAAAATGCCTGTAATATAAAAATAGTTTTGCACATGCGCAGTCTACTATGCCACGCTTCGCCTCGTTTCTCATTGTATTTGGTATAAAAAGATATTTAAACTGGGTGTTATTGTAAGTAATAGAAATATATGTAAAATTGATATAAAATAGCTTAATTTATAATATTTATCTATATTTTATTAACATAATTTTCTCTTTATTTTAGTACGCATATTATTACCAGGAAAATTTAACTTACTTCGATAAAAATATAATTTAATTACCTAATCCACTGGTTTTCGTGGATCGAAGGAACTCTCATGTCGTGTGAACGAAGGGTATTGGTCGCCGCGAAAGGTCTCGCGAATGGGCGATATACGACTTCCTATCAACTTGACTTCGCCAACGTCATCTCCAGGCTCACGAACCTCTTTACGGTTCCCCAAGAGGAGAACCACCAGCAAGATCTCATGGGCGGTCGTTTCGAATGCCTCGTGGTGAACAATGTGCCAGGGTGTGCATACAATTAACCGGCGCGTTGTCGTCGTCTTTGCACGTTCTGTGTAATTGCATCGTGTTTTGCTACGTTGTATGGAGCTCTCGACGCTCTTTTCCACGGTCTATGTGGCCCAAACGTGCCTGAGCATACGATCTGCTTGCTAGCGGAATCGCGAGTGACCATATTCACACCCCGACGACCGGCGAACCCACGTGGATAAGAATTCCTCGCTTAATCCTCTAGAGTTTCCTCTTTCAAGAGTGACAGGGTCATGATCTTTAATAAATAACATGTCTTGTGTGTATCGCGCGCATAATTTATAACTTATTGCACCGCACGATAAAATAAAATTCTACTCAAGAGTCATAAATGAAAAAAGAAACTGTTTCAAGATTTGTGCAATCAGCTACTTTCTACATATATTTATAGTTTCAATATGTATTTATTTATTATCTTATTTTGTTCTATTATTTCAATTCTGTTTGTGTTAGATGTGGGACGTATTGTGAATAACGTATCAATTGTTTTCTTGCTTTATTATACGTGTCCTGAAGTCTCAAGCACATCATTGTAAAGGCTATCGCATTAGGATGGCTGTAAAAGCGTTTGTTAACGACAAATCTATTATAAAGCGGAGGTACCAAATTATTTTGATGATACGGAAGAGAAATCTTTTGGGGTATTAATTTCGTTCCATGTAATTTTATAAGTGGTTGGCGCCAGCCGACCAAAGCTTCTCGAATGACTGGTCGACGTTCTTTTTCAGAGCGTTAGGTTCAATCGGACACGGTCGTGGGGATCTCGTAGATCTTGCGGGAGAAGCATCCGTAACTGGCGAACTGTGAAATCGCAATTTGCTCGCAGATTATACTCGCAGATCGTCGAAGTTTGAGAAGCGTGAAACCGAGAGGGTGCAGCGTGACGCTACTTGATGCCGCTACTCAAGTAGCACAAGCGTTTTCACGCCATTATACTTGTTGAAAACACTTGTTGTAAGTCGTAATATCCAGAAGTGTACTTCATCTAGTGTAATCTTAAAATGTAATCTTATAAAGTGTAATCTTAAAAAAAGGATGTAAAGCTTATATATTGTGATTTGAAAATCAATGTGTGATATGACTATTCATCACTATATTACAAAATTGAGACTCTATATATTACATGAGTTATTTGTGAATAAATATTTCATTGAATATTTTATCATTGAATCAGCATATCAAGATAAGCAATAAACGATGTATGACGTGAATTTACTATAGGCGTAAATCTTGAAAGTTATCCTTAATTACGTAATGACACGCTATATATATATATATATATATATATATATATATATATATATATATATAAGAAGAATGACAAAGGAAAAAAGAATAATGGCCGTGGCACACGAAAAAACTTAAGCAGTAAGACTTAAAACTTAAGAGATGCGACCAATCACAAGTTTTAAGTTCCAAATTGGCTGCTTACGTTCTCGACTGTGATTGGTCGCATCTCTTAAGTCTTAACGCTTAAGTTTTTTCGTGTGCCACGGCCATAAGGAAGCAGAAAAAAGGTGAAGAAAAGAATTGAACGTAACCGTAAAGTAGCGCCCTATGGTGGTCACTTTTTTCACTTCCTTACTGCTCTTTCTTTCTTATTGTTAGTCGTGCATGATTTCGTACATGACATCATCGGTAAAAAGTTAACTATTTGCAAGACATTTGCATTAGTATTTATAAATTATTGCAACAAGTTATAGTAAAATCCTTCAGAAATGGATCAATATAAGTATAAATATTTTTACAATTAAAAGACAAACTGTATGTAATAACGAAAAAGATATCCAAGCTGCTACAAGATAGAGTTAGAATTTTCAAAATCGTTTTCAGTAAGTGACAATGATAGGTTTTTATGCGTACAACACGTTCAAATCTAGATGATAGAAGAAAAAGAAGGAGGGGTTTTAATCCCTTCTGTGGGCCGCTTTATACTTTACTACTCAGGCCGCTAATATATTATCACCGCAGCCGTGATATATTTGACGTGAGTGTCGGGAAAATTAAAGCAATCCTTCTGCTGGTACCGCCGGTGGTCCAGGATCGCGAGCCGAAAGCAGACCTCGCTCTCGGTAATCTGAGATGCCTGAATACAAATATGTGCGCATTAATAGAGAACGGCTCTCCACAAGCAGTGCTCTATAAGGAGCACGTCTCAGGTCAATCGAAAAGAACACGAGATATGAATATAATATATCCCGCAAGTTTGAATTAAAGTTTGATCAAACGATTTTGGCGAAATCTGTTGAAATTATTGATTCAGACTCTGTAGAGATTGTTTATCGTAACTTTTGTGTGTGAATATGTTAATCGGTAACAATAGTTTTTTTGGATAAATATTCTCTTGTATTTTTTATTACAATATTTATTAAATATGTTGGAATATTTTTATTTCACAATATTATATGAGATTGCAGCAGAAAAATAGATTTTAATGTCAATCAAACAATAAAGATAGAAGATAAGAAAGCTAATAATTAAATTGAGCAAAGTACTTTTCAAAATTGTTGAAATCGCGACAGTTGACCGATAATTTCCCTGCACTGTTCATTCAACGGCGTTATAAAGAGCCTTTACATTCATCTACCAACCGGCTTGTATATTGGACCGCTACGCCGAAAGAAATACGATTCCGCATTGCGGAGACAACTATATTCTCGAAGCATCGAGCGGGAGAGTTAAAAAAAAAGAAAAAGGTACGAGACTCACAAGGCAAGATAGAACAGGATCAAGACCCCCCACGGTTAAATCTCGCACTTTCCCACGTGCGGGTGATCCCGTTTCATCCTGCCGACGCGGTCTCTCCTCACGTCGACTATGCATATTTTGTCCCGTGCTACCCCTAAAACAATCGAGGAAGCTTGAGAATGGTATGTCTCGATGAAGAACATGAAAGTTGATTGCATTGTAAAATATTTTGTTGTTAAAGTGTTTTTTCAGTAAAACTATTCCACATAGTCCGAACATTTGAATTTGTATAGAGTTTGTTACTATTTCGTAAGGCTTATTTTATTATTGTTATATTTATGCCATGTATGTGTAATAAAATTAAAAGAAATATAATAAACAGTTAAAAGAAAATTTAAAGGAAATAAAAGAAAGAAATGTTAAAGAAGCCAACGACAAAAGGAAGAAACTTCACTTAATATTATATCAACAATGACAGCCCTGAAATTTTCAACTGGCAGCGTAATCGAACGTTCAACGATTCGTATAATGTATGCAAAAAGGTAGTCTAGTCGCAATCGGTCCTCACGAACATGCGTGCCGGTCCGAAACAGCTTTCTCCTTTCGGTCGGATCTAATGTGACAGCCTCTTTGGGATTCCCGAACGGTCGTTTCGCGGATGTTAACAAGGCATCAACATGAGTCTCGTGCCTGACTGCGGTCGGCAACAAGTGGAACGATCAAGAAGGGTACGGCAGACCGACCACAGGCGGATGAAATAACACTGATATTGAAATACCAGATTCGCGGCATGTTCTTGCAGTTTTTTGCGGCTTTCCTGCGAGGTGTTCCGTCTGCCACTTTCGACGTTGTGCGGCACAGCGATACATTTGTCAAGAATATTTAATGGTGTTCGCTTGCCCACACATCCGTGGAAAATAAGTCATTCATCCCCTCCTAAAAATAACTCTTTTGGTCACCGCCGAGGTAAATTCGAGTTATGAAGAGCATTTCCGTTTCAGACGCTTTCAAAAAGAGTGAATGGAGCGCTTCTTCTCAGAACTTCTCGGATCTACACCATATGAATGAGTGCGATAAGATAAATTTACAAAGAATAATCTAACAACAATTGAATCTATGTACTAATCGCATAGAATAATAAGAAACAGGACTTTTCATTGTGAAAGTTTGAAAGCGTCGTAAAAGAACTAAGGTGACTTGGGGATTCGCTTGTAAAAAGCAGGTAAACTGAAGGTAACTGAAGATATCCGGTATTACCGTTACCTTTTGTTTTCACTGGAGGACAGTTTTGCTTCACATTTTATTGTCTTTCTGGCAGTATTGTTTATAGCTTAGAGTTGCCTTTTGCGGTACCGTAATGTGTCAATGTGTCAATTTTACAATTCTCCAAAATGGAAGTCTATTCACAAGATTCTTACACATGACCATAGAAAAATCTTGATCGATTTTTTTATGGTATCGCATTTTGCACGGTACCACCATAACTAAAATGCGTTTTTCGAAAAGGGAAATACCAGCTTACTAAATTATTTATCCTATGCTACGGTGCTGTTATCCTGACGCCTGATGGAATACGGCTCCTTTATCTGAATGGCCATGTGATCGATTAGAGGTGGGGAAGAATATAGAAAAGGTACAAAAAAATGGCGCCCAAGGACATAGCTATAAAATTAATATCTCATAAATTCACCTTACCGATATTACAGCCTTCACGACAAATTGTGTTAAACTTGACAAACTATTATTATACGTTAGAACGAATAATTGCGACGTTTATAATTGATTATTTTACGTTGCATTTCGCAGATTATTATCTCGACGCAGTCGAGAGCAATTGTTTGCTGTCAATATATCACCAAAACAAAAATTACTTTAAAAAATAGATTTCGCTATACAATCTGATAAATTCTTCTCAGCAGAACTATGGTACCAACGCCATAGTTGATTAGAAATTAATTCAAAATGAAAATTTTTGTTCTTTACTTGTAATGGATTTATACGTTACACTTTTCGTAATTATCAGATTTTTATCGCTAAGTATAAGACGCTTGCGTCGACAGGAACATTCCAATCAGCGATCGTCGTGGTTACTCACGCGCATCCGAGAGAACGGCAGTAAGGGTGTCGCCGTTCGAAAAATGAGAATGCATTACCCCGACGCCTTCTCTCAGAGTTCTCGGCAAGATCGACGTTGGTGGCTCGGCGGATAGCACCGGCGTCTGGATCTGGACGCTATTACCAACGAAGAAGCGAGCAGGAAAGTGTTCCAGGGCGCGACGGAGAAGGAGGACTTCTCTCTTCGCTCCCGGCAGGTATTCCAAAACAAAGAGCCGCGCGATGCTGGTTCAACGGTGGACAATATGTAAATCAGTGGCTGACCGTGGTCACGATGTCGCGACCTCGTCGTCCCGCATCAGGCTACCTTCTCAAACCTTCGCCATCACCGCCACCAAGCCCACTACCGGCTCGACCGCTTCCCCTAAGGGTCTGGAAGATACGAGACCATACGTAATGGTCGCCGGTGCAAGAAACTTCACGGAGATAACCGAGAGTGAATGGAGACAGAGACTTAGGAATTATTTCACATGCAAAAATTGTCTCGTCAGGCCAGGGTAGAGGAGCCGGAGATCTTAATTATTTAATAATATACACCTGATGAATAAATTTGTGTGCGTAAAATAAACGCATCTAGTAATCAGTCCATAGCATGAGCCTGTAATATTGAAGTTAAACGAAAAGAGAGATATGTTCTATGCAAAATTCTGTTTTTACGCTGCGAACTATGTTGTCGTAGATACATTTTTGTGATGACGATTTTTAAGTGTCGTGCATTAAGCAAAATGTTGTTACAACACGTGACATACAAGTGACTTGAGTGCGTTGACTTGAGAAGTCATTTGTCCGTGATGCACTTTGCATTGGCAACTTTCGAAAATGTACGACGTTCAATCAAAGTTGGTGCTTGGTCTCCAGAGCCCAAACTGTCTCACATGCGGACACTCCAACATGCGGATACCGGACGATGACGCATGCACGCACCGGTCAGGATGGCTTTGGTTTCCATGCATTTCGCGAGGAACGACCGATGATATATACCAAGTCCACGACCAACTTCTCGGCCGTCGCTATCTACGGCAATTAGCTGTTAAAAGTGTTCGTGTGTTCCACCGGTTATCGCCGTCCCACCCACGCACCCGAATCGTTCTCCGCGCGTTATCTCGCGACAAAATGCATCTCGTTCGACCGCAACAGCTGGCCGAAAACGAACCCGGGCTTATTCCGCGGTAGGAACGTCGTCGTAGGAAAGGGCGACGCCAATGTTGCGAAAGAGCGGCATTTTCATAATGCCGATCGTTCCTCTTTATTCGGTTCTTCAGTCAGTTCGGTTTATCGATTTCTTCTTTTTTGCGACCGATATCTGCACCATGTATTCTAGGAAGCGGTCTTACGGTTCCCACGAACGGCACCTCTTTTCTCTGAAGCCATCTCGTCGCTGACCGAGAGAAACTGACGCGTCGCGATCGCTAACACAGGATACATGTATGTAGTTCCAAGCGCGTTTCGGTGTGACAGGACACGTGCGCGATTCATTTTTTACTCGGCTTTTCTGTTAACGCAATAATGTTGCGGAGAATTAATCAACATTCATTACTTCCTCAAAGTTCCTTCCGGACAATGTGATTAACTTTCTCGCTTAAGTAAACTCATTGCATTAAAAAATTTATATTTTTCATTCCTTCTTCTGTGACTAAAAGGGTTGCAAACACAATAGAAACTCGAAGTTATAAAATGAAAATATAGGATGTAACAAAAAGATTTATAGATATGCACGCCAAGTGCAATATATCTTGAGATTGCCGAGTAGTTTAACGCAAAGTCATCATTAATACCTATTAAGATTTGATGAGGGACGCGCACGCGTTTCGCTAGCAAAGCGAATAGAGAACCCCTTGTACCGGCCATGTCCTGTCGACTAACAAGGCAAAATTAGTTGTGAAATAAATCTGGACTGTTCTAGAATGTGATACTCGCGGCAGGAGAGCGGGAGTTGGAACCTATTAGCACGGTACCGCCCCTCAATCAGCGGCAGTTAAGGACCATGTGCCATGCCTGTTTTCCTCAGGTTATTCGGATTGACGACTACTACAAGGGTCTGTTCCTCCGACATCTTCCTTGTTCTCAAAGATAGGAAAATCGGATAGTTTCGAAAGAATGTAAATCGAAAATAAAACAACAGATAATTGTGTCATTATTTTTTTACGATAATAATTATATTTAAATAATTTTCTGAAAATATTTAAAAATTTTCTTTTTATGTGAAATTCCCCGATTCTTTATACGTAATAATTTTGTGTATAAAATATGATTAAATATTTATATAATATACTATAATTATAAACGGAATATGTATTTAAGCCATTGTCCTTGTCGGACAACCTGCTTTCAAGGATGCTACCTCCTGCGAGGACCACTCAACTTTAGACAAGCCTTTTGTCTCGATACTATTGAAAGTTGTCTTGAGGACTAGGAATGTAGCGGGAGGACGCCTTCAGGGTATCTGAGGATGGCAACGACGGAAAAGGACAGGGTGAGTCAGATAGCTGGTGATGAAGAAGAATGGACGGTAGAGAGTGGCAAGGACTCCCTCTAGCAGCCCATGCGGGCGCACTGTCCTAATTACAACGAGAGACCGCCTTCTTTTTTTTCAGCTGAAAGAAGCCGAAGTATTTGCCCGCGGCGACGGCGGGGGTTAGACGATTCTGGACGGCTCTCAGGACTCATTTGGAGCGAAGTGCAAAAGGATCGTCGGCACATCACCGTCGCCAATGATGAAACGAAAGACACCGAAGAGTGGTAGTAAAGGGAACGTAGAAGGAAAGAGAGAGAGAGAGAAGTAAAAAAACTTTTTCACAGGAAAAAAACATCGCAGTTTTCCTAGCCATTCATAGCGCCGATCTTGTTGGCCCCTTCTCACGACTCATTCATACCTCACCGCCTAAGATTCGATTGTCGATCCTTACCTGCGCCACCGGCGAAGACACTCGAGCGCCATTCTTCCCTGACGCTCTCTCTCTATGTCCACTGGTATGCATGCGCCGAACTTTTCGGATTCCTTGCAGAAGATTCATCGACCACTGTCGATGCTCGCTGTCGATGTCTTGTTAATCGCCTAGTTAGCAAATATTTCTTCGGACTTCTCGGACCTACTATCAGATTAGTCAGATACCATTTGTCATAGGAACTATTAATGTTCGCGACTGAAATCTCTGTAAAAAATATTATGTGTATTATTTCAATAATTAAGTAGATATATAGACATATACGTCTGTGTGTGTTCTAAAATGTAATAAATTTATTATAAAAAAGAATAGCCTTTTAAGAATTAAATAGTTTCTTAGAGATAATTTCACGGCAAAAACGCTGTTTCTTGAAGCCTAAATTACACGTCGAAACATACTTACACTTATCTTTTTTCCTGCATCAAGCAATTATCCCGTCTTTTCTTATAGAACACGGGAATCGTATCGCGTTCTTCGGCCGTCAAACGCAGCGTAGGAAGATGGGCTAACGATCTTAATGGCTAGGCAAAACATTGACACCTTGGCGGCGCTCGGACCACCTGGACGAGGATGCCAAAGAGAAGGCGGGCAGGGATCGTTAAACACAGGGTCAGCACGAGAGAAGTGGAAATCCTTATGAGAAAGTAAGTTGGACGAACGATGACAACGAGCTAACAGCGTGCGCAAACACGGCGGCTTCGAACAGAGCCGTACCCGGGCCGATGATCATGTACTTACGCGTTTCCTCTCAAACACCGACCAACGTCGACAGCTACGGAGACACGGCATCGGACACTGATCATGGGAAAAGACAAATCCCGTTTGCTCAAGTTGGAATGTTCGAGCGAGAATGCGCGAGCAACACGTGCCGACGATTGCAGAATTGCTTCGTTAATACACTTGTACGAAAGTAAATAGCGAAATGCGCACAAGGTATTCATATAATTGAAAGAGTTTTCGAGCAAACAGGGTTCATCGCTTAAAAAATATCAAACATATCTCATGGTGGCCCAGCATTGCCTTCTTAATAAGATTGTCCGTCTTCGTGTCCATTTCCTAAATGCATAAAGGAAGTGGAATGGCTGTGAAAATGACAAGACGTTCCATTCTGAACGTTCTTTGGTTTAATATTATATTATACAACAGGGCGTTCTGAGAGGAAAAGCCCGCCATATTCAATATCCACATACAAGGATATGATAGTTTGCAGTTTATAACTACTTATACTGCATTATTAGATCTGTTTATGTACAAACATATATCAAGCGATCGCGCTAGTTAATTTGTTATTTGAACTTGTCGTGGTGTGCGGAACTACTTCTACTCACTGAAATTCTAGTTTGCGGTTCTGCATGATCTTTTTTCCATCTGTAGCTATCGATACATTCAATTTTACAATAAGTTCGCAGACCGCAAGTAGTTTTTTCATATCAGTAACTGTTTTTACGTTCCATGCGTTTCTACAGTTGTACAAGTTGTTGCGAAAAGGGACAGAGAGATCGGCTGAAAATAAGCATATGAAAGATATCAGATCTGTTCTCAAAAAGCAATATTAATATTTTTTTTGTTGTATTAATTGAAGTTTAAATTCTCGCGCTGCTACATTATTTCTTTAGAGAAGGAAAATATCTACACCATCCTTAAAATGATTTTTGCGATGATATCAATCTTAGAAAAAAGTATTTCTAAACCAATGAATTCAATGACATAAAATATCAATAAAAAAATGTAAACTAATGTTATTTTATAATAAAATAGTTAATATAAATTACGCGTTTTATAAAGTCGGCATATCGAAAAGCCGTTTAAGTCAATGTTAGAAACATTTTAATGTATCATTTCTATTTGGTCTTGTATTTTGTTTCTTTCATTCTCTCTGTCTCTTTCTTCTTGTCGGAACGGAAGCAAGCGTGGATCAATTTCATGAACAATTAATCGCCTGAGGGATGATTCTAAGATGCATATCACAGACGCGATGATAAGGGAATAAAAATATATTTTATAGAATGCGCGTGTGCGTATAAATAATGGTTTATACACTAAAATAACATTGATGTGTGTATGTATGTGATAATCATGAACTTCGTATGCACTTGTACATGATTTAAAATAAACTTATGAGTCGCTACTGGTGTGAAAATTAAGTATGACGATGCAGTCAATGTGTTTTTGTTCGTAGACAATTACACAGTGATCGATTTTTGAAAAAGATGGTCGCTTTGAAGAAGATGATGACTTTGTAAGTACCAAAAAAGTTCTTTCAGTATTAATTTTGAAGACTACCGGTATAGGACATGTCAAGACTCAACTGTTTTGATTTAAAAATTTCTGAAACTACAGTATCCGCAGATTACGATAAAACAAGATACCTATTATCTAAAAAAATGTATCGATAATCGTAAAATGGCGTCACTAGACTATGAATAATACAAAAAAAACCGATGAAGATCTCGCGACACGTCCTGTTGCCAATAGCCTTCAACAGTCTCGCATTGTCATTTAAATCGAAAACACGGAAAAAATCGATGTTGATATAAAAAAAGATTATGTAAAAGAATACTTTTTAAAAGAGTAGTATATCGAGTAAAATATAATACTAAGAGGATGTGTCGTTGCGAGCGAAGTAATTGCGATCAAAAGTGCAGAATTAACAAGCCTCGTTTCAAGTTTCTGATTAGAGTCCTTATACCCTGCAAAGGTACGTTGAGAGGAGAAGCAATAGAGCAGCAAGCAGCGCGACGCGCAACATGGAATGGCGTTTGTCGCGTTCTCCTGCTTCCGAACTCTGACAGTGTCATCATAATAATAAAAACCCCGTACACACAAAGTGATCGCACGTGTGCAGGAGGTCTTAATCCTGATGAAACCTTCTCACTTCCATAAACGCTAGGCACTTTTAAGCTCAACTAGACACTTTACATACAATTAGTCAGACATGTAAAACTTTTATAAAAATAAATAAATAATCTGAATAAATATGGATATAACTAATATTACATTTAGTCAATAAATTATTATGTAGGATTGTGAGGATTACGTGAGTTACTCGCGAAGAGATACCTTTTCGATGAAGTCGTTGTGAGACTGTGGTCGCGTGCACAGTGTAACACATACGAGCGATTTTCTGTCTGCTCGTTGATCACGAGAGAGGTCCAACTTACGGCGAAGTTCGAAATACTGTGCTCGATTATGCGCGAATCTACGCGATATCGGATTTCTCTCTATTAACTCTCCTTCTCTGCAGTCGCTTTATACATTAAGCACAAATGCAAACGCGTGAATAAATATTCTCGTTCACGTGCCCAGATTTCCACGGATCGAATAAATAAATAGCGTCATTAATCGCATTAAATAAATGGAAACTTCAGATTTTCTAGAATGCTGAAGATAAGAAAATAAATCATCGTCGAGCTTCATCATGGCAAGCAAAAAATCAATCAGATCAATTGAATTTCAGCTGAATTTAAAACAGCCCTCTGATAAGAGAATTCTGCTTTCTCAGTCGCTCTAATCTTGCTTATAGTAGTAGATGATCATGGCACTCAGCTTATTCGTAGAAAGAGACATATCAAAAATCTCAAGTTATGAATGGTAGCGAAAGCGAATTATACCGTGGTCGTGCTCAACGTAGTAATCGAACCGTCGAAACAAGAGCATATCGTGACTAACGAATACGTTCTCGGATACATAAATAACCGTGACATGCAGTTGCTCTGCTTTGAAGATTGAACGCGTTGAACGTTGAACGGTTCAGCCGTTGGACCTGTCATTCCTGCTCTCTTCTTGCTTGTGCGCGTACGTCGTATACTTCGTAGCGTAGACCGTAGCGCGAAAACGTAGTGTGCGTGAATATGCGTGATTATGTGTGTATGATCGTGAACTACACGGCGAAAGCCTAATGGGCTAATAACATTGCGATTCTTCATTGTTTTACTCCCGTTTGTCCTTTGTCTTGACTGATACCACACTGAAGTCTCACCGAAGAGTGTTAGAAGGTGGATGGCATGTCGATAATAATTCCATATTTTCATCCTAAAGATGCGGCACATTCATCGACTTGACAATGATGATGTTGATCATCACTGACGTTGATGAGTAGTACAATCGCTGCTGCGGAGAAACATTAACTCGTGTTCTCTTCAAAGCGTCGCATTAAGAGAGTATCCTCGCTATCTCTGCCATCCTGCTCCCCCTATCATCTCAGAAAAATAAGGCTTCCAGATGTAGTTGCGCCGATTTCATGAGTCGTCGCCTGGTAGCCCTTCGTCGGCTTCCGCCTCTCCATCTTCAGGATGTGTGCTGTGGATGTGCACGTAGGTACTCAAACACTTGTACTACATACTCGAGGCCGTTCATGTAGTCACGGAAGATCATCCAGTCTCGCAGATCACGATACGTCTCGGAATCCATATTTCGTATGCTGGGTACCATGATGTCTCGTGTGATATCTGGCCGTTGCGTTATCCCGCGCTCCACTAAAGCGACTTGAATCTCACAAAGAACCTGAAAAATAGAAACATTACAATGTTAGAGAGATAGAGCGTAGAACACGTAACGAGGAAACTTTACAAGCTTTTTTAACAAAGGATAATTAATATTGGCAAGGAATAATACGCGTAAAAGAATTTTGTGGAGCTTTATCTATGATTTTCGAAATTCAATGATTAATCCAATCACTATAAGAAAATATCACGACGAATGTATTTTGTAAATCGAAGATCAAACTAAGAACGTTGCTGATCGGGCTTTCTGATGGACTGTGACTGTCTTTCGCAATGATTTGTCGGGATGTATGTCGGCTAAGTCGGAGCAACGCCTATCGAGAATAAATAAAAAAGAAAAAAACGCAGGAAACTCGGATAGAGGAACTTGAGTGCGCCGAAAGCCATCCGTCGGAATGGTCGATAAAATGGCAGTTTCGCCTTTCAGTGACGATCCTTAACGTTTCAGCCTTTACGTAAAACGCTCGTAAAACTTGGCAAAACGCTTTTTATCGCGCTTGCAGCAACAGGAGGCAGAATAATTCAGCCTAATTGTGCCGGTGCTATTGTGAAAGTCGCGCGCAGCGGTTTCCTTTTTATATCGCGCGGCGGCGTGGAAGAGCGTCAAACCGAAAACCCGCGGCTCGCCGTAATTACTTAGCAGGATAACGGACGCGATCACGAAAATCAACTCACCGTTCGAAGCTTGTACTCGGTCTCCTTGAACTCGTTGCGATACTTGAGCTGATGGTCCTCCTGGTCCCATACTATTTGCTCCAGGCCCACCGCGAACTTCTGCAGATATTCATACGCGTTGAGCAGGGCCTCGTCCAGCTGAAAGTAAACCGAGAGAACGCAACGTTAGCCAATTTCCAAGTAGAATATCCAAATTTTTCCAATTATTTCTATATTGTATATCATTTACGTCGCGAAAATGCATTCCTTAAGGATTATTATCGTAGATTTAACTACTATATTACCAACATATCTATATGATAAACATATTCTAGCATGTATAAACGTATACGTACAGTCAAACTCTGGAGATGTTCCAGACTAAGGTGTTCCCCGAGGCTTTTGGGTATCTCGCTCGGTCCAGGTAGCCATTCGTAACGATTGTGCTTCCACGTCGAGTGGAACTCGTGCAAGTCAGACTTGAAGACGTCTTTGACCTGCAAAGTTAAAGAGAAAAACGTGGGCGTGATTAGATGCGTTGCTTTGTTCAAAAAAGGAGCCGCAACATCGAAGAGAGATGCGCGGGGACTATCAGGTTTCTCATTGTCGTCCTCCGACACTGCGCGCAGCACAGTGCCGCAGAAATTTGAGAAAAATTATTGCGCGTGGGTGTCGCGTTATCGCTGTATCGTTCTGCATATCTCTCTTTCGTCTCGTCTCCCATATTCGTTTGCACAGGGGAACGGATTAAGGTATATAAAGCGATACGTGACGCGCATACGCGCGCGGCCCTCATTCCGTCGCGGGCCGATCGTAGTTAATCAAGGTCGAGTCGTCCGATTAATTGATATCTCATTTTCATGATCATGTCGCGTTTTCCCACGGTATCTCGCGATTTTATTCTCGGGAGGAGATTCCGAAAGCGGAAGTGCGCGATCAGCAGGCGCAGCGCGCGCGAGACCCGCTGCTGTATCTTGACAACGGCGTGTGTCATCGCTGTCACTACCACGTTACATTGTCACTTCGCGAAAGGACCACGGACTGGTGCACACTGTGCTGCTCTTATTGTCTTTCCAGGTATTCGCCAATTGCGCCGGCAGTGGCGCGTTAATTTTTCGCTGCGGCACGGCTGTGGAACGTCGGCGACGCCACTGGATGTCAGTCAGAGTTTAGTCACCGATTACACGTCGTGCAACACCTCGTGTACACGATCAGTCTCCAGATATCCCTCGTTCCTGGTACGATGAAAACGCAGTCGGCCGTGCGAACTGCCGCATGAGTAACGCTCGGCTCGCCCGACGCGGTGCGTCTCGACGCCGGAGAGCGCGTGCCCGGAGCAGCGGCACGCTGACTTTTCGGGAATACCGGGATGGGTCAGCTAACCGAAAGCCGGCTTAGTCCTTTACCCAGAAATTACTTGGAAACCCGGGCGCCGGCCGAGACACGCTAATTGTCCCATCAGGGATCGTTTACATCAAGCGAGTCATTATGAATCATCCACCGGGCCGGGAAGGGCCGGGAGAAATAGAAGCGAGGGAAACTTGTTACGATATTCGCGCTACGTATTAGTCCGCCTCTTGAATATGACTTGTAGAAGATTTTTCGACTCATCTGCTTGATGCATAGGATTCCAGCGGATTCGAGAATGCTCCGTTGCAACAATTATTATATGAAATAAAATTTAATGAATCTTAGATAATTTAATAAGCTTATAACATAATAATTATGTATTATTTAATAATATAACATAAGAATTATGTAATTCTAGTGCAGCGTTTCGCGTTTGCTTCTCGACGTATTAACGTTCGAGAGATCTGCGAGCTTCCGAGCTAGGTGAGATAGGTCACTGGCCTCTTGTTACGACAAACAATTGCGATGCACAGTGCGAAGACTCGAATAATCGTTTTCAAATTCCGATGCTGTTTTTTACGTCGATGCGGCATCTGATAAGGATGTTCTACACGAGAGAGGGTAATTGTACATCATCGATTTGATGCCTTGGAGTAACTGTTCCCGGCGTTGGGTAACGCATCGCGCGCATCATATTATCTCAAGCAGGAATGGAAATAATCATCGTGCGATACTACACTCATGACCTGCGAGCGCGATAGGGCCTTCGATCGCAAACATTCCTAAGAAGCACACCAAGAACTACATGTAGTCTGATAAATCGTACATCCCCGCAGTCTGCTCTATCAAACGCACATGTTGTCACGACGGGAAACAAGTTTACGAGCTCATGCACAGGTTGACGAACGAAGATACCGGCACGCTCGGTGAAAAATAAGTATACGTGATGACGAACGGATTTTGGAAGGCACGACGACGACGACGGCGGCGGCGGCGGCGGCGGCGGCGGAAATTCGTGGTTCTGGCAAGGGTAGCCCGTAGAAAGGCGGCATCGCGGTAGTCATTCATTAAATTCATTCCCTCGTTATGGCATGCCCGATCTCGTGTACCTGCGGGCACTCGTGCGCCGATCGGTGATCGGCCCTTCTCACGCCCCGATCGTTACGAAAGCCTTCGGAACGATACAAAGATATCTTTCCGGCCCATCACTTTGTATCGAAAAATATTAAATACGCGCGGTGGTCGGCCACCGGTTGCGTCACCGGCCCGTTATTGCTAATAATACCAATAATACGGAATCTACCGCGACATTCCCCGAGCGTGTAGGTATATACGTAATGTGGGGCCTGATAGGTAATTAAACAGAATTTTACGATAATTTTGTGTAAGCAGTCCTCTAATAAATACATTAGCGAAGCCTACGTGTCTACCTACGCGTAGAGATCGCCACTAAGTCCGCCGCGTCCGCCTTTCCTCCTTTCAGGTGCCGAAAAGAACTCGTTTTCATCGTCGCGTTTTATGATGTGTTGGTCACATTCATGTGGTGGCTCTCATTCCGCTCAAGTATCGATGCTCCGGTCGAATCCGCGTTTTTCCCGCGATGCGGGAAACGGCAAAGTCAGCAGTCTCAAAGACGATCTTTAAAGTGATCTCTCTGCTTCACGCTCCGAAGCGTCTGAATCCTATTCGTGCTTTTTCGCTACGAAATAGGTAAATACACGGGGACCGTGAGAGAGAGAGAGAGAGAGAGAGAGAGAGAGAACAGGCACAGGCAAGTGGAGAGGTGATAAAGTGGAATAAAGAGGGGAGAATGAAAGGAATTGTCGCTAACAACCACTGGCGGCGGGCAAATCTGTGGCGCGGGTCTTTTGTGCCTCGTAAAAGTCTCGGCGGCCACACTGGGGCACGAATAATCGTAAAACCGGGCTGGAAGCTGGCAGGAAGTAGGCTGTGGCAAGAATAGGTATGGTCTCCGCGCGGCGCTGCCGAGGACCCGTCAAAATCAATTAGCCTTTCAGTCTTTCTTGTAGCGCGGCTTCACCGCACTGCACTGCTTATTAGAAGTTATAAAATTTCGGTGTGACGGCTTCGAGAGTCGATCGAATGGCTCGCGGGTTCGACGCGACGTCCCATGAGCGAGGCGAGAAGGGAGAGACGACCGAAGATGGAAATAAAGTCTCTTGATTTAGACGCAGCTCTAACATCCATATTCTGTCAACAACGTTTGAGTAATGTCGTTGAGAGTACATCGATTGAGCAAATCGATTAAATCTTTTTGATAAGAAAGATGATATCGAATTAATTTCGAATTATCGCGATATTCGTATGACATTACGTCAAAGAAGTAACTTGCATCTCGTTTTCTATGTACACAGTCTGTACAGAGAAGATCAGGAATCCACGATCGGTGACGGTCACGCGCGTCCGGAAAATATGTCATCGTGCAAACGAGCTGCGCGAGTGAACGCAGCAGTATATCATGGTAGAAGATATGTGTCGTATGTATCGAGGCGAGTACATGCATTGGCAGGTTGTATATCCGGTCTGGGCTTTAGTATGCAGGCGGTGTACCAGTGTGGCGTATAGCTGCCCGTTCCTGGCGGAGAGGGAAGGGGCAGCTTCCGATTCTGATTTATTGGAATCCACCGCTTCCGATATCTTATCCGATTCCTTCACGTACCGGCGACAACGTGCGCGCGCGCGTGTGGTAAACGCAGACGTCGTTCATCGCGATCACGAGGAATCGACAGACGACCAAACTCAGCTTGTAAGCTATTTGCGGGCGGCGTGCAAGGACGTACGATGAACCACGCATCGCGGCGATAAAAGAACGGGGATCTCGAGACGAAGCGAATCGAGCGTGCAGCAAAGAAGGGAAAGGCAATAAATGAATCCGCCACCGTGTCGATGATCTTTGCGCTCGAAAAAGGTCCAGAGATCTTTGTCCCGAGAGCTTCCTGAAAGATCCTTGCATCGTTTGCGGAACCTGGAGACTACCAAGGACCTTCTTCGTGGTTGTGCGGTGCAATGCGCGCCCGCGCGCAAGAGATGCGTCGACGAAGAGCGAGACTTCCGCCGTTCTCGGTATCCTTGGCTAATCTACTCCTTTCTCCCTGCTGGCAGGCGGTCTACGTTGAACCGATAACGAGTGTCGGAAGGTGAAGTCACTGGACCACCAGACAGTGTGTCGCCGCGAGTTGATATCAGCGGGGGGAGGCGCCCCTGGGCATTCCAGCCATTCTCGAGTCTCTGCGCTCGCGGCGGGAAGAGGAACCCGACTCGCCTTCGTCGTCATCGTGCTCACCTATGACTTCACTGCTTTTCCATGCCATTCTTTATACGTCGTGTAAGTGACGAGGCATTTACACGTGTGCAATTTATTGTCTTTCCTGTCAAGAGCAGGAGCCGAGCAGCGCAGTTCGCGTACGATATCGGATTATGCGCTGATTTAGAAAACAGCGGTATCCGGTATCGCCGCGATACCGATGATGTAACAGGAACGCTCTCTAGCCACCTTCGGCCGGAGCCCCAGGGCGAAACGAACCCTATAATGCGGATAGGCATAAATACCCTTTCACGACGCACGCGACGAATACTAATTCACTCGGTCATATACTCGTCTCGCTTCGCCTAGGTAAACATCGTTTCTGCGAGCGGAGGAGGGTCTTTGTTTGCACTTGACTGACGCTCCTCGGCGATCATTCACAGGTGCTTATTCTTCGGATACCATTATTCGACAAAATGCAGTTTTGCTGTTTAGGTGTCAACGACTGCTACTTTCTTACCTTCCTTTTTGGGAAGGCTCAAGTCTTTCTTATGCTGGTGGATATAATCGAAGCGTGCGAACCCGAGAAGTGGAATATTGCGTCTCAACTGGACTGCACATAAAGATATCGGAAACGATCTTTTTTGCAAAACGAACAACAGTTTACACATGCGAAACATCGCCGTTGCCTCTACGGTTTTCAAGTCGGTCTCTTTTTTTCGGATCGTTTCTAGAGAGGAACCTTGAAGATCAGCTCAGGTCTGGTGCGTGATTTATTGTCCTTGGCCAAAGGTAATAAGGCACGATTGGTTGGGAACATTCTTTCGAAACAAAAATTTCTCGCGCTTGTATGTACCTATCGGCCTCATAAAATCGAAAAACTTTTGGTCTCCAAAGCGCAGTCGCACATGTCTTTTACGAGTATAATTACAGTGTACAATATGTAGAATGATCTCCACATTTTTTGTTAAATAAAATATAATGCAAATGAGAATATTCTTCTTTTAATGTATTTAATATATAACTATGTTTATTTTTTTATCTATTACAATTGGAAATATGAACTGCATTGAAGTCACTATTAATTTTTTACAAATTTATGAAATTTATTGTATAATTTATTGTTTCACATCTTATATACGTTTATGTTTTGTAGCCGATAAGCAAATGCTAAAGAAGATAAAATTAGTGACGTGCTTCCAACCAGTGCAAAGGCGCGACCGAGATCTTTTCGAAGGTCTGTGTGACTCGTGGAACTGTACGATCGACGTTCGGACGACCGGAAGTACTACCATAACTGTCTTCCGCTCGACGGTTCCCTCACTCGATTCGATCCCCTCCCAGAAGTACCGGTAATTATCGAGGTATTGATATGAGCTTAATCTTTCATTTTAGCAATCAATATCGCATGAAAGATTACAGCACCGAGATTCTCGTGGAGGACGACAATGCGAAATGGCGCACGACTTGATGGAATTTCAATACTCACATATCTTTCGCGAAAAAGTTCTGTGTGCATCCTCGCTGTTGTCGCTTGGACCACTATTTGCTGTAGGAGTTGATCATCCTTTAATTGAATTTCCGAATCACTTCCTTCTATACCCTCGACTTCGTCGGCGAGACCACAGGGATTCACCCATTTCGGAGGTAAGCTCAACCGCCTGTCCTCGAGAGTCATCGGAGCAGAAAGTACTACTGTCCACAGCAACACAGCAACAAGTAGACAGCTTAACCCTGGAAATAAACATAATTGTCTTTAGATTTTTTAAAATTCGATCCTGTGTACATGTGTAGTTATATGTTACGATGTCATGATGTAGGATTAGTTTTTAATATACGCTGCTGAAATCTCAATGACAGACTTAATGATTGGCAGATTGAATATTAAAATACTAAAGTCTCTTTTAGATAGAAATGCATTTGCTGTCTCGTTGTCCAAATCATCGTGGTAATAGTATTTTGATACAAGTCGTACGAAATGCACAATAGGAAGTCCTGTCCGCAGATCGCCGAAACAGTTACGTTAATGCAGCTCCACCACGCGTCCGTGCCGAATGGATGCTGTGGGATCAGGTCCATTCCGCGACGGAGACTAAATTGTGTAGGGCCGTCATTAACGGAATTGTCTGCGTATCAAACGCAAAAGGAAGGCACGGACGGGAAGACGAATGCACAGTGTTGAATGTTCGGTGGTAATCAACGATTTGACGTGAGAGCCGCGAGATGCCTGCGTGAAATTATCATTGAGCTTCCGGCTCATGGCCCGCTTGCCCTCCCCATTTGTTTTCACCCTCGGGGACTCACTCGTCGATAGTAAGCGCCTAAATGGTAGATTCCGATCGGGGCCGTCTTATGATCATCCGGCAGTTTCGGGATCACCGCTCGTCGAATTACGTCCCCGCGAATTCGTCGTCGCATTATTACGCGAGTTACGACCCTTGATGAGGGGCCTCGGATCACGTGCAGCGGTACGACGACAAACCATCAACAGTTGCGTACGCATTTGGAGGATGTATAACGACGGGAGAGGCTACCGCATACGATGCGTTGTCTGCATTTAATCCGCGTTCTCTCTCTCTCCTCCCTCCCCCACCTGGTGTGTTCCGATGGGGTCTTGAAAATCCAATATGCAAGCGTCGAACGGGCACAGCGCGCTCATTGCAAGGATGCAACGTTGCTTTGCGAAGTTAAATTCTTCCTCGCCTTACGTGGCATGTTAACATCTTAAATTTTATCAAATTGCTCAAACGTATATATATTTGCAAAATTTATACTTGTTCTTTTTTTATATCAAGATCGTCCTTCAAATCAAGCATTATTTAAGAGATGTACAATCGTCATAAAGATTTTTGTTCTATTAATTAATTTTATCATCATTATTCAATAATAATAATGGTAATTTTCAGATTCGTGACCGTATAACACATTCCAGATAAATCCGAGTAAAATTTAAGTCATCAAAAAAACGGAAGCTTCCGAATTGACGATCGTACGACGGGATGGATTGGCGCTTGCGTGGTGGAAAGCCGGAGGTGCGCCGTGCCATCTACGGCGCTAACGAATTTAATTTTAATGTGCATGAACGCGTGATGTGCAGCGTGGCCGGCGGACGCGCCGCACGAACGGGCAGGCGACAGAAATGCAGACGGAGAAAGAGCGAGATGCAGAGAAACTGGGGAGCGGGACGGGACGTAGGGAGACGCCTCGGACACTTAACGCATATTAATGAGCGGCTCTTAAGTGCGTTCTGCGTCGCGATGAGAGAGCAATTTGCCGCGGGGAAGTTTGCGCCCCAAAGTGACGACGTGGAACCGTGTCGGGCCAACGGGCCGACGTGCTCGCTGTCTTTCGGCTCGGGCGCGTCACGATGGTGCTTCCGACGCGCTTCGAAACGCAGCGAGGATGCGATCGCCGATTCATACATGTAACCGCAAGGACGCGATAACGATTAATTGCGCGTTTAATCGTTTGGCTTGTGCTGGAATGCGCGTTAGAGCAGATAGGTCACACACGACCCATCCGCGGTACGCGGAATGAGAAGCAAGCGGAATCGCGCGGATTCTCGTACACATGTACCATACATACATGCGGTATTACCGTTGCGACAGTCTGTATCGTGCGAGCATGTCGTGCCACGATTTACTTGCTTCTTCCGTAATTAATTGCACAGGAAATACGCGGGCGACGTATCGATGAAGATGTCCATTTTCGCGATCTATTCTCGTCGTGGAAACGACAGCGAGCGGAGAGAGGAGGAAGCGTCTTCGAAGGAACGACAATTCTAGTGGAAAACGTCCAATTAATGTTCGCTAATGATGTCGCTAATGAATAAGAGAAACACGTGTGTACTTGTGTGCAATGTATTTTTCACCCATATACGAAAACGCGTGTATCTCGAGGAACGGCCGTTCGCACTGCAAGTATTTTTATCGCGTCGCGAAGCTTGCAGCGATCCATCGTAAACGATCTCCGTGCCTACGACTGCTTCTCCTTACTCGTCGTTCAAAGAGATGTCGTTTACTTTCTCTTATTTCTTTAATTACGCCGCCTTCTTTCTTCCTCCCTCTCCCGTTCCGCCCTTTTCGTCGGGGACATTTTAATTGCCATGCGATTAGCCTTCCACGATCGGTCAAATTCGTCGACGGAGAAAGGGATGTATACGATGATACAGGCGTACTTTCAGACGAGTTCTCGTTCCCGGGAAGAAAGAAATTCAAACGGCTGCTGGCCGCGATCTTGCCGTTCAGGACTTACTCTCTCGCATTTACCTAATCCAGGAACTACGCGCCGCAGACTTAATTGTTTTTCGCAGAAGCACGTCGATATGCCGTATGGCGGGAAACTATTGTCCCCGATGTACCAATACAGGCACGCGTTACTTTTCTTTCGTCACAGATGACAGTTCGTCGCGTAACCAATTGTTCCCTGGACGTTGCACGTTGCTCGCGGGAAATACGGAATCAAAAACTACACGTCCTTTTTCCCGTCAGCTAATTTCTGCCGATTTCGTCTGCCCGCGAACGTTAATCCGTGAGATATTGGGCAGGTGGCCAGGCTCGTGTGCCATTTTACCCTCTTTTATATAATACTTTCCCCCGTATCGCAAACGCATCGTCGCAACGCCGATACTGCGAGGGCCTACCTCAACGACGACGCTCAACGACGGCGTTCCATCGAAATTCCTAAGTACCCGCGGCCGCGTTGAAAAAAGTCTGGCGCGCAAAGCCGGTGAACACCGGTGCAAAGCGCATCTCTGCTGTCGGCCGGCAAGAAAGACGCTGAAAAATGCGGTAATGACGCACTGTCCTCGCATTGCTCGCGACAATTATACCCCATTACGCCCGACCCGCTACTCCCTTTTCTTCCGTTCGCGTCCACGGACCGAAGCGCGCGTTGCGGTAGGTCGCGATACGCGAAGGCGTGTATGCTCTGCTCGCCAATTTATTAGAAATTATTCCGTCCCGATTCCTTGTAATTTGTCATAAAGGAATCACACGTTGAGTTGTTAGAGCTCCGGTTGCTGAAGCCGCATCATCACTGTCGCAAAAGCTCTCCAGGATTAACGTTCGATAGTGAATGAAATAATGCGCTATATGTGTGATTCCGAAGTACGAAGATGCTTTGGCACGTCCCCGAAAGATGAACTGGCGATCGTGAGCGAAACTCACACTTTAAACCACCTGTAGCAACTACGGCTGTTCAACAGGTGGGCGGACAGAGGCAAATATAGCGCATTCCCGGCACGTGCCACGTTTTGAATTCATTCCGGGAAATCCAGGAAGTTCCGATTATGCATTCCGTATTTAAATGAGAATTTGGCAGAAGCAGATAAGGCGTGAATGAAGCGCGAGAATAGTGAAGATCCGTAAGTCTGCAAACGAGGAATCGATAAGGAGGACCGTTACAAGGATGACTAATACGTTCACCGACTTGCTCAAAAATGACGTCAAACTGGCAGGAGAGACTGGCACGAGCGGCAATAAATCGTGTGAAACGAGATTGAAATATCACGCACCTTTTTCTCCCGTGACAGGTGAAAAAGGAATTTAATTATCACACATTTTCAAGCACTAACGTCGCAATATTGTCAGCCTAAAATCGATTAGGATTCATTATCGATTTCTTCTAATTGTGCAATCGAGAGGAACAGTGGTAGATGAACGTCAAAGAAGCCTCGCGAGAAACGATACGATACGCCGTTACGTAAGAAAGCATTGCAATTTTCATGAGCTAACGTAAAAAAAACCGCGAGCTCTTCATATGGACGATCGAAGAAAATAGAATCTAGGTATTTGCAGATCAGCGAGTGTACTCGAAGAGCCCGACGTACGTATGTTTTGTAATGGTACTTGTCACGGGACGAGCGGGAACGTTCAATGATTAAGGTTTCGAGGCACACGCGGGTTTTACCGTCATGTCATAATCGGCTCCGGGTTTCTTACGGAGTCATTATCGAGCTATTAGCTTATCGATGCCGGCCGAGTAATAGGATTTTCAAGCTTTAATTTCAAACGCTAATCGGTAGCTCCAACTCGCGCACACAAACTGGCGGGAAGTTCGGCCGAGTTCTAGGTAAGTGGTTCCCGTCAGGTAAATTCGCAAAGTCAGTACATGCATGTGTTTCCGCGTGGATATTACGAAAGATTTAACGCCGAGCGAGGGGTATAAGTGGCAGGCTTGATGCAAATGAAGCAAATCCTGATATGATTTCTAAATCAATTCGGAGAAAGCCTTGCTACCGGAAAGAGGATGCAACTTTTATGTTGACAACGACCACGCTGCAAAGATAGAACGGATACGTTGCAACAGCCGAAATATTATTAAAATAATTACGTAACAGTATTTTGCTATATTATTACGACGTTGAATCAATTGATCCCTGTATGTATATCACATGCAAGAACATAATAACGATATATTTTTTCTCATCTGATAAATGATACTATGATGACGCGTTACGTTATACACATGATTCCACATGTACAATTATCACTCAAGGATTATTTGAACATAAGTTTCTACTTATCAATTGATAATTTGTAATAAACTCTCTTCTTGTTAATTAATTATCATATAGGAAACAATAGTAACGTTGCCAGCATTTGCAGTATCATTAGGAAATATCATATATATTTTGTATACGTATCTAAAGTTGATGAAAAGTGTGTGATGATGACTTACTAATTATCTGTTGCCACTTCGACTTACTTAGCCACGTGATCACATTGACGGCTACATTACTCCTCGACCGTACTCCTCGGTCGACGTAAGACACCGATGTGAGACGCAAATTATCCTGTAAATGTCTTGGCGCGTAATCATTTTCTTCCGTTATCGCGACTGGCATATTAGATATGTACTGATACGACACGTTATCGACCTGACAATAATCAAGGATCCGGTGGAACGTAGTCCTCTGATCGCGCCCGAGTCTGAGCTCTATCGATTGAAACTCTTCGTTTACCGTATTACACATAATTATCGCATAGCACTTTGCAGCACTCTAGATGCACACGGGCACTCGCGAGCTCGCGTGGGGTCCAAAGGCGGGAACGGCGCGAAGGCGCGTATATCCCTCGCGGGTCTCTTCGCGTCACCGACGTCTACGTGTGTGCATGTGTGTACGTGCGTATGCAACAGGTACACACACGTGCGTTATATGTATACGCAATACGGATATACTGCGGACGCGTGATGCTTGTGTGTGCTCCGACGTACTATCGCGCGATACGTCACCGATTCCGGTCTCACCTCGCCGGAGGGTTGTCACGTGCGAAAAACTGTCCGCACAGAATCACAATCCGTTTGGCACTGGTCCCAGCACACGCGTTGCACTGATTCTTATACAGAGGGGGGTAGGGGGGTTGTGGGATTCCGTGAAAGAAAGAGGGGGGTGGGTGTTTGACAAGGTGGCGGGGGTACGCAAGAAGAGGTATGGTCAGAGGGATGCACCGTTAAGGGTGGCTCCGTGTGTGTACTCCTCTTCTTTTCTTGGTTCTCCTGCTTCAGTTTGTCCTACTATTGCCTCTTCGCTCTTCCTAGTTCCTTTTTTCTAGTTCTCTAATTTTGCCAACCTTTTCTCTCTCACTCTCTCACTCTCTCTTTCCCTCTCTCTTCTTTTTGTCTCCCTCCCGCGGCTTTTTGTCTTCCCCGATCAGAAAGGGTGAATTGTCTCCAAACAAATGTCAGAAGATCGTCGTGTGATCCTCGTCGCCCCCGCATACGCGAGAGGTTCCGAGAGAAGGAGAAGCGCGATCAGTCAAACGAGCAGACTGACAGGATAGCGGATAGGCAGGCAAGCGCGCGAGCAGAGAGGCGCAAGTTGCTTGTCCGTCGTTATAGTAGGAGTGAACCTGTCTAAGGGAATGGAAGTGGACTTCTGTCCGTCTGCCTTGGCCTTACGTAGATCGCCTCTCGCCGAGTGACGCTGTCTTTGTCTATTATATTCTCCTTCGTTCCCTTTCTTTCCTCTTCTTCCTTTTCCTGCTTTCTCCCTCTTTCTTCCTGTACGGTCGTGACGCTTTCACTCTCTCTCTCTCTTTCTCTCTTTCTTTTTTTCTTTCTCTCTTTCTCTCTAGCGTACCTCGTGCGCCCCCGGTGTATGACTGTCAGTGTATGGTACTGGCCACTCGGTCGACCGGTGCCTATATACGATTGTAAAGCCACCGAAGCACGTGGCCCGCACCCCGCTTTCGGCCAATCTTCCCCCCACCATCTTCACCCTTCCTCGTTCACCCGCGCTCTTCTTGTATACGCGCGCGCGCGCGTGTGTGTGTACATGTGTGTGATTCCTTACCTCTTCTCGTCCTCTATCCTTCCTCCTTCTCTTCGACGTCGCCTCCACCGCCACCTCCTTCGCCCATCATTTCTTCCCTCCTCCTACCTGATGATTCTCCAACGCGGCTCCTGGCCCCCACCGCTGCGATCTAGTGGTTCAGGACTCCACGACTCATTCATAACTCCCCGCGACCGAGCAGCTACCCCACTCCAAATACTCCGTGGAGCCCCCACCATGTGCACGTAGTAGGCGCTAGTTACTGAACGATCCTAACGTCGACTCACGCTCGGTTTGCCCGTGCATCATGGTCTCATCTCCCGGGCATCCCGAATGGATACCGAGTTCCCATACTTTTGTCAATTGGTACTTGGTAACGTGGCTAGTGACTCTTGGATCATTTATGTGCCACAGTTATCGAGAAAATTGTGATCTCATTTATTGGCCCTTTCTGATTGTCTGACAAAGTCATTTCTTAATTTCTTCAATAATTTTTTTCATTTTTTATATTTCGTTGCAGCACCTTCAATGTACATAGGAATCCAGAATAGGGACAAAAAGAATTTGATATTACAGGAAACAGAGAAATCTATGATATTTGCGATGAAGATGTGAAATAAATACTTGGATGTAAGATTTTCTACACTTTCTAAGCTTAAAGCTAATTCGTTGGGCATTATATAGGTATCGCACAGTTATCGTTTTATATTTCATATTTATTTAACCCGTGCAGTAAACGGTAGATAATAATCTCTGTTGTCCGATAAAATCTGCGATGTCGTCAGACCTTTCCATCAGCTATATCGAACACTTGTAATGGCACATTCACTGAAGCGAATATCGGTTTGCGAGAAGTAGAGTATACAGTCTTCACTCTCATAATTATCACATAATTACGCAAAGTGTCATTGTTGGCACGCGAGCGCGCGCTTTTCCAATGCTCGTATCAGGCAGAAACGTATACGTAGTTGGCCGATTCATCTTCTTTGTGAAAATTGTGACAGTATATCGCTACATTGTGTTACGGATAAAATAAATCTGTCGACATGAGAAGGATAATTATAGCGTAGAAACAGTCCGTAGAGACGAACGTGTGCGTCAGTAGCGTGGCTGTACGCGCGATTCCGCTAATTATTGCCGTCGAAGACATGACACCATTATCCCCAGCGTGTCGTCGAGAATCTCGTACGTTCACAACATCTTCGTAGTATCAGGTTTCGTGATCATTGCGAGAAATTCGTGGCATTAATGAACGACGTTAACAATGATGGGCTGCGATTTTCCTCTTTCCTCTCTTTGTCTCTCTCTTTCTCTCTATTATCGTGGCTACGTCAAAACGTGCGTTTTACGCGCGTTTCCGTAGACGTAACACTACTGATAGTACTGACAATGACGTTGATAGTGGTTGATTGTGACGTTGCATCGTCTCGCCGTGTAACCACATGCAACCACACTTTATGTCATGTCAGTGCTTGAAAATAAAATTTAGTATCGTATTGTCGAAGATTACAACGAATGTATGGATATCGCTTTTTTTCTTCCTTTTTGCGAACTTGTCGGAATCGTATCTCATTATGCATGTTATCTTATTCCGTAGGACTGACACCGGATGATTGATAGAAAATATTTGCTTCTGAAATTAGCAATTGTAACTAATTCGCGATTAGCAGCTTTTACATGTCTCTTTACCGTATAAAATAATGCGATCATCGTATTAGGTATTATCGATTAACACCGATCAGGATGCGGTCAATCAAAGTATGCGTGTGACGCCGGTCCAACTCTTTTGCGGGACGCGGGAAGATTGTCGGCGGGTCAAGTGGTCCTCACTTCTCCTCACGCGCTTCAAATCTTCCTACCACGGCATACGTGGTATCCCCACCAAAACCTATGTTCGTATCCTCTTTTACCTCCCACTTGGAGTCAATGATGACGTTTCCTTTCACTGACTCTCGAATGCGTACAAACGTACGCCACTGGAAGCCCGCGTTTGTAACACGCCGCTCGCGCGTCCGAAAAGAATGGACTTCCTGGGAATAGGCGCCGGATCCTCGGGGCAAGATAGGATTCCATCTGACAAATATTTTCGGGGAATCTAGTCTAGCAATCCGGATGCGTCAATTATAGAGTTAGATGAACAGATTCCAAAGAGATTCCTCTATTAATTATTGTAATACCACGCACGCGCGCGTCCGATATTACGTAATTTTTGACAAGTCAATTGTATAATTACATAATTATATAATTATCTTTGATAAAATATCGAGATATATCGAGATGAGTGACTTGTCGAGATAAAATATTGTATGCATTTTTATTGATGTGTTTAATTATTAGTACAATAATTATTTCTAATTATTTATGTGTAAAGTAAAAATATTACAGAAAGTTAGTTTGGAGTCAAATAACTGTTAAAACAATTTGCTATATGTCTGTTAGAAAACTACGTGGATAATGTAATACAACATGGTATCCGAGTTACATCAGCACTCGTTCGAAAACGCGAACTATAAGTTTGTAGATTTCGGTGTCAGCGATTGCACCAGGTAATGTAATCGAACAGGGAAAAATTTTATTGATCGAAATCTCTCTTCCATTCAGAATTGCAATGAATTTTCGATTACTTATTCTCATCTCAAAAATTTTTGGCATGAGTCGTTCATTATTTGCTTCTTCTTGCATCATCTTAAAAATATGTTAAGAAGGTAGTGACGTCGTAATTCTCCAAAGTTCCGTGAACGCAACAGGTCGACACATGTTTCAACACGTCACGTTCAATTTTCGGGTCAGGTACCGGAAATATACTAGAAACCTTGATGTAACTATCAAATACACTTTTATGTAGCATAATGCAGAAATAATGCATCTATATGTTATTCAAACATTTCGTTGATTTATTTACGCAGAGATTTAAAGATTTAGACATAGAGATTTCATAGAAGGTCTAAGAATTTTTACTTCTCCCACGATTTTTAATGTTTGCTTGAATAAAAAGGTAGTGTTTTGCTAATTTTGCAATAATTATTTAACTTGTAAACAAAATTGTCGTACAATTGTCTTATACCATCACGATCAGACTGCAATTTCTTGCGTTTCTATCTGTAGCAAGTAGTCGTATCATACGTGTGGAACTTAGCGTTATTTACACGAATGTCGATAAAAAGCACGTGGCACTATTGATAAAGCAACGTGGCATACGGCACGAAGGCATGACTACCGGAAGAGTCGTCAGTGAACGACCTAGGTTAATAAGGTAGCGTGTGCTATTAAAGGAGTGAATGCCGAACGGCTTGTGAAATTTTGCGATACGGATCTGTGCGATGTGCAATAAATAATTGATGACAATTACTCGCCACTTAAATACAATTTCAGTTAGAAAAAGTGATAATATCCTATTTCCTCATATCTTGTCTATCTCATATCGTTTCGGAAAATGGGATCCTACCTGATTTACTTGCACGTCGCTTCGCGTATTTAGCTAATAAAGAAGCGTAGACGAATGACACATTGCATTCGGAGACGCATTTTAATTTGAGGAATGCTCTACGTGACGGCTCTCACGGTTTCGTTTGTCAACTCCGCGTAAGATCACGCATTGTGCGAAGGCACTACGTGCTCGTGATACAACGTGGTGGGACAGTGTATGGGAAGATGACAACGTGATAAAAAAGCTGCGTGCACATTGCGTATGTAAAGCATGAGTATGAACATTGTAAGAAAATGATTGTAGAGATTTGTGATAAAGTCAGACAATCATGAAATAAATTTGCGCAACTGTCCGCTATTAATTTTGCGCAGATATTTGCAGATAATGAAAATAAAGAATGGAAAGGTGGAATTGTAATAATAAAAATCTGCACGACAGAACTTGGTACGTGTTATGTCCTGCTCATAAAATATGTTCCAGCACCTTGCACTGCTATTTTTTATTTATCACGCATGATATGAAGCCGGTGCGTCTCCTTCTTCGAACGTACGTGATTTTTTAGTGACAATATAAGAAAAACATTACAGTGTATATCAAAAATGAGTAGAATGCTTAAGGAATTTCCGCGCAAAAGTATTTTTTTCATGGTAGACGATCTCGTATGAATTTTGATATAGGTATCATCCTGAGAATCACAAGGCTGAAATTATACAAAAAATTTTCCATCCTTCCAGTAATTATTTTCATTCTTAGCTTCATATCATTTCTTGTAATGTACTTGTGTGTTGTACAGTGCCCAGTAATGATAGGATAAATGCTTTCACTATCTATAAATGTGCGATAACACATGTCGCGATTTATACTAGATAGATAATACATAAATGAA
The DNA here is from genome assembly GCF_003672135.1 of Ooceraea biroi. Taxonomy (NCBI): domain Eukaryota; kingdom Metazoa; phylum Arthropoda; class Insecta; order Hymenoptera; family Formicidae; genus Ooceraea; species Ooceraea biroi. The sequence goes on from NC_039507.1 coordinate 4,832,386, forward strand.
CATAATAATTAATTAAAAATTACTAAATACATATAATATAATTCATCATCTATTTATCTTACTTCGTTCTGTCTCTAACGTTGCTAACGTAAGATGGATAATGGTTCTTATTTTAAGAATCCGGCCGTGATTCGTGACGACAGTATCGCACTTCCCGGCATTAGCATATGCTATTTCCTTCCGTTTAAAGTTCACGATAGGACAAAGTTAAGTGGTGACTGGACCGGCGAATTGACGCAGAAAGCGTAGCGCGGTCGCGTGGCCCGCAAGAAAAAATGGAGCAAGAGCCAAGCGGAACGTCCTGCTTGATTAATGAGTCAATGCATTTATTGTTTCGCTGGAAACGCGCGCGTTTTCCGTCGAAAACAGAGCGCGCGCGGGCCTCGTGTAACTGACGAATCTATCCCTGTCGACTTCTACAAGATTGACACATAGGGCTCGTTACTTATGGAAATTAGTCTAATTCCGTATCGCGGCTGGCCATTATGCTCATAGTCACGCATCAACGCGTAATGCCCATCATCATAGCCGATAATCACTTCGATGGAAACACAAGAGGAGAATTGCGCGCAACGAACACGTGTGCAGCGCCGCGGAATGGAAAACGAGATATTGTTCCACAAGGCAACAGCCTCACAAAATTGTGTAATGTAATATGTACATATATATATGCGAAACGTGTACACCCGGTACACGCGTACTTGCATAAATGGTTTCACGTGTGTATTCCAATCTCTCAGTACAGGAAGGAAACAGATTTACTATGGATGTGATCGGAGCCTGTCTATTTAGCGATGATCATTAATGATGTTGTAATTACATGTTACGTGTGCATGGAACATTAATTGATGCTGCTTTAGACGACAAAATATGTGCAAAATGTTTGTTAAGTGCAACTCGTGCAGGAATCCCTGCAAAACAGATATCTAACATAATAACGATTGGAAATACTTTGAGCAAAGGGAGTTGTCAGAATCAGTTTTGTAAATTTTTGCAGACCAAACTTCCAATTCCAGGACTGTCTATAGATCTCCTTGACAAATGCCTAAGTGGAAATCCAAGAGTAAAGTTTTTGGAAATGCTTTGAGCATCCAAAAACTTTACTCTTGGATTTCCACTTAGGCATTTGTCAAGGAGATCTATAGACAGTCCTGGAATTGGAAATTTGGTCTGCAAAAATGTACAAAACTGATTTTGACAATTCCCTTTGATCTTTGAGTTTAGCTAAAAACCTAACAGCGACACAGCGTTTGAAGATAATATCAACAGATAATGTTCTATAATCTTCTATAATCCTCTATAATCCTCTATAAACGGAGTATCAAACCGCTTAAACCGCTGTTTAGTAGATCGTGCAGATCGTAAAAGTTAATCTCTTAAGGAGGATACTTGGTGTGAAATACTAAAGAGATATTGAAAGAGGTAAGTCATGTAGAAGAGGTAAGCATTGTGTTGCAACGAGAAAATGTAGAAGATATACTTTAACAAACACCGTTCTTATTTGTCAGGGTTGACGACGCTATTGTACTCGAGCGTGCCGAAACGCTTTGAAATATCGCATAAAGCCGCAAGAAATTGCATCGTCCCATGCATTCTAAAGATAAATAATCAGGTGGAAAATTAAAAACAAAATTTACGATGAGAGAGAGAGAGAGAGAGAGAGAGAAGACAAGACTTTTATCGCAATCAATAATACACGTATTGACCCAAAATAAGATGAACTTAGAATGAATTTTAAAATCTTGCAAGCGTATAACTATTCATTGTTTCTACACTATACGGAGCAGCGAATAATCCGATAAAAACGAATATTACGCAACCGAAAGCTATTAAAGTGAGCTCGTGAGATCGTGCGGTAGTCTCGTATGTCTACCGCAGCGTTCATCGTAAAATATGCGAGATTTACTTAGAATCTTATGCTATTTTTTCAGATAATGTCGTTCCAAATAACATAATGCCTTGTTAATTCGTCCACCTAGCGAGGCTTCCCACGATAACGAATTCATGTGTCGCTTATATCATGTTTAAGATTAATTTACATATTTGGCGTGGCGCTCTGGATCGCGTATGAATCATGACGTTAATTCTGGAAAGAATGCGCAAGATTTTGAGTCATTAGCGGAGGGAATGTATAGCAAGGTAACACGTTATAATTGTGTGCTATCACGCGTAACACCTTGTATGCACAGTTTCATATTTATAATCTTTCTAATTGTCAAATCATTATCGTTGCTGAAAAGTACATTGTTTTTTATAATATTTATTAGGCATTTTTAAAAAATTCACAAGTGAGAAAGCAGAATTTAAATTCTCATTCATATGAAAGCCAATTTTAGTTGTAGCTAGAAATTGGAACTTTGGAAATTGGAAATCTGGAAAGTGAACATTTCCAAATTGTTAATTACAAAGCATTGATCGCGTTCAATAGAAACGTCTATAACACTATAACAAACGACATAGGGGGCAATAAGCTAAATCGATCGCGCATCGCGGTGCTCGCGAAGGAGTTCATCGTACTCGATCGTAATCTCGCCGACGAGGAGGATACATGAGAGAGGACCTGGAGCCGCAACCGGTTGCGATTTTGCGCGCGGCATTACGCGAGCGGGCGCATTCGAGGCGCGTACGAGCGCGCGCGCTAAAAAGCGGCGTTTAACTGTCCGAAGTGAAAAAGGGCGGGGGTAATTTTTCGAAAGAGGCAATTATCGATTCGTGTGGTCCCCGCGATGGTGGCAGTTGCAAGAAGCGGATAGAGACATCGGTCACATTCCATGGGTACGAAAGGCACGCCGGGATCCCGATAGGGACCATGGTCTCCATCTCTCTCTTTCTCTTCTCTTTCTCTCTCCTTCTCTTTATCTCGCTCTTATTCTACTTAACAGTTCGGCCACCGCGGGGACCACCCAGGCCCACTCTTCTCATGCCGCGCGCAATATTCAATGATCAGATATATCCATGAAGACGAAAGCCAAAAAAATAACGGATCAACCGAGGCTGAGGCAGGAATCGGTCAAAAAGTGTAGAGAGCTCTACGACTTTTGGCGAGTCTGCCGGCCAACTAGAAATATGTATGCGCAGTTGTTAGGACACCGTGGAATCTGATAGGCGCGTAGAGAGAAAGTTATGGCGCAGGTCTCAAGCCGCCGGTATGAGGGATGCAGATCTAACGACCAGAAAGGTTCAGCGGAAGATGTTACACTGGACAATAATGGAATAGCGCTATTTTATTCTTCACAATACGGTAAATATACTAGCCGTCATAATTTTATATCTATGTATAAAATACACTTGCGCAATTTCGACTGACAATTTTGAAATGCGTTTTCGGGAATAATGAATTAAACGATTATATATGCAATATAATATATGCAATACATTTTATCATTTCATTATATATGTATATCGGTAAAAATTATGTCTTACCGTCTTGAAGAAAGCGGGAAAACTTAAAAATTTCTCGGGACGTGACGTCAACAGTCATTTATCCCAGTGTTCATGACAATTAGCTCTCACATGTCAGACGATGCGTTGGTTAATGCAACTGTTGACGTAAAAGCGTTTTCGTCGTATCCTGACGAAATGTAAGAAGCTAAGCAAGTTATCGTGAATTTTGTGGCAATGCAGCAATGCGCTCGGAAAATCCGGAGTTTGAAGGTTGGCTGGATTCGTTCGCTCTCGAAACTCAACGACGTTACGATACATGCAGCAATAAAAACAAAAGGATGTGCATGATGTATTACTAACACATCGGGGAGTAAACTTGAATGTTTATGATATTATATTAATTATCGGGAAGTCCGTACTTCTTGTTGCAACTGCCAGGCAAATCAATCAAATTGAATGAACAATTTTTTTTATCATTAGATTACTTTCTATAAACGTTTCTAGATATAATTAGGATCATTAATTGAAGAAAATTTGAAGAAGTTTATAGTAATGAAAAAAGAGGATACATTCCAAATGTAATGCATCAAATCGTCAATATAATATTCGTGCCGTGCTATATTTATGGGACAAGCCGGAAGTTTGTTCTTGTACGATCGGTTCTTATCTTATTCTGGTTCCGGTCGATCTAACTTTCGGATTGGATTTCAACTCTCGAAACTGCACTGTCGACTTAACAACAAACTGGTACCCTTAGGTGCTATTTTAGTTGATTTCAAGTACAGCACGGTTGGAACGGTGAACATATCTTATGCTTAAAGTGCATCTCAAAGTGCGGCCGCGATTGCCAGACATCGAAACGTTTGCATATAGTTGAACATCACAGATGATACGCATATCTTTGTTAATTTTGACGAAAGTATTTTATTAATTCTTATAATATTATCGATGTATATAATTTTAGATTATATACGTCTATAAGTATAGAGTTTGATAAATAAAACTCAAATTCTACATTTTGCATCAAGCGTCATAATCAATTTGTATTTATTAGCACTCAATGCAAAGTATTTCCTAAATCGCTTCGTAATCGCATGGCAATTCTTTCAGCGAGAGAATCAAATACAAGTAATCCAAATGCGAATGCCCTTTCAGATTCACTCGAATAACCCGTATAGTGTGAATCAATCCTTAAGGAGCCATACTTCCTCCAATCTTTGATTCACGCACGCCTTCGTCTTGTCTGGTCGTAACCGTCTGCTATTATTTTTAGCGCGTGATCACTACGCCGCATTACGACGAGGAGAAAGGAGCAAGGGGAGAAGGAGGAGGAGGAACGTTTGTAAGACGGCTCTAATGCCGACCGAGTATATTAGATCATCCCGCAGGCTTGGCTTGCATAATTATCGGCTTCTCTGTCACCAAAGGCCGACCCGCGTACAACACCGTTGTGTTGCACTTACCGCACCCTCCAACGAAGCACTCATCAACATGGTATGCGCAAAAATGAACATTGTATGTGTGTGAGGCTCGTGCGAAATCATACATAAAATTTGAAAGCTACTATTTTTGATGGATAGGCGAGTTGACATTTCAATTCAAATTGAGCTGTCAGCGCAAATGGATTATTATTATTAGAATTATGATTATAAAATCGTGAAACATTGATAGATAATATTAAAGACTATTTAGAATATTATTTAGAAAAATTATCACATATAAATTATATTGTGTATTAGATAAAAAAATTATATCGTGTGCTACTATGTTACATCAATTATAACATTACCTAGAAAATTTTAGTCAAACGGTATTTTTCTACGCATTTACATATATATCTTGCAAAGATCAGGATATAAATACGCGATATGCTTGTATGTTATTAATCAAGAAGATTCATCGATTTAAAGATACGCGAGCGCAATGACACATGTGGAAACTCCTACGATCATTGAGTACTCTCTCAAGTCTAGTTGGTAAGTTACGAGGAAAGATCTTTCATTACGCGAATAACAATGCATTGTAAGAAAGTCCTGCCAGGATTTTCCAATTATGTCACGAGACACTTGTATTTTTGTATTAACAATTGCCAAAGAGTCCGGTTGACCAGAGGATTGAAGATAAAAAATTTAATTGATTATAGTTGAGAGCAATCAGCACTTTGTCAGTAAAAAATTCGATTATTAATGATAGTTTTTACACATGTTCATCGTAAGGATCTTTCTTCTAAGCAAACGACTCATTGTGTTTAGTCATATTTCTACCTATTAATGTACATTAAAAAATTATTGATAACATAATGTAATGTCATTATATAGTTTTATTGATATTTAACTCAATTTACAACGGTGTATTAAACGGCTCAAGAGTCTTTCCATCACAAAAATCAAGCACATTTGTATTGACCATAAATGAAATTATCAAATTACCTTGCGCAACTACCTTGGTATTATCATACAAAGCAACTGCGCTCGGGTAGTACCCGAATTCGTAAGTAGTAGAATGAATTTGCAATAGCCAAATAAATTCGGGTATTACCCGAGTACTCAATCATGGATAGAGTACAAAGTATACAAATACAAAGTATACAAAGGTATCACAAGCGACAATTTTATATTTCTACATATTAAATGAAAATTTCTTGTGTAATATTGATTTTATAAATAAAGTATTACGCAATTGTTATCTAGTAACTAACGTGCGTTTAGTTTGAAGTTACGTGATGACACTACAGAAGGTTACGAATGACATGTATGTCAATTATTCACACGGAGGATGCGCGACGTTAACCCGTTGCGGTTTCTGAGGGTCAATACAAATGATACTCGCGACGCTGCCGTCTAGACGTTATCCTTATTTCCAGATTTCTTTCTCAGAAGATGATCTTTGAAGTCAATTTCGTGGGTAGCTGTTGCCCTGGCGCTTCCGGATGTGCAACAATGTATGACAACATCCGTTCATTAATGGAAATACTTCGTAAAGATTCTCTGAAGTACTAAATGTGACCAATCTGGGCGTTGGATATCTTACGGTTCGTAAAAGGCTCGATTACAATTTAGTGGCTTCAAATAGGAGCAATGGGTTAAATAGGATCGGAAGAAGTTGGTCAGAATGTTCAGTAAAATAAAATAAGTAGATATTAAATATAAATATAATTTGAAGTCGAAAGTACAAGAAAGATCTCGATCTTGTAAGATTTATTTTGATGCTAAATTCATTTTATATTTGTTATAATGAAAAACCAAGATGTAAGATAAATTTCACACAGAATCGATAGTTATTATTAGAAAGCTTTCTCTCCTCTGTGAAAAAAGAATTTTTTATTATAAACTTACTTTAAAGATTAAATTAAATATTTAGCTTGATTACTCGAAGCAAAAATTTCTCTTCCGAAGTATTCCGAGCATTATCAAATACGATGTACGAAATGAAATACAAAACCTAATCTCATGATGCATATGTATTTTCTATCCACGAGACGTCGCAAGACCGTGCAAGAAAGGTGGTAACCGATTAGCGTACGTCGCATTCGCACCTGCGATATTGTTGTTGCTTGCGCGACGAAGAAATCGTCGACATCAAGGCAAACGACTCGCGAGGAAAAATGAAACGAACAATACGCGCGATTTGCGTACTCCCTAATTGCCGAAGCTTGACTTTGATGTCACGGTAATATACGCATGCGGCGAGTTTTGCGCGCTTTGCGTCGATTGCTTTATCGAATATCTCTATTTTTACGTCTGCCGCTGTTAGTGTGCCCCTAATCGCTTCCAACATCGTGCACAATTTACAACAACGTCATTTGCATTCGGCGGCGGGACACCACATTTTTCTCATGCAAACGGCGCGATTCATCAAAATGCTATTAAACAATAAAGTGAATTGTGACCAATTATGCGTTACGCGAGATGCTATCGCGTAGATGACCTTTCCGCGCAGAGCTTGACGTCAGTGCGGTACTGCTTGTGACGAATGTTGCGTGATAGATTATGTTACACCATGGGAATGGTCCATGCAGCGTGCGTGCGTGCTCGCGATAATTCGATTACCGATTTGATGCCTGTCGCAACGGTAGAATGCAGATAAAACGCGACTGATCCGCGTCAAGTGCAAGTGCAAGTGCTTTCGTTTCCGTGGGTGTCTGCGGACGTGGGCGCAAAATTTCACGGTCATGACGACGACCGCCCACATGAGTTTAACGTCACTAATGCTACGTCATGGATTTCTCGGACTCGAAGAAATACTTCAACACGAGCTCGATCTCGTGTGACCTTATCGCGTAACATTCTTCGCCGCGGGAATGTCATCATTTGGTAATTCGGTGACGGATGTAACGGTAACTCCGTCGACTCATTGTCGCAACAGGATGTATCACTGCGCTGCGGGAATATAATATTGGAGATAAGCTGCAATATTGTTAGCTATCGCGAAGTCAGTCGGCATCGGTTACACTCTAGTGCCTATCGCGACGTGATACATCCCCCTCGCAGGGGAGTAAATTTGACTGATTGTGAGTGCAAATGCAAATACGTGATAACGACCTAAGAGAACATCATACTAATTAATGAAGATAAAGTCTGAACGAAATAGAGCCATAAGTGCATTTCCTCAAAATGTCTTTCTTGTGCAGAACAGATTTCTCTCGTTTTTCGCTGACAATAGATGAAAATGGCTGACGATGAGTCGTGATTTACGCATGCATTACATCTACAGACAAATGAGAGATCTCAAAGTTGAGATATCCCATTGACTCACCTTATCCTGCGGGGAAACTCGAGTGCGGGGAAGTTCGATCTGCAACAAAGGAAGATACGAATCGATTAATTCCCGCGCAAGGTTTCGCAATAGGTTTTTTTTCGTAATGCACTCGCGCCTGCCATCACGTTTCCTCGTTGTATCGGATTTTGACGTCTTTCGTCCAGCGGAGACGAACACGCGATAGAGGATGCAAAGTCCGATACTTATTTTAAAGCTTTATGCAACGATTACGTTACACCGAGCAGGATATTCTCTCGGTGTATATCCCCCCGTGTATTAATCCTGCGGTCACTTCGTTAGTCCGCGTAAGTCAGATTTACCGCTGCTGTAATAGTTACTTGGCGGAAGAAAAAAGGTAGTCATCCTTCAAGTATGCGGGTATTGTTTCTTAATAACACGTTTTGAATCATGCTCAGTCGGCAGACGGGTCTTCGAGATGCATTCGCATTCGCGATTGTTGTGTCGTGCGGCTTATTTACTCTCACCGATGTCGCGGCAAAAGCCACTTTACTTTTCTCTGTACATTTTTATATAATTTATTCTATAATTTATATCAAGAATGTGTAAAAAGTAAAAAAGTCATCACACTTAAAAAGTCATATCAAGATTATGTAATCATATATGTTGTTTATATATAATTTTACACACACACACATTAAATAAAATAATTAAATATCAGATATCTATTATTGCAGCGTAAATCACAAATAGCGCAGGAATAAAAATACAAGACATGTGCATAAGAAGATAAAAACTTGTCAATGGCATTATGTTGCTTCTCATCTGCCGAGCGGAAGATATTGATTACGTCGCTTTTTGTCATGTTAATCTTTCTCACGCGAGCAAGGCCAGGTGGAGCGATGCGGACGTTGCAACGGACTCTATATGTGTATGATCTACATGGTATAGATGCATTGCACCTGTCGCAGCGGCTTCTTCGTAATCGCCATAGATTTCTCCAGAATAGCCGAGGCCAGTTGTGCTTGGTTTAGGATACCGGTGCGAGCGGCGAGAGTAAGTTGTGTATCACTTGTACTTTCCTGACACCGCATACCGAGAAGAGAGGTCTGTTCTTCTCGGACCACCCGTATCCGAACTTGCACAGTGTGTCTCGTGTATTTCAACACACCAACAATGCCTATCATATTGTAATGACGTAAGACAAATACATGTTTTCATACACAAACAGTTACCTTATTCTATTTCTTACTTCATAGCGTATTTTTCAGTCCAGACGCGCGTCCCCATTTCCCTCTAGTGTGATTCAGAGTACAATTTGGACATTTTTTCTTATACGATATTACATGTCGCACCTTCATCAAACATGCGCTTGCCAAGTGTCCAGATCTCCGAGTTAATGTTGATCCTTAAGAGGGATCATTAATTGTTATTTATATTTCAGAGATGAAAAGAATTTCTGGAAGTAGCGTACAGGACACTCTGTGCCTGGACACTCTTCATCGTTCCTCTTCGTTGCAATCGTACGATGGCACGTGGTCGGAGCAGCTGGTGTGTGCGTCCAAGTATGCACTTGTCCCTCGCATGGAGCGCTGGTATGTACAGATCATTTCCTCCGGATGATTCATCGCCGAGTCGGTGCCCTTCAGGATGGTGGGTCTCCACTTGGGATCGGAAGATCGCACGATATCGTGTTACCTCTTCAGGGTAACACCTGTGCAGCTCGTCTCGTCGCGGCTGCCATCGCCAGTGTGCTACCACGCGCTTTTGCTTGAGATGCACTCCACGCTGATCCAGTCGCTTTGTAGTCCCTCGCCTGATGGCCGTTCCTCTGTCGAGTATTCATTTCTCTCGATAAGATTTCTGGCAGGTCCTCACCTGTGGCATCTTCGGCAACACGTGCTCTCACCAACACTGTTCCTTCATTCATTCATTCACGCTTTCATTCAGCGCGACCGTATCGATTGGTCTGACGATGCAGCGCAGGACAGTTTGTGCGACCAGTCGCATTAAATTCCCGGACCGTATCTGTTTGCCTTGCGTTCTTATATAATCTCCTACAATTGTACACAGTCTATTTAAAAATATTTTTCAGCGATATTGATCACAGACACACACAACATTCGCACAGCGAATGCTTGTTTGATAATTCCGTGTCATTAGCAAGAGAACTTGGGTTACAATCTTAGAGGTCCGTATTTAATCTTCGGTTATACGTTATCGATACTTCGTCCAGTTACAGTCTGCTATCATTGAAGATCATTTTACACGGCCGTCTCTCCGCTAGCTATCCCCATCTCGATATAAACGCAAACAGAACGAAGAAGGTTGCATACCATCGATAGTCAGGCGATGTGTTTCAGCCGTTCATTCACATATGCGCACATGCGACCTCCTTGCCACGAGCATTCCCCTTCGCTATTTAAATAAACGCGCATTCCTCAGGTGACGATAGTTTCCTCTGCAGCCTGTTCGCTGCAGTTGTCAATTCTCATGGCAAGATAAATTTATAGGATCGAAATAAGCGGTAACATTGTAGTGAAATAGAAAGCATGTTTGCAAAACAATCTAAAAGTCAATTACTAACCATCTTAATTTCATGATTGACGAATGTTACCATGTATACTCGTGTATGATAAAATTTTTGCTTTCTGAGAAAAGTGAAAATATGAATTTAATCTTCGCAGAGGAAGCAAACCCTTTGAATTGGTTCTAACTGCTTTTAATATCCGGAATTCATTAAGTAGAAAACAAGTCCAAAACAAGTGTTACATATTCAGCTTGGAAGCTGTGGTATTTCCGGAACATCGGTTGAACGCAAATTTCGTGGGGCGCTCGTTCGCTTCGTCATACACGCGATCTCCGAGGGCATACTCGTAAGAGGATCGAGCGCGCATAGGATCGTCGAGACCGTTCGTTGAATCATCGCGACTCGATTCCAGGAATGTTCCATTCATCTTCAGGGAGGGGGAGAGCAATGTCTTCGTAAAGGACGCGTAAACCGAAGGTCTTGCGGAATCGACGAACTTGCTTGCGGAAGAAACTCATCCTGACCTCATTCCGCGCGCGGTCGTGGCTTTGAGGACGCGACTTTCCTAATAACAGCTTGACAATTTTTAGGAATATGCCACACTTAGGTCGTCGTATTTGGCGCAGTGGGAACATCAAGCCACCACCTCCAGCATCTTTCCATGACATCACCAACTTCAGTATCCATTTGCTTACCGCTAACATGCCATAATTCTATTACAGGCAATACGTAATAATAAAACAAGTACGATTATACCTTGTAACAAACACGTAATCCACAAAAGAAATGTGATATCCTTGGTAGTAAAATAAAATTACTGTAATATTTTATCCAATCGCACGTGATGTATAAAACATTTCTGTTTTATTTGCGTAATTAAAAGAAGTAAGACTTTTACAGAGAATTGCTGCGTAATGCTCGTATTACTCAATACGGATTCTGACTGAATACATGTTTGTACATTACACAGAGCAGGCACGGGTTTTCCCTGTCTCGTATCTTCAGGCACACATGAACTCATTCACGCTTACGTTGACGTAGTGTACTATTCTTGCAGAGCTGCCGGCTACACTCCCGTGGCGACAGATTTTCGTATACGCTTTGTTCAATGAAGTTTGTGAATAAACGCGATTACGTGTCTCGGAACGTGTCTTCCGCGATGACTGCTAAGTGCAAGTTCAACATGAAAAATTACCTATCACGTTTCTGCGAATTTACACCTACGTCATTCAGCGTCATTCACGATGGGAGTAAGTTTAACGCGGTTGTCTTAGGTAATCGCGCATAGTGATGGTGCAAAGTGCTAAAAATTCGGGTCCATGGATCCATGGGAGCCATTGATGTGCCGCGGATGCCGATGCCCGTGCTCTGAATCATTGCGAGCAAATTCGTTCGGCGCCGGCGACGATGGCGAGTGGGACCACCGTCCAATTGTTTAGTCACGATCGCGCGTCTTTTTGGGATCTTGCGCAAGATGGAATCCCGTTACGCTCCGTCTGTCAAGCTTCGCGCCACTCTCATGCAAATCCTCCTCTCATTCATGCAACCGCACGCTCCGTCATTCCACGGATATGCGGACGTTTCGTATCCGCGTATCGCATGAAACGCTGCGCGGATTCTGAAGGTATACATATAATATCACGTGTATCTTCCAATATTTATATAATATCTAGCAGACAAAAAATAGGAAAACATATTAATATATATGCAAATATAATAGATAACAAACAGATTGGACATTAAGCAAGTACATTATATCCTCGCGGGAAACATCACGCATGCATGCGATTATTATCGATCGATGAGATCGTAAGAAGCGCTACAAGCATTAGATACGATAACGCATATTAACATTATTTTTCTAATGGCATTAAAACAATTCCGAGACGCATGTTCAACCTAACGATCTCGCGAGACCACTTATGCACGATACTGTCGTTATGCACATCACAAGGTCTTTTTTTATACTTGTTATTCATACAGGGGGAAGCACACCGCGCGTATAATGTATGCATGTATGCCAGGCGATCGGTCTTTTGCGTAAGACGTCCAGACGATACCGAGGCACAATTATCATTCACCTGATTCACCTGTCGGCACCGTCGGCGTCGCGCCGCCGCAAACACGTAACTCGCTGCGTCTCTCGGTCCAAGTACCGGGGATCTCTTTCGCGGAACTTGCCTTCGACTTTTGATCGAGGCCATTAGTTAGAGATTTTACGGCGGCCGGCGTACCGCGAGAGCCGCTCGTAATTTCTGGATTAATAATTGCCGCGTCGAAGGCGAAACGGATGCCGCGAGGATTGCTCGCGTCGCGTTGCCTTGTCGCGAGGCGATCTTTTCCTCCTTCGCATCGGCGCGGCGCCGCGCGGATGATGACGCAGGTGATCGATTGATTGGCCATCGAGATTGTCACGCTCGGCGTCTTGATGTGATACGACGCCTTCCTAATTTTCCCCGGGCCGACAGAATTTATTTTGTATGGCGAACGGTCAGTGACGCGCGAACGATACTCACAAGCATCAGCTCGCGTGGCGAATTAGCATACTCGTATCGTTATTTTCACGCGACCGTAAAGTTTGTCGCGAACGTGCGCGGGCTCACGTTCCGCTTAAGGATACTTAAGCCCCGCCGTGAGGATATTTCGGGAAAGGATTTATGGTCAATCTCTGACGACACAGAGCCGCCTTAAAATCGATTTTATTTTTTTATTTAGTTTGGAGTTGCTGAAAATTGCGTCAACTTACTTCACGCGAGAACTGTTCTTCTAATGTTTTCGTATGTCCATTGCATGCGTGGATTAGATGAATGAGACAAATAAGTATCAATATAACAGACAAATAATGAAAATAAAAATAAAAATATGAAATACAAATAACATGAATTTTCACACAAATTTACGTGAAAGTCCGAATAATTTTGCTTATTGGCGCCAACGCCAACGTTACTGGCTGAATTAATAAGAGCTAAATTTAGTACAAGTCGCTTGAAAGAAGAGAGAGATCTGCTAATTTAATGATGATTATCATCTGAATTTTATATTATCATCGCGATATATCGTAATAATGAAAATGTAGTCGAAGAATGTAAAATCCGCGATAGAATGTAAATTCCGTGCGATTTACTAGTAACAACGGTGCTGCGAGAGAATCATAGGTAAACTCGTGCACGATTGCTGAGTCATTTCGTGACTCCGAGAAATGAACGAGAGAAGTTTCCCAGTAACCAGATGATCCGCCTCTTAAATCGAAAATATTAAATGCAATCAAGTGATTGTAGCTTATCATCGCTGTCATTATGTTATCACACGTACGAAAGATCGAGCAGAAAATATAACTTCACGGGAATAAATAGAAGCACCGTTTATATCGTACATATAACGGGAGGCCTTCATCGAAAGGATCTGATTACGAATTTTCTATTTGACGAATGTACTTTGCATCCTGATATTTTCAGTGTACCAGCGTTTTCAATATTTCATATTTGTAATTATGTGTACAAGAAAAAAATCATATTTATGCCTGATAATTATATTTATCAAAATGTATTAAATTGCATTTGTGTATGAATAAAACGATAAAAATACAATATAAAAATAGAAGATATATTGAAACTGCTTCAGTAACTATTACATTTTACATTGATGTTATAGTAGCATCGTTTCGAAAAATATTTCTTCGAAAAGATCGACCTCTGATATATTGCTCAGGTTCGGTTTCTTGTTCCTTATTACACGTCCCGGTTTGGACCTGTCCTCTCCATGGTTCTTTACTCAATGAATAGCTGTAGTTTCAGAACGTAGAAATTTGAGAAGTTTCACTTGCATTTTTCTGTTCAGCAGCTGAAGCTTTTTTTATTCGTTTAAATAAAAGAATGCGTTCTGCTTCAGTCCAGAATTACGAATTACGTTTATATCAACATAGAAAAATATAGAACAATATAGAAAAAACATAGAAAATCTTTGCGAATTCGTTTAATACTGTAAACGTATTTGGTCACAGTGATTTCCGTCGGGGAAAGACAGTGATGATGTAAAACTTTCTCTTTCCCTGCGTGCGCTCTTACCTGAAACGGCGGTCCCATTTTACGATGTATGGATGCAGCTTCGTGCAAAAATCAGCTACAACAACACCCAATACACGTATCGATCTACTGTTTAAACGATCTCATGCCGCTATAAATTCACGGCCTTGCGGCCTCACACGCCACGCGCGCTACGGCGGCGCAAGGGAGTTGAATAATACGTTGGATAAATCGTTACGTCGAGCACGTTATCTCGCGATACTGACCTGTTTTTCATAACGATCCGCACGGAGAAGGAACCGATATTTCCTAGTCTGCGAGCTTATCGCGCAGTTTTACATTTCGCGCGATCACGAAATCATCAGGATTTTATCAATGCATGTGAATGCACTCGGACGAGTACGATTACACGAGGACGAGATGCGGCTAATATCTAGAACCATCAAATTGTAAGCAGTCGCGTGCTGCCCGTGCATTTCAATCTGATCACCGTCCCGACCTACATTTCCAGGAACTATGATGCGCAAATTTAGCGGAGAATTTAAAACGTGTAGGTAGAAACATTCCATCCTTCTTTTATTAATAGCCGAAAAGTATATATTTCACTAAAAATATATTAAATATAAATAATGCATAATATCTTAGGAAATCCTCATTCTAATAATATTTAATAGTAGTATATATATAAATTAATTAATACCCGTTCACACACATACACACACACGCACACAGAGCTAAAAATAATAATTATTAAATATAAAAAGAATCATTTCTTGCCGGAGAGCGATGCAAAAATAAGATATGGCAGAAATAGACTGAAATATATAGTTGCATGTTCATCGATTACTTTGCTACGTAAGCTCAACGTTACGCTGAAACATCTGCTTTAAGGGTCAATCGGTGCACTTGATTCTACCGATTTAATAGATACAAGCAGATGTAATATAATCTAAAACTCTAGATTACTTAAAGACAGATGAGACGCTTTCCTGTCACTGTAGGCAGGTAAGATATGGAGGAACGATCTTGCATGATACACTCGCGCAACTACAGCGAAGAGAATACCAAACGGCGCTCGAGCCCGTGAGGTGTATGAATCAGTCGTAAGCAAGCAAGTGTAACGACCGAGTGACGTCAAGAAGATTGCACAACGAAGCACGCCGGTAATCCCAACCGTTAACTTGCCCGATCGATTCCTCGATCTCCCTACGAGAGTGATCGGGAACGCAATGCGGAATTTGGAATTCAGGATCCGTCCGCTTTGTTCCATGATGCGCCTACTTTTTCTTCGAGCATTTTCGAAAGTTCGTGTATAGATCAGACTGAGCTACACTAGTTCATCCTATGACTAATCGATCTATTAGGACTCGCACACTTATTAACGTTCATAATCATATTTGTTTAATGTGTCGTAATTTTCCGCTCTAATTTTACATCACGGACAAGGCAACGAGCGAAAGTTAGATGTTAAATTTATGTTAACATGAAGCTTTTAGAGGAACAAAATTATTGAATTTATATAAGTAAAGTGAAGTCCCTGTATTATTTTAGATCTAGATTTTGTAATTCAAAGATCGTATCGCGTAAAATCCGGCGATAAAAACGACAATCGTTTTCAGGAACTCATGATTCCTGTAAATGTACGTCAATTTCTGATATCTCGGTGTTTCCTGTTCGCCAACCCGGAAATTCTCTCCCGAAACGTAAAACATTCATGTATCAATCATAAATTATCGTTTTGCCTCCCACGTTTTCGCTAGTAAAACTCGATTGTAAAGTTTCCAGTACCAGAAATCCTCCTTTCGCAGCTGATATCCTACTGGGCGATAAGAAAATTCTTCTGACGTCATCGCGAGATCCGCTTTTGTAGATGCCGATCACGCCGACGCTTGGCGCATTCAACGAGAAAGTCAAGCGGAGATAGTCGCGAAATAAGTGAAAGTGCAGTGCAACGAGACCATTATGAATCATTAACTTCCCAAATCCGCATTTTACATCCATAAATTTTTCGATCATCGATTAAATGTCTCGAGTTCAAGAAAACGAAAACGCGTGCACAATTTTGATTAAACTTGATAAGCCACTTGCAATAAATTACACTGGTCAGCGTTCACGAATAGCAATACAAAAATTATAAATATTTTTATATAGAATTTTAACCAGATTATTGTGTGATATGTTTACTAGTACTTACAAAATTTGACATAGTTTTTAACTCGCAAACGCCAGTTTGATTGATCGCGATTTATTCTGTTTGTACTTTTGATCAAGACTGTGCACGAGATTGGAGTAATCGCTTCGCGTGGTGAATTAAGTTATTAACGGCATCCGTAGAGGCGAGAAGCGGAAGTCTGTACGCAAAGTACAGAGACTCTTGTGACATCTTACAAGATAACGATTTAACGTCACTTCCGTAAACGTTCGAGGAATTTTGAAAGATTTCGTGCTGCGATGTGTCACACGTCGGAAGATTCATACAAGATGTTTGATTATATGGCGTCTTCGCGCGATATAGTACGGCAAACATTATTCATCCGTTTACGTAATTGGAACTATAGCGCGGAATCATTCTTTTTAATCGATGCTATTAGACCTGCTGCTACTAAATAGTTTTAACATGAATACGTTAATAACTGAAGCTTTCGATCCAGGATAGAAGAAAATGCAATGCAATCATGTTTTTATTTTATCACCTCTTGAAATTTTTTCCAGCAAACCGCAGTATGTTTATATTCTTGAATAATTTTTATTAATTTCTTGAATCGCCTCTATAACCATCAACTTAACTACGTAATGTACACCTGTGACATGTTAACAATACATGTAATAGCTATGTTATTGTCGCGATGCTAACGTCATATCGCGTTGATTAGTTTACGTGCATAGTTATCTTAAGATTTGAAAATCTTTCTTTATCGTGTACTTGCGTCAATCACATGATTATAATTAGATATGAGGAAGATCTGCCTATTAATTAAGTCTGAATTTGTGTGGCACGCGCGTGTATGTGTATGTGTGTACGATATAACATGCCGTCATAAAAAGTTTATAAAGGCTTACGAAGCTCGGGAGATGTGATAGCAGGTGAACGCACGGTTGTATTGATTATTAGTCGTCATGGATATTATTTAAGATCATGACGAATTGTACGAATACGACATAACTGACAATACGTGTAACATGCTATAATTAACACATCACTAATTTTGTAAACAATAGGTCTTTATTATCTTAAGCATACTAATTTGTCGAGAAAACGCTTTAATGAACGTGAATATATTTTCGGAATGTCCGTACATATTCCAGCAGAACATCTATATTTATATTAAGTATGATTCATTTATTAATCCTGCTGTGTTTTTCAAAGCGTATATGAAGGATGATGAAAACGAACATTTGTGTTACTATTACATTCCATTGCAAATCTGTTATCGAAATACAATATGTTTTAGGAAAAATATAATATTTTCCTAAAATACAAAAAAATATTTTAGGAATATTCTATGCTTATAAATATAATGTGAAAATATATAAAGCGTATATGAAGTTAATATCACAGAAAATATTAATTCCAATAAATTTCCGTTTTTCGAGAGGAGAAAATTAATAGAAACTTATAAAGTCTCTTCTAGTCGTAATCTTCCCTGTTCTCCGTTCCGAGCAAAAATCGCGTGTTCGCGCGATCGTGAATCCGACTTATCCGTAGCAATCACGTTCGTATTCCTCCGGATCTCAGCGGCGCGACGAAACTTGACGCGCAAGTGCAACTGTGCTATTATTGAAGAGTATACTTGAAGCGACCGCGCGAAACGAGCAATCGCGCTCGTGCGTATCTGCACTTGCGACACGCAGTCGGTGCCGTACACGCGGACGGTTTGAAGCTGCAGCGGATGTGCGTGTGCGTCGCACGCGTGTGTGATCGGTGAGCCACGCACGATCTGCACGTGTGCGCGCTTTCTCGTATCACACGTCCCGCACGTTAGTGAATGTGCACTAGCCCGCGTGTCCGCAACGCACGCGCGCGCTTGCGAGTCGCTCTTTCCTTCTGTCAGCGAAGACCGGTGACCTTGGCCTCGTGACCATGAGCGCCGGTTGATTCGTTATATTAGCGCGAGGGCGCTACGGTATTTTATACTTCCCGTATATATTCGCGTTTGCGCGACTTTCTCCACATATGTACTACGTAGCACGATTTAGGTGGAGTGGGACGATCGAAGGGTTGGATCGGAGAAGCCCTTGGAAGGACGTCATACGTACACGATTATAGACTCCTCGTTGCATTTGTTATTAATTAATTTGTAATTAACATAGATGGAGACGTACTGATGGAAGAAATTTTTATAAAAAATTATATTTTACGGAAAAGCCACTTTCCTCTTCCTGATAAAGGAATTATTAAATATTTGAAACATATTCGAGAAAAGCTTAAGATCTTTATCTTCTGAAGTGTCAACTTTTGCCGATATATCTCTCACGTGTACTTGATAATTATTACGAAAAAATATAATAAATAAATGCAGTGATTTGTAGTTGATACTTTTATGATGTGTAATTATATGGTAATAAATGATTTCTTTTTTTACGAATCTAATCAGGATCAACTTTCATTAGAATAACATCATTTAATTATACGTATCACGGATTATTATTATTTATCATGAGAATTTTCCATCAGAAATTCCATCTTTGGAATTTGTTCCGACATCGAGGGAGCTCGCAAGAATGTTGACGAGCAATAAAAAAGGAACTATACATGGAAGTTTCACGATTAACTATCAATTATACTATTTTAGTCGCATATGATTAGTAACTTGAGATGTGGACGGTCTCGCCCGACTGCGATAACGCTAATAACAAGTGCGTGCGGCGGCGACCGGAATGTGATGATCGAAAGAAAAAAAGACGAATCGTCATACCTGTAGGTGGCGATTAGCATGACACGATCGCGGGAACGTAATATCAGGCCGCGCATTAAATTAGGATGAAGCAGGTACAAACCGAGAGCGCGGCTGGAACTCGAACGCGACTGGATGAGTCACACTCACGAGCCGTGACTCATGAGAAAATCGCCGGTGGAATCCGTGAAAACGTGAAACCGATCGCGCATCAACTAGCGCGTGCGTAATATCGCGCAGTGCGGGAAACTTGGATTGCAAATTCGCATCATCGCATGCACTCCGATCATCTGATAATGACTACGCCGAATGGTCTCGATTTTATATAATTAAAAACCGCCGGCGTCACGGGTGAAAATGTGGAAATCACTCGCGGCCACCGGAAACCATAAAATACGGAAATTTTCCGAATATACAAAAAAGCCTGGCGATGATGTCATAAGCAATTTCATTAAGTAATGATAGTAACAAGTACACCATTACACAGATCATTTTCTCGGCACAAGGTCGTCGAGATTGATTGCTATTTATATTTTGCAATGGTTTGCAAATGCTGCGTCGGAAAAAAGGAAAAAAAAGAAACGTGTATTGCAGGAATTTTTTAAAAGACAATGATTTGTTGCTTACGTGATATACCAGCGCAAGCAGAATCATTTTAAATCACGCGCTAAAGGATGCTCGCATACTCAGGCAATGCGCGCAAATATTGAATTCTGTGCAATATGATTCACATAATTATTTATACATTGTAATCATGTGCGGCAGATAAACTTAAGTATATTAAGTGAATAACAAATATGATTTATTATAACTTAATAAAGATGATTTATTATGTGATGAAATGGAATTCTTATCTTACGTCTATCGACGTTTGATATATGTGCATGTTGCATCATGATGAAAGAGAATCATCAGATAAAATGTCGACTAAGAGAGAGATCCCATTAAACATTTAACTCTAACAAATGGCATGTTTTTATGCATTCTGTATCCCACAGTATAAAGAAAATAGAGTTAAAGTCAAGCGCTGATCAAATATCATGTGATTATCTTGTAGCATATCAGAGATAAATAAATTTCAATGAACATTAAATTCTGAAATAAGAATAAGAAATAAATAAAGAAGACTGAAAGATACCTTAATGGAAAATAAAACTTGAATGGAATATAAATTGATGGAACGAGGATCTTAACGATCCTCTTAGCGATCGTTCGTCACTTACAACGCTTGCTTTTGCGTTTGTCTTTGATGTTAGCTAGGACAGCGTTTTAATATTCTGTTACTTTAATATTTCATAGACACTGTAGTACTAAATAAAAAAGAGCTATCTTTTTAAATTATTGCAAGTCTCGACGAAAGTGTACAACTATTATTATTATAGATCTGTCATCTGTTTCCGCAAGACGTTCAAAGCGATAAACGTTCGAGCGCAATAATTAATTTTGTTCGCAAAAAGAATAGATTAGATAAGAAAAACGTAGCTCCGATATTCTTGAATGAACGCGTGTTTTCGCGTCTTTTGCATTGTCAATGGAGACATCTGTAGAACAGGCGATTAACCAGTTTGCACGCCTACGCGTAGAAATAGTGAGTCAGGTCCGGCGGCAGAAGGCACGCATTTAGCATAAATAGGATACGTTTCTGCATGCGTGGTTGCGCGTATTTGAGTGGAAAAGTTATACATTATAGTGAACTTCTTTACCGATCAGCAGATCCTTCTCTATCGACCGTGGAAAAAATACGTATGCCATAAAATTGCGTCGCGTCTGACGCAACGCCGCGCACGTGAGAACGCACGGCGTGTGCACATGCAGGTGCCGCGCTGGTGTGAGAATCATTATCGGGCTTTACGGCAGCACGGCAGTCCGTAATGACGGCCCGCACGGCGACTGATAAGCTATTTTAAAAACGCAACATCGATGCTACGCAGATTTGCAACGCAGAATTGCATTGCAAATATCCTTCGCGCAACCGCTGAGTCAAGCTTGCCCGAAAGCGATATGCAATCAACGCGGATAACTCCGTAATAAAATCAATCAGCGCCGTAGAACGACTTTAGAAGTTAGACTAAACATCGTCGGGAAAAAGATTGCAAACGTGCAATATTTGCAGTACACGAACATGTGCGAAGAAACGTAAACCGTATCTCGGTCAGTCGACAATTATGACTACTGTTCTAAGTTGATTGCAAGTCTGGGGCAGCATCAGTTGACTCAATGCAACGATTCTACAGTTCAGGAAGGTCACCTGAATCAATTTTCAGGGTATCTTAGATAATATCTCCTAATTGCGGAATTTAATACAAGGCAGCTACTGAAAGGAAATTGCTAGAAATGAGTGCACGAAAAAGTATTTTGTCCTTCAGAAAATTTTTAATGAAATGTGCGAAACTGATCTCGAAGATCCATACGAGATCCTATTACCAATAGGTAACAAAAAGCACGAGTAATTCTTAAATTTTTAAACTCTTACCTTCTCTTAAAACGATTTATACACTAAACAATGATTCAATTAAATGTTAAATCGATGCAACCAATTGCAAGTTGAAAATGTATTATTCACTAAGGAGAAAAGAAAGATTAACACGCGGGAGGCGTCTTGTGCACCTATGACGCCAACCAGACGGACTGGACTAACTGCAGACACTGCTTGAGGTGGGGCACGAGATATCGATTTTACTCTTGGCATAAGCCGCCGGAAGAATTTGTCCCAATTATCGTCGTTGTACTATTTATGTCCAGTATCCGTAGGCACACGTAGACTTTATTCTTCAATCGAATAAGTTTATACAGTACTCTATGAGAGATATGTGATATCTCTCGTACGTGCGAGAATGTTTTAACGTGGATTAGACTTCATCGTATAATTCTTTCTTAGAAATATTAGAATAGAGAAATCTGTTAGAGGAAAAGATTTCAAAGATTAGAAAAATTTGTCAGAGGAAAAGATCTCAAAGCTTATGTACAGGAAAAATATTCTTTTCTGAATAATATATTTTTGTTGTATATAAATGTATAACGAGCAATTAAAAATATTAAATTATTTATAGAGACAATTTTCCGCGAATAGTCCTACATATACGCTACGCGTTATATATCCAAGAATTCTTTCTTAATCGGTTAACGTATCCGGTTTATGTTTCTTTATTCGCGCACGTAATACTATTGATTATATTATCAATCAATATCCGGAAAAAGCACGAGTTTTCGGAATTTAATCGCGTCATACATTAAAAATATGTACAACAGAGAATTAGTTTTAATTACAATAATAACGCGAAATAATTGTATCTTTGTAAATTATTCGCAATTATGGTATCTTTGTATGTAAATTTGCATGTATCATTTTCGACAAATAGCATATAGAACATAAACAAGCATTTTACAGTATAATATAAAATTATAAATATTATAGTATACTGTTATATTTACAATATTTGTTTACCATCATCACTACTATTATCATCATATATTTGCAAAAACGTTTCTGGATGCGCCATGTGGTATTTAGGCCGATCTTATTAAAACACGAGGCATTCATATTGCCACAACTGGATTCATTTAACATCGCTCTAAGGCCAATAAATGGTAATGTTATACACGTGTCGTTATTTGTAAACCAAGGCTGAACTTATTCACAAATTAGTGATAGTTTGTTCTTTGTTGTAAATCATTGATATAATTTTTTGTGTATACAGTTATTAAATTTTAAGAGCATCATAAATTACTATGGAAACAAATAAATTAACTAATTTGCATAACCAGTACATGATAATTGAAAATAGCTCTTTTTATTTAAAATTTAAAATTGAAGAAACAATACGGTTTTATTTAACTTTTATCATATTCAGTATTAATTACAAAAACTAATTGTTACTATGTAAAACACATGTATATTTAAATTATTATGCTGTATTACTATGATGTAGTAGATTTACTATTAGGAATGTAGTAGACTTTAGTATTGGTATGTATAATTGTGATACCTTATTATAAGATATGTAAAATCAAATTTCCGACCAAAGACCTTCGCTTACATAACAGCTTTATGCAAGAGCAGTAACTTCAAGAGCAAAAATGCTTATCACGTATCAGCCACTGAGTTAACTAAGTAATTCATTAATTCATTACCTTTGTGATAACCAAGCATATAATTTCTTCAATCAATTTTCATGGCACATTTAAGATAATTAAAAATGTTTAATCTTTGAAGTGGTAGAGCGTATATGCATGTGCATCTGTGTACGCGAATGTACCAAAGTATTGATTAAAATACATAATAACAGAAAACATACGAAAATTTACCTTGAAATATTATTAAATTATAAATATGAAATATGACTTAGAACTAATCTAAGTATCTCTTCATTCTAACAATCTACTTCATAACGTAAGCTCTGAAACATGAAACATAAACTTAAAAATAAACTTATAAATGTAAGATCTCATTCAAGACACAAATCCGATAAACAGACCCAGTAATTATAAACGAAAACAATTTGACCACGTGAGTCCGACCGGCATTATCTTATTCACACGTATCACGAATTCAATTAAAATCCCCTCTACATATACACACACACGCGCGCGCGCGCGCGCGCACACACACACACACACACGCACGCACGCACGCACGCACACACGCACACAAAATAAATTCATAAAAGATCTTACCGTTTTCTATCCCAAAGATCCTTGTTCTCTGGATGCGTGTTCCTCGGGAGCCAACGAATCGTCCTCGCCGATGCGACTACCGCAGGACGGAATCCCTCGCACGCAGGTCGGAATCTTCCACGTCGATACACGCGGACAGGAAGCGACCTGACGAACGTGAACGTACTGCGACTTCGCGGCACGACTCCCGAGGTGTTCCCTACGCAGCTGGTATCTCTTCAAGGACGAAATAACGGTGTCACCGGCGCGAACGACGTAGCGTTACGGGCCGGGTCCCCGCGAAGTCTCTTCCTCACCTTGGCTTCACCGGCTTCACCTTCGGGATCGTGGCGTTGCTCCTGATAACCTCTTCGCCCGGAGGCGCAGCACCTGGGACCTGCGACAGGAAACGGACCGCGCGCGCTCTCGTGATATACGTTCCGCTTCTTTTTCCGCGAAAGCGCAAGATAGCGTCGTCGACCAGGAAGCTCGCGAGTGGCGAACGAACGGAACGATCGTGGCGAGGAACGGACTGCCGTGACGAGAGGCCGTGAAGAACAACGCGGTTGAATATATCGGTCTAGCGTGTTCGTCGGTATTGGTACGAGCGTGTGTAGATGCCTCCTCCGCGCTGGTATGTAGATACACGGCGTGTGCCGTCGCGTGGTGGGGTCTCCGCGCACGTTCTCTCTCTCTCTTTCTTCCTCACTCTACTCGTCTCTCTCCCTCTCTCACTCGCGTACATATTTCTCGTTCTCTCTTAGATAATCTTCATATACATGGAAAGTAGCGTGCGGGCGTATGTGCAAGAAACCCACGCAATGTACGCGCGTACGAGACTTCGCGCGAGAGCGAAGCTTCGGCGAGCGAAACGCGCCGCGCCGCGGAGTGACAGAGACCGTGCCAAATATCCGGGTATGATAATGAACCGGGGGCGAACAAATTTGAACGGATTCGATTCTTACTCATCGTAGTGAGTTTCGAGACAGGTAGATACGGAGACCGCAGCTGAATTGCGAAAGAATTGCAAATCACGCTATAAATCTCGAACACGAACGAAGAAATGCGTTGGTTAATAATTGAAACCTTCCGTGCTGCGACTCTTCAATTCTGCACGATCGAAGCTCCGCGCGATGCAATCTTGTAGTCATGTAATATCGCGTAACGACTTTAAATTTATATATTATTATATATATTTTATATATTTATGGGAAAATTATAGGCACTTTTGTAATATGCATTGTTTCTTCGCTGACAACGTTCAATTTCAAAGGAACGGACTCATCCTTTAACCTTCATTTCCGCATCGTAATCTTGCTGTGCCTGTACGAATAGGACTTGAAAAGCTGGGAAACATCGTGTGTATTGTAATCAAGATAACTTGTAAGCAATTGCTTGCTTGCAATCGAGTTGCATGGGTGATGAAGATCATGCCAAGGCTTACGTAATTACTAATACTGATACCACTAATCGGAAGGTATATTTACTAACCTCTCTAAAAACATTTATTAATCAAATATGCTTCATGCATATAAAATTCTTTATAAGCAAATTGTATGGTATCGTGTAGGTTTCCTTCTCAAAGTAATTTTTTATACACACGCGCACATACCTGCGCCCACATATACACATACATTTGAGATATCAGGAATAAAGATCTGTTACAGACTAAAATGTTTTATTTTAATTAATTAATCCACTCTGCATAGCAATGTTGCATTTAATTAACGTTAATTACATGTTGATTAAAGAAAAAATTATTTTTTTAATAGTGAGTAGTAACTGTATTTATTAGTAAGTATTTAACTAAATGTAAAACTTAAATTAAAGATGAAGATAATTTCCTTAATAAATAATTAGTATTTTCTGTTAAAAAATTTATTTGATATTTATTGAATTAATTATGTAACTCCTTGAATATTTTAATCCGTATACTTTTTGTGAAGAAAAACATGAAACCAGTTTTATACAAATATCTACATTAAATTCTATACACATACCATATGTACAAATAATTTTATAAATTCTTTATAAAATCTTCCATTACTTTTACTTTGCTATTACAAAAACTAATAAAATGTTGACTCATAGCGAACACAATATGTAAGTAGGTAGTAAAAGGAAGTTCCTACCATCGCTATGCATCGGCTTAAATATAGAACCTCCTAAATTCAGAGTTCCTGATAGTTGCTTTCGTATACACTGTACATATACTATTACATACACTATTACGTGGATCTAAAATTAAACGCTCACCATTTTGGGACGAACATATAGATCGTGTACCTAACGCTTCTTGCGAAACGTTTAGAAGCGTTGAGATTCTAAGACGAGTCTTTCTATCGAATTTGATAAAATAAAGATGCGACAGGCTAGATAAATGATTTACATATCGTCCGCTCACATTTATACATCTTGTAAGAAATGTGTATAGAAATACTCTCCCACATTACAATAATTATATTATTTATTATTATATTATTATAATATTTGTAACAAACTATTATGTAATATTTATACATAATTCATATAGAAAGCAAAATTACTAAACATTTGTTTGAGAACAGGCGCTTAATCTAGTTTATTGCGTTTTGCAATGCATTTTCAAGATATGCCTTTTGCTCTGACTTAATTTTTTTAATAATACACATTTTCAAGGTAAAATTAATTAATATGCATAAAACGTCACGTTATTATCTAATCTATGATCTCTCTTCTGAATAATTATAGAGGATGTGAAATTATGATGATTTAGAACCAAGTGGAAATTTACAGAACACAAATATAGATGTTAGATGGTATTCTTGTTAGACGATATAGTTAACACATTTGATAGGGGATTCACTAGACGGTTTATTCTGTCTGGGAAATCCCCATTCAGCCTCTGATTATCGACAAACATAAGAATTGACCGTTAATTACACATTTTTCTTGTATATTCTCGCGAGAGTATTACATCACAAGACTGTGCAATTATTCACGCACAACGTTAAATCAGCGTCCGATGATTTAATCAGTTAACTTGAATGTATTAACGGCTATTGATTGAGCTACCAGACGTTGATTAGATATGCCGAACGTTTTTGTAGACATGCAGTGATTACTGTTTAAATTGTTTAATTTGGAATGATGGTTCATTTTTGCATTATATATATTGACAATATTAACACTTTATATGAATTTAGCTTTCACATTTAATTAACGACTTCTTCAAATATACTTTTTTTATCAAATTCCGTTTAATTTAAAAACTAAATAAAATGTTATACGATATAAATATTTATTTCTGTGTAACTTATCAGCATAAAGTTAGTTTCGCTAAAATCATAAAGATAATATAATATTAGTAATATCAGCTTCCAGATAAATAAAAGTGAGAAATCTAAAAAAGGAATATTGAAACGTACGAAGTACAAAAAGATGCAATTAAAAATTACTCAATTTAGAAAATATATCTTTTTACTCACTCATGAAACACAAGAGTCTAAACTGCGCAATAGTACTTGCGGTCGCGTTGTATCGGACGTTTTTCTTCTTCAATAATCATTCAAATAATCACGTCCACAATTACATGTGCGGTGTGAATTCGAGTCTATTTGCTGATGATTATCGGAAAATGCACTGCGTGTGTGGATAATTTGTTTAGCACGGTTCAGAACCTAGTAAAGCTATCGTCTTTACCCATCAGAAGGCAGTCCGGTTGGTTTTGGTTCCGTTCAGCTTTGTCGCTTCGTGGAAAAGCCACGAGGTCGCTTCGTAACTCGATCCCGGGAAGCGATTCCTATGAATTTTCATGATTTGCTAGAATCGATGGCACTTTACGCGGAACCAGACCGCGTTTTCCGCGAGTCCGTCTTCTCGCGCAGCGCGCGCGAGAAGGTGCCCCATAGCAGGTACACCGTGTCCCAGAAAAACGAGTAACGGTACAGTATTCTATGCATCTACATATGCATTGTGCAATGCATATGCAACATGCTATAACTGCGTGTCATGCTAAGCTTATCTTGTCATCTGTACTTGCTATACTCATACACATTATGCGTCGTATGATTGCATTATATGATAACACATACTCTTATGCAAAATATGCGCCAAATTACAGTCATATAACATAACTTTCAATATAAATTTCAGTTTTAGTTAATAAATTTGATAATTATCCTCAAGTAGCTGCATCAATTTTAATAGATTTATCTTTCTCTTCCTCTTAACTATCAGATCTTATGTAACTTATTTTCTCGTCAGTTATAAGTTTCCAATTTTAAATAGCTAAAAGTTGCCGTATCGCAGAATGCATGATGTCAGACTGCCATTCCTGTACGGCACAAGTTCTCAATTATTCTGACGTGGTCGCGGAACGATCGATAATGAGCTTGTCGGAGTACTACCTTAGAACATATCGGTGTCCGTGGATGGTTTAAACGGTGCGGACCAATGGTGGAACCGGCATTTGACGGCGCCACGCCCCGGCAGCCACGGGGAGATCAGTACCTGGACCAAGAGGATGCTGCCAGGGCAGGTCAGAAATTGTCCTGGCAATCCGATCCTCTGTCAGTACTCTCTGCGTCAATATTAAAACGTCCATTCGCATTTGAACGGTTTGAATGAAATTGCCGAGAAGATATTGTCGACAGACATCTAAATATGGCACCGAACTAGAGCAACAGAACGTTCAGTTTTATTTCTAAAAAAAATGCATACGTACTTATTAATATTCAGTAACTTTAGAGCTCAATCAAAAGGAATCGTGCAGTAAATCGATTGTTGTAGAACCGGGGAACTTTACGTACAAACTGACTACACTTCTCCAACGAACGCGGCGTGCCGCAGAGAAAATGTGCAACGGGTAGCCATTATTATTGCAACATCACGTCAAGATGGTGGACTGCACCGGTGGAGAGTAAAAGAAACAAAGAAGGTAGAAAAACTGGAAATAAATAATTACGGGATTTCAGACCGAAGTGAAGGCGGATTATACAGAAAACTGCAAAGAGAGTTCATTTAAATGTTATCGTATTTCTGAAATTGCAGATAATTGCTCGGAAGTATGAAAGATTAAATTCTGTAGCTCGGTCATTTTTGTCAGGTGTGTATCGTGAACTTGATCGCGCAGTAAGTAATAATAATATGCATGCTTTGCAATGTTGCAACAAGCATGGTAAGCATTGATAATGACAACAAAGCGATGCTATTTTCTTCTGTTGGAATCGTGTCTAAGGCTTCGTGTTGCTCGAGTCTGCTGATTGCTGACTCGATCATTTCAACGTTTTGGATGCAAAGAGTTGACTTCTTTTAATCACAGCAGTAAATGTAATACACGAGGTATTTAATATCATTTTCAAACATCCAATAATAATATGTATGTGTGTCTCTCTTTTAAATAACATAAATATATTATTAAAGTAATCTTTTACGCCATGTGTAATCTTAAAAATCATAATTTATTATGTTTAAATGTTAACTGCTTTTTATGAGCTACAAATTTCGAGAATAATTGTGAAAGTGCAGTAAAAGTGAAAAAAAAGTATTGATTGATGAGATGATACAGGTGAGGAGTCAGTTATTTTCGGTTTTGCAATGACACTTTGACAAATTGTAAAACAATATTGCCATCGGTGCCAGCTGTCCCCTTTTCGACGTTAATAATTACTAACCGCCATATTCCTCACAAGTGCACTCATGCGATTCTAATAACTACGCAAAGAGCGAATGGTAGCAAAATGGCGGCTGTGGCCAACTGCTGCTTACGATTAACATGGCGGACTAACCCGACGTGACTGATGTGCGGAATCTGTATGATCTAGCGGTTGTCTGAAGATTTGCCGAGAGTATTATGCGTACTAGACGCTTCTCTAGTTCGATACGGAAACATTCAATGTCTGGGTTTCGCAACATCTTGAACACACGCACAACAGAGTCTTGAGAAAGAAAGTACCGACTACCGGTAGGGTCGATGTCCGGCGAAGGCCGCTAACGATGCCTAATCTTTTCCAAGAACTTGTCACAACTCGCCGTTCTTCTGGTATCGAGTCGCGTTCACGATCAACAGTGAACTTTCCGATAAAATTATTCGTGTCCAATAAAAATTTTTGAATTACATGTAAAATGTCAAGCGGTTAACGCAACTGTGTAATTTCGCTCAGCAGCGAATCTTTCCCACTATTTTGTCCTAGAAAATTAATTTTCTTCGCCGAATATTATTTCTTGTTAAATTCTATATAGTATTTTTATAAATCCTATCACAATATTATAATATTATAATTTTATAACTTCTTTCATTTGAAATAGTTTTTTAATGTGTCATATACAACCTATTATAACACATTGAGAAAAGAATTATTGCTAATATAATGACAGACACACATTTTATCATTATCTTTTATACATAAACTTCATGATCTTAAAAATCAAAAAAGCAACAACGTTGGCTGAATTTTACCGCAGCATTGTGTGCATCATTCAATCCTCCCACAAGTCAATTTTTTTGTGCATTTATTTTTTCATTTTTCATTTGTTTTCTGCTGATACTTCCTTATCAGTATGTCTAACAAAAATCTACTATTGTATAAATCTACTAAATTGTTAATGGAAATAAATCTATTCTCTTTCATATAAAAAAGTTCTATCAGTTGGATAATATCGTGCACTGCAAAATGCAATTTGTTGGAAAAAAGAACACCGAAAAACTTGCCAGAGGTACATTAAACACAACAGATTCGTGTTCGAGCGAGGGCGTTAACGGCGCGCTGTCCACGTCGCCTAGTTAATTAGAAGAATTAATTAGCATCGTCAAGCAGCATAATTAATATGCACAAGCGAGGCGTCTTCCTCCGGATGTTGATGCGCTGTCGAAGATGTCTCGATTTTCGGCATTGCCCGATGCGCCACACCTTCCTCGACCACCTACGGTGACCGCATCAAATTAACGAAACAGACATATACGAGCCGTCCGTAATGTTAAGTGTCGTTCCCGGCTTCCATTGATCTAAACAATTGAGGCGTTCTTCATTCTGCAACGGTCTCTCCCATTCAGTTTTTGAAACTATATCGATCGCTATTGCGAGATAGGAGAGGAAACATTTACGCGATGTCAGATTCCATCTACTACCGTGGATGCCATGGTATTGTATTCACGACGGTTCTCAATGACACGCCATCATTCACTCAGTCCATTCATTCGACGTTCCACGACGATTCATTCTCGATTTTCACTCACTTCACGCGTTTCTTTCTTCAACCTGATGCGTAGCAGGTATATAATCTCTTAAGCCTCTCAGTGTCTCGCATCTCTGGCGCCATTGCATTCAGTATGAAAAAAATGTTGTACGTCGACATTAATCTTATAGATAAAAATATAGTAACTATTGCTATATTACTGGGAATCAAAATAATGACAATAACAATTTGAAATAACATAAAAATGTAAGTTGTCAAGCTATAAAATTAAATCAACTGTTCATTTTGTAAATAAGCAGTTATATGGCAATATATGGTTGTGTAGAGCCTTATAGAAGGTAAGAAGGTGCTAAGAGTGATCAAACAGCTTGGCGTTAGATTTTTGGGCGTGGACATGCGTCATTATGTCATATCATTGGAATGAGCACCTACCTGGTGCGAATCCCGACGATCGTTTCCGACAGGAAGTCTGGCCAAAGAGGAAGGCTCCGACTGCGTCAGCAGACGCCGCACTTTACTGTACACTTTTCATGCCAGCGCTCGTGCCATTTCAACTACATTCATACCTTTTACATTTGCTCGCATGAGTTCGCCGACAAAGACTGTCGGCACAGAACCCGTGCTGCATTTTTAATCACGCTCGTCCATGCGTCTCGCCCACGCTCTGTCCCGCCGTATTGTTTATTGTCATTTAGGGATCGGTTACGACTTCATTACCTCGAACAAGAAACTCGATTATTTTAGCAAAGTCCCTTTATATTAGCAAATTCTCGGTTCCTTTTTCAACGACAATAATTATAACATGAACAAGAAAAAAGTTTAATTAGGTTTAAGTTTTATTTTTAAGATATTACATATTAAATTACCTCAGTTTTATTACTTATATGTTATTTTATATTATATATATTATTATTATATTATATAAATTATGTGTGTGTGTACATATGTATAAATTATTACATATTGGATTTTGCTATAAAAATTTCTATCTACGCTAAAAATTCAAATTAAATTTTTCTGTGGACGCAAGTCGAGCTGCAAGTTTCTCCGTGAAAGTGACATCACGAAATAAACAGGCCATGCAAACATGCGTTTCACGCTTTTAAAGAATCCTATATGAAGTCGAAATAGCCACGCGATTCGCGATCGGCGAATGCCGCCACACCCTTCCGTGCCGCTTCCGCCCTTCGTTGAGAGATGTTTGCAGCAAATTGGAACCTCCCTTGCCCTTCCTTCCAGTAATTGGCAAGCGATGCACTGGGCGTTTTTCTCGGTCCGGCCCCGATCCGTAATTGCGACCGACCGACGAACAAACACGCCGTGTACACGCATAGATGGAAGTCAACCATCCTGACGCTAAAACGATCGGGAACATTCTAAACGTATTACTTCTTTTCTATCGGCGACTGTGAAGTTACAAATAATTGAAGAGCTTCTTTTCGAAACAAGTTCTGGCCACTCTTGCAGTTGGTCGTTGTTGCACAAAAGCTTGGTATCTCGTAGACAATAAACATCGCAACTTCATTACGTTAAAATTTCATATTTTCTTTAGGTATTATCGAATTTATTCCACAACGCACTTTGCATGACAGAAGATTGTTATTATCATGCGTCCAACAAGTGTTACATGAACATTTACATGTACACTTTTATCTATTCAATGTGATAGTCGATCGGGAATGGATTCCAAGACGCGCACAAAGAAATTATACGAGAACAGAGAGCAGCAAGCGAGCGATGGAAAAATGCTTGCCGGAAGTTGGCGCTCGCCGTTGCGCCCTGTCATCTCGCGGCTCGTAAAAGCTGCTCCTTCCTCACTCTTTCGTCCTCTCTATTCGGCTGCTTTGCTCCCGGATTGCCGACCGATGACAGATGGAGTGAAGGCGATCGGGCGCGATGCACTCGACCGGACATAATTGCTCGGCTACTTTGATTGACTTTTGCCGAGTGGCCTTTTGTGTGCAAGCTCTACCGCCTACTTGTATCTCCGTATTGCCGCGCAACCGACTTCTCTTATTCCAGTCTGATGTAGCAATTAATTCGCGGAAGCGTACGGGCGACTACACGTCGCACAGGTCATATACATATTGCACTTTAATGTCATTGCAAAAATGCAAATGTCTTATATTCAAATGAAAAGCTCGAATGACAGATGAGCTTCCATCAATGATCATCACGTTAACGTTTTCCTCCAATATGGGAACAATGGGCGCAATAAATTTCTCTATTTATCGATTTTAAGGAATAATGGTCAATAAATTTATCGATTTTACCCGAGATGACAGAGGTTTACACTTTACGTATCAGTTTCAACGCTTGCGCGCAACTTCACGAGCTGGTAGCTTCACTGTAACGTTACATTGGTGGATGGATTTATGGTGGTTTCATGGATGGACCGAAAATTCTCGTTCCTAATCTGCGTTTCCCCAATAATGTAACGCCGGCAATTTATACAGATTGATCGAGATACGATATCGCGCCGCGGCTAGCAATCGCGATGACAAAAACTCGATAGGGCCCAAGTAAAATGATCACGCACGTGATCGTGTGTGCTGTTTGCCGTCGTGTATTATTAGCAGGTAGCTTGTTAGACGGTCGGTTTGTGGATAATGGCAGGTATTACAACACGCGACCGTTATTAACCCCTCTGTACGTCCTCCTCGGCCGCGCACCGTCACCGTAAGGCCGTCCTTATCTCGCCTCCTCGTTTATTCGCTCTCTAGAGGAACACACCCCGACACTGGCACAGACAAGATATAAATCATTATTCATAATAAGCTCTCGCGACAAAAAACCCGTACCGACAGATCTTAGCTCTCTACGCTAAATAATCGCGGTCGTAGTTCTCGCTCCACACCGGACGTTCCTCCACCTCCGGTTCTTCGGAAGGCCTCGAGACGATCATTCCGCAATTAAAGGATGCCGCTGTCGGGATTCGGACGATTTCTCTCCAACCCATCCTCGAATCCCCGTGTAAAAGACACGTTTTATAGGAATAATCTGAAAAAGAAATGTATCGAATGTATCGGGAAAAACGCTCGAAAGTCTCACGTGATCGAACATGTTATTTATTACATGAGATCAGCGTCTTCGATATCGACCAATGTTTATTATAGTTTACACAAAAGGATTCGTCTCGGAAAATTTCGTTTGGGCTGTTGTTCCGAAAACGGCCATGCTACAATTTAGATCAAATTTTGTAAATAGGTGTTTTTTAGGGCCGGTTTTTCAATCATGGTTTAAACTTAGATATAAGTTTAAACCATGATTGAAAAACCGGCCCTTAGAGAGAAAAAAAGTCTACTAAGAGGAGTTTTGGCGACTCAAACGTTAAACAACTTTTTTTTAACATTTTTGCAAATTTTATATTTGGGGAGAAATATTCTTCGTAAGTTTAAAAAATCGATTAGTTTTATACGTAATTATAATAAATTGACTTTCACTACCAGTTATGTACGTTATTCATGTCCGTTGTCAGTTGCTTAGTCTGCTTTTAAGGCAGACTCACAGATTTAGGTAGACGAGAGCGCAAAATTTGATCTAAATCGGAGCATGGCCGTTTTCGGAATATTCGCCGTAATACCTTCACCTTATTTCTTTATATGTTACTTTCAATCTCAAACGTGACCGTCACGGTCGAAAAGCTTGAAAATAGTAAGATGCAATCAAATAAAACTTGAAATCGGACAGCACACATCCCTCAAGCACGAGACACGAATGTTTTGCTGACTATTATGGAAATGGAATATACAATCAATTGAGACTTTTTACAACTCCGATATGATGGAGACGCTTCCTCTGAGCCGATACGCCTCCGAGAATTTTCTTGCGAGGTTCGCATTTCTTCTTTTTTTATTGGGAGGACGGGAGGGAGGGAAGGGGAGAGAGCTCCGGGCAAGCATCGTTGCAGGAAGGGTTTTGTCCAGATGGTTCAGCAAGCTGAAGAACACGTCTTCATTTTCAGCGGTCAGGAGGTGCCGGTGACATTCCAGGGTGCCACGACGGGAGCCGAGCGGAAAGGACGCGACCCCGTCCTCGGACGCGATGGCACGTGGGGATCGATGTCCTGGAGGACGTCACCGTCCTCGGCGTCCATGTTCTCCGCGTCGTGTGGGTCCGAGCGTGCCGGACATAGCACCGCGTCCCCGCGATCGTCGGGGTTTTGCTGCTGCGCGACCCGAGTTTTTCGCCGGGCTCTCCTCTGGCGGCAACTTCGAGGCTTGGCAAGCCGGGAGTGCATTACACGCAATTAGACGCCAGGGTGGCCCCAAGGTATGTCCGACAAACGGCCCTCCTCCTCGCCTCTCCCTACCACATTGCGTCGCACCGCGTCGCGTTTTCCTTCTCGTTTCTCTCCTCGTCGCTTGCACGCAGTCCGCCCCGTTTTTCCCCCGGGGTCCCTTATCGGGGTCCATCATTCCTCTCTCTGATATCTCGAGGACACAGCTTGAGAAATCAACTCAGATGCTCGTTCCTCCTTCATTGGGTGGAACATTGTATGGACGCCGGTGTGACCCGCTCAACTAGTAGCTACATCCGTGCAAAATGACTTTTAAACCGGCGGTAACCAACATGTGATCTTACTTCAATCACTTGGTCCCGTCTGAATGGCATTGACAACATCGCGGAGTAAAGTGTGGTTCATTGCGGAATTGGATAAGTCGCAAAAATTGTAAAAAGATATATACGTACTGTGTGCAGGTTTGTATTTCTTGAACTAAATTGTAACTCGGCTGTAATCTCAGTATTCCTTATTGCATTACAAATGCTAGCACATTTGATATCTCTAAAGCGTGATAGTTTGAAATGGCAAATACAGGTGAAGTATATGTGTCTCTTCTACGTCTACAAAACTGAGTTTAAGTATTATATATTTGTCTGTGTGCAAACACATGTTTCGCGCACTTACAGATAGTCAATGGAAGTCATGACTATCGTCGAACAGCGTGGCACACCGTGCTTCTACATCGTGCAGGAGTGAAGTATGAGGTTCGTTAAGGAGGAGGAAGAAGAAGATGAAGAATGGGCTGGGACACGAAGAGAAATACTCGTACATAAGAAGCAGTGACACCGTTTAGCGCGCGATGCATTGGCGTGCTTTAAGTGTAATTACCATTGGCGTAATTAATTTAGCTAAAGAGCCCGGCATTAATTTACTGCCCAAGGTCGGTCATCTTTCTCTTCCCTTAATTGCATGTGTAACTAAAATATATTAAAGAAATGTTATTAGTGCGGAAGAAGATATTGACAATTGTGTATTATCGTCAAGTTCAGTATATATGTGCCGGTGATTATAAAAGTGGTCTAAGTCAAAAATCTAAAAATATTGTACTTCTCATTTTTAGAATATACTATTAATATTGAAAATAGTCTAAGTCATTTGAGATTTCAAAAAACACATTTTCTTATAAGCTATTCATAAAATTTTGCAATCATAGAAAAGATTTACATTACAAAAGCAAATATTTTATGAAATATTTTGTTTCATAATGAAAAAAATTTTTTTAATACACTTAAATATCCCGAAACGAAAAACATATAACTTATAGTCCACTTTCATAATCACCGGTACATATATAAATCGATTATATGTGATCATGTCTTGTTAAAATTAATAAAATACAGAAAGGGGTTTTTCATTCCTTTGTTATAGTGTCTCGTTTCGTGCTGCTTATTGGCTCGTCGAGTGAAAGGCTGACATTATAATCTTCAGCGGCTTACAGAATGACTTCTTATTTTCGAAAAGCTATTCGGGCGGCTCGACCAAACGTCGTCGATTGTCATCGAAACGGTTGTTAACCTGCAGGGAACAGTAATTTATTCTTCTCGTTTGAAAAGAATACCGTTATCGACACAAAAGACCAAGCTGGTCAATTAATCTTGTTTTACCGTTATATGCAAAACAGTAGTGCATTTAAATAGCACGAAAATACAAATTTTGGTTTCACGTAGACAACAACTCTTAGATATACAAAAGGAAAAAGGAACCATGCTGAGATTTCATGCTGAGCCTCAGTTAGATACCTACGAACATTCCTTCAAGACAAGGTAAAGAAAAAGCGAAAGTGAAAAAGAATAATAATTCAATAAATGGCGGAGGACTATTCAAGAAATCAGATAAAATTATAATAATTACGAATATTACAAATATAATGTACCCTTGTTAAAAAATATAATAAATGTTTTGCAATACTGGATACGGAATATAATTGGGGAATTATGGTAAGATGAATGTAGATTGCATCATCGAGGCAACTTGATTTCTTCATTGGTTCAATAATCGAGGTCGATTTTACCTTCATTATTAAAATGCGCATATACTTCACTTCACCCGCGTTGGTAGAAACTGAGACAATTTTCGCAGTGACCGCAGATGCACGCAATAATATTCAACAGAAAAATGAATGTGCTCCAAATTGCAATTGCACAAGGGGACCGAGAAATGTGAATAATTTTTGTAGATTATATTATTTGTTTCTTATTGAAAGAATATGATATATAGCGCGCCATTGATGGAATGAAAAATGAATATAAATAATGAATATA
Organism: Ooceraea biroi; assembly: GCF_003672135.1. Taxonomy (NCBI): domain Eukaryota; kingdom Metazoa; phylum Arthropoda; class Insecta; order Hymenoptera; family Formicidae; genus Ooceraea; species Ooceraea biroi. The sequence continues at coordinate 4,870,308 of NC_039507.1, forward strand.
AAAGTTCGTAAAGATAAATTATATAATACAAAAATACAATAGTTTTCTTCTTTACGTTCTCTTCTCTAATCGGTCTATTCCTGTAGCATCGTGGACAAAAGGCTTAAGAGATTTTTCAAATTGACGTAGTTTAAAGAACGACATTGTTCTACAATGAAATATGATTTTCTTTCTGTGCCTGGTCTTTACTTTTTTATTAAGAAATATTCTTTGAATATTTTTTCTAATCACATTTTTCGGACGCCATTTCAAAAGGCTTTGAAATCATATTTGGTTCGTGCCTTTCGCAGAAAAATGCTAATGCTATGTTTCAAAATTCTTTTTTCACTCCAGGTATCGCTTTCAAAAACTATCATTAGCATTTTTCTAAATTTCAAATTCATAGTTTTAAACGAAATTTCTAAAACACCTTTCTCTTCGTCCGCTGCTTGCATGATACATAAATCTTCCCGTATCTTTGATTATCATCTTTCCTTGAAAATAGGGAAGAAAAGAAAAAGAATGCGAAGATAAAAATCAAATAAACCAACAAAAATATTTGAAAAATTGTTAAAAGGAAAATTCCTAGATAATTCAAATGTGTCACTTAACGCACTCGATAAACAACTCAAGAACTATCTTGGCTGCATTGTTCTCAAATAAATACGATCACCTTAGCGATGCTTCTTTCACGCAGATGCTTCTTTCGAGCTTCTTGCTCGACGAGAGAGATGATGAACAGGTCTGATAAAGAGCCAATGGACATTATGTCTGACGCGGTCGCAGAATCCATCGGGCGTTGGTTAGCAGTCCAATTAGTGCAGCATCCGATGAACGAACGTACGCGGGGTGGCTGGGAGCAATTGTCGCGGCTGCGGCCGCCATATAAATTTCTCAGTACGAGCCGATGTACGACCACCGGTAGACCGGCTGGGCTAACTGTGCACACACAGCGGACTTTCTTGCGTGCTCGCGCGGTGTTCACCGCCGGCGCGGTTGCTAAAGGGTATTAAACGCCTTCCTTGTAGGCTGACCGATGATTGCACCGGCGACAGTTACTATCTGGAAACTGCCGCCTTGTGTAAAACGGCAGGGGGTACAACAGAGCGGCCTATACAGTTAAGCGTTGCGCTTAGCAACAAGCTTGCCTTTACAGCGACACTGAACGTTCGCCATCCTCGTGTTCTCACGCCTCTGCTGCCTCGGTTTAGAATTAATGGTGGTGATGATATTTGCGAGCGACTACCGAAACTTATATGTACCGCAGTAGCTTGTTGAGTTTTTGAACGAGTGCAAGCATTAGCGGTTGCCCGATATGCCTATCTTGACACCACTTGATGAATGTCTAATTTGCTTTATTGTCTTGTTTAATTGATGGTCTCATGTATGTGATGTATGTATTTATGCTTCATCTACATGTTATTTTCGTTTAAAATAAAAAGGAAGCTTAATTTATGGCTGGACGAGCGTTACATGATTTGATCGTGCTAATCTGTTTAGCAGCCACGCACTTAAATCTCATCTCGAAATAATGCAAATGACAGTAAGAATCTCTTCCCAAGGTGAAAATTTATTTGGCAACGCACGACGGTGTCCATTATATATGTAGTGGAGAACCTTGCACTCGACATCTCGCAGTTTTGATATTAGATAGCGTTTGTTACTTTAATCTTGTCTTTTACTAGGTAAAGGACAAACGCAATTACTGTATTCACGATTTGATTCAACGTCACCAAGATCGATGACATTAGAAGAAAGACGTAGAAGAGAACAGTTCTACGACCTCTTCCGAACAGAAAAAAATGCAGATCTGTGTGGGAGGATCTGGCTTCTGGCCAAATTTCGCTCTTCTGTCGGCTACTTGGCTACTTGGCCGTTACGAAGTATCTCGCGAATAGCCTTTGGTTGTCTTACAACCACCTACGGCACCGCGAGAAGTCATTGTAGTTTGACTGATGTCAGTGTGTTTCGCGCATTTCGCGAAAGGCGGCGGTTTGCGTACGATGCTATTCGATCCAGTAATCGTGCGATCCCGTGACATGCGACATGTAAACTATGAGATTCTATAAAAAATAGTGATTTAATTGTTGCATCGTGCGCACCAAACCGTGTGCCGTGTACCGTGTACTCTAGTGAAGTGTTTGTATGCAGTTTTGAGTACAGATATTATCTCTTGTAAAAATTTTGTTAAAAATTATTCTTACTTGTGAAGTAATCAATAAGTGTTTATTAACATAATGTGAAAAATATACTTAAGTAAAGTCAAAGCACCGAAGTGCCGAAGAAAAATTTTCTTGGCACAATTAAAAGTGAGAAGGTATTTGATTCTTCAGATTTCTGTTTGTGACACATTAAAGTAAAAAATAGATTTATTCATTTGTTCTCTCAATAGTATACTTATACATTTCTACCTGAAAATATTTGGCATACTTAAACTTAAGTTACTTAAAATTACGTTCGGCATTGACGCTAAAATTACATGCACTTAAAACTTTTATTGTGTGAAACATGTTAAATATATCACTTATATAAGAATAGATAATAAATTATATAGAAACTTACTCTTCCTAAGGTATATAATATTTATAAAATTAATATTTATGTAATTCAGTAATATAGTTAAATTTAGAGTTATATTTAAATTATTTTTCATATTTTAATGCATGATAAATCTTTATTTAATATCTAATAAACAATGTTAAATTTTTGTTTAAGTACAACGGAAAAGCTAATACTTATTACAGTATATCATTCATTTAAATCCGTAGCTTGACAAAACTATATTAGGTGAAAAATATTTCAAGAAGGTTATTTAATATATCTACTATGATTTATTATATACATAATATTTGTAAAGAACACAAATATGTGTCATACTACTGTCATACTTAAATATGTCATGACAAACTTAGAAATTTTACATACTTGCGATTTCAACAGCATTTTTCAATTTCGATTTACTTATAATATTATAATACTAACAAGTTACGCTTATCTATCATGCAAATCATGAACAATTTATTAATGGTACATGCAAAATTTTATTAATGATACGTAGCGTATCATTAAATTATTTATCTCCCTATATTGTAGAACATCCAAAACCTTGCATTGTATCCTTGTCATCGTGAGATTTTGACTATGCCTAATAGTATGCTTGTTAAATTAATGATAATATATCGCAGAAAAATATAAAAATTGAGAAAATATATTTCAGGTTTACATAATTTTAATTTTGCTTCATAGCTCATTATATTACGTATCTTTCATGCTGTACCGCGCACTGGTAACAATTTGAAATTGTGACATCCATGATGCTGGTGCAATGTAAGCCTTGCGCTATAAATATTCTCTCGATTATAATACACAATGTTCACATGGAGAGATAAAATATATATAGAACGAGAGAATGTAATGCAAATGAAATATGATTGTTTTCATTATTTAATAACACTAATAATACTAATTTAATAATACTAAATAATAGTAATTTGTAGTTAATAAATATATCTTAATTATTTTTATAATATCTCTATCGTTACAAATTTAATTTTGTCCTTTAATTAATATTGTGTTTTTAAAGGTACACCATGGATGAGGACACAATCTCGATAGAAAAAAGCAATTATCAAAGCTGTAAAGATCACAAAAAGAAAGAAAAGCCTGGTATAAGAAAACTTTTTGAAAATGGTAGATACATATATATTAAAATATTTAAGAGAAATATATAATAAATCAATATTTTTCTCTAATATTTAGCTTTTTATAGCTTGGCGTAGGATGAAAATGATGATTGGTAGAGACGATCAAAGAGAATCAGAAAATGATGACGCTTACCTGCACCGTAAGTATATTTCTATCTATCTGCAATATGGTCAGGTTTTTAATCAATAATTTTAAAACATGCAATATAAAATTCTTTTATCATATGTTAATAAAAAAATATAACACAATGATAACACAATGTTTTATCAACAGTTGGCACAGAGAATCACTTACATGACATAATATCTAATATTGACTAATTGTTTTCTGAAACTATAATAACTATAAAATATACTACAGAATAGTCATAAGAAAGTTATAGATATTATTGAGAAGTGTTTTTTAAAAATGATATAAAATTTTAGTAGCATTAGGTACGTATATTGCTAGATGCCACCACTGATCAGTTTCTTGCCACAGTCAATTTTTATCAACGTATGATAGAATAAACTCGATAAAATGTGATGTTATTTAAAAAATACTTTTTATTTACAAAGTATTTGAACAAGTTTTATTTATAAAATAAAATATTTTTTAAATGACAGGTATACTACTAAAGAGTATTGTATAAAATATTTTTAACATTTTATTACAATTTCCATAGCAAAAAAATTATATGTATATGTTGTATGAGACCATTATGATTTATTTGATTAATGTTTATTTAAAAATATAGAAGAACATAATTTATTATCTCTGTATCATATTATAAAAACACAGTTAATTATATTAAATATATTTGTTGTTGGTTTAAAACATTTTTATGTAAAGTATATAATTTTCATAAATGTCTACATACATATAATTTATTAATACCAAATAGTTGACTATGAAAGATTATTAATTATCGATTATTAACATAGTAGTGCAGTACGTGCAGTTATTTTGATTGGATTATGAATCAACAAAATCCAATAATAATTATATAATTTTCTCTGTTTATAAAAGATATTATGTCGTATATGTATACATATAAAATTAGTTTAAAGTAACGTACCAGAAACGATACTACTTAAATGATATTCTTGGAAATGTTATATCGCTAATGGTGGAACTTCTGTAAAACTTTTTAACGTATCGATTTATCATTTTCGTAGAATACGCATGAAATATTCAAATATGTCCTAGAAGTTTGGTACTGGAGTTGAGAGTTTCCTGCAGTTGAAGTTCGTAGTTGTTCTTAGAGTAAACTGTTAAATTGGTTTAGGAAAATCCAATGTAAATAGATGCATAATCGTGAATAAATCGAAGGAATATTCATACATTTAAGTCTCAAATTTAATACAACAGTAGCATTTCTTTTAAATAATCGTAAATATTAAAAATACATAATAGCATATAATTTAAATATTTAATAGCGATTATATAAAAGTTTATATAAAAAATTCTTTAATATGTGTATGCACGCAAGCATATGTAGGATAGGAGATGTATAGTATAATAGACGAAGATATAGCTGTCGAGTCTGACGCACGATACGACAGCAATGTAAATTCTTAAGGATATTTTTCTGAGAATATTAAAACGAGAAAAAAGTTTCAAAGAGAGATGAAGAAGTTGAGAGCACGTCCTGCACATTATACGTACAACAATAGTCAACGCGAAATATTATACAATACATAAACGCGGATATCAAAACAGATAAAAAACATGCTTTTAACAATTAATAATAATTGTAAAGCGTCGCGTTTACTTTATCATATTTGCAGGTATCTGTTTTTCTACTACATATGCAATTTTTCACATATGTTTTAACCACGTAAAATGTGATTTTATATTTTAATAATTCAATCTTTATTAGCAGTTCAACATATCAAATAGATTTTTTATGAAATTTTGCGATTAAAAAAAAGCTCATTAGTTTCACAATTTTAACTATGAAATTTAATTATGTATTTTTCGCTGGCAGGAAAGCTCAACGTTATTCGCAAGAACATAAACCTACCCACATCTGACGGTGTTTTTCTAGTTATTAAGCATTACTTACTGCTAGCTTAAAAAGATTTTAAAGTAATAACAAATTTTTACAATATATATGTAGAAAATTGCAAAAAATACTAAGTATACAATAATTTTGCAATCATCTATTTCTTCAAAATAATTATGCTAAATCACAGATGTTCATAACAATGTATTTTGAATTCGCCAATGTATTTTGAAGCAACATTCAAGGCACGTGCAATGTAAAATTATCCACGTGTAAAATTTATATCGAACTGTGCGCGTATTTATTCTTGGTTATATCATGACTGTTTATGGATTGGCCTTGTTCGTTGAGCAATATATCTCTTAACTGTTTTATAATTGTTGCATGTACATGCACTTTTTTTGTACTCACATCTTTGCAAAACTTGAAATGTCATATATCTTATGCAATCCTGCTCATTTTTTGAAGAATATAATAATGTCTTACTTTGTGTAATAAAATGTTTTGTATATATAAAAACAATACGAACTACATACAGTTAAAGAATACTATACTAAATTTTGTAATTAAATTTTATAAATACCTAAATTCAGTTTTATAGATAAGTAAACTTTTAAAAATATTTATCATCTTCAAATATTTATATTAATTTTGTTTAAAAGATCATTTAATAACTAATGAATATAAATTTCACAATTTTAATCTATTTTTGAATATTTATTCTTTTATATATAAATAAGTTATAAATATTATTTATTGCCTTTAAAACAAGTAAATCATTCTTTTCATTCTTTCGCTTTCCTACTATCTGAATAATTGTCCATATACCTCTATTATACATTAGTTATTTACAGCATCGTATTCATTTGCCATTTTCAAGTACTCCGGAGGAAATAAAATTGCGTGAAAATATTTCATGGTCGGTTAAACCTTCTCAGCTTTTCTTAACTTCCCCCCGTGATATTTTTTTACTAGCCCTAAGATGTCTAAAATACCATCGTGCAAAGGCGCTGCCTTAATACTATTTATCTCCATCCTAGCAGTCTCCTTATCTAACAGAAACGACTTCCACGTCTCGCCATTAATTCCAGCCGGGAGCTACAATTAACTTCGCCTCTGGAGCGAAAATGAAAAAAATCATGCTGATCCTTAACTGGCCATAGCCGTGTCTTCTATCGTCTTCCTTTTATCATTTTAGCTGCTGGATTATCATAAATAAAGCAAAACGTCAACAAAAAATATAATACAGGAATTCTTACAGATCTTAAGATTTACTTTTCACGATTTCATGCCATTTTACATAATATAATACTTGAATATATATGAGACCTTATACCGCGTGCGATTATGATTGATATTAATTTAAAAGTATATTTGGTGTTAACATAATTTAATCAGAAATTGATATATTTTAATAATTATCTAAATAATCCTTACATGGCAGTCATACTCTAATACAATTATTAAAATCTCTAAATCATTCACTTCTCTCTGTTTATTATTTCCAAATAGACATTCTCGCATTCGTATTATTTTGTTTTTGAATATTAATAATAGATAAAAACTGTGTACATAGTAATATGATGTAAATATGTGCCAATACATAAATTGCAAAATGCTTAGGAATTGGTTTCAGTCATAGCGATGTTAAATTAAACAGCATCAGAAAATAGAAGCAAATAGAGGACGATATGTTCTGCATGTAACAATGTTATTATTTGCGAATTCTCTTGTCCCTGTTTCGTTGCTTTCTTTGCACTGAATGTTGTAAACAAACAACAGTATTACAAGCTCAAGGTAGATTACCTCAGTTCGGAGTGCTTTTACAACCGTTGAGAATTGTTGGCTTCAGGTAACGAACATGTCGCAATCACATAAAGCTGCAGTCGTTTACGCAATAAACGTACGCTGATTCATGAAGAGCAGTCGCCGTTTAAAGAGTTCTCGTGAGCTAAAACGACCTTACATAACGTGCACTTCAGTAAAAGAACATTCTCGCGATACGCTTATTAATGCTCCGCGAATGCATATAACATAGTTCCCGTTTCCATGAGTGTTTAAAAGCTCATTAAATCTATTGCACAGTGAAAGATCTTGAAACAAAAGTTTTCATGAGCTAGAGTAATTAAGTTATTCAACCACAATAATAATATATTACACATGAAATTAACGATGATAAATATGAGATATTACTCTGGCATTTGAATGAAGTTAATTTGAAATCCGAATTTGATAGTTTAATTTGATAATTTCATTTCACGTAATCCCTTTGACGCCAAATTATGGCGCTCCATAATCTACAAAGATGTTTTTGAAATACATAATTACCATCAATGCAATAATAAACTATCGTGATACAGTAATCAAAATTATTTAAATTATATTTTAAACTCATTGTAAGATTCTGAAAAATCAAGGTGCTAGTTACGATAAACAGAGTATACTGGTTTTTTTTTTAAATCCATCACGCAAAATATTACGATGTAAACTTGATATTCGACGGAAGTGAAGTTATATTCCGCAGCTCTCGCCTTTTACGTTTCACCGATTTCAATTTCCCCTGCTTCGTTGGCGTCAATGATTCTGACGGAGCGCACTATGGTTGACAGAAGGCAAATGGAAGTCGGGGTTGCAAAGGGAGATAAGCCATTCATCCGCTTTCCTCAAAGTTTAAAGAATATAAATGTGTGAAAGTGTATTAGAGCACAGATCCGTAATCCATTCCTCTTAAGTTGTTTGTCGTCAAAAGAGGAAACCTTTTGTGGGATTAAAAAATATTCAGTCGTAATATTTTCTAGTTAGGCACGTTTCAATATTTTTACTTACATCTCTCGTAAATCGCATAAATATAGGATAATACGTTCATTAAATATTATAGAAAACACTATGCATTATATTACGCTTATTTTGCGCGATAAACAACCATAATCGTTATTATAAGTATAAGTATCACAATTCTGCAAAAAAAGAGAGAGAAAATAAAATGTAAAATAAAGAAGAAATACATGAAAAATGAGTAGAGAAATGAGTAGAGAAAAATCAAGAACGTTTATCGTAAATTATCGTAGATAACTTAATTATATTCCTTGTTACAAAAAGATTGTGCTCATACATGTACAATTTCCGAATATATAATATCAAGCGACGCGGTAGTGTCGCGACGCCAAGTACATAAAAAAATAAATAGCCGCATATAATCAATATCGAATGTTACTAATTGCATTGCATAAACGTCGCGCGCTACCAAGTAGCTTATCTGGAATTCATGCCATTTGACAGGTCATATCAACTTATGATTAAAATATCTCAGGAATTAAAGCTGTAATCAAAAATCTAACGGCACTTGTATAATAAAATGTGAATGCGAGCTTTCGATCGCGACCAATTCGAATAAGATTGGGGCAGTCAATCCTGAGATATTATAATCGTACGTTAGAATCGTGACGTTCCGTTTTCCGTCTGGTTCAGACTCACGTACATATATGTTCGCACATGTACATGCAAAGCGATTTTGTCCCTCAAGCTGCTGTTCACACATGCATGATTTAATTTATTATGAATTAAAAATGATTTTAATAATACATGGGAAACGTTTTATTTTACGATAAAGATATAAATCGCAAATACTATAAAAAACAATAATTAATCAAGCGACGCGGTAGCGTCGCGACGCCAAGTACATAAAAAAGTAAATAGCTGCATATAATTAATATCGAATGTTACTAATTTTTAAAAAATTATTAAAAATTATTAAAAAATGTGATACATAGGAAATGTTTTATTTCACGATAAAGACATAAATTACAAGTAATTGCAAGCAACATTATCGACGACGACGACGATGACGTTGCACCACGTCGACGACGACGACAACAACGACGACGACGTTGCACCACATCGACGACGACGACAACGATGACGATGACGTTGCACCACGTCAACGACGACGACGATGACGACGACGTTGCACCACGTCGATGACGGTGACGACGACGACGACGACGACGACGACGACGACGACGACGACGACGACGTTGCACCACGTCGATGACGGTGACAACAACAACGACGACGTTGCACCACGTCAACGACGACGACTACGACGACGACGTTGCACCACGTCGATGACGGAGACAACAATAACTGCAACGTCGTCATCGTCATCGACGTGGTGCAACGTCATCGTCGTTGTCGTCGTTGTTGTCGCCGTCATCGACGTGGTGCAACGTCATATTAGTTAGTGAGAAAGGGATTGACAGATTGACTGCACCAATACCACGAATTTCATTGCATAACGTCGAGCGCTACCACATTCATTGCATAAAATTATAAAACTCATGAAAATGATTTATGTGAAAGTAAAACTATATTGTTAAAGTTATAATAAAAAATATTGTAAATCACATAGAGAAATTTTGTTAGCAAAACAGAAAAAAGTATAAAATATATAAAAATAATTTACATTATATAAAAATCAAAAGATTATTTTTAATAAAACTTATTACAAAGTGCATCAGAACGATGTACGTGTTAGCATGCAAAATAATTGATAATAAAACATATAAAAAGAAATTATGTAATACTAATTATATGATCAAAAGAATGTAAAACTAAAATATAATCAAATTTTAAAAATTTCCAAAAAAGAGTGAGATCCCTAAAAAACCTTTTTAAAAAAAGAAAAAAATATACGCCAAGTACATAAAAACTTCCAACTCGTCGAAACTCAAAACTAAATATGAAATCAATAAGTAATTAGCCAAGTATCTAGAAGCAGTTTGAGTATTTTACCCAAACGTTTTCCATGCATACTTTCTTATCGCATGACGACATTGAAGTACTTGGCGTGCCCGAATCACATTAAAACGTCCTGTCCTACCTATAAGAGACACAAAATCATTTGCGAGTCATTATTAAAATCATGAAGATACAAGATACAATACAAATCAAGATATTGTACAAATTTACAAGAATACATGACCACTGCGATTCGGGCACGCCAAGTACTTCAATGTCGTCATACGATAAGAAAGTATGCATGGAAAACGTTTGGGTAAAATACTCAAACTGCTTCTAGATACTTGGCTAATTAATTATTGATTTCATATTTAGTTTTGAGTTTTGACGAGTTGGGAGTTTTTATGTACTTGGCGTATATATTTTTTCTTTTTTTAAAAAGGTTTTTTAGGGATATACAATATTCCGTACATACCTACATTTTAAAATATTGCAGTTTTACACTGTCACAAAATCGCAGCTCTTCAAAGCACTTTTGTTTCAAACGAATAATCAAATACGTCAAAGTGCAATTGACTTGTGACGAAAATATTCAGCATGATCAATCTTTTTAACGTGTATACGTGTAGCTATTGTATATATGTATAAACAATCTAAAGTTGCTATCATGACCGAATTCCGGATCAAAGGGAGATGCGTTCAATTTGATATGCTGCGGCCTAAATCGGTCTAAATCGGTCTCTCGTAATTGCCCTGTCATTGCCACAATCCAAATTCTCACTGGCAACCGGTAGCTTTCACATTAAAGCCACTGCGGTAACGTAAATTAGGGCGAACTTGAGAGCGAATACGGCGGTCACACAGATTTTGCCACTTGGGAACTTCTGGTATCGCGGTGTGGCAATACAGTTTGAGGGGCAGATTAAAACTGACCCTGGAGGCCTGGAGCATCGACCTCCGAAATGCTTTAGCCTTTGCCGTTCGTACCCTTTACCATGTGGATCGTGATACATGGATACCGACGATTACAAAGTTTATGGCGACATGTGATTCGAATTATCTACGATAAACGTAGTTACGACTGCTGTTACGCCATTAGTGTGAAAGTCACGTTTTTTTCAACACATGATTCCCTTAAAACTCGTATTTCTATCTCTCGTTCCATCTCCCAGCACGCGATAGATAAGATAATATAAAAGATAAAAGAAGATAGATAATGTCTTCTAATCGTCTCGAATCTCCGTCGGGTTGATTCATCTCATTGCAGCAGAAATATCGCTACAATACACCAATGCCAAGTTCCGCCCTCCGTCTGTTTCGCACTCCGTCCGACCTTTTACTCAGCCGTGGCTTCAGCCGGTACTTTATCACCTTCATCTCTCGAGAGAAGTTTCGCAATTAAAGCTGTGACAGCCAGAGAATGTTAATTTGAGCGCGTTACCGTCACAGGCATTCGCGATAGCGAAAGCTGTCTTTTCATCCGCGACATCGGCAATGTGATTACTTTCCCTTCAGGATAAGATAGTTTGCTCGCTTGTCTTCCATTCTTCTACCCCTTTCTCTCTGCCTCACACAATCGTGCGCCAGAAAATGCTTCGCAGCGGCCCTCGTAATTATCGGAAATCGACTTTAAAGTCATCAAGGCAGGTCTTTTTTTTATTCCACCCCGAGAGCTCGCGCTGGTATTACGCAGCGCACGAGATACATCCGCGTACCGTAGTTGTATGCGAATTTCCGTAAGACCACTTTATCCCGTTTCAGCATCGCGTGTTCCTGGAAGCTCCCCTTTAATCGAGGCGCGGAATTCGCTCGACATTTTTGGCGGTACTTCGAGCGCTGACATACGTGGCGACGGACCCGCCGACGTGATGTATTCTAAGCACGAACAAGTGGGCTACGTATCATCGATTTCTCTCGATGAGAATAAAATCCATGCATATAGCGGCGGCGCGATACATGTCGGGCGCACCGCATCCCCCGGAAATTGGCGGATGAGGCAAGTAAAATGGATCGCGCAGGTGCGATTTTACGGGGAAATCTCCGGCGGTTATTCGTGCTTACCCCTTTAGCTGGGCACGGAATCGCGTGCTGATTCCATTGCGGGTGCCCTTATGTCCGTCACCGCAAATTGTTGTGTGCCGTGAGCTAACGCGCGTAAAAAGGGATCGCGGCCGTGCTATCAGGTATTATACTCGTCGACGATAAAACCAGACAGGTGACGAGAGATGTATGAGAAATATTCTCGCAATTTTTAAATATTTGCTGCAAGCGTGACAGAAATATGTGCTGATACAACGTGATTAACAATTACTGATTAATAAGTAAGAAAATATATTATTGTGGCTATCAATGTTGTTATTATTATCGCACAATAATTGAAGAGATGAAAAAGCAAGCTTGCGATTTAATAAGAAATATCAATGCCGCATGATTTCCGAGAAGCGATAGGTCATCCGCGTTCCTCTACTCATTAATTATTCCACTTTCCACTTTGCCAAGAAAAGATATCTCGTTTTGCCATCATATCTCGTAATTAGATTACTCTAGATAAATGTTGCCAGTCACCAAGAAGTATTACAGTTGTTAAGAATTTTTATACATTGTCTTCCGCGTTGCGTTTATACGATTTCTTTTTCACGCGTAAAACGCGTTTGCAAATCGTTGCGCTTGTACGTACATGTGCGATGAAAACTGATTTCTTCGCATTTTATTTCAAACCTCTCTTGATATCTATACCAACACGGCCAACGTAGAATTCAATCAGCGGATTTTATTAGATACTGTGTGCGCCGTATCGTCCGTATAAAAAAAGTTTTGAAAAACCTCTGTTCTGGGCGAGATAATTTGAAAAATGTGAACTGTATGATGGAGTTCATTTTACAGCTTTTCATATTTGCGCAAAATGCCTATTACATTCATCCGATTTTTCAGAGAATTGATTGCAATATCAATATTTGATTGAAACATAGCGATATAAAATATTATAAAACGCAGTGACGTAAGTGCGTGCGTCCGTTTCATTTATAAATTAATGTGTCAGGAGAAACGTGTCCAAACATATAAGTTAATAAACACCTTTTATTTTATGTATCCATACATCAAAATTGCGTTTAGTCTCTACTTTGCTTTGCATTAATATAAATATTTAAAAATAATTTAGACCAATCTTTAACACTAATGTAATAATAATATTCGAAATTAATTTCAAAGATCTTACAAATGAGAAAGAAAATTGGAAACGTCACGTATATTTATATATAAATATAGAGTTTTCTTTCCATCACTGTATTATTATAATATTAAACTTTCAATTTATATGTCATGGTCGCAAAGATACTGACATTCTGCACGATGTTGGAGACTGAATACTGCATGTATGTCCGCGTCATAGTAGTATGAGTCGATCCAATTCTGCGTCGCGAGGACAGAACCGGAAATCGACGCGGTTTCAGCAAACGTTTGGCGAGCTAGAAAAAAACGAAGGTTTTGGTCAAAGAAATGAATCACGATGTGGACTCGAGATACAGGAAATAAAAACGGAAATTGTAGTGGTTCAATAAAATTCCGGTGAAAAAATTTGCACGTGCGAGCGAATTATTCGAAGGAGATCCGACTGACGTTCGTACCGATGATTTAAAAAGTATAGTTTGTTAATACTTTTAACGGTGCGAAACTGACGGAAAATTTGAATCCATATACGGAGAAAAATTTAAGCTTTGTTTTACAATTCAATGGCGTTACCATTTCGATTAAAGCGTGAATTTTTATTACGAATGTATGTTCTGTAGTAAAATAATTTTTTGCGTGCATCACGATTCGTAATTTCATTTTTCAATTTACTCTTCAAATTAATTTATCAATTAGCGTATCGTTTTATCAATTTAAACTTTTAATTTCTAATAATTGAATTTTTCTTTCTTTTTACCTATCTAAATTCACTTTATGTTGTTGTACATTACATTCTATGCTGTATTTTTTAATTACCTCGAAATTTCGTATTTTCCTGACTTTAAAATTCTATGGTACTATACATTAATTTTTATAGACATTTATTCTCTACTTATTTATAGACATTTATTCTTTACTTTCTTTATATGTATCACATATATATATATATATATATACACACACAAAATAGTAATAATAATAATATGCATAAAGTAAAATAAATTAATAACTCATTGTGATAATAAGATTAAATTTTATACAAGTAAATTTCCAAGTATTTATATTCTTAATTTCAATCAGCCAGGATAGATCGCATAACTTTCAAAGAATGTTATTAATACCTTCTTACGATAAAAAATACCGAACAACGAGGACATCTAGAGAAAGAGGGAGAAAGAAATAGACGAAGAACTGTATTAGCAGTTCTGGCGAATAAACTTTTATTAAAATATGTTTACTTGAAAATTGTTTAAGAAATATGTGCAGCATATAGTTTTGACCTTAGTTTACGAAGAATTTCATTCAGTCATGCAAGACATTACAATTTTCTTATAAGTTTTTTATGTTTTTGCTTTAATTACAACTTTAGTGGGAGAGATCATAGAATTAGAAATTGCTAGACGACATTTCAAAAATAATCAATCATGCTACATTATAAAACAATAGAAACGCTATTTTATTTCACGAACTATGTTTTCTTCCTTAAACGATACAAAATAGTTTTGAAGCAGAAAATTTCACTTATTGAAAGATGCACGAAGCAAACTTTCATCGAATCATTACATAGTTAAGTGATATAACTAGAAGTAACAAAGTTTTATTTCCTGCAACGTCTTAATTAATCACTGTTTTTATCTATACACTTATTTTATCTTTGCTCTTTTTGTCTTTGCTTTAACACGTATATATAGAGATATTAATACTTTCAGTGTATATAATATTATCTTAAACGTTCTGATCATTTAATGATTTTTGTAATAAAAATAAAGTTTTTGGGTAACTGTAATCAATAACTGTAATGTAAACGAAGGGACTTTGGCTAGTATCAAATGTAGAATCGAATTCAGCTTATATTATATTTCAATCTTAAGGTATTATAACTATAATTTAGAATTCAGCTATGATTTAGAATTGAAAGTTTATTATTCGATATATATCATTATATGTATATATCGCGTGCATTATTCTTAAATCACGATATACATCACGTAATAAACATTAAAAGTGTTAATATTATTTTATATACGTCAAAGTACTCACTTCTAAATTTATTATATGTGTTTATGAGTTCACAAAATTCTTACATGCTTGTCCCGCAAAATAATTTTTATCCTAATTATTAAATATCAATACTTGCTCAATTTCATTTCTCTGTTTCCATATAATGTTTTATATTACCGCATACATTTGAACAGCGAATGAACGTCTGATTCCTCGTTATATCAGATAATTGAATTTCCCCTTGTTTGGTCTGACCCTAGTGGATTATCGACACAGATTCCAATAAATTACTCGATCTTCAAGCTCATCTACTTTTCCTCCCAGTCTTTGTATGAGACTGTTCGCATACCGATAATGGCATTGGGCGTCATTTTATCGAGCCCTTGTGGATCAGACAAAATGTCATATTAAATTATGGTTATTATTCTTTCTCAAATTCTTTTGAGTCACAATTCTCACAAAACATACAGAACCATTCTTTATTCAGATATAAATTTCTGATTTTAATACCGCTACTAACTTAAACATAATTATTACATATTTCACGTTTTATAAATATTTTATTTTTCTTTTTATTCTCTTACCTTATTTATCTCAAGTATAAAGTTTTAAAAAGAATTTTTCCAATAATTTATATTACAGTACGTAGCTTGCAAGAAAATTTATAAAAAAAAGAAAAGACAACATATTATTGGGTCGTCCGGAAAGTTCGTGCCGATTTTTAATAGATGGCGTTGGAACATGTCTGAATATATCAATGTTATTGAAAACATACGATTTATATAGATATACTTAAAGGTGACATTTCAACGCATCTTTAGGAAAAAAGTTGTTTGAGATAAATTGATTCGTGTCAGTTTTGTACTCTTTTGAAGATGGAAGAAAACAAAGAACATTTTAGACACTTGATGCTTTTCTATTACCGGAAAGGCAAAAATGCCTCACAAGCAACAAATTCGATATGTTCTGTTTACGGAGAAGGCGCTTTAGCTGAAAGAACCGTACGTAAGTGGTTCGCTAAGTTTAGAGCTGGTGATTTTAACCTTAAAGACCAAGAACGCTCGGGCAGACCCTCTACTACTGATGATAACCAAATCAAGACACTGATCGAGAATAACCCACGCTACACGACACGTGAATTAGCAGAGATACTGAAAATATCGAAAACCACTGTCCACGATCATGTAGTGAAGCTTGGTTACGTAAGTCGCTATTATGTATGGGTTCTGCATAATTTGACCGAAAAAATTTAATGGATCGCATTTCCATCTGCGACTCGCTGTACAAGCGCAACGAAAACGTACCATTTTTGAAGCAATTAGTGACGGGTGACGAAAAATGGATCATTTACAACAATGTAGAACGAAAAAGATCCTGGGGTAAGCGAAATGAACCAGTATTAACCACTCCGAAAGCCGGCCTTCATCCAAAAAAAGTCATGCTCTGTGTCTGGTGGGATTGGAAAGGAATCCTATATTATGAGCTCCTATCACACAACCAAACGATAAATGCAGATAAGTACTGCTCGCAACTGGACGAATTAAAGACAGCGATTCAGGAAAAACGTCCAGAATTAGCTAATAGGAAGGGCATCGTGTTCCATCAGGACAATGCCAGACCTCATGTTTCTTTGACTACCCGACAAAAATTGTTGGAGTTTGGCTGGGATGTGCTACCTCACCCACCGTATTCACCAGACATTGCACCTTCAGACTTTCACTTATTTAGGTCTTTGCAAAATTCTCTTAGCGGCAAGAACTTCAACTCTTTGATCGACATAAAAAACCACCTTGAGGAGTTTTTCGCCGAGAAACCTAAGAAGTTCTGGGAGAATGGAATCTTCCAGTTGCGTGAAAGATGGACAAAGGTTGTGAAACAAAACGGTGCATACATAAGTCAATAAATATTTATCGACATAAAAAAATGTTGCCTTTGAATTTTCCTTCAAAATCGGCACGAACTTTCCGGACGACCTAATACTTTATTTCTTGTTTATTATATTAGTTATTGAAATTAATAAAATCAATGTAAAAGTCCTTAAATATATGTGAGCGTAGTTTTTCGACAAATATCTTATAAATCCTGATTTCTATCGTAAACGTTCATACGAGCTCTACGTAAAGATGTGGAGCAAACTGCTCTTAATGCATGAAAATTTGCATTACAAATAGAGGATCGTTACCACGTTTTTCGCACTGCGTTTGTTTTACGCGCTTTTGCGTTCGCATCCGAAAGTAGATTGCAGTTTTTACTGTCGCAAGATAAATATTGCTCTCACCAGCTGCAAACAAGTGCATAATCAAAGACTGTCCTTCAAATAATTTGATTATCAATTAACATAGAAAGAATTATTAATATGATGCAAGTAGCACAATAAAAGTCGCTTACAGAGCCAAAAATCTCTTTCTAAACATACAGTAATATTTATATAGAGATATATATTTTGTAAATTATTTTATTCACATTTATCCCTCATAAAATTTTATATGTTACATGAAAGAAAATCAGTAACAAATGCGTAATGGCAACAATGTATTTTTCAATTGAAGTTTTTCAATCGGCATGTTACAGATTTATCGCGACGCTTCATTTATTACCATTGTTTGATGAATGATATTTGTATATTCAGTACGAAGCCATATGTTTTGTAAATGTGTTTCGTTTAATATATTTGAAGATTAATTGCGTGCTGTTAGATACCTCGTATAACAGTTTGCATATTGTAGCTGCGGGAATGGATATCTGATAAAATGGCGGGACGTAGATCTACCGATTACCCAATAAAGGAATCATCCCTCGAAAATCTCTCGTGCACGCATCGATTAAATTCTTTGGCAAGAGTGATTCACTGCGGCTTGACGATCATCCGCGGAAAGCACATGTGCGTTCACACGTAACTGCGAGAGCTACAATTTTGTCGCTGTAATAGACAGTCGATACTCGCATCGCGCCAGATGCAACGCGCGTGCAGCCATGCATTCGACGAGTCGCTTAGTCGCCGGATCCAAAACTATGCGCGAACGTGACGAGATTTCCTAGCGCAGCTGATTGTTCGCAAAACCTCGCGTGAGACCGTAATTTCCGTTTGTCTTCATCTCAGATCAGTATCCCCAGCTTACGGTCTTGTTATATTGAGGACCGTAATAGAAGCAATGCTACATCGACGTTCTCGCTCGGCCGCCACTTTGTACAAGAAATATTTACTTTCACGTTTCAAGCGCACATTGAGACGAGCTCTGTATGTTATGTTTGTTTCACACAAATATAAAAAATTGGACATATCATTTCTTGGTGCATTATCAATGTGGTAACAATTGTTTAACATTGTTATTAAGTTGGAATATAAAATCTAGTATTTCACAATTATGTTGAATTATGTCTTATATTAATTAATATATTTGATATTCTCTTTTTCTGTTTCTTAAAATTTTATTAAAAAGTTTATTAATTTAATACTACAGATGATATCAGTGGATGTGTGAGATAGATAATGAGAAAAAATAATTTAACTTGTTTTCTGGTCAAAGCTGATGAGATGGTTAAAAGACGTAATCATGTTACACTAAAGCTTTGTTTGAAGAACAAACTAGCGACAATAGCATTGCTTTAACCATCAGTATGCCAATCATGACTTCCAAACAACGGAGATCCTCAATTTGAGCCAAACTATTGAAATCTTATTATCTACTGGCGGAAGTTACTAATGAGTTGATTATTTTGGAAACGACGTAAACCAAGTTGCTTGGTAGTCTTTCTAAACTTGATACATTGCATTAGTGCACATTTTTGTTTGACCCCTTAAAAATTCTAATTCCCTTAAAAGCTGAATAAACCGACAATTAATGTACTAAACATATATGTTAATTAAAAGTTCGATGTATTTACTTAACAGCTTAATGAATAAGTTCTGTCTATAGCAACGTGATATTTCAATATAAGTTTAAATCTAATATTCTAATACGTCATAGATCATTTGTATGTCTCTAATTGATCATACATCATGTATGTATGTCTTCAAGTTACAAGGGCAAGTGGACTGAAATATCGTTTTCAAATATCGATGAGGTCACCAGGTGATGTAAAAGTGATTGGGTGCTTTTTAAATAAACGTTGTCGCATAGCATGAGAAAATTTTCTGTGATCGGTATTGGACGGCTAAAAATACAATCCCTGATATATTTGATGTTAACTCGCAATATACGTGCTATTGGATACGTTTTTGTCGCGTGCTCATGTCGTTGACGTGAATCTATATTTTATTATACCATAATTGCCTATAAAATTAGATCGCAATCGAACCATAGAAAAACCAGATTGCAAGAATTTTTGTTTCGAAGAATACTCTCTCGAATAACGACGGAACGGGGTTAAACTTTCGAGATTACTGCTTCTCCAATCGGAATCTAGAATTTGAAACGACTTTAGCACTTCGTAAATGAAAGCTGCATGCAGGAAACCTACATTATAGCCAGCAGCGCAGTAATACAATACAAGCTCTACCGAATTGTTCATAGATCGAGCGAGCCTCGTACGAAACGGATGAGAAGGTCCTATTATCCCACTGTATCTACCTTTGATCGTTCTATTTCACAGGTCACAAGTTAATGGGCTTACACGTCGCTAAATGTTACCGTTTCATGGAACCATTAGCCACGCTTTTGACATTTCAAAGTATAGGCCAGAATTACGGCCGTGCTCGCACTCGATGCAAATTTATGGACGACCACTTGCTAACAAATTCGCTACCCATGCAAGGCTGACCACACGTCGGGCTTCTCTACTAGACTCGGTCCATGAGCTGCGCTTCTTCTTGCGTGACTCAGGGAAATCAAAGGAATAGAATAAATTAATGCATATTTTGCATATACAGAAGATTATTATCATTTTATTATATTTTATAAGTATCTTTCCTAAATATTATAAAAAAGTTTAATATTCATCTCTTTACATGTATGTTGATGGAATAAAGATTTATAGAAATTAAATATATCTCTTCAAGAATATGTGAAAGCTGAAAATTGGATATGTATATTTTTATAAATTTATACGTATATTTAATTTCTTAAATATAAGTTTAATTTCTTCCATAAGCATATTTCTTATGTTAATAAATATATAATTACACACATAAGTAATTACAGGTTAATAATCATATATTGTGTTAACAATACTTTATAAACTTGTGCATTATACAAACCACAGTCACTTCTAGAAGTGATATATAGTATGCATAAACTTCATGCCATAGCCCTTGATGCAACACCGTGAAATATAGCGAGCACATGTAAAATGTCGGAAGCTACTGTTGCAGACAATGAATGGCTCGTTATAAAGCGATATATGTATATGTATATATATATATATATATACGTTGCTTAAATGTACTTGCTAGTAATGGAACAACATTAATCTCTCATCACAAACTACTAATACATTTCATACCAACAGTCTGTTTGAAAAGTTCAGGCAGTAGCATTTCGGTAGTAGCACTTGGACCCGAATTTTGGCAATGCGGAGAAGCAAGGTGTAGCGAGATCGGATGAGGTTTGGCGAAGTTGAGCGAACTCCGGATTAGAACTCATCTACTTTCAGTAGTTCGTTTTACGTGGTTTACAATTTAAATGTATAATTAACATTAATGCGCAATTTATCAATTAGTATATTAAAATATAATTATATTACGTACATTACTTGATTTCTGTGATTTTATTGATCATATAAATTGTATTATTTTTATCTCATTTTTTTCAGCCCAAAAAGTAAAAATAATTAATAATATGGGATAATTTTGTAATTTAGTGCTTATATATAATTATGTGAGATATAAACGTTTGCTCGAAGAAATTTACTGAAATCTTTGCTCTATTCTTTTGATCTTACCGAACTATTGCACTTTCTTTTACACCTAGCTTCTTTCTGCAGCCCATGTAGCAACACTATAAATACTTTTCTTCACTCTCGGTTTTTATTATCTCACATCGAGCGATTTCTATCTCTCTTCTAATTCTGCTACTTTTCTCGTTCACGATATCATAATACATTGGGCTCTCTCTCCCTCTTTCTCTCTCTATCTCTGCCTCTTTCTCTCATAGTATCATGTAGCACCCGTGGCAACAGGTTGCCTAGCAACAGCACCACCTCTTCTGGTTAGCCACCAGGATCATTGCTGACGCCGGTGGTGCCACTTTCGCCCCATTTACCCTCGCGGCCTTCTTTCGGTTATTTTGCGCAATTTACACCCCGTTTCGGCCGGTTTCTGCGACGCAAGCTTTCGGTAATGTGCTACCGGCGGATTGTGTTGGGAGGAGTTATTACTCACCGAGATTTAACGAGTCAGAATACGTGACAGTTTTGATGATTCACAAACGCCTGGATATCACTAACTAAACGATAAGAAACGACTTCTCTTTCTTGCAAAGTACGATCCCCTTGAGAACTTTCATACGCCGAAAGGAGCAGTCGAGACTTGCTTAAATAATCCTCCTTCGTATCGAGAAATGAGCGTTGATTCTCACTTTTTGTGCGCGACTGCAACGCGGTAATTTTGGGACACATGACGATTATTTGATGAGCCCCCAGTTTTTTACTCTGCGTGAAAAACTGTGTAAAGAATTCCCGACGCAAGAATTTCTATACATCCATGATCTGGCCATTACCATATACATTTTCCTCTACCTCTCTCTTTATTGCAAAGAAATGTAAAGTAGAGGGCATAAACAGTGAGCGATAAATATTATTCAACGTATAAATTTTCTTGCTTTTATGGTAATTGCACATAATTCTGAATGAGATCGTAATATTTATAAAAGATAAAAAATTAAAAAATAGATGGAAAGTAACATATATTGTTGAACAATTTATGGTAGAACTGGTATCTGAAACATTGTCCTGCATACTACCGCCTCGGGTGTGAATAAAGATAGTGTTTACAGCCTCATTTATATGTTAATCATTGTCGGGAGATTTAGTGCATTGATCCACAGTAGATATCAGGGACACATGGGCGCCTGTACTGTTCTACTTATACTTCTTACAAGAAACATGTGTTAAGAAAGTTGCTTTAATAAACTTCTACATTTTTTACAGAACAAAATATATTCAACTGTTTAAAAATATAATAAATAATTTATTATAGCGATTACGTAATTTATCAATATAATCCTATAAAAATTTTGTAATATAATATATCATAATATGCATTAATTTTCATTCTTTATAGGTATGCAATATTTATTCTTTTTTATTTATTTATAAGCATAAATGTAAAATTCATGATAAATATATTTAGATGTTTAAAACTTTTATATAATTTCTATGAAATTAAATTTGTTTACTAGATTTTATATATACATTTATGAAATTTACACGTATGCATCTATGTCTGTTCACACAGTTCACAAATAATTTGATAGAGGTTCATCGAAAAGTACATGTATATAATCTATCAGCATTTAAATTATTAACACGCATATGTGAAAGTAACATTAGCATGCATACTAATTTCCATAAGGTATAAAGCTCGTTAGCTGCGCAAGCATGACGGCCAATCACAGAGACACGGATTTCCTTTATGAAAGCTTCCTGATTGCTTCATTCGCCCATCCGTTATATCTCGGGTTTTATGTAAATAGCTGCAACCCCTACCCTTGTTAATACTCTGAACTAGTTACTTCATCTTAAATGTTTCGTAAGTAATGAAATTATTAAACTGCCGTCGTTATACCCGATTCATTTAGTTATCTCTTATATAACAAGGTAATATATTTTATATAGAGAGTGAACGTGAATAAATAGTTACATAACTTTGAATTCTGAATACTTTTATGATAATTTAAGAACAAGTATAAATTTTGCTAAGTAGATATATAAATATTTATCTAAAATTAAAATCCACTTTTTATAAAAAACTAAGTAACAAATATTTATTAATTTTAAGATATTATATTATACATTATATTATATGTACTGTATATGTATGCAATGCATTAAAATGTATATTTTGTACATTTTGCAAGTAATTAATTGAAATCTTATAATTATAATATTTATATACGTTTGATGCGTACGAATTTATCATTAATTTTGTAACATTTATTGTTGTAATTTTTTATTTTCAAATTATATGTATGTTATACATATTAGCTGCTTGAAATTAATTCGATGCTTTTTTTGAATAAATTGAGCTTTTAGCAAAAAAATAATAAACATGTGTCAATCTTCAAAATATTCACCGATTTGAATTTCATCAAATTTATTGCTTGCGCTTCAGAGTTAAAATATTTGAAAAACACAAATAGGTATCAGGATCTATTTTCTCGTTTTTTCGCAGTTGAAAATGGGGATTCGAGGCCTGACAGACGAATCGTTGAAAACATATTAGTATAGAAAGAACGACGAACGGCGATAAATCTTTTTGACAGTCGAAATCTTCCCCGAAAAACATTGAAGGCCTCGTTTCACAGGTCATTTATTTCTCGTTATACTATGTGAAAATCGGGCGTCGACGCTACGCGGAATGCATTTCGCGATTCTGGGCAAAAGTAATATGTTCTACCATAGCTCACATGAAACCATTCCTCTTGATTTACGAAAGTGAGTCACGAAATCGTGATGCGCTATCCTATTTTCTTATTTCCTTTTTCGTATTTTCAACCGCACAACCCTTTCTATTCGCCCGTTAATGTGTTAATTGTATTTACCTGTAATTACTCTAAAGATAGTTGACGTTAAATAACTAGATATTTAATTTATTAATGATTAGAAGCGCGAGTTTAATATTCGTTTTCCTGTTTTTATTTAATTAATGTTTGTGTATCCCTCATTGAAGTTCTCATTATGTTGGCGCACGTTTTCGCAAAGTCCATATACATCTCATTCTCTCCAACTTTTACTCTGCAAGTTACTCTGCAAGCAGAAGCAGCTACTTTAATTTCACAGAGAGAAATCCCGACACTGATGCGATGGTATTAAGGCGCACATGGTGCCAAACTGACGCCTTATTACATGTCATGTTCTAAAATTTCTCATTGACATTATCGAGAAAGCATTATTTATTTTGACGATCTGAATAACAAATTTCTTCATGAATAAGAATCTACAAATTATGTGCAATATGCACACGACACATACAATAATAAACTTGCATAATGTATTAAAGAAAAAAATCACAGGTTTCGTTATATTTGTATTTTAGTATGTTCTCCTTTCCTCCTTTCTTTTCTTTTTATTGATTTTAAAGATATTGATTGCGGTATCTTTCGAAGCCATTGTTTGTTTCGCAAAAGTACTTTACCGTCTTTGAGCGCATCTTCAGCTCGAACTTCGAGCAACTTCCTTCTCGAAAAGTTAGAATTTCGAGGCGGCTACAAGAATGAAAAACAAGCCTGACAGAGGAAACATTCGATAAATTACGGAGTTAGAGGCAGGTTGCGCGCTCTTCTCTCTCAGATCTTGACTTTAATGACATTTAATACCATCTGTGGACACTATTAATCTCTCTAGACATGTCGCAAAAACGAGGGGTAAAGTCCACATGTACATGGATATGTGCACATCGTTCCGGTATTCTAATTGAGTTTCTTCAAATAAATTTGTCAGTTGATGATAGATAACGATAATTTTGCTGTAATAATATTTTGCCGTACTTAATAAAATATGAATTAAGATATAAGTAGCAAAATATAAGTAGTAAACAAAGCTCTTACAATGCCGTTTTATTGTGTTAAGATTGACTATTCTATTATCATTATTATTACATAATTGAATTAAGTGAATACATTTGCATGCGATTAAATTTGTGAAGCTACAGTAAACGGAGTATTTTTAATTTCTTTCAATGTTTTCCTAGCTAAAAAGCAACATAAAAAAGTGACACAAAGTGGCACTTTCGCAAAGTTGGAAAAATGTAATCGTGCACAACACGACAATAAATAAAACGACGGAGTGCTTGAACTAAAGCATAACTAAAGCAGAACTCGGAGAGCTAATGCTGCTTCGAGATTTCCAAATGCACGCGTCAGCCATAAACTCTCATGAAGTTCCACGGCATAACTTACTGTAACTACCATATCTCTATACAGACGCTTACCACACATGTCGATGCAACTACTCGTTGTCACATTACAGGCCGTATTTGATCGTACGCGTGCTTTGGCTTTCCGCTATCGGCAAATTCAAATCGTCCAACTTTGGGAATCTGCCAAATCTGGACGGAAGTATTCCCTATACATCCCATCGTCGCCCACGTGTGAGGACAACCATAAGTGCTGCTTCGGCGTATCCGGTATCGAAGGATCTCGATGCTCTCAATCATACGGAATAAGCGATTAGTTCCATATTCCACGAAAGCGGCGGCAAACTGCGTTTCACTCGTGGACGATCCTCAGATCTTACGTATCATGTTCGATCAGAAGTTTCGTTGCAATCTATTGGATTACTCGAAATTACACTTCATTATGAAAATGCATTTTCGTTGAAATCTGTCTATAATGATATATATTTATATCATTTTTAATAAAATATGTTGAAGATATGATTTATAATATTTAGGATCCCGATTTCTGCAGCTTAAGTATGCGATTTAAACAAAAAGATTGTATGTACAAACATTGTTATCAAAACATTAGAAAAATATTAATTTTCTCAATATTAAAGACGTCTTATTAAAATTCCTTAAGATACTACAACAAGATTTCAGAAGAAAACAGCAAATGCTGAAAGTACCAATATTGATCTTTCGCAAGCTCGTAGTGTGCTTATTGAAAGGTGGAGTTACCCCATGTTTCACCCTCATACTTTAAGATCTTACAGAAATAGTCGGATTTTTCAGTGTCATCTCAATTGTGACGAATGGCTGATTAAATTTATCAAGCTCTACCGGTACGGAAATTTCAATTTACTAGCTCTTAGCAACTTCGTCTTTTGACGTCTACGAGTTCTTACGCACGGTTCATTTATTCGTTCGCTTCCAGTCCGCGTCAGTAAACCTAGCAAGTAGCAACTTCGCCGACATGCAGTTGGTAGCGTTCTCCTGGTTTCTGCTTCTGGCATTTGCATCGAAATTAACGGATTAAATCTCTACACGCGCAACACCTGCTGTATACCGATTTAGTCTAGCGAAATCTTAATATCGCCGTCGCTGAAACAATTTGCGGCGTAAAATAATTTTTTTTTGTTTTCTTTACTACGTAATTTCGAGACTTACTCATCTTGCAACAAAACAGATGTGCGCGCGTTTCTGTTATATTGGCGTAAAAAGCACGTCTGATATATTATCACTGGCATGTGCAATAAGTATTTGAAAATCAGGACTTGGTCCACATGTCGGTTTCTTTAGAAGTAGATGCTTGTGGCGTTAGATTCGAGACAATAGTTGTCACACGAAGAACATCTGGCGACCGTCTGGCATTCGAAGAAAGTGCGCTGGGACAATCAAGGACGACGAGTATTCCGGATGATCAGGAGAGCTAAGTACCTTGGTACCTGTCCAGAACAGAGATCTAATAAGTTTCCTGTGCAGAATGGGACGCGATTATGTTCAACAATTGCACCACTCCCTGTCTTCATTGATCAAGGAACAAGCGCTGGGATTCCGCCGGAATATGTGCTGCTAGAAATTCTGTGCACAATTCTCTTTATTAACAATAAACGTGCGCGAAGTTTTGAAAATAATCGCTTCGTTTGACAGCTATTGTGAAAACAATTTACATCTGAAGCAAGATGCAAATGATTGTGTAATTCACTATGCGGAGGAATTCAATTTTTTAATGAATGTATTTCTGTTGAATATTCCGTTATATCTTTATACTAGGTATCAATTGCAATAATGAATAACGTCAGATTTTTTCATTAAAATTCTATAAACCATCAATTTTGTTTCTTTCAAGAATAAAAAGGTTACGACAAATTGCAACAAAATACTGTCGCGATTTATATTGATTATATTGATATAAATACTGCCATATATAAATACGTGTTGCTTCTATGCTCAACTAATTTTTAATTTCGTCGATTGTAGTGTTCGACGAAATCGAAAATCTCTTTTTTCGTACATGACTGTGATTTCAATAAACGCAGAATAAAATGAAGGAATTGAAGTTTAATCGCGGTTTGACTCTTCTTCAATATAGCTCGTGGCGAGCGATAACGAGAGTGCCGCGGATTGTTTCGGGAAAAGGAAAAGCATTCGATTCCGGATATCACATCGTTCAATCGGAAATCCGTTTCGGTTTTATTTCCTTACTTTACAGCGGCTATTGTTTCGGATGTCGCGACGCGATAAAACAGACCGTGTCGTATTCTGCATTATCTTCACGAACTGGCAGGTCTATTAAGTTGCCGCTTGGTTGCTGCAGCAGTAACATATATCGCTGTTCGCTGCAGTTTTGCTATGGTAACACATATACCGAATAATTATTCTTCTTTTTACAGCGGTAACACGTGCGCGGTTCTCGTAAAGAAAAATTTAATTTTACCTACCATTTTGGACCGTCGTTAAGGTATTCGATAAAATGCTCTTTATGTAGAAGCTTAAAGTAATGAAAGCATTACTTCGTGCTTTTACCAAGAGATGAGCGGTCCATTAATGGACGAATGGTGATATTCATAAATATCAGTCTATGCAATTATACGCTTTGCGAAAGATGTTATAATTTTAGCAACTAGAAACTAGTGGTAGAGTAGAAACCTTTTAACGTTTAAATGGAAATTAAATATACATGTTGAAAATAGATTACGAGATAATAGTTAATAATTATTCCAATACATACATACATGATGTACATATTAGTATTGTATATAAATAAAGAAATATAGTCACAGGTATGTTACATCGTTGAGAATATAGATAATAAATGTACCGTCTAGTACAATAACAATTTTTCAATGTCTTTTATCCATCATTCTCAACTATTGCATACTCTATACATTATTTTGATAATGTTCATTATCATATGTGATTTCTACTCTATGGACTACTGACAGGGTGATTGATGCACTTGCTTTAAGAGCCGTTATTGTGAACTTGCAATTTCTTCGTCGCTTCTAGTTACGTGACCCACAAAGATTGTAAATGTAATACCGTTACATCACTATGCAACAATTGTATTCTGAAGTGCAAATTGTGATATCATATTAATTGCTATTAAAATAAATTGCAAAGTATTAAGCACTTTGTGTTTAAAGTATATGTAATAAACTGAAAATAACATCAATTTCACACAAGATTAATTTCTGAAGTATTTCTGATTTTACAACTTTGAGTGAATGAAATAAGTTTCTCTTTAAAAAAAATATAATTTCTTTTTTAACACTATAAAATCCATTTATATTTAATATGTCAGCCTCACACACTAACAGGAAGAGAACATTCATAAGATAAGACAATCAAAAAGTCCACGAGAGAAAATAAAAATTTCACTATGCAGGAGTCATAATTTAAACATCGACAGCAATAAAAGATATTTAAAAGTTTCAATCGTGATAGTTGCTCTCTCAACTTTCTTTATCGGCGATTTTATTTCGTCAGAAGTTGAAAATGCGCCAGAGAAAGAAGGTTTATCTGACTTCACCGATCGCCGTGTTAAAGCAAGGTATTCCGGGATTGGTAAATTGTAATGGCGCTCTTTCCGAACTCGATCCTTCTTCTCCCGCTGGGAGGAGCTCACCGCTATGAGCACATCGTAACGTACGCCATGGCATACAAAACGCTGTGGACAAAAGAAACTTCGATTGAACGAAACCGACGAACTCAGCAATGTGTGAAGCGGATAGCCGCTGAAGAGGTCTCACCATCAGAAAAGTTTACGTGTTCCGGAGAATAATGCGCTAAACTGTAAAAAAAGACAGACGCGAAGGAAACATGTCGCTTTAAAAGTCGACGTAGACTTTTAATGCTCCTTTTACCTATTACATTTAAAGCTTGTATCGTAAAGACTCTCTAAACTTGAAATGTAAATTAGAAACCGAACAAAGGTGGATTTCGAACAAAAACACGCGAAGTTTGCAGAGCTGGTTCATTGTCAGATATGCGAAAGACTACCACCCTTCTACAACTAAAATATTGTTAATTGGAATAGTCTGAATTTGTTAAAATTGCATTTGACGTTAATTTAAACTACATGTAATTATAGCAGTATTAAAATTAATTTTAATAAAAACTTTAATAGTAAAATATATTTTATGATTTAATAATTACACGCAAATATGATGTGAAGGCAGTAAAATATTACAGATAATAATTATTGAATTTTACATTACATTTGTCATTATTCAAGTTTATTGTACTCGATATGCAATTAATATTTATAACGATATTACTATTTATCTTTACAAATTATGATATAAATTTTATTTTTAGATATACTGTTCTCTGTACACTGGACAAACTGTCAGTTACACAGGTGCACGTTTGGCCGCAAGGCGGAAATTTTTTCAGAATGGTTCGCTACAAATACATTTGTAGATAAGTCTAGCACAGTTCAGTTTAAATAGATAGAACAGAAACATTATTAAATTTATCTATTATTTATCATTATTAAATTTGTGAAAAGTAAGGATGATACATAATCGTTCTTACGAAGATCTTTTGTCTCCGTAATATCGTGCTTATACTACTTATCTTGCAGTCAGAACAAATCTATCTCAACTCTAATGCTATCGCAACCCTAATGCTGTCTTGTTAAACTGATATGATTAAATCCATTGCTTGATTATAGAAAATTTCTTAATGTAATTATAATGTAAAAGAACAATTAAGTACGTTCAAAAACAATTAAAGGCGACTATTGTGAAAATAGCTTATTGCATTAACTTAGCCTTGAGCTGCTGTTAACGAAATTATTATCCAGAAATATGAGAAAATATTTATCAATAGTTTATGTGAGAAATAACGAGAAAAATAAAAACAGATATAAAACTGAAAATTACTTTATAAAATTTATTTTTGATTTTTATTATAACATTAATATCATTATATTAAAATTATAAAATTATTATTAAAAAGAGTAGTTTAGTACTAATTGATAATGAATTATTAAATTGATTTATTAAATTGACTATTTTGGATATTATTAACTATCTTACACTATCTTGTTCTATCAAGGTGTCATTAAAATAAAATAAAGTAGTATTGTGAAAGATAAACTTTTTTTAAGAAATTAATTTGTTGGCAAATGACACTACATTTAAAGTCAATAAAAATGCCAGTCTAAAGTGAATTTGGATAGGAATTTCTTATTGTTCGAAGTTTGAGAGCCTAGTCGTTTCGCATTTTCCCGTTGCACGAAACTGCAGAGACTTGTTTAATGCGGCGGGAATAAAACGAGCATGAAAAAAGATCGTGGTGGAAAGTTGCACAATTATTTTACAGAACTCTAGTAAAAATAATGAACCATTGGTA
This sequence comes from Ooceraea biroi, assembly GCF_003672135.1. Taxonomy (NCBI): domain Eukaryota; kingdom Metazoa; phylum Arthropoda; class Insecta; order Hymenoptera; family Formicidae; genus Ooceraea; species Ooceraea biroi. The sequence goes on from NC_039507.1 coordinate 4,901,282, forward strand.
CTACTTACATACGAGATTGCACGTTGGGATATAGTAAAAATCCTTTTCTTCTTTTAGACATTAATCTCCAAAAGAATTAAGATAGTCCATAAAAGAAGCAACTTTATTTTACCATGCGAGATAAGCATTATTGAGCTTGTATATTGCAAAGTTGCAAGTTTTTATTCCTATATTTCGTATTTTTTAGAAACAGAAATATTGGGTGTTATATCCAATACTGAATATCTAATTATTAATTAATATTTAAAGCTTGCTTTTTATAAGTGCATTAATACGTACATTAATATTGATTGATATATTGATATACATACATCAGCATATCTCAATTAATAAATATATTTGAATATATGAAAATATTATTTTATATCTATTTATTAGAATAATTTATGATATGATATTCTCTTCTTTAATTTACTATACTAGTACAACACAGGCGCGCGCTATGCGCGTACCATTTTATTTTCAAATATTAATAATGTTTTCGACTAATAATATTCATCTATTATTTATTATATGTACAATTATCAAACTTTACCAAATTGTTAACATCCACGCGAAGACATTTACCATGGTTTTTTTAAGAGTGGATTTGGCATATTGCGAAGAGTTTTCGACGATTGAAAATCCTTTAGATTTTAGAAATGAAAAAGTTCTAGCTATTAAAATTTTTTCTTTTTCCGAAGAGTTCTGTGCTATTTATATTGTTATTTGGCATATTGCCTAGAGTTCTCGATGATTTAAAATTCGTTAAAACAATAAATGAAAAAGTTCTAGCCGTTAGAAATTTTTTCTTTTTCCGAGAAGTTCTTAGTTGTTGATATCATTATTTTTTATATTGCCTAGAGTTCTCTGCTATTGAAAATACCGTAAACTCAGAAATGAAACAGTTCTAGCCCGTAGAAATTTTTTCTTTTTCCGAGCAGTTCTGAGTTGTTGATATCATTATTTTTTATATTGCCTAGAATTCTCTGCTATTGAAAATACCGTAAACTCAAAAATGAAAAAGTTCTAGCCCGTAGAAATTTTTTCTTTTTCCGAGCAGTTCTGAGTTGTTGATATCATTATTTTTTATATTGCCTAGAGTTCTCGATGATTTAAAATTCGTTAAAACAATAAATGAAAAAGTTCTAGTCATTAAAATTTTTTTCTTTTTCCGAGGAGTTTTGGGATATTTATATTGTTACCAGTACAACACAGGCGCGCGCTATTTTATTTTTCAATATTAATAATGTTTTCGAATAATAATATTCATTTATTATTTATTATATGCACAATTATCACACTCTATTAAATTGTTAACCTCCACGCGAAGACAGCCGCGCGATGGTAATCTAAACTGAACATAACGCACAACGCGAATCGAGATATCCAATCAGACTCGTGAAAAAGAGGCAACAATGATTTCGATTTGATTTAACACGGCTTTTTTAAGAGTGGAAAATAGCTTACTAGTTTCGCAAAAATCATTATGAACACTATGGCAGTATGCTCACTTTTCCCTTTGTCTTCAAAAAGAAAATGAAAATTTGATTTTTTTCAGAACTTTTTACAAAACTTCCAGCCTCGTTTTGCGCGGTTAAGTCTCAACGCATGCTTCAATATAGAAATGATATAATACTCTCGGATGACCTACTATGCTGCACTAGCCCCTTTGTAAGGAAGAATTGCGCATTCACAGAGAAGAGTGAAGTACACTTTACGCAGAATAAGTCAGTACATTGAAATTTTTTATGAATGTATTTATGAAATTATTTTATCGTACGGAAAAATAGATTATTACGCATCATAATACATATTTGGGAAGCGACATTAAACTACAATTCTGCTACGCTATGTATAGATACTGCATATAATCATGTTCCCTAAAATAACTTATTAGATTGGAATCGAATATATCTCCACGTTCGCATACCTCTAATGGGTAATCATCAACATAAAAAGTAGATTTGATTAAGCTTATTGCGCTACACAAAAGACATCATGCCTTGACACACGTAGATTATAGGCTGGAGCATTTCGTTCGATCGGTGCAATGAAATTTCCTCTCGCCCTCATTTCATGGAAATTACCTTCGAGCGCCTAGCGATTGCGAGGCGTCTCGTTGACGACGTAAATACCGTAATGCAATTAGACAGCTATGCGCAATGAGAGATACGAATGGATTTCACTTTACGCGTTTTGAGAGACATTCAGTTTCTCAAACAGCGATGCGTTGATCGTCACGAGGTGCCCCAGTGCATTTGCATGCGACTCATCCAATTAGCAATTACGACGCAATGCTTATGCATGAGCTCTTAAAAGAGTTACCAGATAAATATTAAAAGGCTCGAGATAAATGTTTCGTGATTCACTTCCGTACATTACGCTTAAGTTACGCTGCTATCCCAATGCAATCGTTAAGTGTTTCTGCGCACCACTTTAAACTCCAGGTATACCTTGAAATATTAAAAACAAAGAGATCACGACTGTTATTTCCCACACGCATCTGGAGTATATCTCGGCGAAAAAGAAATGTTTAGAGTGCTCAGCCGTATTATGCCGAAACCCAATTCGGCCAACTGCCGGATATGAAGTGCCCTGGGAATATGCGTATACATCTTACGATGAAACGCCACTCCTTGACATCACAAGTGCACTCTGCCACTCTTTTGCGTGGGTGCTAGAGAATGAGGAAAGTGTACTTTTGCTGTCGAAGTAAAAAGCTCGCATCTGCCTTAACAGTTGTGTTAATATGTAGCTTTCTTTTTTCTCTATCTTTTTCTGTATAATCTCTAATTATTACATGAGACTTTAATATTATTTATTATTAAGCATGTATTTATTCAAATCCGTCAAAACTTTATGCAAAAATTTCAAAGGAGCAAGTCTTTCTCGTGGCTGCATTTTATTCCTTCCGCTTCACATCGATGTTATGTGCTATTATGATCGAGACTATAGAAGAGCGTACTTTGCGACTGGCTGTAATTCGAGAAGATTATCATTGATCCCGGTTTATATCGCCTTGGAGAGGGTGGAAATGGTCTCAAGTGAAGTCTGAACAAAATTGTTATTGGAAACCGTTCTTCGTTAACCGCTTTAATGGTCTCTTTTTGGGAGCCAAATTTCCAGATAGCTTAAGGGAGAGACTTAAGTCGTGGAAGCTTTCCGTGACGGAAAGTAACTAAAATCAGGATGTTGATCTCGCCTGATGATAATTATAATAGAAACCCGTCAGGAAACGTTCAACAGGCTTTTCTGGAAGATATACATAAATATAATATCCTGTTCCCCATCGATACGAGTTTAAATTTGATATCATCCGAGAAAGATGTCTTCCCCATGTAATACATACATATATCATAGAAAAGATCACCTCAAGATCTGCGGAGTTATAGCTTATTGCGTTGATAAGTTCGATTTAGTGGAATCGGTTATCGCGATAAGGTCTTTCCAACCCCTTTCGTTATCCCACTCGAGCCTCGAAGGAAACCAGCCTACCTCGTTCCCAGTGGAGCATTTTATTCTCTTCTCCCATCTTCGACACCCCACTAACCCTGAATCACCGATAGCACCTTAACCATTAGTAATTTTGAAGAGAAAATAAACGCAGACGCATTTTTCAGGATTTCTCGATAACATAAGACTGTTGTCGCCTTTCATTTTCCCCTCGATGAAAAATGTTTAAAGCGTCATCACTTATTTATCGATGTAATTGACGAAAAACTTAGAATTCTATTAAAGATGAGAGAAAAAAGTAACATTTATAGTGCACATATATGTATAATGAATTCTATTAGTAAAACGAGACATACACGATATACCTACTATATAAAGCAGTGTGTGTGTCCCCACGTCCACCATAATATTTATATAACTGAACAAGCAAATGTTCACTGGAAAAATAGCGAGGGTGCGCATGAAATTGAACGGAAATTGTGGCTGATTTGCGAAGTAGATCGAGAATAAAATCGAAATGGAGAATTATGGATCAAGCTGATAAGCGAGATAAGTCAGATGAAATCGAGCACTGAGATAATGATATTTGAAGTAACTATAGAAGCGGAGATAGAACCAATGCTCATGATTTCAGAAGTCGTTCGTGAATAATTAAATTCGTTCCCGCATAATTTTATCAGTTTTGATATTGCAAGCAAATTTATGCAAAGATTAACACAAAGAATAAAATCAAAATTAAATTCAGTTAAATTAAATTTAGTTAAAAAGATTTTGAATTGGTAGCATCGAATAGAACATAAAAATATTTCGATTCGTTAAACATTCATAAACATATACAAAAACTCAATATTTGAGAAAGCAAGATTATGCGATTATACCACATTTTAATTTAATTTCAATAAATGTAAACTTGATTTCAAGACGAATTTCGGCTCGACGTTGTTGAACCAGTGCCAAAAATTTGAACATTATTTAAAGCACCGGGAACTCTTACGTGAATTCTGCGCTGAATTTTGAATCGGAACCTTTCCGATTTGATAATTTCGAGTTCTCCGAGCCGGAAAATTTTTGCAACGTGATTCAAATTGCAGATCGATGCTGTGGCTCTTTCGTGGCGAGCAGCAGTAGTGAATGATATATAGACATGCGCTGCTTCGGCTATTACGTGATGCCACGAGGTTCCCGCTCTCGAACGCGTTTCGTGGCGTGCAACGACAGAGATTAAATTCGGAAAAAAGGAAACAGCACCGTCGAAGCTCGGCGCAGCGAGCGAAAATGCGGGGCGGAATCTCGAGGGTGGACGCCAAGAGGGAGAACGCAATTCGAGGTGTCGAGTGCCAAAGGGCCGACCGGCAATGCCACGCTTCACGGACGTCCCTAGTGCGCAAGGGCGTTGGCGCTGACGACGGACGGTACTGGAAGTGTCGGGGGTGTGGGGTCTAGGGAGCTTTCGAGCTTCACGGACGGGGATGGAAGCGCGAGGGGGAACCAGTGGAGGTAGGGGATGGTTTGAGGAAACCGTGGGGTGGGACAACCGGAGACGACTGTGCTCCCAGTCGCTCAGTCCGCGCCCCGACACGCAATCACACGGACACTTGTTAAGGACGACGGCGTTATCGCCGTTTCTCTCACTCGGGGCTTTTCAAATCGGTTCATAATTCCCGCTACCGCGCGCCGGAACAGTTCGAAGGACTCCCCCGCATACCGGTTTTTTCGTCGATCATCAACCAACGATACCCTACGATATTTTTGCTGGTGAGTATGATAGTCGATAGAGTGTCGTATCCGATCAGATACGCAGAAGATGGAATTCTCTCGTGGTGCATTCCACGCGCGACTGCTGCTGCATCGAGCAAGTTCAAGAAGAACTTTCCAACTGTTGTGTGCGTGTGTGTGTAGTATTTCCTTGTTACCGCGCTCTCAGGCGGTCGCGTTTGTCTTCGGGGTGGCAGTCGAGAAATGTAGCGTCGCATTAACGAGAAATTCGTCACCGGACGCGATAAATATCCACGGTAATCCATCCCTCTTTCATCTTCGTCAGAATCTCGCGCCGCCCCAGAAATTACCCCTGTAATTACAATTGCCACACGTCTCCAGGTTTCATCCCGCTAATGGAACCCCGATGGGTTTGCTTTATCTTCAGGAGAAAGAAATACGATTCCGCACGACTGTCCGGTTAGTAGAACTCTTGCGATTTTATGCGCAATGGGATTGAGCTTTTCTCGGTAAACCGTATTGTCCACGTTTAACGGTGACTCTTTTATGAAATAATGTTACTAGTGTAAACAATTATAAATGCGTTTGCTTTCTTGTATTTAAAAATTTATTTAATCATATTTTTCTGGTTGTTTTGAAACATAAATTTATATGTATCGTTTTCCTATAAAAATCTGAAATTTTTATTAAAATTATATTTTACATTTTAATGAAATGTGTCACTTTTGCGTTTCCCTTTGGGTACATTATAAATAACTTGTAGAAGATATTAAAAACTCAAGACATTTTTGGTTTCGGAGATAGTTTGTCTATTTTCGATATCTTATACGTCACTAAAATCTTAGGAGAAAATCTTATTTTATAAACTATTTTGCTTCTAATTTTGTACACTTTATTTTAAAGATTGAACTTTGCGATAAAATAGTATTTATAGTTTTTTTTAAGCATTAATGTTATAATAATAGACTAGAAATAATAATGACAATATGTTCAATTAGAAAATAATATTTTATTGCATTTTGTAATGAATATATATAATTTTCACAAAACTTATATGTATAAATCAAATTTTGGAAATTTTAATCTAATATATTTACAAAATGGAAATTTAATTTATGACTAAATTACATATTAAGTTATTAGTTAAAATAAATAAATCATATAAAATATTATAAGTAAATAAATTAAAACAAGAGACAATTATTATCAAGAGACAATAATTATCAAGTTATCATTAAAAACTTCAGAAGAAAAGAAAAGATGACAACTTTTAATACTAATCCTTTTCACGACAATAAATTCATTATAGATGTGTTTTGAAATTTATTTAAAACAAAAAATTCAAAAAAAATTTGATTAAAAAAATTTTCAATGCAATAACTGCACGGATCAAAATTATATTAAAATCATTCAGATATTTACCAATGTCTCCGATTAAGGAAAATATTAATTACATAGTTCCAATATTCTTATTAATATTTGGATTAATCACTTTAATATTATAACAACACATCTCTCTGTTTCTCTGTTATGTTATATCTCTTTGTTATGTTATATTGTGAATATATGTCAATATATTGTATTTGAATCAAACTAAACGAAACAGGCATAAATGTGCAAGGATGCACATGATCAGTATCGAGAAAGCGAGAGACAAAACAAACAAATACAGATATTGATGAAAGCCAAGCTAATCACGATCGGTCGGTCGCATTCTGGATTTAAGTGCGGTACTATAGTTTTTCCGCAGTCTTTTCATTTCGCCGATATCTTTTTATTGGGCGATCATTATTAAAATTCACGAAAAATCAATTTTTGTATTCATGATTTTAGAAAATAAATAGAAAAATTTGTGCTCACTTCAATATTATAATCGTAAAGCATGAGAATATTATGAACGGGCTAGATTGCCCATTAGCGTGGAAGGTTTGCCATTTTATGGCTTTATGCAGTTGTTGTATCTGCTGCAGAAAATCCATTTGCTAATTGGAGAGTGCTGCCATTTACGAAATCAGATACGAATGGCGAGTAAGATTCGTTTACAAATTTCAAATTAGTATTCCGTCCTTGGAGCATATTAATGAATTACTAACATGCGTCATCAATCAAAGCTTCATTGACATGTTCTATAATTAACGGAATTATAATTAACGGAACTTTTATTTATGTGCAGAATGCCCTAGACTTGTCGTACTGTTTATACTTTATTATTCTGTCATGTTATACGCATGATTTCTATTTTATACCAATGGTATATATGTATCAATATAAACGCTTCTTATCACATCATTAATAGTTTTGACAACTAATTTTACATTCTTATCGCTATTTCAAAAAGTATGAAAATTTAACACCGTTGAACATTCCGCAAGATCTTTGCTGAAGTCTATAGTATTTTAGTGTGTACTTGCCATAGACACGTCCGATCTTAGCTCATTTTTACGAGCTGGACGTAATTTTCTGGACTGACGGCAAGCACGATCCCAAGAGTAAGCCGGAAACTTTCCTAGAGCCACTCCGGACCGCTCATCTTCCTGCTGTCCAAACTTGATCCATCTAACTTCGCTTCGATGAAGTTCGCCATCCGAAAAGGCAGAAATTCTGCGAATCAATGGAAAAAATTGAACGAATCATCCGGCATAGTTGCAGCTTTGCAACCCTTCGTTACTGCGGGCGAAAGTTTGCGATAGGGCGCGACAGCTGTTTCGAAAAACACGATGTTGCCGACGCGTGACGTCACTCTGAAAAAAAGAGACAGAGACTTCCTGGTCAAAGACCGCACTGTTATATAAAGCGGATCGGAGAGAGTAAATCGGCGAGTTATTATTGAAAAAGTTATAATTCACCCACGCGCCGTTGACAAAGCTAATTCATACCTCCCACTCTCTCCGCCGATCGAATATTTTAATTGTCGGCAGTCTCTCTTGTACTCTCCGCCTCATTGTGCTTCTCTTTGCGCCACTGGACTGGCTTAATTGAGTCCCTCCAGTAGCTTTCTGTTCGTGCAGAGAGATCCACTGCGAGAGAGAGAGAGAGAGAGAGAGAGAGAGAGAAAGAGAAAGAGAAAGAGAGAGCGAGAGAATAGCCTACATTGCGAGTTCAACGATTTCCGGGGACTTTATTATTTGCGTCGGGATTTAATTGGGGAAACGATACAACGGACCCCCATTAGCACGCTGATACTCCACCTTTAGCTGATTCTCCAAAATAGAAATTGTTTACCGCTGCACAATTTATAATCGGCAAGTTGGGTTCGCAAGTTCAGGCTAGCAGCAAGAAACGGTGCTAAGACAGTTGCACTTGAAGAAGAGTGGTATACTTAATCTATACTTGTTATACTCGGATCGATAAGAGAGACGAGTCAGATCGGGGCCGACGGGTTCTGAAAGCGGTATCGCAAATTTAATTTTTAATAGCAAGTCTGGATTTGTTCAATCTCCTTTTCTGTATCCTCCGCTCATCTCTCCTCCGTCTTCTATATACCGTTACTTCAACGTAGACTGATTCCGTACGAAAAAAGATTATTATCGTACGATCTAAATCTCTTTAGCATGCGGGTGACATTGCTTGGGTAAAGAGAAATTCAATTTCTGAAGAATACGCTCGGGTATGACGTTAATCTGCAAGTCGTTTCCCGAATAAATAAGGTCATCCCTCTGTGCGCGACTCCATGCACACTTTGATTAACACCTCGAACAAAATATTCGAACAATCAAAATAATACCAACAATCAAGAGAGAAATACGTATTTTAATCTTAAAAGATTATCGATTATTTATTATATTATACAAGGCAATCGCGCAAATTTAGACACAGATACACTCACACTAATTGTTTCATTAAATTTAATAAAATTAAAATTATTATCTAAAGATAAAATACAAAATGTTAAGATAATAAATCAATTTAATTTGTCAATTAGGTCTTAAATTAATCTCATAAAGCTTTATCCGATATCTGACAACTTTTCTGAGTTAATATTGATAGTTGCTCGCTTTTCAAGTTTCTCCTGGGTATTAATTTGCATCACATAAACTAGAGTAATAATGTAATGATATCGGATTGGAAATTAACAGAAGAGAGCGAGCCACTCTATCTTAAATGAGATTTATATAATCAATAAACGCAGCGTATTAAGATAACCGTGAATAAACATTCGTTTCAATCGTGTGGAGAAAAGCTTTCTTAATCATTATTTCCCTTGTCGTTTATTCAGCGTAACCCCTCGTGCTTTTATTTTCGACGATGTAAATGCTTTCATCGTATAATGAAGTGTTTATTTAAAACGAGTTCATTAATTCTATTCTGATAGACAGAGTTTCTCATCCGTCTTATTTGCGGTTTCGAATCGATCCACGCATACTAAAATATCTTCTATTATCGTTCTCGTAAACGCTTTGTTTTCAACTTTGTTCAAATTCTGCTTTATACGTGTAAAGCTGGCAGCTTTAAACATAAGCTTATGCACAAATCACCTTATGTACTTTATTCACACACGGGTGAATCTAATAATAATCAAATTTACGAGATACTAAATATCCGGATGCATTTAGAATTTCTTCATTTTTACAAAGTGCAATAACAAATTTAATTTAATTTACAGTATTTTCGGGATGTATTTAGGTAAAGATTATTTTGAAAAATGGTAGAATTTTATATTAAACTTTTATATCAAATTTTATACGGTTTTATATCAAATTATTGCTTACTCGACGATACGGTAATTACAAATTGAATAACATTAACTATGTAGCGCACCTCCTCTAATAAGTTCACGATTACGAATATGCTTGATCACGATGTGGCGTCATTTACTCCAATTCCTACCGAATGATAGAGATGGAGAGCAGCGTTTGCTTGGAGCGAAATAAGGACGCTATTACCGCGGTTGTTACTCCCAATAACTTGACAAGATCGAGCACAGCTACTCGACGAGAACGTTTTCGTATTTATGATCTTGTTTTCTCGAAGGAAATGAGAAAGAGTTGTAACTCGGCGAATTGTTCACCGGCAGTTGAGCCAGGATTAGATGAGAGTCATGCGAAAGGGTCTCCGTGCGCGTAGAACCTCTTTCCGCGTGGACCGTTCGGCGACGTGATGCTATCTTGTACTACGCCCTTTGCATATATTTCGCCGACTAAATGTTCCGGTCTTCACTGTGTTGCATAATGCAATAGCCGTCACGCTCCTTGATCGGACTACCTTGCTTCTATTTCAATTAATACCTATTGATTCGATCGTGTCATTACAGCGTATTGCGATTTGCATGGAAATTCGTCAGTCCGGCTTAGCACGGAACGATCGATGAAATGGAACAATTGGCTGTGATATTTCCTGAACGTTACATATGTTAATACAGATCCGTTTAAGGATGAGGACATCGTAATAAGTCTACTTCACATGATAGTCAGCTTCCTTTCAATATTGCTGTTATAAGTGCACTTTTACTTGGAATCTTTGCTTGAAAAGAATTAATATAATCATTCATTAAATTGTATATTAAAACGCGAACTTAGAATAGAGGAAACAATATGCAAAAATCGCAAAAATTATGTAAAACTGGACATTAAAAAGCTTATATTATATTTGATTAGACTAGCGTTGGTAAACGCGATTCTTGATTCTTGGCTTCCATAGAATAACATATATTTACATATAATATCTTCAACGCTAAATAAGGTGACATAAAAAAAAAAGAAACAACGTATGAGGATCGTTTTTTGAAACTAAACGAGGAATATTTCTCGAGACATTTAAGTTTTGCGTTATTAGAATCGTAGAAACTCGTGCGGCGCGAATGGAAACGTTCGCATTCGCTTTTGCAAGCGGTCTGTGAACTGCCAATTAAGGCATTTCATAGGCGGTGACATAAATTCAATGAGACGATATAGGACACGTCTGCGTCGGGCGTTCGCGCCGTAAAGCAAAAGTAACAAAATATAAGTACAGAGAAAACGCGGTACAGCACGTACCATTCGGCTAAATGATCCATAAAAGCTGCGTATTTCTGATAAAAGCGCCCCGCATGCGCGACGCGTCATTCGCTTGCCGTTCGTAAAAAGTTCGCTGGAAACTTGATGGTGCGATTGCTTCGAGACTGACTTGCGTTCGTTTCAGAAATTAGTTGGACTCGATAAGGACACGTAGCGGATCTATCGATCTTGTGTTCTTTGTTTAGTCATGTCTGCCGACCCATCCGATCGCCGGCGTAGCGTCGTTAAAACATCGTAGTTTCCGGCGGATCCTGAGGATTTAGAGGGATCCTCGTAGACCATTTTGCACAGGATACCGCCTCGATAAGAAATAGAAATAGCTAGTAGAGATGGGAAGAAGTAAAGCAAAACGGGGAGCAAATGGAGGGAAGAGAATAAAACGGGAAACGGATGGACGAATCGAAAGAGTAAAAGCAAAACAGAGGCAGCATGACAGAAACGTGAACCACTAGCAGAGATTTTATCCGCAGCATTTCTCGGACGTTGTTTTCCTATTTATTTCCTTGCAACTGGCGGCGTTTCCTTTTCCCCCCTCGCGACGCGTACATTTATAACGCACTGTTGTGACTTGGAGATTAACAACGTTTAATTATCTATGTGCATATTACGCTCGCAGACCGTCGCATTTGTTTGCCTGCCTCGTTATTAGCGTAATTTCGCCAAATGAAGAAAAAACTCGTGCACGCGTCAACGAGCGGTTTTTATCATTTTCCGGGGCATCGACACGAATAAATCCCGGCAAATCGCAGCGAGGTGACGTTATCAACGACAGAGTACGATTACACGAACGTGTATGTACGCATGCATATTCATCGCATCGTCCGGTATTGGTATACATCATTAATATTTCCGATTAAACGTCGTTTTAGCGAGCTGTCACATGCATTACGTTCGCGTTCGTGTAATTAAACTCCGTAACGAGGTACTTCGAGGCGGTTTTATGTAATTAATAACACCCGACGGCACGAACATTTTGCCTCACGAGGTCGATCGTTGCACTTCCGATTAGCTCCATCCAGAAAGACCGACTGCAGGTTTTCGCTATGGCCCTTCTGTCTCCCGTTAGCAGTCCTGGCAAGCAGCCGCGAGAAAAAGGAAGGACAATATTTCAGGTCTTTATGAATCCCGTTTGTTATGGCAGCTTCCTTGAAACTGAAAATCTTCAGGATTTCATGGGATATTTTAGTCGTACATTCTGCTTCTTCCCAGACGCTCGGTCATTTATATGTCCCAGTGACATTTATGCTTTGCAAATTGGCACGCAATTTTTTTCTTCGTTGTAGCAAACGGTTGTCTCTTATTTTTTCATTTAGGTTACTTTTCTCTACGCAGAAATATAAAGTCGATGTTAAAACCGATCTTTTTGAAGCGTAAAAGACGTATCAATATATGCATCATATAATGGTGAAAACTCGATAATTCTATAAAATCTCTGTAATTCTGTAATGTCATTGGTTTTATGTTTTTATTAAATTAAAAATATGATAAAACACATTACGCAGAATCGTTAATAATATATTTAATAATAGCATTTGCTAACATATATGTTATTTGTGTCAATATAGTGATGAAATCATGTACGTGTTCCAAAAGTGAGAAAATAAACATTGCCTTAAGTGAGAAACGTATAAAACGAGTTGACGAGATTAAAAAGTAATAAATTATGAGAAATCCGGACAAATTCGGTTAATGGGCCAGTGCAAACTAGAAAAAAGTTTGCGTTTATATCGTAGGAGGAAATAATGTAACAGGTGGCCCACCCTGTGACTTGGCTAACTATGCATCCACACAACTTTCCCGCATATATCTATAGGCGCGTACTGTGATGCGCGCAAGATCCAGCAAATTAATATCAGATTATATTACGTCCTCTGCATTAACAGGTCTATAAATACATTTCGAACCGTTAAGCTATCAAGACTGGGATATGCAAGAGTTTATTAACATGTACAATGAAGCAGATCTCCTTTATTTTAATCAAGATTTCATGTACCTACAAGTAACATTTTAAACTATCCATGCATTTTTAATAAGTTTAATAACAAATATATTCTTTTTAAAATATTGAAATTATTTTATAAAATTTGTAGTACGTAATAAGTAAAAACTGTATTTGATGTTCGTGCACATCTAAATGTAATGATTGATGATGTTCGCGCTACCTAAATTAAGATCATCAACGAACGTGTGTAAATGTGTGTGTGTACACAAGGGTAATCTCTTATGTTGGTCTCTCCAAGAGCGATTTCCACAGGCGATTTCATTAGGGCAATTTTATCAGGAACCTACGAAAGTATGATTGATTATACGCACGCGGACTTTTGCTTAAGGAGTATGCGTATACGTATATTCATTTGAGAGTGTGTACACAGAATCCACGTAAGCGGTATTATGTGCATTATGAACGACAAGCAAAAGCACAAGTTTCCGCCGCTAAATGTCGTATCTGCGTAAGGGATAATGACGTAATACATAAAATCATGATTGGTCAAAATTGAAGTCAAGTTCTGTTTGCTTTCTATTACCTTAAATATGAAAAATTGCTTTTGGAATTTAATAATACGTAACGTAAATTAATTGCAGTTAGCCTAGTACACAATGAAATATAGATTGTGTAATCATCGTAAATGTACATCGTAAATATGTATTATATTATACATTGCGCAATATATATAATAAATTATGACTACTAGGGGAATACTCATTCATATTTCAGGACATTCTTCCATTGATTTACTTTCGGATATTTATCAAACGCGTGTAAGCCACTTAGGTTGCAAATGTAACACAAGTTATTAACATAAAAAATATCGCTGTCTCAATTTATAACGTCATAATCCGTTAGCTTTGACTCTAAACGTCAGCGGACTTCTGCGTTTTCCGAGCGCGAATAACGGCCGCTAATAAGTCTCATTGTTAACGTCATTTCGAGATCCGGAGGAGAGACCGTATTTATTCACGGAATTCTCGGTGGGAAAAGCGTAAGTTACATTCCGGGACGAAGTTAGGAACGGTAAACAAGGGCGTTACAAGTTTTCTGTATTCTGCCAGGTACACTTAGTACAGGGATAAGAGTGTATCTCGCTGAAGAAGTAGAGTGATAAAACGAGGGTGAGGAACAGGCAGAGATTTACTATAAGCCGAGGAAATGTCGTTCGGTTTTAAGATCAGGACGGATTTCCAACTATGCAAATAAGCAATTATGCGTGTGTGGTACACCGTGGCAGTGATACGTTACCGTCACGCTCGCGTATCGGAAAGACGTTATTCAAGATAGCAGGTCATGCGTATTAAATTGCTACGTCCATTAATTACTGAGGCAGCCTATAAATCTGAAACTTTTTTAATGGCAGCGCAAATTTTAGACGATATATTACACGTGGCGTTGTCAATTTCGGATGGTCCGTGTTGAGAGGATGATGAATAGTGCATAGAGATGTTCCTCCTTCACGCAGAAAAACTTTCCGCGGATTTCAGCGTTTCACCGATCGAAAGTTTAATTAAGTGTGAAACGTAATTGAAATTTGAAATATCCCCTCGTGAATCTCTTGCGGATTGCTTATGATAAATCTGATTTATCGGCGGAAGCCAGGCTTCGTATTCTTCATTTATTCGATCTCCCTATTCCCTATTGAACGATTATTCCACGATCCAACTTTCGCAAATGTACAGAAACTTTCATCCAAAACTCGATTAATTAATTTAATAGATGCATTTCAATGTTTTCATTTAAATATTATAATAATTATACAAGTAAAACGACAAAAGATTCAATTTAATTTCAACTTTTTCATTCTAATTAAAAACAAATGTTTATTCGATTATGCTGAAGCCTATTTATATCTTAGCAAAAGCAAAATCCTAATATAATCATGATGTGGTGTAATATACATGTATATTGAATATTCGACTTTTGCAGGATCTCGTGAGTTCACCAAAAGCTTCTCTTGGCCTACATTTAGACTTCTGTACATTTGAAACTGTATCTTTGGTCATAAATTCAGCGAAATATATGGTTGTTGAAGGAAATACAGATACAGGCACATATGAAGGTTACGCGTTTCCGCGGTACAATCGGGTGACTGTGTAACTGAAACTTTTTTACATTATCATAAAAGAAGAACTTTCAGTTTCCTAACACATATGTTCCAGGGCATTTAAATTCCATGTAAAATGTACACGTTATCTCGTTTCACGAAGAGAAAACCGAAATAATTTAGCTAACGGAGATACATTTGTGTACTATAAATATAAAAGTATAATAATTGTCATTAATTTAAAATAATTTTTTGACTTTGAGATAGAATATATTCCTTCTTTCTTTTATGTGTTTGATGCTACAGTTTAAAAGCGTATAATTAATTAATTATTTTTAAAAGCGCAATCTGTGCTACACATCAAAGAGATTAAAGAGATTTATCGTAATAATTACGATATTTCATACCAAATAATATTTGAATTATCATTTTTTTACCTACTGTTTTATTTACTTTTCTATTTTTTTATCTTTTCGTCAAGTAATAATAATTGTTAAAACAAACGAAAGTAACATAACAATTTCTTTTAAAAAATTTATGTTCTTGGTTATTCTTTGTCGTTTTGCTACTGTATATTTCTTCAATAAACTACTTTTAATGGCAATCACTCTGAGCAAATAGTTAAAGGGCAATGCGAGAAAGCAAACAGTTTTAATGATTGCAGAGAAATAAATATGCAAATATCTTGCAGTGCTATGCGAATAAACTTGAGAGGAAACATAAAAAGAAAGTTTCCAACTGGCAATCCATATTGATCAAAATGTAACAGGGATTACATCCCATCCATATACATTAGCATTAACGCAACACCTGTACGACTTAAAGCTCAGCTACAGCTTAAACCGCATCCGCTGTATTAGTTTTGGATTACCATTCGCGAAAAAGATGGTTCCAGATGGTGTTTTCATAAGGTTGGCAACAAACCATCATCAGCAGGCGGAACACCGCAATGGCACACGTATCGGTTTCGAATAAAAAACCAATGTACAATCGTGACGCCCGACGCACACAACTGACCAATGTAATCTTCGCTAATTCACTGCAGTTGTATTATTCGATCTAATTTATAGGTGCACAAGGATGCGCCACGTGCTGCGTAACACACAATTAGTATCGACAATGGGCGCGAATGGTATTGATTTTACGGGTTTATATCCGTTCTTTTGTTCGCGTGGATACGCCTGTCGTAGAGCAACAACGTGAGCAACAACATGACGTCAACAAGTCAATGTCGTTCCATGGCAATGCTCCATGGAACGCGACACAAAAAGCATGAAAGCTATGGTCATATCAGAGATATTTTTCCTCTGAATATGTATGTTTTTTAGAAAATTAAAGACGACACGTAACATGCATAGTGCATTTGGATATGACACTGCACACAGTAAAAATCGTATAAAATATTGTAAGAAATATATAAACGTAAAATTGGAAACCATTGTTTCATTGGCTTAATCTACTTCATATTTATACCTCTGTTACGGACAAGATACGTATATTAATAATACAAAAAATATTTAAACTTATTATAAGTTATGTCAAGTATTTTTAGCAGCTAACGTTTTATATTAGATCTTAAAATTCGTTTTAATGCATACAGAAATGCATACAGGAAACTCGTATGTATCTACATGTAATATCTATAATCAAAGTGCGTTTCCTTAAAATCTTTTCATCACGTAACGTTTGAGGATGCATCTCCTATATAAACATATTCCTGCACAACGCATGATAACCGGATTTTGAGGGAAGAAATAATCATGACAGACATACAAGGCAACAAAAGTACAGCACAAACAGAATATTCCACAGTATCCGCTTACGTATCTAGTATCGTTCCTTTTGCCTTTACATTTCTTTAATCCTTGCTTTCGGCTTTCCTTTGACAAGAGGCACCACCGTCGTAATGTCAAACTCGAGCGGTCGTACCATGCAAACGGCATAACGTCGTCTACAGGAGGGAATCTTGCATATGCGTTGTAAACCTTGCGACCACGAATGCTAAACTTGTAGCAGACTTGCGTTCACGTAAACGTCGCGCCGTGAATGTTGAGAATTTATGAGAAGCCGGGATGAGCCACGTTCCCTCCAAAGCCCAGAAGCGTTCCCGATTTATCGGGCTTATGGGGAATTCAAGCTTCGCCAGGGTGCCGTCCTAACGCTCCACTTTCACTTTACGCAAAATTGGCAATCAATTTTGTTTAATTGACAGAACCAAGTAACAGAAATCTAAGCGGACGGCTAAGCATCATGTTTACAATATATTCTCACAAGGACAGTGATTTATAAGATTTTTATTACGCGAACCAGTTTCAGTTTTCATTAATTGGCGTAAAATATCGGCGACAAAAGCGAAGAAAAATGATAAATGTATTTAGCTCGAAAATACTATGTAACGATGTTATTTATTTGGATTGGAAAACACATTTGATTTTCAATTATCATCATTATTACAAACGGTTCTATGTTAAATATATATATAACATATAATTATGTAATGCACAATTATATTAATAAATGCAACAATGCATATTCAAAATCACGATTGAATTCATTAATAAAGATGTATATCTCATTAATGTTTGAATTATGGTTACATTATTCAACAATATATTTCAAATCTCACTTAGCAAATATATTACATTCTGATAATTTATTACGATATTGAGTTGGTCAAGTTAATATGATCTTGACCTAAAAATTGTATATTAATATCAATTTTATAAAAATTATTGATTAAATCTTTTTCCTAACCATTTAAAAAATTATTTAATAAATTGATAAAATGATATTCCGTGCAAATAATGATTCACAATCTGCAGATACTGAATTTTATATAAATAGTGTATTTAAGAGAGAGATACTGAATTTCATGTGAATTTTTCAATTTTTGCCCACACAAACATAAGATTGTGAAACAAGAAATGACTTCATGTTTGAGTTTACACAAGTTCTACAATTTAATTATATTTCTCGTTTGCTTTTATCACTTGATATAGAATATAATAGTATACGTCGTGTTGATTGAAGCAGACGAGCTATATTGGTATTAAAGTGGCCAGTGCGTGCAACGATAGTGAAATATAAATAAGCGAGAATCATGTTTGTATCCGAGCTTCGAGAGAATTCCGATATATCAGAAAGCAGCTTATGTAGCATAACGATATTTAAATGCTGATTTCACATTTTCGCAAAACTTATTATAAAATTTCATTACGCGTAATTATAAAATTTTATTTCCCTGCTGAAATAGATTTCTCTTAAAAAGATTATTTAAAGAATATTTCTGTTTCTACTATTTTACTCAAGCTGAAAATCTTGAATAATACAAATGTCATATTCGTGAATGTTTCTGTAGATAATTAAAATATACAGCACTTTGATCCGTGAATCTTAATATTGTTTCATAAAGTCGGAAACTTCTATTTATTGAAGCATCTTCTTTTAATGAGTATCTGTGAAGTAACAAGAAATGAAATAAGCTAATAATTAAAGTAATAAAGTATAATAAGTATGTCTTATTTACGGATAATAAAGAAAAGAAATATTCTTATCTTTTCTTCAACAATTTTTCTCTAATTAGAACCGGTTTTGCTCTTTTCAATGCGTAAAGCAGACAATGCATCGTTCGCATTGCAATATTTAATTTTCCCTCCGTTTCCTAAATAATACAAAAACGAGCTTTTACTCCATTTCAGCCAGTTCCCGTTGCAGATGAAACGAGATCGATCGCACGGCTGATAGCATGATTGAGTTTGCGTGCCATAGAATGAAGTCGATCGATGATTGATTGGTCGATTTTTCTACTATAGGTTTTGTTACAGAAGCCAGAGGAGAGCAAAAATACATAGCGCTATTATAACACCAGAGGAATTTGAAATACGTAAACTCGTTTACTCGTCTGCAAAGCATCCCTTAACGTGTTGGCGCAACGAAAATGTAGCCTTCCGCTACATTTGCTTCCTGATACCCATTTCGAGCAATATGAAGAACAGAGCTGCGTAACACGCTCAACATTTTTCGACTGCATTCAACAAGCTAATGAATAAGAAGCTCTAATAACGTCCAACTTGGAACTTCGCGCAAACGTTTCAAGCCGAACGATCAACAACCCTCAACTTTAGCTTCACCGACCGCCCAAGTGGTCGCGCGACAAAAAGCCGCCGCTGAGGGTGGCAATACATAAAGTTTTTCAATTTTGTTGCTTCTTTTTCCTCGCTTGCGCGTTGAAATTGTCGCGGTGGGGACGCACATACATTCGGGGGATGAAATAAACGACATCGTTGCGAGACATCTACGAGGCAAGCGAACGGGACGATATGTCAATGCTACGGACACGGCAGAAAAATACGCGTCACATTCTTCCGTCGTTATGACGACAAACTCGTCGGCGGGACGTCGGAATGAGAATTAAACGCAGTACCCGATAGAGTGACAAGCCAGGCGAGAATAATGGATCGCGGCGGGCGAGAAATGAGTCGTCGCTCGCCGCCGTTCGGCTTTCTTCCTTTATTCCGCGGCTGATAAAGCCCACCCGTGCACGCGACCGTACGTAACATTCCGTTTTCGTTAGCACCGCTAACGTGCCGATGGTTATCGGTAATGGATGAAATGTCCGCGTTATGCGTCACGTCGTTTGACACCACTGTCCACCATCCGACGCACCACGCGACATGTCCGACAAAGTACAAATATTCCGCATGAATTTAAACCGCGGATGTTTACGCGGTTGCGCCATGCTACACGGCCTCCGATAAATTATGCGATATGGCCGACTTTCATTTGCAAATATCTGTATCAACTGAGAAAAAGCGGGCAAATGTAAGTTCTAGTCTTTTGGCGTTGCGAAACTTTTATACCTTTCTACAGCACGTATCTTCATTTTGTGTATAATACAGATTGCGATTGGTGTGTGAATTAAATGTGAGATCGACTTATCTTTTTCTCGCGGTGTTTTCGTACTACAAAAATCATAAAATATCTTTTACATCATTTTTTGTGTTTTCATAGTTAGCAAGACTTATGTACATGTACGAGTATGCGTTGAGAGATAATTTTCGAATATTAATTCGCGCATTATATAAATAAATAATGTATTTGTGGAATATAAATATGCATTTCATAAATACGCATTTTGAGATTGAAATATTTATAATGGCCTAAACGAGCAATATGAATATTGCGTAATATGAATATTATTTCCGATTTTCTGCATCTCTGAATCTTTGCTACAGCCAAGTCGGTCAATCAAGATAGGTTCGTGTTCTTCTATAGATCGAGATTCGTGCAGCGCATATGACCCACTCGCGGAAAAAGATATAGTATATATATAAGAAAGACAGCTGTGGATTTCAATGCAACCTCATCTTGCGGGGAAAGAAAGAAATCTTGAACTTTTTACCGTAAAATACGATATCAGCAATCCAACGAGTAGTTCTGGAAAAATGCGGACTTAGCGACATTAGAGACGTGTGTCTTGCTGTAATAGTTTTCCTTGCGTAAATTTTATGCGCGTAATAAAATGCAACAACCACGTTATTTTTTACGAGCAAAGTTAGCTGTATTGTTACTTAACGATTACATATAGTTTTACGATGGTAATACCATCAAGTTCGTAATCTGATCGTATCAAGTCAACGGCATCCGATAGGTCGGTTAGTGGAGCAAACTGTGATAGAGGAAAGCGATGTACAATTCCCTTTATGTGCTGCTTTTGCGTCGGAGATTTGTCAATAATTATTCCAGTGCTTATGTTCCATGATATTGTACGTACATCGTACACAGCTCAAAATAATGATGTGATGATTACATTTCAGCTTTGAAATTGACACAGCGCCGCATTCTTTTCCGCAATATGAATAATTTCTACCAATTCCAGTACAATTAGCATATACACACAAACACACACACACACACACATACAGAGTCAAAGATCTAACTTTAAAATTCCAAAAATAATACGTTGTGGAATAAACGGTGGCAATGCAATGCAAGGCAATGGCAAGATGCGCTACAAAAGAGTAAAATTCTTTTCTAACGTATTCGCAGCAGCGTTGGTGTCAACGACAATTAAGCCAGCGCGGTTTTTATTTAAGGTGAACAATTAAAATTCACGCGAGGTGTTTTAAAAAGCTACTGTCTCCAACAGCGCCTTCTTCCTCACGCTTTGCGTTGACCTGACATTTTCATTTGAACTGGCGGATCTTTCGTGATGATAGACGAAATGTCAACGTTGTACGCAACACGCAACTTAAACGTTTCATTTAATTAATCCTAAAGCAATTTGTTTCAATCCATCAGTCATCAAATATAACGTATTGTAGCTTGAAAACACAAGATATGAATTTTGAGAGATTATGCGAGTCACAAGGATTACATTGATTAAGAAACCAGCGGAAAACGTAAGCGCGGAAATGATATTATTTTTCGCAGAGGTATCATAATGTATCACATGTTCTTTTATGAAGTCTTTCTATTGTGCATAAATCGGATAATTGAAATAGTGTATTATATATTTCACATAATATATAGATATACATATCTTGCAGTTTATACCTCTTTATACAATGTCCCATACTTTTTGAGACATTTCTCGAATAGTTTCGTATAATTAACTTCTATTTGGCGGCTGCTCCGCCCGGAACATAGGAATTACGAAGTTTCTGCGGTATGCCGAAGAAGAATACGCGGTAGAAATTCATCTGGTTCGAAATAGTCTATTATGTTCGTCAAACACACACACACACACACACACACACACACACACACACACACACTCATGCACATACATACACGTTTGTACGACATAATACAGACCGTACCATTTTAGTCCACATCTATTCATGTCTGATTCCATCACTGTGCATTAGCGACGTTTTCTCCTAGTTCGTAAATTGCTGCATCAGTAAATTCGGTGTCGAACGAAAACTGCTCATTCGGAGATATTTCGAGAACATGAATTGTTCATTAGAATAGGTATATAGATATAGAATAGGTATAGATCAATTCTTTTTACATTCTTTTTATTAAATAAAACTAATGACCAAACTGTGTGACTTTAATTTTATGTTAACTTACATTCATCCTAGAACTGCATATTTTAACATGCGCGTCAGTTCTAGAAATTATGCAATGATTAATTCAAATTATTACTGTTGTTTCATGATATATTACAATAGGAATTTCATAAATTAATACACATATTGATAAACAAAAATTAACAATTAAAAACATTTTGCGTAAAAATACTGTTTTATATACTCACGTCGCGTTTCTGTTTTCTGTTTCAGGTGAGTATCGCGTATATTTGAACATGGTGCTGAAGAATAACATACGCTTTCGGAATAAATTGGACGAAAATATGTAAAGTACAAGTATACATGCATACATGCATAGAAATATTAATGCTATAAAGAAATACAACATTTTCCTCTCTAATGTTTTCTGCGGAGCACAGATGGGTGACCCGTTGCACATCATTCTCTCATCTTTAAAGCTTCCTGAATAAACTAAAGGTCATTGAAATGATCGACAAGAATTCGTCGGTCTTGCATTATACAGTGCCGCCGTAGAAGTACGATTCTATAAGTCCGTCAGAAGAATGTCTTGGCCCGAGTCCAAATCTAAAATGCACTTCGTACGATAAAACTAACAAAAGATTCACGATTGAGACGATCGTTCTTATCTCATGCTCGGCTAGCATTAACGGCAATAGTAAGGTCGACGATACTTACATGCCTTGTGTACTCCGTAATTTCCGCCACTGTTCAGGATATCCCGAAATACTTTTTGCTCTTTCCACAAAATAACCAGATGTTCCATAGAGAAATGTTCTTTGTGAGATACAAGAAAGTATTTTAACACCACAAATTTCTGCTCATACCGCAATATATTTTATACAACTAATTTTATTTATAGATAAATTCTAAAAATATAAAGTTTGTTTTTCAACACTTAATTTCATTTGTGGAGCTAGAAATGACTTCTTACTGGTTTTTCCACGTAGATTAAATAAAGCTCGTAGTTAATGAAAACACTTTCTTTAAATAAATTGTTTCTTATTGTATACTCTGTTCTGTTACGCACAAACAGCTTTGAAAAAATTACCTTAGAAGCTGAAAGTGTACTTTTCCTCAAGGAAAAGAAAAAGACATAAGAGAAACCTTTTTACCGGCATCGTATCTACCAGCTATCTTGCAAGCACCTTATCGTTAGGTCAATGTACTACGTCACTAAACTTATAACATAACCAGGAAATGGAAAGTTTCTATAAAATGAAAGGTTTTTATCTAGAAGCTTCAAAAATTATAAAATTGAAAAATTTGCAAAATATATACGATTATCTTCCGAAAAAAAGATATTTGTAACTTTATTATATCAGTAAATCATAAAAATTGCGACTTCAAAAGTAAAAACCAAGATATCACATACACTGCGCATTTATCTGAACAATTTTTACAAAAACTGTAAATAATAGGTTATAAAAATGTTGATATTAATATATATATAAATATATGCGTAAAATAATAGAACGCACGATATGAGATTTTATTTTGTATTAAAGAAATTAAAGGAATGAGATAAAAGACAGAGGTCACCAGGGGGTAAGCCACCAATTACGAGTGCATATTGAACCGAATGCAATGTCATCAATCAAACGAGGCTTTGGCTTCAACGGGCAGCAATGAGAATGGCGTCATATGATCCGTGAAATCATTGATGGGATATGAATGATCTTTCTCGTCTCATGGATTGGTGGCGTGATTTGGCCCTTTTATCTTGCATCGCTGACTCTTACATATATATCCAATTAAGTCACGCTAGTGAGTTTCTGCTATTTATCGTTTCATAAAATCGAGAGATTATATAACATACTCATAACGCGTATAAGCAATCTGTCAGAAGCACTCTTGAATGCATACGAGCGCTTCATCACGTTCATTGAAGAACCTCCATGCATCCACGAGCAACTGCCTAGATTAGAGTAGCAGAATTTGTTCCGTGCCTCGCGACATTACCATGTTGCAAGTTTTAAGCATAACAATTCTCTCTCTCTCTCTCTCTCTCTCTCTCTCCCTCTTTTTTGCAACGTAAGTGATTAACGTTGCATACTTATTTGCGAAATTAGTACGAATTAAATGCACGCAATCGTGATTTATCTTCTAATGGGACTTTGCCCGTTTATACTATTTTATTTCTGTTTTAATGTAATATATTTTTATGTAATATATTTTTATGTAACTGTTGCTGTAAACATATACGAAATTTAGAATGAAAATTAGTATAATAATGTCAGGCAGTTACAGAATTTAATATTTTTACATTAATTTTTACATGTACCCTCTCTGAAATAATTATTAGTATAGTAACTTTTAGCATTTAAAAATTTTTCTTATAAAAACTACATGCTTTAGTTAGTTGGGCTATACCAGCCATACTTGATTGCGTAATAATATCGGCCTCGTCTAGTGCGTGATATTTTTATTTTCTTTGAAGGGCGTACTTCTCCAGTAAAGTAAATCGATAAGATGTTCGTACGCAACTTTACCTCTTCCACTACATCTTCACTGTCCAATCGTTTCATGTTACGATTTAGCGACGCGAAGATTTTCAAGAGTTTCCTCTCACGTCATTAATTCTTGAAAATTATCTGCAATCTCTACTTCCTCCTTCACTTCCGTAAATGAAACCTGAAAGTGGCTCGTAAACTACATTTAATTTTATCTTCAGTAACGACGAAAACTGAAATGGGATAAAGCTTGTTAAAAAAAAGCATTGGACACATCCCATGTGTAGTTATTGCTTTAGTACATAAAACCATTTCACACATAGCGTCGAAAATATTTTGTAGTTCGATGTTTGTACAGCAATTCTAGTATGGTTCAGTGAATTTATTTCTGATGCAGAATGTGTTTTTATATTTCACTGGTGTGAGGCATTAATTAGAGTGAGAATAGTTAGAGATGTTACTAGTATAGCTGTAATATATAATTTGGATCTCTTTTTTGATAATATACACCGTGAGATAAATTTATTCTCTTTATCATTCTTTATATCTCTTATCATCATACTCGTTGATCAGACAGCTTGAAATATTAATTAGCATTAAGTACCATTGTTACATTGATGCTAATGGATGACTGCTTAGTATCGTACCTTCATCGAGGAACGTGTTACATTCAGGAAGTTCACTTCGCTGGAAATAAAATTGACCGTATCGTAGCATGTTGCGCTTAGCTATGTACACGCACATGTTCGTATCTATGTTACCTAGTAATTCGTTTCAATATAGCATAAAAGCGTGAAAAAGTAAAAGCTTGCGAGATGAAAGAATGATAATATTAGAGCAACGTGTAATGGCGATAAAGGCAATAAGCTTTTCCAAAAAGGGATAATTTTAAGTGATTCCGTAATTTCATTTGCCCTCGTAAAAAATCTTTTATCATCGCTATTTATTATTACTTTTTTATTATTACTGCACACATTCTCAACTATTTTACTATTTCACTCAGCTATTTCGCTCAACACATTCCGAATTTATTTTCCCCGCTATCTAAATATTTTCATTGTACTTGTTTGTTCCTTTCTAAATGTTTACATTTGTTGTCAATACGAGTAAAGTAATTAAAACTATTGATTAAAGGATCTAATAATTACATGTAAATCGACTACATTTTAATATTATTTATGAAAATGCCTTTCTTCAATTTCTTTTCTCTGATCAGAGACATATATGTAAATACGCGTCGCAATATCGCAGGAAAAAACACACACGTAATATAAAAAAGAAGAAAGAAATGAATGAATATTAATTGCAAATGCCTGTTCGATGCATTCGAGGTGAAAGCTTGGAAGGGATAACGAATGCTAGTAAGTCCAGCCGACGGGAAAATTTATTTAAACGAAGCGATTCAATAACGACGTTTCGACCAAAACTCACGCCGCTGTCCTTTGAATTCCCCATACCCGCGCCAGCCCAACCCGACACTCGACCCATTAATTTTTCAACCAGTCAGCAATCTACCTCCCGCGCCACTTCCTTTTTCTTCTCCATGGCTCTCTCCATCCGTTCGTTCCTATACGAAGAGTCTTCGTCCACTCAGGGTGTCCCGGAGCACCACTTAACCGACCGCCATAGTTGCAGAAATGAATAAAATCGCATCGCCTTGGTCTCATCGTCGAACACGATCGATCCGTCGCCGATTATTTTCATCCACAGCGAAATCCGTGCGCATCCAATTAATAAGTCTCGACCTCCCGCCGTGTTTGGATTCATAATACAATAGAATGCAAATGCAATGTGCACGCAGACGGAGAACGTTTGCATTTAAGGAATAAATTTGTGAGAAAGGATTATTTTACAGCTCCAAGTTCTGAATTCTCGCAGATTTTTCAGGAATTATACTTTTCTAATAGTCTTCTTAATAAACATTCTTAATAAACATAACGTAATTTTTTAAATAATTTCAAATGAACAATAAATGATTATTAAATGGATTTTACCGAGCTTTTTAACAGAATTTTCTTAAAAAATTCTTCACAGTTGGAAACAAACGTACGTTATTTCTCCGAGACACCTAGGCACGGTAAATAAGTTTCTGCCAACAGATGCTGCGGAAGTTATGCGTGGATACTTTGTATATCGCGGAAGTATATAAGCAAATGTCAACAACGGAAAGACGTTGGCATATATTCAAAACGTGCTAAAAGCACTAACAGCGTAGTTTTCTCTCTACCTCGTTGCATTCTCGTGTTCAGCCAAGTGTAAACTTTAACTTGGAGATGCATTATTATTAACTGTATCACGTAGCTGCTCTAAGCCGCGCCAAAATTGAATGCGAACACACTCTGCAATCTTTATTTGCTTGCGTACCTATTTGTGTTCTTTTATTCTTTACTTTCTTTTTTCTTTCTTTTCTTTACGTTCTCGCTTTCCATTGTTTCGTGCTTTTAACAAGAGAAACTATTTGTGCGATGCTTATCTTTGAGCACCACTTAATCAATCACCGCAAACATCAATTTCCGAACTGATGAAATAAAGTCAAGATTACCATTTAGATAGCATGATGCGCGTTGACTCGAGTATTTTCTTTGTCAAAACATGATAAAATATTATTTAACGATTTTGTGTTAAAAATATTATGTACGATTGTTTGTTAAAAATATTATATTATATACATAATATTTTGTTAAAAATCGAGATCGCTTCGAGAATTACCAAACAAAGTGCTACTCAAACAAAATGTTAGTAGAAGACATCTTTCTCCACTTTCATCCGTTCTTCCTATACATCAGCCAATTGTTAATACTTGGCAGCGTCAACAATAACCACGTTGGCACATATTCAAAACATTCCGTCTTCGAGTAATAGCTTCCTTCGCTCTTTGTTGAGCCCTTTTATCAAGCCTTTCATCGGTCTCTCACAGGTAAATTGTAGACGCGAGTTAGTAAGTACTCAATGACACAACATGGTGCTGTAGCATTAATAACGTGATACTAATACACATTGCGCAATGTCTGTGACCTGAACTTCTCAACGTTAAACTAGCTATACCAACTCCGATATGGAGACGTATAATTTACACTTTTATCGCTGCGCAATGCAGAGATTTTCGGCATTTTAAGAGAAGTTTTGGTACAGATTATTTCATTACTCCAATTGCGTGCTCCTTCGATCTTTTAGTTTGTGTACCTATGTAATACGATGCAATCAGACATATGTATTATAATGGTTCAATTATACAGCTCATGTATTTAATTCACATTATTAAGAGCGCTTATATAGAGGTGTACTACCGCGAGTTGAATTCTGAACGTTCTTGTAACGCAGGAATAGAAATCGGTTCTAACATGATCGTCATCTGACATGAAATGGTAAAGATAAAATTCTAAAAACGTTAAATGTCATGTATATTTTGAGAAATGCATTATATATTGTGATTGTATATAAAAATGTAATGTATTTAAAAAATTCTTTTTCGAGTATCATATTTGTTAAGATATTGTTCTCGCGAAACTCCGAATATTTTCTGCCTTTCTTCTCAAAAATATCCCAGTATGAACTCGAAAATAATGGAGCCGCGCAAGTAACGTTATAAAGCTCAGAGCCAAGTTTAATATAGCGTCCATCCTCAATCTTTCAACAGTTCTATTATTCCCCAGTTTGCGCGCGTCCGTATGACAACTCAAGCCGAAGAATGGTAGCGTTCTCCTGTGCTATCTACTGTGCGAGCAATATCCGGTAGATTCGAAATGATAATCTCTTTGTCTAGAAAAGAGTCTTACAAAGTGTTCCCTTACTCTTTCTCGCTCCATCTCTGTCCGAGATGAAAGAAAATTCTTCCTCTGGAAGAGCTATAACGGGAGATAATCTAGTCAATCCGGGACGACGCTTTCGATTGTTCCAATCTTAAATAAACGTCACTGTTACCAGAAACAGAGTTGTCAATCTCATTGCACATCATGAATTTATACGAAAATAAGTGACGATCGAAGATAGCGGCGGACGACGGAGAACCATTTTACAGTATATTGCCCCAT
The DNA here is from genome assembly GCF_003672135.1 of Ooceraea biroi. NCBI lineage: Eukaryota > Metazoa > Arthropoda > Insecta > Hymenoptera > Formicidae > Ooceraea > Ooceraea biroi. The sequence goes on from NC_039507.1 coordinate 4,930,002, forward strand.
GTATTCAAATGGTTCAAATATATAGAATCGTCCCATCGATAAAGGAAATGGAACAGTCATGAATACTCCATGCAATTAGCAGACAAATTTGTCTTCATTTCGAAATCGTATCTGAAAATATAAGAATAGAGATTAATATTATTCTTGCAGAATACACGTGCAGATGTCACATTTATGCTCAATTTTATTGAAAACCGAAGACTTCAACATGTAACGAAATTTAAATGAATGAAACGTGAACATATGTCACATATATCATGTACACGATGTCGTGCACGTGATGCCATCAAACTCGGCGAGAAGCTTGTATTTTACGTATTAATCGAAGTCAAACGAAACAATATCAATATTTCATCACTTGTGTACTTTTTGTCGTTGATTTGGTGTCGCGCTATCGCGGTCAATAACTTATTCAGCGAGAGTATAACTCATTCAAACATGCCGCGTGTATATCCATCATGAAATTATTTCTGTTAGTTATTGTACACGGCTATGACCTCAAGAGAACAAACCATGCTACAGCGTACGAAAATCAATATCTCGATACCGTTACGGATTTCGTAATGGGGAAATGCGGTGAACCCGAAACACTCGATGTACAGTTAAACGCGTACAAGTATCGAATAATGCGTGCACAATCGCGTGAGAGAGAAAAATACTTGTCCCGTTTCCGTGGCGAACGACTCGAGAAATCTGACGGGGGGTAGAAAAAGTAGGGTCGCGAACTAATCTTTAAGATTTTTTTCTCAAGTCTCTCACTTTTCAGCGGATAACTTTTACATCAGGAAGCGCGAGAGCTCAAACGATCTTTCTACTCTCGACTTCTCGACCGAGCGGGGGAAGAAATATAGGCAGCGGAAACATTAAACTTCGATTCAAGATTCGATATCCCACAAAACCTTTTGACAATTTCCGACGTAAATACTGTCGTTCGTAAGATCTATGAATATCATCTCGAGATCGGGTCAGTAAGAATACGAGCTACTCGATCCTGTCGCTTTGTTTTCGTTTTCTGTCGTGACGCAAGAATCTTTTGCCGCGATGAAGAAACAACCGGAAAAGCGGGGAATCGAACACTTTCAACGCCGGCCGCGCGCGTTCACGATCCAATGAGAAACGAAGATGGGAGGCGCGAAAACAAGACGAAGGTGAGATCCATTTGTCGAAATCGGAAAAAAGCTCGAAAAAACGGAGGAGACTGATGTCCTCTCACCAGAACATCGATGAAAAATAGTGGAAGCACACTCGTGGCGTTATGTGCAATCGTTGTCGGGTGAAGTGATGAATTGCGATGAATCGATGCTTTCCTGATCATTGCTCCGTTGTCAAGGTGGTCAGGTTTTTTTAAAAAAAACTTTAAACCATGAAATAATACACTAATACTATTACTTAATATTTCCAAATATATTTCAAAACTATAATACATAATAATACGTAATTAACTATGAGTCAATAAAGTAATGAGTTTAACACATAATAACGAATTCAGTTACAAATCGAGAATATCGTTTTCATCAAAACGACCTTTTGTATTTAGCTTCATAATGTCGCAGATATACTCGGAGCTTAATTTCTCTTTCGTTCTCGGCAAAATCGACCATTCGAAGGTAGACGGCGATAATTCTGAGCGGATTTTCGAGATGGTAAAGCTTGGCTTTCATTCCACAGGAGGTTTATTGGCCTTTTTATACCTCTGCTCTATATACCAAGCCAAATCGTAGCGTAGCGTGTGTGTGTGCGCATATTAATGATACACACAATGAATATTACGTTCTTGCTTTCTGTGAAAAGAGATTCAAATTTTACATCCTTGTATCGTGATTTTGGTTGTTTAATTATGTAAAAGAGAATATGTTATGGAATATATAATGGCTGTCATGCAAAAATGATTGGTATTCGCGATCCTGACAATAAAGTAATGCGATACAGATAGAAAATTCCGATAAACTTGCACTCGCGCAAACGGGAAGTGAAGTTCTTTGGCTTTATGCCGATCCTTGTCTCACAAGTTAAGGAATATTTTATTTAGGATAACTTTCTGAAAGCTTCCTGGGAATGCCATCGTTCGGACCTTTCTCCTGTCCGTTATTTATAGCAATATTTTATGAAGCATTGACGCTGTTGTTCAATTATGATCGATGTTTAGAAACGATGTTCTTCTAAGAGAAATTTTAATATAAAGATGTACAAGTGTTAACGCAGAGCTTCTTTTATTTATCAGTAATTTTTTTGTGTTATTTAAGTTGCTTTGCAGAATGAAAGGCAACAGACGGAGACTGTACTAAAGAAATATTAACGTTTTATCACTATAAGGAAATGTACATGAAATTTTTCAATGAGTTACTTTTAAATGTAACGTGTAATAATTAATATATTTTTGCTATAAAGTTTAATCATTTTAGGTAAGTTTTAAATTAAGTTAAATATTAACATTTCTTTCTCTTTCTGCAGCTCTTACATATTGTTTTTTAGATGAATAAATATTTATTCTACAATAGTTAAATTGTTGCATTTAGCCATAAAAAGCAATATAAAACAATATACTGAAGACTAAATTACTAATTAGTATCAGTAAAGCGAATTATTTGAAGCAGAATTTTTTCACTTTCCAGCAATCAGTATGATAATACATATTTATAATATCAATTTTTAACAAAATTGTGAAGCATATATTGTCTTAAAAATATTAAAAGTATTATTTTTTCTCTGAAAGCAAAACATAATATTTATGTCATCATACGTTTATATCACATATCTGATAACTGAAATACTATTAGATTTTATTTATATTTACTTCTAATATCTTATTTCTTTTTAACAAATAAATTATTTAATTCTGCTTTGTTAAATTGCCAAACTGTTAAATTATTTTAAGAATCTAATAAAAATGGCATGCGGACATGGAAGTATCACATATTTCAACAAACCATTTCGTCGCAATATTAAACTCCTTATCAGGAAACATACACAAGTCTGATAAATGATGCAGTGCAACTTCAAAGCCAACAGTCGCTTTTCTCTGTTCCTCTTCTCTCATATTCCTTTCCCATTCATAACTCTCTCACTTCCTGTTGCATTTGATCACACGGATGAATAATATCTGTCTTAATGCCAACAAATGGCATTCCATTATGTGACACGCGTACACAATGTTACATAATGAGATATTGCAATATACATATAGAGGAGAATCCCCTATTATGAGATATGCTCCTAATATGAGATAATGGGGTTTCTGCTAAACTATTGAGCACCATCTGTTAGTTCCACCATGAACTTATTACTCTTGGTGTAAAATGTATTTAGTGAAAAATTCATTGTTCGTTATTGCGTTTAGCCTTTGCAAGAAAAGGTTTGTGAATTGTGAACATGTCAAAGTAACTTGAGGTAAGTCTTTAAACCTTGTTTATTATATAATAAAGAAATGGTTGGCAATAAATTCAGTATGCAATGATAGAGTAGAATCGTAGTAACAGGAAAATACGCAATTTGTTGAATTGCTTAATTGTAGAGGTTAGATTTCATGATCGCGGAACCGCTAGGCGTGTGGCTCGTATAATAAGATATTCAGGGTACTCTTAATATGAGATAATTATTGCTCGAATATGAAGATTATGTAGTGTAATAAAAAGAAAGAAAATACTACTTAAGGTTAAAGAAAAGTTAATACGAATTTATATTACGAAGTTTTGTATTTAATTTTTATAGAATCTGACTATAGAGGTTAGAGAAACGAGGAAGCGTCGACAGTGGAATCGTGAAGATTTGGCGAAGGCTGTGGCAGCAGTATTTTTATAAAACTATCTAATAAAGTTTTTTACTTGCAATACTGATGTATTTTGCACTTTTAACACCGATTTCTCGAGGTATCTTATATTAGGAGCACACTTTCTCGATCCTGCGTAAAGCTCTTTTTTCAAATTTTTTTAATTTTCAGAAAAAATAATATTTAAATTAGATTTTTCATTTCACCAACCTAAAGCTTATTAAATTCTCTTCAAGATAACGTATTAAATTTTTAAATTCTGCCTATAGATTTCCTTACATTCGGCAAAATCGATATGGTATCTCATAATCGGGAACTTTCCTCTATATACATACCTCGAGGAAACTATATAATAATAAAAATCTCTTGTTAATCTAACGATTTATTTAGGACTATATAATAATCTCTTTGTTTATAAAAAGAAATTTTTATATCGTTGTTATATCCTCAATGATGGAGTATCAAAATATCATTCTGGGTCAATTTTTCGTGATGAGCATAACGTTCCAAATACTTTGAAATTATAACGTTATAAATTCCATTTTTGAACACTTTTTTATTGATATATTTGTAGTATTTTTACATTAAGACTATATAAAAGAGAAGAAAAATCTTATAGTAAGACATTCAGGATTATCTTTAACACAAGATTGCACTCATACGATATAAAACAACCTAATATAAGATGGGTGATGGAAATACGCTCTTGCCTTATCTTTGTGAAAAATAGTACGTTAGCACGATATACGATGATACTTCAAGAATTAATCGAGCGTACAGGACAGATTATCCATCAATTTTTTTCACACAAGAAGTACTTGTAACACACATTAAATTAGATCTACATTATTGTTTGATAAGTTGATTAATAACAAAAAAAATGTTTCTTATAGAATTCATGAGTAAAAAAGTACACATTGTGTTTGCTATACATTTGTTGTGCGTAATATTAATCGCATCGACTGTAAATTATAATGATATGTGATTTTACAGTGTTATGTAACAACATATCGTATATTATATATGGCGCGTAGACTGATATACATTTTAATGTTAAAAGAGAAAACTTTTCTGATTTAACATAATAAATTAATAGCGCAGACGTGTCTGTTAATAATATCGACAAACGCAGTCGCAGTCAGTAAAATTTGTTTTTCCTACATATTTGTCATGAACAGTCAGGTCGACGGTATATCATTAATTAAAAAAAATAATTTAATCCGCAATCTCATCTTCGCATCTTCGAAAAGTTACTGAACATACTGAACGTAAACACTGCACGGTAATAATTATTCTGGGAAAGTATTGAAAACGAATCGAGGGAATCATTATACATGTAAATGTAATTTACGTACTTTCACATGCTCTACTTGTAAGCAGCGCGTTTAATAATATAAAATATTCAATACACAGAATGCACGTCATAACCATAGCTGTTAATATTTTTTATTGCACACTTGTCACATCAACCTCGATTTAACCGAAATGCTCGGTTTTTAACTGAAGAGCAGTTGCAAAACAAAATGCACATCAGCGAACGATTAACGCGTCGATTGCATCCGTTACATGTGCCTGGCTTACGTACATTTTGAAAATCCGTCATATTTGTGCACTAAACATCAATTTAAAACTATGGATCACTTTATTATAAACAGTATATAAAATACTATAAATATTATAAACAGTATTTAAAATAAAGCTATTTGTCAACTAAACCAAATCCTGAGTGTTTTCATGCAGCAAAATGCAAAAAATACATCTGTGCAAAATCCCGCGTTCGTCGATTGATTTAATTTTTTGATATCATGGAATTTTATGAATACCAACCAGAATAATTGGAATTTATAATTTCAGTAAAACAACACGTGTTACGCATACACGTTTATGGATTAACATTTACTTGAATGCGCGTTGTACGATTCGGTTATTCACTCGCGGACTAACAAGACCGCATTTTGGGAACGTTCGCGAGTGAAATTCAATGGCTCCAAAAGCCAATCGACATTGTTCGATGTTATATATTTATCGGATGATATTGCACGCGGAGATCCGAAATTGCATCGCACGCGAACGACTGCTTTTCGCTTATTCGGCCGTATAATATATTCTAATGGAAACTCAGGCGAGAACGTCCGACAAACAGGCAGTAAAATTACATCTCGTCCACCAGAATACAGGAGCAACCATAATGAAAGGGCGTTTAACGTCACAAATTAGTTCGTGCAGGTGCGAAAGATACACAAGCGTCCAACCGTGTAAATTACGTTATGCTGTGCGTAAAGAACGCACGAGCGCATAATAATTCTTTTGTATTTTAATTTAGATACATATGCATAGCACACATTCGTGGACACGAATGGTTGAAATTTAATAGGTATGATATCACTCATGTGTAATATTATCAACTATATTCAAAAACAATATTAGCGAGTCCAGATTTCACAAGAATTGTACAAAATCTCCTGTGAGATGAATATCATCTTAAATTCAAAAATAATAAATTCATAAATATTGGAACTTGCATAAATATAACAAGTTTATACCATTATACATGATATCTTATATAGACTTTGTAGATGCTTGAAATTTACAAGCTCACAGGTTTAGAGACCAGTAAATAACATTTCATGAAATTATGCAATATTTTTCAAGTGAAAACTACCAGATACCAGAAAAATTATTCACTCGTTAATTTTTCTTTTTTTCCAGTCGTGAGGCAAATAATTTTGTTTCCACTGAGTGCTCTGCACGGGTCATGGGGCAATTAGTCTTTTCAACTTTAAAAATGCGCCGCTCCATTCCTCCTTACTGTATCGACGTACTGTCTATGACTGGAGAATTGAATATTTTTTTTAGAGAAACACATTCTTCAGTGTAATCGATACGCGTGTAGCGTTCTGAGCTGCTTGTTAACGATGACATATGTACTGTGCGTTGAAAGAGTCATAACTTCCTATCTGTCGGTTGCAGCCCGCCATTTTCACGAACTCAAAAGGTAGACTCCGATATAAAAAGCATTTGCATCACGTATACGCTTCCAACTCTTACACCTGGAAAAATAACGGAGTTGGATCTACGAGAAAATAACGGAGCTTAATAAACACGTCACACGAAACTAACAATGGTGACGCACATGACAAGCCTCTTTATTCAGCAGCATCGAATTCTCATTCGGAGAGATTCTTCGCGATTTACGGGTGCTTCTTCCTAGTCGCGCCATGAATTTCATGTCCGACGCTTTATGCAGAAAAGAGGAGAATTGTGACGACATTGAGATATTTTAGTGCCTACCTTTACCCATCGTTACGCGAAGGTCCATTAAAATGTCCAATCTACATGTTGCTTGCGTACATATGCTCGGAGACACTCTGACATTTCTACCATGCCGATTTATGAGGTGCACTTCCCTAATGTCAGGAGCAGGCCGTTTACTTAAGTGGTTATCGATAACAACTGCGAACGATCGAGGCGTGATAAAACTTTTTTCGTTGGGATCACATATATTTGCGGAATATCTTTATAATATATAATATATTCAATCCCAGAAGACAATAATGGTTATATGTACATAGCGAGGGAGAGGGAGAGAGAGAGAGAGAGAGAGAGAGATTATTTAGCAAAAAATATATACATCAATAATTAACTTTATTTTTCTCTGTTTTATCATAAAATATCTATATATATGTACATATAACTGAAAAGTTAATAGGTAGGTAACAGAATTACTGTAAAGATGGGATTAATTGATTGTGCTTAAAATAGAGATTTTATTGTAACAAATTACATTAAAATATATTTAAGACAGGTTTTGCATTTATTGATTTGTTTTGTAAAATGTTTGATAAAAATTGTTCAGAAAATTAACAAGAAATAGTTATCAATAACTTGATCTGACATTAGTATACATATACATATATATAGCATTAACTTCTTGTGTATTCAAGTTTCAACTTCGGCTTATTGCTTTAATCTAACTTAGTTCACGAAGCACGTCTTTCAAAAAAAACTTCTTAACTTCATTCTCTATTCAGATGATGGGAAATGCTGACTTTTTCATTTTTATGATTAGACTACCGTACACAAACGTGAAAATCTAATTTTCTATTAGTTCTCTCGTAGAAAATATTTTTCTCTGTTTAAGATTAAAAAATTCCAAAACACAAATAATTATTAAGACCAATTTGTGAAAGCAATTATGAGTTCAGATAGTATTACATTATTACAGTAATTGTTAATAGTTCTATCTATACTTTATAGATAGAGATAAATTATTATCACCGTCAATGTCTTATCGTCACATTAATTAAGTATTAATTTACTTATATTTCCTATCTATATCAAGATTGTTTAAAAATTCTGTCTTCAAAAACTCTACCTTCGAGAAATATGAGAAAATATTGAAACGTACATTTTTAAGTCAGTTTATAGTTCTTGAACGTTGGTTGTTAATTCTTACTGTGCTAATAATTCATACGACCTCCGCTAATCCCATGAATGACCTCTTGACAAAGCAGTTTAATTTAATCCGGCATTGTGCGTAAGCAAACTGATCTCGTGATCTCGCACGACAAACACTTAATACCATTTCAGGGACCTCTGAAAACAAACACTTGTTTGAGATCACTGACAGTAAGTAGACAATCGGTGTGCGCTGGACCCGAAGAATCAGCTCGCGATTCACATTATGTGACTCCGCGCACACTCTGCGGTGACAGTGCACCACGATATTACTTCGATCGATACGACAATTACCGACGTAATTGTGTATCAAGTACACAGTGAATACTGACCGGTATCAATCGTGATCGCGCAATGCGGAGTTATCTGTCAGCTGGTCGAACTATCAACGCTCGTTCAAATAGCCGCTTGTTGGTTTAGAGTGTGACATATTCCAAGAATACATGGACATGTCTAGGAAATGTTGTATGGGTCTTATTAATCATGCAGCGAGATGCAACGCTATCTATTTTGCATCACGTTTAACACTATAAATTTATACTTTGAAATTTTTATTTATGCGAAGAAATTTATACGATTTATACGAAGAAATAATTAAAATTTTCGCGCAGTGGTACATTTAATATTTTCAAAAATATTATCGTAATCTCGTTCTTATATATGTACGCGACACGAAGATTTGCAGCTACAGTGCTACCATTTTGTGAACGAGAAGTTACCTGGGTGCGTGGAAGTAATGGTTTCAGGCAAGATTGCACTTGGCTAATAGCTCCTGGCATACTTCCACAGAATTTAAATTATTCGCGCTAGTTAAGGTATTCACTATTTCCAGTTCCAACTTACCTCAACCATGAAATCAGAGTCCTCTAGAGATAATGTTATCGGCGAATGTCAAGATCGATAAGCGCGGAGACACCGAAGACGCTTGTAACTCTTATTACGTCACCATACTGCAACATGCAACAGCGTTAGAAAATGTTCAAGATAACGGTAACTTATACATTATACATTACGAATAATTTCAACGCCTTTAGAAGAAGCATCCATGAGGGAGGTGAACATTCGCAATATTGTGCACATTCGTAAGAATAAACTATATACCATGTACTAAATATTTGTTCAGTAGTTTGTTCAGTATTTTTTTCAATATTTTGTTAGAGTGTCGTATCTATATTGTTTATTACAAAAATTTATGTTAAAAAAGAAATAAACCGAAGTTGAACGATTACATATAGACACGACAATGTAGCACATATAAATGACGGTGTAGCAGTACGATGTAACAGTATAATTAATGATGCTCAAAAATATCGAAAAAAATGCTTTTTGAAAATTTCAATGATATATTATATGTGAAGTTAGGGGATAATTGATCTTCGCATCTGCCGCCAGATGAGGATGATCGCTAACGGATCGCAAACCATATGAGTGTTCTAGAAGGTAAAGCATAAGATGTCCATAACGATGAACAAGGGTTGCGAGAACGCACCACCTGTTGCCATGGCTACCGTTGGGCGAGCACCGGGATTTGCGTCAGTTTCAAACTGTGAAGCAAACGATGCCGCCGTGTAGATCGATTACGCCTATTGATCAGAATTCCCTGCAGCTATGCAGCGTGAATATTACGATATGCGCTAATTATAACTCCAATTGTGGATATTAAATACACTAAAAGGCAAAAAAATAAATAAAACAATTTATAAGTATTCTTTATTCATTCTTCTTCTCAGTCATGCCTTTTTTTATTTCTGACTTATGCGTGTTTCATGCAATTTTCAGAATTAGTCAGGTAACTTCGCAACTCATAAATTTTATTGCATATTGTGTTATCTTCACTAAGATTGTATTGTAAAGTACTTTGTGAAATTTAAAACGTTAGAAAATAGAAATTCCTCTCGACTTAAATAAAAGCGTTTGCACGGCCGCTTAATCTGCAAAATATTATTTCTTCCAATTGTTTATAATTCTCCCGGCATATTGGCATGTTTGTTAAGGAAACGTCAATTTTCAATCTGTCCGAGAGTGCTATCAAAATTAAAATCGATATTTCCGGGAAATGCTGTACATACATATTCTATACAATATATATTTAGAGCACAGTAAACTTCCTCGACGACCGACAGTGTACACGGAAACGACAATTCCGCCGAGGTATCTCATGCATAAGTAATATCCGCCAGTTTTGTTCTATCAGTCACAGCAGACGCGACTACATGACAACTATGTAGTGCAAATATTGCGATGAAATAAAGATTTGCGTGAGTATTTGAGGACCCGTCAAATGAAGGACTTTATTATAGAGACTATCTCGTACTGGTATCGGCACAGTCGGCTCTTTCCCACAAGGTTTCTCATTTCGTTTGCGTCTGCTCGATGATTACCTGCCAAGCGATAGCCAAAATTACGAGAAAAAGAAGCCGCCGGCTTAATCCTTAATTACGTCGCCTCGCGCTCTTTTTCGACGAAGTCCCTGGGACTTGAATTTCATCAGCATGTGAATAGGCGCAATTCGGGACCCTATTCCGATGCAGGATTGCAATCAGGACGACGATTGACGACGGGCGCTGCACATACCCGCAAACTTCGTTCTACAGTTTTTTTTATAGTTTTTCGAAAAAAACGAAAAAGCGTTGCGTTACATTTTACATTTAGGTTGTAAAAAGAGAAACATCGATTCTATAGTGAGTTATTAAATTATACCAGAAATATTAAATAATGTACAAGCAAAAGACCATAAATTGCGTCCTGCGGGGTAAATGTGTCTTCATTTTGTGTTTTGCTCTGATAACGCGCTGTTGCTGATTATTTGATGATTGAATATCAAATCTGACGAAGGCACAGTATGACGTACGCAACCGTAAGCAAGTTAAGCGCTTATAGTATTTTACTGCGAGTGGATACGCGGGCCGCTTTATGAGAACATAATATATTGCATCCCGCAAAGCGTGCAGCACAATGAAGGTGTGAAGGTTACGGCTATGAATAGGTTTAGCACTTTGCATTACTTGCAGAACGACGTGATGAGAAACACGCGCAGGCAACTGCCCGCGACTTTCTCATTACTATGCATTTTACGTATGTGTATATATACGCGTACGAAATATATACTTACTATTTCCGTGACTCGAGGCTGTACATATGGGTCATTGTAGTACACATTTAACTGATAGTCCCATGATGGAACCATACTGTTAACGAGTATGTCATTTGATAAGAATTTTGATAAATATTTCTCTACTTTTTCTTCTTTTGTATACAATTATCTCTTTCTACTTTAAATATTAAAATTAAAGGAAGAATATCCTTTCCTCTTTTTGTTTTTTTGCATGTCTTGCGATTTCTCGGTCACTACTTTCGAAATGAAATGATGCAGTTAAGAATACATATTGTTTTCTGAAAAGCTCGTGAAGAATACTTTTTTATATTGCGTACTTTTCAAGAGAGAGAGAAAATTCGAAAAATACTTTCTTATGCTAACATCTGTTCTCCCGTCAGCTTGTTACTGTATTCTCGTCTACAGCTCAGGAAATAGGTGAAAAGAAGATATCTTGCAAATTCGAAATAAGAATTTATCCCAACCGACGTAACAATGTCTCGGCCTGGATATCTCTTGAGCGTGAGAAAAAATGTATCTTTTTCCGCTTGGGTGTATTTACATTTCCTGTGTCGCAGTTCCATCGCAAGACACGTCTGAGATGCATTGTGGAACATTTACATCCGTGCCAAGATTTACGTGAAAATTTAGGTAAATGCACATTCTCCATTCCGGATTGTGCCTTTGACTCGGAATCGGTGGTGGTAACGCGCTTTTATATGCGCCTTTATAGGGACTTCGTGCCCTGCGTTCCGTATCCGGGTGCATATGACGCGGTTGCAATTGCATATCAATTTGCAGTAGCAATCCTGCCCAGCTACGCTGGAACGCAATGTCCCAGGAACTAGGTACCCAGCATAATAATCACGTTTGCAAGGTACGACACAAACACGATTTTCGTTATATTGAGAATGAAATACATTTGCTTACAGAAACTGCAAGAATTCTACTCTCATGAATATTCTTGTCCCTTCCGCAAACGTTTTAATGAAAAATCTAAGTAATTATTATTTTATTATATTAACTATTATTATATTATAAATATGAACATTAAAAGAATTTACTAAGAATTTACTAAACAGATTGTTTCCAAATCAAAATTTCATAATTTTGTAAAACAATATGTAGAAAAATGAAATACTAAAAAACAAGATAAAGTGTACATAAAACATTGAGTATATCACGTTGCACATTTACATAAAGCGTTCTGCAAAAATCAGCTACTTTATTTTTACAACCTCTTCGTATAACGGTGCATGAGAAGAGAATTGTAATATCTTCGCTGAAAATTTCTTTGGAAAAAGAAGCTTGTATTGTATATATACCTATCTATATACGACCCACTCGTACATGAGCATTATCGGGAAGTTCCAATTGATCCGCTCACAAGTGGCACGTCCGGATGTTCTACTCGCAGAATAAAATGGGGCGGATAACCAGTAAGAACGGAGAAGATATCGAAGTAGAAACGACGGCTATTCTCTCGCGATCGAACTTTCTTGGATATAAACGTAGCTATTTTTTGTTGGTCAGCGTTGTTGAGAAACAATGTTGTATAAGCGAGATGCGAGTGAAACGATCTTAAACTTGAGAATATCGATTCATATAGCATTGGTCATGTATATTACTTTTACAGGTTTTAATAATTTAAAACTATTGAATAATTTAAAGCTTTTCATGACGCTTAAATTGCTCATGCAAATCATAATTTATAGCATATCGATTTGAAAGAAAAATTAGCTCACGAGTCTGATACTGTCATGATATTGTCTGTTATATGAATTTAATGTTTTCAAGAGACAAGATTGAAAGTTCTTCTATCCGTTGAAAGCGGATCATTGTTTATTCGACGACGACGTCAGGGTTCAAAGATGATATCAACCTGACAGGAAAGGATCAAGCAGTGCTGGGAACAAGGTCTTTACTTAATCTTCCCTGTGAAAGACGGACGGAGTGAAGTATTTTCTCATGAATAATACGGCTCGCAAGATAGAGAGAAAGGCTTGTTATCTATTCAATAAATGCGATATGGTGTCTTTAGTACTGCATTACTAAAAAGCCTTTTAGAAACAGATTTTACAGATCAGTTAGATGTAAAATTTTTGTGAATATTAAATATTAGCAAGATATGTGTGTGAGCGTTGCGAGAAAAGATGCATGGTATCTCCTTAATTTTATCTTTTATTATTTCACTGGTTTCTCGTGAATATAAATGTGCGTCTGCGCGATAAATGTAAATGTAGAGCTGTATTCCTCTCAAAAAGAACTTCAAGTTATTTGCGAAACTTAGATTGTCTATCTCTTCGAACATAGACTATAAAACTCGTTCGCTTGCCATTCTTGTGACGCGGGAATTTTCATTTCTTCTTTCGTCCACGACGAACCTTTCCATGAGGGCACGATCAAAGCGTACCCATTTTTCTGTCTGACGGTTAGATACTGCGCTGAGGGTCGCTTTCAGTGCAAATTCGATTCGACGGTACCTCAAAGAAAGGAAATGACGCGGAAGAAACTATAACCTATTATCTATCTATTGCGAAATAAACAATAAATTATTTTCATACGAGAAATATGAGTATCTTTCTAAAATACCAATTTATTCAAGTCGAAAGACAGAATCATACAAAATGAAAGAAAAATGATTGATAGTATTTTCTCATTGTCAAAATTTCATTATAACAAGTAAAGAAAATTGTAGTAGTATAATTTGTTATAATCATATATTTTTTGTATCTATATTTTTAAGAAGTAATTATAATCTATCTATATTTTTTTCTTAGAACTAATTATAATTAGACTACCTGCTTCTCACCTTTTTATTATCGCTTTAAGGTACATTATCTGTATGCGATGTGTATTTTTGGCTAATTTATTCCTATTACTCCCTGCGACTGTAATGATATTCTTCCATACAATAACATGTAGTAAATGAACTCGACCATGATTATGTATCACAGATGTTTGCTCTATGCAAATTTAACAAGCAAAATGTAAATCCCACGAAATTAGGTTTATTAATCTTGATAAATAAACTGTTTTTATCTCTTGCATTGGATTTTGCTTTAATTAATTAAACATTATTTATTGTACATTATCGGTTGTATAAAAAAAAACTATATTTGTTAACAGTTTCATGTAAAAAGTTGTGCCTAATTTATCGTATTAATTAATATGATTTATTGTATAAAACTCAAACTTAAAATTATCGATTACCCATATTTTTTGCTAACTAAATATTAAATAGCAAATATCAAGCCCAGAATTTTAAAGAAAGTCTTTAAAATGTATACATGAGAAATTAAAATACCATAGTTACATCTTTTAAGAAAGGAAAATTTTGATTGTCAATGCATGCAACAAGGAATGTCCACGAGTCTAACTTTGAAAAGCATGAAGCTGGCAACTTTCCAATTGGTTTTGGTTTGACCCATATCCATTTGAAATGACAACGAGCTAACAGCTCTACTCGTCACGAATTGTGATTTTCTCGCAAATGGCGATGATTTTTATTATAAAATATCCTTTAAAGAACCTTCTCTCTCTCTCTCTCTCTCTCTCTCTCTCTCTCTAAAATTCTTTACGATCACAATGTCATAAGTACATCTAACTGGAAATAATGGAATATTTTATGATTGAAACATTATTACAAGATCTCCTTGAATAAATTTATTTTATGCATTTTTATTAATATTAATGAGAGTAATATAAAATTGTGATATATGAGAGGAAAAATTATCCTTTAGGAAAGGAAGATATGAAAAGAAAGTAGTTATTTCATATTCGTAAAAACGAAAGAATTAATACTTTAAGAATATTATTCATAAGAGAATAAGAAAGATAATAACGACATGCTTTGTATAATACCTACAATTTCTTTAAACACTGCAATTGTTGAAACAATTGTAAAATATTATGCGTATATATAGAATTTAATAATTTATTATAAACCCAGTATATGCAGTAACAATATTATAATTATCATAATTATTTTACTGTTATTTTATCACATTAATATTGAATGGATCACGTGGAAATTCACATTACATAAAATACAAAATCAAATTAAATTAATAAAATGCCTGGAGCTACACGCAATCGAGTACCTTATTTTATTTTATATGATTTTGAATACATATATGAAATATGTATTCTTGATTAATCAATATCTTCGATTGTGTTTATACAGTAAAAAAAAACGCTAACGTATAGAATTAAATAAATATCTGATACATGGTAACGGGAAAGTGATGGTTTCAATTTTACTATAACATATGTATACAATATATTTGAATGTATTATAATATATATAGTACATCTATTATTATATTTATTATTGCACTTATTATTACATACTTATTATACAAAATATATAGATTATTGGACGAGAATTTCAGTTTCTTTTAGTGGAATCTTTTGCTAGAAAAAAGTGTCAAAAGTCTCTCAAAAGTTTCAAAGTCTTAAAAGTGGTCCAAAGATATACGCTTGGTAAAAACGATGTGTAATATCTGAAGATATACTGCACATATGTATAATTCAACATGGAGATTATTGCAGCTGTAAATTTCTTCGCGTTAGAAAAGGCATGGATTCGTGGAAACTGCCGTCCCATTTTCGCTAGAGCATCCTTCCATCGTAGTTTTCCAAACATAGCACTTTCCCGCGCTTATTGCATTCATCGTCAGAATTGCATTCCGGATGCACGAGAATGCGTCCTGCAGGACTCGTGGACTATCGGATAACATGAGAAGCCGCGACTCTCTGCCATTGGCTTTAATGTGCGCACCGCTATAAATTTGCACAAGCACGGTCCCACGGCACAATCCCACAACGATGTTAAAATTACTCAAAAGAGAAAAGTTAAAAAGCTCAAAAGCAGAAACATTTTGCAATATAATGCGCATCTCGTGTGATGTCGCTTAATATTTTTTTATTAATTTGTATATGAATGAGAATACGTTTCGATATGGCAGAACATTGCAAAATACGTGGCGAATGTCTGGAGATAGATGCGCTGTGTCTATCGAAAAAATATTTATATCTTATTTACATTTTATTACATTTATGTGCAAGCAGTTAATGAAAAAGCAGTTAATGAATTTTCCAGTTTGCGACCACTTCAAAATATAATTTTCAGGTGGTCGCAAACTGGAAAATTCAAATTGGTATGTATGAGATTTACGTTTTACGTCAATTTTTAATAATTTAAAAGGTTTTAAATATCATGTTATTCATGGGAAGCTATTGATGCAAAATATTATTGACGTATGCCAATACTCGCAGTGATCACAGGCTGTCTTCTTTAACGATGAAGTTTCATTTGCAACGTACACACAACTTGAGTGTTCCATTTCGGCAGGTATTTTTGATGAGAGCTATTATAATGTTATAATCGACGATAAACACGGTTCGCTGCTCCGCGATTGAGTTTCGCGGGACTTGCGTTCCAACGAAATTGCAATCGGATTTATAATGAAATTGCGCGAAGCGATATTGATTCAACGGAGTATCTACGAAAATTTCAACGCCAAAAGACGCTGGTGGATACGTCGAAGCGCACTGCCCTCACAGAAGAATGTAATTCCACGTTATCGAAGTACGTGGTGGAATGAACAATTGGAAAGGGAGGCAGCAATTCCCGAAGATCTGTCGTTACGTTGCCTGGTTTCTTGGTTGCCTTGGTTCTTCTTTCGGATTTTTGCTCCCACTTCTCGCAGAGATAATTGGAAATGGATCTGCCAGAAACAATGCTGATTTTCAGTTGAAGATAAAAAGGCAGATTACAATTAAATCGAATTTGACTCACAATTTAATAATCTCTTAATATTAGCTACACTGGTACAAAGCTCGATAAACAGTGCCTTGCTACATTATTCCGAGCAGACAGGCGTTTGTATGATTACGGCACTGGTAATTTCCTCGTCGAGGAATAATCTATCTGTCTGCACGTATTGGATTTGTAGCTGTCAACTGGGCACGATTTAATTAGCGCGTAGCGCTTTGATGGTACCTTGTTTCGCTGTGATAAACTTGCAATTCTCTTATTTACTTTTGCTCATTTTGCTGTATCCTTTTTGAAATTTTCTCTTATTATTATAATATATCATTTATGTAATAAGGCAACGAAATTTACTACTATGTATACGATATTACCAGAAATATTTCTTTTTTTATACTAGTTATCAGCATAAAGAAGACACGATTTTTATTCCGCAGCTATGCATACTAATAGATGCTCATCTCTGCCAACGATAACGTCGTTACCGTTTCATGGACCATTATTCCGTGAACCGTAACATCTTAGTTGCTTGTGGTTGCTTGACTTTCGCGGCTGCAACCAGATATAATCCGGTAACATTGCGTAAGCATCTAGAAAACACTTTACCTGTTGCGATAACTTTGCAAACTTGCAATAAAATAACGAGGACACCATTTTGTTAAAACTTTCGATACATTTCAAATCGGCACATGTATCATATAAAATTGTTAAATGCACTTAAAAGAGAACACACCGTTTTAAGTTCGTAATTTTAATACTTTTGTTGTTGATCAGTAATGATACACTACATTTATGTCCAAATATTAGATTGAAATGTATCTCTTCCATACAGAATAATATTTTACATCATAAAATATATCTTTTTGATATATCCTATAGATTCAGAGTTCAATCTAATGATACTTATTCATCTTTCCATGTTTCGTGTTTAAATTATATTTGATTGCAATATTTCCATAATAAGTATATAATGACAGATAAGTCCACATCGATTAACTGTGAAACAGCCAGCGAGTTAAATTCGACTAATGGCCATTATCGTCTGCTCTGTATATTATCTCTATCTCGTTATAGCTCATAAACAATTTATAAATACATGCCATAAATTATCTCTTTTATCATCAGAATGAATTTTACGTTTAAACCCGCTTGAGAAACAACTGTATGCAATTGTTTATTTATTTAGGAATTCACTTTATTGCTACATAAAATAACATATAATTAGTTCAGTCTTCCTCGAGAGAACATTGTTTTAGATAGAAAACATTATCGTAATAAAAATCGTGTTTTCTGAGCAAGAGCAAAAAAATAACTATGGAGTTGGTATGGCATAACGACTTCCGTAAACTGAGACTGTAACCGGTTACAGCAGTTGGGGACCTTTACATTCCATATTTACTGCACTCCCTGGACACTTTGGCAAATGTAGTAATTTCTTGGAACGTTAAGCGCAGACCGACGTCGTTATTCATCATCTAAAGTGGTTACTCGGCCAATTACATTTACTGTGAACGCGATTGCGCAATCTCTCGTTTACGGGTGGTTCATCCTGCTATACGTCATCTAATAACTGAACTTCAATAAAGATATAAAAATTCATATCCATAACATTCATGTCAATGTACAGACACATTTTCATCAATAGTGATAAATAAAAAAACACGTTACAATATTTATAATAATACATATCATGCATACTGTTCACATATACATATAGTAGAAATTCACCTAAAAAAGTTTCAGCATTCTAATTGATTTGATTATGAGGAGGAATGAAAGATATTCGAGGAAAATGACAGTGACAACATTAATTGATGATGAGATGGATCAAATTATATTAATTGATTGCAATTACACGTTCAACGTGATGTACGGCCTCAAAAATCGCTGAAGACAGTAGCTCCCTTATCTTTGTCGCGAACGGAGACGTTTGGCAAGCATGAAGTATGACAGGCGGTTAACGGGATGACCGTATTTCCTGCTCAAGAGGAGATCGATCGGGGCGAGAATCGAAATTGCGATGGCCTAGAGAATAATCGAGGACGAAGACTCTAATGGCTGAAGCCACGTAATGGCGGTGAACCGGCCAATATTGAGTTATGCTAGACCAGGATTGGGACCGAATACTAGATCGAGCGACATTACGCATTTAGGTATTACGGACGAACGCCACAAGTTGACAGTGCCTGATCCTTCTGTCAAATTCTATAAACCGCGAGTCGATATATAATATGATTTATGAATTCCCTCACTACACGTTCGAGAAATCCTCCTAAATACGAACACGGACGCGATACAATGCGCGTTTAATTCACAAGTGGTTACTTGCAGGAACCTTGCGTACCTGCACCAACAAGAAATTTTACACTTAAAATAATCGTTTTACTTGCGAACAGTTGTTTAATTTGACGCAGTCGATATTAAAGTAAAATGGAGTTAATTTAATCTTTCCAATATAATTAGAGCAGTATTTCGAGCATACATCCATGCACAGTCTATAAAATTAATATCTGGCTCACGGATCTGGAAAATCCAAAACAACCACGTGCTGATGTCGCAGGTGCTATTATTCATCAACGTCTATTCATTTCTCTCGTAAGAGTTACACACACAGGATTTACTACACAAATATACGTATTACATAGTAATTAAGTCCTATTTGTTATCACATGCATAAACAAGTAAAGGTACTAAATTAAAGCAATCTAACAATCGTTATAAATATACGTTTTTCGTTAAATCCATTGAATCACAAAGACTGATTAGTATTTAGGATAATACTTAGAATGTCTATTTTAAAATTTCAAGAAACTCAATTCTACAAAATTGTTTCGTCTAAGAAGACCGTCAGCTGATTCAATTTACATTACACTCTACGCCATAGTCGAATACCATATAATTTGCCGAGAACCTAATTAACGTTTACATGAGCTTGTGTATCTCTCTGTTATATAATTTATACATAGCGAAGCGTAAATTAGGACCCTTGCAAATTACAATCCGTAAGTTAAATTATAGCGATGCTCATTTCCCACATCTCTAATGTAGATGTAGCGTTGCACGGCATTTAGACAATGTACCTGCTTTGAGTGCTTCATTTACTTAATGATATAACGCGTGCTATTCCTTGTTTTAGAACTCAAAATTGTTTGTTATGTACTCCATAATCATTTTTGGTTACTGTAGACAGATATTAATGGAGAAGAATACATCTTACATCATGGTTTTATATTTTATAACACACTTATACACACACAAACAAGTAATACGAGCTTCTAGTTATCATTCTAAAAATGAATGATATTACAGAATGTTATAATTGTATAATATATTAAAAGAACAAATATATGAATCCCCATCTCATATCCCAAGCTTCTTGGTTAAACCTGTAATCTATTTTTGTAACTTTATCCGGTCGAAACAATATGAAGGGTCCATGAAAAGGGGATCGATTCGAGAACAAAGTAATATCTCAGTGACCTTCTGCCCGTTAATAGGGCCATAGATTATAAATAAAGTGTCTCTGTCAAACTAGATACATATTGTGGTAGGAAGATGAAGTAATTGGTTTTAATGATTTTTATTAAAATTATAAGAAAATATATTGTCGTAGTATTAAATTTCTCAAGCTTAAAATAGATTTTATCTCAGTTCTCTTTTAAAGCTTTTCTTTGTGCAGGCAAAAACTTTTGTTATGTAGAAAGTATATTCATTCAATGGATCGATCACTGGATGAAGATTCGCAATTTAAGCGAGACAGCAAACATTATGCAAAGTTCACATCGAGATTTTCCTGAACAGAATTAAGAAAGAAAGATGTGATTTGCTTTTCCCATTTTTCCTTTCTCATTACTCGCACAGAGTAAGGGTCTTCCTCTGTCAACCCTACACGTTCTCGTGTAAACAGGGTAAACCATGGGATGCTTAAATTTTCACATAGCGCCGCCCTTTTGTAGTCCCCGCCAGTTGATCTGCAAGAAAATTTATGTGCCGAAGGAATACGCCGTACTTCTCTTTCATTCTTTCCTTCATGTATTCGTGATGCTTTCACCTGCCTTTCATAAACCACACCGTTATATCATCACATTTTATCATCTTTTTTCCCCCTTAAATCGCGCTGAACACAAAACATTTTTACGATATTCATAATATATGTATCATACTTCGGACATGTTCTGACTGTAATCTTGCTAACACATGGATAGTCTAAAGAAACTCTAATTTGAGACTAAAAGGTTTCCTATACTTGGCATGCATCTTTGTATTTTTCCATGATACTAGTTTAACTGTGCAAGATGTATAGCTGTAAATCAGACAAAGAACCACAAAACTTATGAGTTTGCCACGTTTATTGCCATTTAAATTCTGCATTAACAATTTACAATAATAAACAAATCAAGAGAGTTTATAATTAATAAATAATGTAAAAATACATACTTAGAATAAGAAGTTTTTATATTTTATGGATTTGTGCATATTTCACCTCAAGAATTTTGTTAGTGTAAGTGACAAATGGAAACGCAGTTTGTATTGACGGACAGCGGAACAGTGTAGAAGCTTCACTGTGCTTCTACTACGTACTGCTTCGCAGAGCTTTGCGCATTCCCAATTCCCCCAAGCGAAACTGTTCAATCTATTAAACTAGATACGGTTGTCAAAGATTACCTGATTGCAACGTGCGTGATACAAGTCGTTCAATTGAATTGATTTAGACGCCAATCACAGTATCTGATCCAAATTTTAGCTAAAAGATCAATACATTTTTCGAATCGCACATGCGCATTTTGTGTGCAAATATATGATAATCTTATAACTATATATTGACGAATTAATAACTTTCTTACTCAAACCAATAAATGATACAAACAAGAAGTTAAAGCTTAATTGTAATTTTCATACTTTTATTTTGCCAGCTATATGTATTTTCACTTATTACCTATTTATACAATTACTTTAATGCATCGTGAAGAAAATTTCATACAAATGTGAGTTACATAAAACATTTAGAATATGTTGAAGACGTATGAACTCGCCGTAAGAAGCTCATTAATTTGAAAACTAATTACTCGTGAGTGCAAGCTAATGCAAAAATGAGGATAATAGCCGCTGAAGCCCGTGAAAACCTTCGAAGGGTTCTTCTTACGTAAAGTCGATCGCGGCGGCATTCGTCGAAGAAGATGATTCTGCATGGACGTAGTAGACCGGATCTACTATGCATCCTACCCAATTTCGCTTCGCGTTTCGAAGTGGACTAATTTATGCGCGGTAAACCACGCGGCGTTAGTGAAACGCTACCGCATACGACTGCCGTCTACGACGTAACTTACATGGACGTGACGTATCAGCGATGTAAATCGTACCGCAGGTCTAAGGATACACGTGCGGTATCTACGTTGTTCTTTGAGACAGGCCTGCTGAAAATTATAGGCCCGTCTCTTCCTGTTCTATCCACTGCCAGGACCAACCCCGCAGAAGCCGCCATGATCGCGGAAGATTTGTTAGAGGTGGCGGGTCGCCTTCCTGACGTGGCCCCTGCGCGAGAATGGAAAGGGTAAGGTGAGGTGGGAAGGGGACAGGGGTAAGTTCGGGCTTCTGCTCGGGGTCGACTTCGTTCGCGGCACGTATATAAGGTCTGGGAATTTAAAGCCTGATTTATCGTGACGACCAGAGCGCACCACGTCGAAATGCGAGCGGACAGGCCACACGTGCGATGCGACAAGAGCACAGAGATGTGATCTATAGGTACTAAGTCTATTTCGGATTATCCGACACGAGGACGCACGTCTGTGTAATGCGTTGACGTCACGAGAATGTCGGGATAATGCCTGATAACGTTGACACGAGAGCACGTCATCCGCAGGCACGCAAGCTAATCTCTTCACAAGGATCCAGGAAGATGTAGGAAGAGAAGCGTTCTAAGATATCCTTTTTACACACATGCTCTTATCTTATATTTTCATAGTCAATGTTATTTTGACAAGTATTTGTATAAGTGAATATCAAAATAATTATTTATTTTTCAAGAGCGAATTATTTTTAGAATTATATTAAAATATGTAGTAACATTTTATTGAATTAACGCAAGAATTTTTAATATTATACATATATCAAATATAAATATATCAATTATAAAAAATGAGTAGAAAAAAATTTAATTTTAAATTGTTATTAATATCTTGAATTATTTTTTCACACAGTAATTTGGCATCTTTCCTCTTTAACAATGTTAAAAAGATTTAAGATCACATCTGTTTCACAAAGAATTTAATTTTGTCAGTTTTTTTATTTGTTAGTTTTTCCTTTCTTCTAACGGACATTGCCTCTTATCTTCTCGACGGTCACAAGATCATAGTGAGACCCACATCAGAAAGGATCGAAGAGACCAAGACGAAGATTGGAAGGAAAGAAAAGTGGCCAATCGAGATGGTTGAGAGGTAAAACTTGGGGGAAAACGGAGTAATGTGAAGGGATGTGGTCGCCTCAGGAAATAAAAGTAGATTTTGGATGGCACTTCGCTCTCTGCAACGGCGAC
This sequence comes from Ooceraea biroi, assembly GCF_003672135.1. Lineage (NCBI taxonomy): Eukaryota > Metazoa > Arthropoda > Insecta > Hymenoptera > Formicidae > Ooceraea > Ooceraea biroi. Next base: position 4,953,628 of record NC_039507.1, read on the forward strand.
AAGTATAAGAGCTTTTTTTAGATCAACAGATTCGAAGGAATGTTTAGTTATCGATAAAATGTTGACGTTACATATAGCATGTAAAGAAAACAGCTGTGTAACGCTCTCTTTCTCTCTCACTCTCTCTACTGGTTTATCAAAGTTTCGTATTTATATAATTACATAATTATATATATATAAAACTTTTTATAAATATTTTATAACAATTTTATAATTAAGCTTTGTATATGATTAATTAATTAATAACATAAAAGAATTTATTTTGCGCATACTATAAGTAATAGGTAGATAACAGATGACAATATTTATTTTATTGTTCTGATTATTGATTGTTTTGATTGCGTTAATTGCATTAAAATTAAAACATTGTGTTTTGTTTCTCTAAAAATTGCACATTTTTCTACATTTCTATCCTGCTTTATTTTATATTTCCTCAATTAATTCTAAAAATTCAAGCATTTATATGTAGACACATTTTTCAACCTGACAATGGCACGATTTTCTCGTATTTCATCCTGTCCTTAGAATTTCGTATGAGCGCAGGGCAATCGATTACATCGAAGACAGAAACAATATATGGTGATAAGACACGGGGGTGAAAAAGAAAAATTGTAATCGATAAGAAGTCTTGGTAAGCCGCGCGATTCTTTTTCTGAAGAACGAGCTATCTGTGCAGTTACGTGACATGAACATGATAATACTGGGCTATTCAGCAACGTCAAAAGCTTTCTAGGCATTATCTTACGTCACTTTGCTACAACAGCGTCTTAAACTAACTTGGTATAAACTGCAAAGGATATAGGACCTATAAAATTAGCAGGAAAGCACTTGTTCTTGTCTGCAATATCACGGAGGACCACACTAATTGCTTATCAAACATCTTGACGTATGTTAATCAAGATGATACATTAAAAAAGTCAAAGAAATAACGTAATTTCTACTAATGCAAATCGATTTTAATTTCATTTCATTTTATTCAACAAAAAAAAGCAAAACGTATCTTAACGAAATTCAGAGATTTCGCATTAATACTTTACTCTCTCATTCTTTTCTTTTTTTGTAACAATTTCTGCAAAATTATACATTTCTCACGCATTTCTGCACATTTGTGTAAATATATGTACACAAAATTTATATATATTTTATATGCAAATCTTTTTTTGGTGTTAGAAATATATTTATGTGCGTATCCACTATTGCAATATCTTTCTAACCGCAGAATCACGGTAGGATATATTTGTCTTCATATTTTATTGTTACTTAGGACACTCCTCTGTAATGCGGCTTGGGGATAACAAAGGAAAAACCCATAGACAGGACCGTATACCAGCAGATATAAATATCAATCCTGATTTTTTTTTATATACTCAGAGCTATAAGTCTATTCTCTGTGCTCTCAACGAGCTATCATATGAATTACATTTTTGGGGCGAGAGATGCATGACTTTGATACATTCCTTTTCTTCGCAGCCACTGTGTCTTCGGGGATTTGCAAACTCGCGAAACTGCTTGCGAACTTTATCCCAAACCGACGAGTTTATTCTCATTTTGCAATTTTCTCTTTCACTCGTGGTATCGCGAAGAGTTATGGCGATACCGAACGCAGTCACTACCGCCTACTTGGTAATAACGCAAAATTGATTACGGTTTTATCAACTTCGACTCGATTGCGCTGCCAAACTTTGATAACTTTTATTAATGATTTGCAAACGTTATTATCATACATAGCAAATAAAATAACAAAATTTTATTATTTAATACATATACTGTCCCTACATTAAAGAAAATGATATCATATCCAACTATCTTGATGAACTCATAATGTAATGGATTTTTATTATGAATACTTTATCTCTTTTTCCATAACGGTAATAAAATTTGATTAACACAGGAACTTTCATTTTTTATAAGTTTTTTTATTTTATGGAATATTTACTATGGAGATAGAAATAAATTATGTCGAATTTTTATTGTAACAGAAAATGTCAGAACTGTTTTTATATTCCATAAGTAGGATCTTATTATTGGTTTACTAATATTAAACCGAGTAAGATAATAAATGTACTTCTTTATCTATTTTTCTGATGACCTCTTCTTTTATGTTTACAAACGGAATGGTCGATTTTTTACGATTTCCATCTTATCTCAGCAAAATTATCTCTTGAAAATTATGATGTTTCTCTTCTTTATTTCCACAGATCCTTGATTGTCCCTTCGTTACCGAGAGAGAGAAAAAGAGAGAGAGAGAAAGTTCATATGTGCATGCGACGCACATCACGCGGAAGTTCTTCGGTTCAAAGCAATTTCAAAGAACTTTGCTCAAGCGAGACAAGTAGCTTTACGAGCAATCTACCAGCCATTTTATCGCCCTCACTTACATCGACTAACATATTTGTGAACTGGGAAGTAAGACCGTAAAGACTGCAAAGTAGACTGGCGTAAATTTTCGAAATTGGTGGTCTCGTTAATTGCTGGCACGCTGCAATTAGTTGTTATATTCTACTTGAGATAAAAAGGCAATTGTGGTAGGGTGAAACATGAGATTCTATATATTACGTATCTTTATCGAGTTAATCTGAACACGCCAAATTTACCAGGTGAATTTATAGGCAATCGTTATGGAAGCCACCTTAAATCCGGAAAAATGGACTCATTAACTCTTAATTCCTCTTTGACCTGACCTCAATTGATTCGACGTGGTACGTTAAAAAGCTAGTTATGATACTTAGTAAGTTCGGTAGAAGTTATAAAAGAAAGTAATAAACGTATCGTTAATATTTAAGTGCGAGGAGAAGGAATATTTTTGCATTATATCACATTATACTTTCAAAAAATAATTTCCATTACAAAATAGTTTTGAAACAAATTTCAATTCGAAGATGCTGACAGCGTCAAGCATGTACATATAATGTATGCATAATTACAGCTTCATAAAAGTGGCATAAGATTAAGATATATAAGACAGACAAGTAGTGGTACCGACTGGTCATACTTTTTAATAAAATCGTGTTCTTTAATCTTGATAATTAGTTTATATAATAAAATTTTATATTAACAAATTTTGAAATAAATAACATATAATGTACATGTTGTTACATATGTTTTACTTTTCATTTCGTATAAACGACGAACGATAATTACGTTTTGTCTTCGAGATCTGACTGGAACATCTATTTTAGCAGAATCACTGAATGTCCCGAAACTACATTTCCTCAATTCTCTTTCGACCTATCTTTCTTACATAGGCAACCTACATAGGCTACCACTCCATCGTAATTTCGTGCACAAACACGACTAATGCATGTTATCTCTTCTTTGCCTGTTTCAGATACTAACACAACCGAATTCACAACACACTAACCAACTATGACTTTCGAGAACAAGCATTATCTCGTCCAGGGCCTCACGCCAACGCCCTAAGTCCTGAATAAGAAAAGGATTTATTGCGCAAAAGAGTACGGTACGACAAGCCCGTGTATGACTCGTTGAATAAATCGTTGTGCCATCGAACAAACCGTGGGTCACCGCTATTCAAACCGCAGATATTTTATCGCGGAAATTGACTTTGAATCTTTCATTCCTTGAGAAAATAGGCGACGTATCTAAAGTGTTTAAACGCGTGAGCATTTCACGGAATTCTTCATTTATTCATCCGAAATCTCTCTTCACGGCATTTTTGTTTATGCACATTTATTCAACTTGAAACTTTAATTAAATGTAATATATAAATTGGATTTTGTGTACTATATAATCTTAATAACACAATCGCTTGGTTGGAGAGAAATCTCTAGGATAATTAAGTATAGTCCAATTAAGTATCCGTATTTGCCAAGTAATATCAGTTGTTAGCTCTGCGTGTAAGAATCTGAGATTTTCACGTCAAATGGGAGAGCTTTTTCTGCGAGAAAAAATTATGCGCTAAAATTGTGGAAACGGCAGAGAGGTGTGTTTCCGCCCTAAATCGCTATCCTTGTAAATTGTCGACCATTTGGCGTGAATTTCGAGGGTGCAGGTGTATCCGGCCGGAAAGTCTGCTTCTGGTGGCAGCAGATGGAACATGAAAAGCGCGGAAAAAGCAAGAAAATTCGCTGACATCGCGCGTCTGCATGCACAGTGCCCATTGAGAAATCGATGGTAGCAGGGGTCGCCAGCGAAATGGAAAAAAATCTGCACAATAGCTGCTATGGCATTGTACTCCAAAAGTCATGAGTTCAATCATTGCGCGCCAAAAGTATCGCGTTTGTCAGAATTTCAACCAGTTTATCTGTCTAAAACAGCTTCTATGATTCTTCTCGATGCGATGTACGATAGAAGAAGCACACGATATAATAAAAAAAAGCAAAAAGATACGAGCAAAAAGATGGCTACGCTTACAAATTATAACAATGTTCATTATAAAAAGCTGCAAAAAAATAAATAAAAACGTGCAAAAGAGCGATAACAAGACAAATTAAGATGAAAGAAAGATGACAGAAAGAGAGGTAGGCGAAACGGGGTGACAACCCTACGAAATGCCTTACAGAGTTTCCCGAGGAAGACTGCGGCGACTCCAGCGACGTAAACGAGCGGGGCCCTCGTCGAAAGAAAAGGGCTCCGCGAGAAGAGGGCCGTGCAAACGTACCTCTGGGTCCGTCGTGGTGTTGTCCGCCGGGGGCGGTGGCAGCGGGGGCGCAGCAGGTTGCAGACGCCGTGATTTGGAACGTCGGACGGGTGGCGGTCGGGGTGTTCCCTGCCTTGCCACCATCAGCTCTTCTGTCGCAGGAAGCGCGGGGGGTTGCGGCCCCGTGGTGGGGCTCCCCTCTTATAAGAAGCGCCAAGGTATGGCGTTCTATCGCAATTGAAGAGTGAAAGTCAAATATCAGGTAAATGCGAAAAATGATATTCCGCATTACAACATAGGCAGACATTTTAAATCCCGTATCTGTACATATCTGTACCGTTTATACTATTATAATTTCAGCGTCTTAAGACTTTAATGTATTCCTGATTAATAATCCTGCAAAACTAAAAGAATGGAATATAACTAAAAAAAAGTAAACTAAGTAGTGTTTCTATGATCGTAGAATTAGAAATAATCTTTCTCCGTTGTAGCTTATGATGTTATTTTTCACTTTTAGCTAATATTTGACTTCCATTTTTCGATAAGATAAAAAATTTCAATTAAGCAGCAGTCTCCTTTTTATCAAGTTAAATTGTTACTTAGAAAATTATTAATCATAATTCTTCATGTATGTTGATTTAACTAATTTACGAAACTGTTGTCCTAAATAAGTGAAGTTTCATTACCGAATTTATTTCTCAAGAATTCAGAATTACTTCTAGTTTCCCCTATTTAATTACCCACGCGCAGAATATTACATATAGTCGCCTTACATATTCAAAGCTAACGGCACCCTGCGGATGCCTATATATTACCTTGCTCTATGATCTACCTTCATTATATTATCATAAATTCTTCAAACGCGGAGATCTTAGCTGAATTAAGAATTCATTGGCTCAAACTATCTCTCTTTAAATAATTCAGGCACTTTGCTAAACATGTCCAAATACTTGAATTGCCGAAAAACATCACAAAACTTTGAAGCCTATTTTAAGCCATAAGATATAAATAAATTCAAGTGAAATTCAAGTTTATTGACGATGCAGAACACTTTGAGGATCAAGCGGCTAATATCGCTCATGAAAGCAAAGACATCCAATTATTTTAATGCCAATTCCAATCGAGACTCGTCGCTTATATGTAAGAACATGCACCTTGCTAAATCAAAGCATCGAGATCTGACATGTCGTAAATCCTCGAAGGCAGTGGCACTGTCTGGGGTCGTGGCAGTCGTGGACGCGGCAGGGGTCGCGGGGGCGGCGCGAACCTCTTCGGTTCCGGCGTCGCCCCCGCGAATTACGCACCAGGACTGCAGGGCGTTGCGCCTGGACTGCGGGAGGTCGTGAACATCCTCGGCGCGAGGAACCAAGCCGGCACCCTGACGGGCGTGGGCCCGCCACCAGGAACACTGGATAACGACAGCACGTGCGACAAGGAGGAGGGAACATCTACCAAGAGACATCCACCGAGACCTCTCTACAGGAGATTAATCAACTACGTGAGGCAAGCCTGGACCGGCGTCAAATTTGCCCTAGGTACATTTCCAGATTTATCGATGTCAAAATCGTTGTTACGCTCCATTTGATGTCGCAAGAGGCGAATATATTGTCGGATATTATTGCATTTTAGATGGCACATGACTAAAGGAAACTTTGTGCGTTTGTATGAATAGTACTTGCAGCTTATATGAATGATACCACTCGTATCTTCTTTCTAGTGGATAAAACTGTAATTTATTTCGCAATGTAATAATGGCACAAAATAGATCAGAAAATGTCTGATGTGTGTGATCGATCTCTGCTTTATTAAAATATATACTATATGTATATGATATAAATACGTACGTATTGTTAATCCATATATCTGATTGCATTGAGTCTATGAAATAATTACGTATAAATGCATACGTGAAGGAAGAGTACTACATGGCAAGCAGTACTTTGTCCACTTTTCCAATTTCCCACTCAAGAATCGAGGAATCACACGGGAATAGCATTTTAAGTTTTATCAAACTGGAGTATTCGATGGACCGGCGTCGCTACATTTTACGTACACTACTTTCTATTGGACAACCAATAAAAGAGTGACTAGCGTACTTGTTGGAGAAACGTGAAGGCCTCCAGGGTTTACCTGACGATTTAACCAAGACTTGCACGCTACTCACATGTCTTACCGGTCATGTATGTTGCATGATACTTACTTGCCCCTATGTAGCAACGCTTGCTTCTACGTGCAGACCTTATTACGGTATATCTTTTTTTCGATCGACTCCACTTGGATCCGCTAGTAAACTAGAGCAACCGACGGTTCTACGCTTCGCTTATCAGTCCTTTACCGATGAAATTGAGGCAGTTTTTACGTCAAACAGTTTTAAAATATTTCTCAAATCTCTATGACGTCAGCTTTCGGTGTAAAAATATTTCATGAGTTTTAATATTTTTGTTTTCAAGCATTGTGTTCGCGCGTGCAAATTTGATATGTGAATGAATAGAGTTTATCCAAATAAACCGTAATCTATCTTTAATGCATGCATAATAATTGGTGGCTTCCATTAATGTTTTGAAAATAAAATGCATACGAATTGTGATGTATTATGCATCAGAAAACCAGATGCAACGTGTATAGAAATGTCGCGCATAATCATTTATTATGCGCATAAACTAGCAGCTCATAATATATTATATGGATAGTTAAATAACAATGAAACTGAAGAAGAACTGTTCTTACTGAAGTTTCTGCAGGAAATTTATATTATCGAACACATACATAGACGTGAGAGAAAATACTGTCCCTTTACACTTTTATTATAGTTTGTGGATATCGATCGATATTAATGTGAACCGGAAATTATTGGTATTTCGAGGCCGACAGATCATCCAAAGACAGAAATAAAAAAATGAGTTGAACGACCTGACATTCTAAATCCATTAAATATATTTACTTTATGCTACCACGAGAATAGCTTTACGAACAGTCCACGGTGTTGTTTTACGATCCATGATCGCCGATGAAAGTGTCCTTTCATCACGCAACGCTCTGGAGACCTATGGAATACCCACGCAACGTATCCTCGAGTTTCGGGGTCGGCAACTTCATGAAAATTCATACAATAGTCCAGGTGCGGTTTCATCCGCAAATTACATTCCCGCAAACAAATTTACGAGGGAAATATCTGGAACGAACATCGTCATCCGTCTAGCGTATCAGTGCAAAGAACGGTGAAATACCGTTGATAAGCGTTGGCTCTTTGCATTTGTTATTTACTTTCAGTCATATCTTGTTCTTAAATTCTTGCAAGGATTACGCGCTATCTGTAAATCGGCTGCAATTCACAATGTTCATTAACGATTTTATAAATAAGTAGATTCTACACATATGAATTACACAATCTATTTGCAAGTTTATGTTCGACATTATCGAGATGGATTATTAAAAATGCGGAGAAAAATCGAAAAAACTGATGTTATAAATTTTTACGTGTTCTATAGTATTATTTTACATATTTTACATTTTAATTTAAAAGCACAGTATAGAAATATCTATTTTATCTATTTTACATATTTTATAACAAATGTCCAATAACTCGTGCATTGTGTATATGTATACTTGTACACATGTACGTTTCTCGCATACGAGCATAGGCATATTGAACGATACACGATTCAGACTGCACTCAACCTCATGTTAATCGAGGTTTCGTTTAATTGTACGATTGGATTCAGAATGAAATGGAATAAAATACATTGCGACGAATGTCGAAATAATTGAACGATAGAAAACGGTCCTGTAACGGTCCTGACCTTGATTAAAATGGTTTTGGTTCACGTTTGTTGTTGGCATGTTCTTGACGAGCATTGTGAATGTTTGAGGGAAAAAATTTTTAAATACATGCAATGTTAATTAATCATAAGAGAAGCCGTTCATTGGAAATCCCATTAAGATCGATCGACGCAATTCGAAATATGTGTATGCCGGCAAAAATAAATTATTTGATATATGAGCCATTGAATGCGCGCGCATGGAACATAGTGATATAAATCACGAAAAAATGAGTAAAGATAAATTAAATTGTATTACGCCTATCTATATTTGATCAAATTAATCATTTCTTTGTTTTCTTCAATATGTAGTAGGTATATATATTTCATTTAATATTTAACATTAAAACATGTGTACGTGTATCTATTATGATAAACTTATAATTTATGTCTTATATTCACATATTCATATATATTTACACATGCAATTTTAATTTTAATTTATTTCAATTTTTATTAAATGATGTAAATTACATTAACTTTACTGCAATCTAATTTAATTAACTAATAAATAAACAAATTTAAAAATTAAACTTGAAATTATAAATAAATGTTAACTTAAAATTATGGATTAATGCAGTTAAAAACATTTATCATCACAATTAATGTAATGCTAATAATTGATTAGGTTTAAGCACTATTATACTACTTAAAATAATAAATTTTTTTATTATTAGATTATTACAGGCTCATGTTGGTTATGAAAGCTTGCATAAAAATTCAATCAAATTTGTGCTTAAGGTAATCACATTTTCTTCTTCGACGCGAGCAATCTAAAAAAGGCAAGATTTTATGCGGCACGGCGCATAAATTAATCGGATTATGCAAAATCCCATCTCGCTCATTCTAAAATGCCCTAAAATCAGAGTAATCTTCGATTATTCATTTTTTTATAAACCTCAACGTGTAAAAATAAAGCAAAATGAATAAAATTCCATTTTTCTAAATTCATCGAGATGCTCTTTATCGCCAATTAAAAGACATAATTGAATAAAACATTTTCATCATTTCTTATGGTGCTAATTTATATCTTCCACCACGTTATATCGATCTCTTTAAAGCATTTAAGATCACGCGTATTATCAAAAAATTGCAGTTACTGCAAATACTGAAACGGGTCTTTTAGTCCCCATGGAATCACTCATAAACAGTCAAATATCCTCATCCAATTTGTGAGCGTATAATAGATTCCTGTGGGATCACTGTCGATGAACGTATCGATGGGAACTTCAGCAGTTTGGCCTTTCATCAGGAAACAGAGACCGACGTGCATGCTGCCAGTCCGATAGCAACGGATGCATTCCACGAGGAATGCCTTTCATCCCTTGCACAGATCCAATATCTCGAAAGAGGAGGCAGCATCGACGACTATATTTCGGTCCTCATCTCTCCTTGACCGCCGTTCCGGAATGAGACATAGGGTCGAACGGATGTTGTCTCACCGTTGACCCTATTTGCGCTTGGTCAAACCGACCCTTCGCTTAGGAAGTATATGACACGGAAGAGCAGACAACGAAGTATATATGGAAGCAACCCCATCATCTAGATTAAATTTGGAACTTCTTTGTTCTTGCGCGATGTGTGCTGTCCCCGGAGAAGATAACGCGAATGTAGAATATCTCAAATTCTTTAGACTGTCACCATTAATTGCCATTGAAGGGAAGGTTCCTTTCGCAAGAGATTGAAACTGCGTTCTAGCTTTACCGTATCGCATACACAGCGACTCTTATCGTGGTTAATTATGAGATGGCAGGAGCTGTTCTAAATTCCAACCAATAGCAGACTACCAAAGTCGTACTGAAAATACATGGCAGAGATTTTCTCTCTGTCTCACTTTTCGAGTAGTTGCTTCACGAGTGCAGCTCACGAGAGATAATTTGACACCACTTCTCGCCATGTCTCGTTTTTGTCTTTTATCTTCTCTGTCACATTTATCTGCGGATTGAATCTGAGGAATCCAGAAACGCGCTGTCGGAACAAGACGATTCGATTTAAATTCCAACGTCGAATTGCACTCTCGCCTTCCAACTTCCACAAGCTTTCCTGTGTGGAAAACATAACGTAAGCTCTATGTATATATCGCAGCAGCGTGAGAGTGCCTCGAATTTCCATCCTGAATCCAAATCTTCCGTATCAGAGCAACGTATCGTATGCACGATACGAATTTCGATTTCTACCATGCGCTTCTACACGCAATGCTGGTTCACGATGCGAAACGGATTTATTGCGAAATCACTTCATTGAGCTTACGTGAGCTCAAACTGCTGAAAACCATTTTCGGATTGAAAATGCGATGCAAACTAATTACGTAACTCTAACAAAATTGCTTCCTACAATTTTTTATGAAAAAAACTCCTCTATTGATTCTTTCCGATCATTGAATTTATTCTACGTACATCCTTTGACGATTACATGTTTGTAGAAAATTATCCGACCTTCTTCTAAAAATAACACAACATTTAGCTTGGGGAATATCTTGCTAAACTTTTAGTGTACTTCATTACTTTGTCCCCATGTCAAATAATAACGCTGCAAAACTGGACTTACGTTTCCTTGAAAATAAGTGACTTATACATTGTCATATAAGTATACATGTAACAGATGCAAGTATACGCAACGTCTTCATAATACAAATCTCTTTATTGTGATTTCGGGATTGGAAATATCCTTTGCAGAAAATATACAAATATATATTACTTTCGTTGCGTATTCATTGCTTCCTCTTTCTTGTATATTTTTAAATTTTAATTTTATTCATTGTATTCGAACTTTATTCATATATATAAATTTATAAAATTTGTAAAATTGAACTAAGATGTATATTTATATAAAGAATATTATTTTTATACAAAAGATATGGTATAGTTTAAATATAGTGACGCATTTTTCAACGACGGAAGTATTTGCGGAATATATTTCGCGGATCCGTCATACACGCTTCGATTGCCAGGTTGCCACAAGCTGTTCGAGGATTCACCTCATCTTTGATCTCGCTACGTCGCGACGTCGAATGAAATCTTATAAATATTGCATGAGTCACGTGACGTAGAACGGATAGCTTTCGTGCTAGGGCAAGTGCAATTTTTAGAAAATCTCGTCGAGCACTATCATTGCACGCGTCTTGCTGCCTCCTCCCTGCACCAGTCTCATAAACGCTGCGTTTTACCCCACTGAAAGTCGTTCCAAATTCAGCTTTCCTGGAGGTTCGACGAATTCTTCCCGAGATAAAGAGGGAACCATCCCGTGGGAAATAAGTTGCAGTAATATACAGCTGCTACTCACGTACACTCTACGAGCAGGCGGAACTTTATGAATTGCAGTGCATTCCAGGTTTCACCTAGCGAGATATCATACGTTTTGTCACTCTCATATTATACTCTCGTTGACATCAATCGAAACGTATGAAAAGATCGCCGCATCTTTGTTATTATAATGTCCAATGAATAAAATTACAGTCCGTAAAGACAATGTACAATGTTTGACGGATCATTGAATATAGTTGATTTATACTCTATAATTGTCTTTAAACCTTGTCTTATAACATTGAAGTATTATTATTTAAAGTAGTATTATCAAAGTAACTGTAAAATGTTGTTAAGATAATAATCTTAATCTGTTAATCTTCAATAGGCATCAAAGTTTAAGGAACTCTGCCAACTCTTGCATAAATACGTACTCTTACGCTTGCATATTTAACAGATTCTTTAAAACTCGATACATTTCTGAAATTATAATTTTTCTACTTATCAAAATGTATAAATTATAATTTCCAAATTTGTTGTATTGTAAACATTTTTCTTTAAATAAACTGGGACATACAATAGAACACACAATAGGATGCAATCGAGTACTAAGATTTAAAAAAGTCAGTGCGATGGAACAAGAATTATCGCTGGCAACGAATATTACACGAGAGTTTTTCTTGCGATTCAATCTCAGATTTCCATCCATTGCAATGTGTCGTTTAATCCGGGTTTTATGGACTAGTATCGCTTATTGAAAAAGAGATTAGAACCGCGCGAAATGGTGGAGCAGGGAAACGGTGCCAAGTTCTATTGGGCACAGCAACAATGGTTTGAAAGAGATAGTCGTGTCAGTCCAGGATTATTTTGATGGAAGTTTTTGATATTTAGTTTTCATACATCTTATACATATATACATATAAGCAAATTATATATTGTAAAATTTTATTTCTTTTTAATATAACAATTTTAAAGAAACATGTTTCCAAATTAATTGAATTAATATATTTTATCTTTCAATACCTCGATCAAAGGATTACTGCGTTGTGCAGAAATTTCCGTATGTTTTACAACGTAGCATAGTCTTAATTCGGTAGCAGACTTTTTGTGCATTTTGTAGATATCACAGCGATAGTTACTTGTACCCGCCTCATAGAGTCTCGGTGAAACATAGCTTTTCGTCTTAAGCTTTCAGCAAAGTTCTTTAATCTTGTTAAAGCTTTCCGTAGTCGATCCGACGGATTCGCGATACACGAGAGGAATACGCCGATCTCTTTTTCGCGATTAACACGGGTACGTTCTGGTTTTACTTCGCAGACTCGGAATACGAGGAAGAGCAAACACCGAGATACAGGCCAGACTCTTTGGCAAGCCTTTGTCGTGCGACCAGATTCACAGAGGCTGAGCTGAAGAGGATATATCGCGGCTTCAAGGCTGAGTGTCCTACGGGAGTCGTCAGGGAGGAAACTTTCAAGTGCATCTATTCGAAGTTCTTTCCCCAAGGAGGTGAGATCGGATTTATTAGACACAGCCATATTTCCATTATCATAAATGACTCATTGCCAAACAACATAAATCATTTTGATAAATCTGAGTCATTAAGCAATAGCGATATAAAATCATTGAATTGTTAAATATATTGTTCTTTTCCTTGTTTCTCTTGCTGTAACGGAAAAATTCATCAGAGTTGTCACATATATTTTACTGCTTAAGACAGCGACGGAAAAGAAAATAACAACTTTAGCGTTGTTATATTTTTTACGTCGCATACACGAGGTAGAGTTTATGTTATACGTCTCCAAGTTGGTCGAGTAGAATCTTTTTTTCAACAAAAACTTTTCTCTCTTTTTCGTCTCGGTATACTGTATCTTGAAGTGTATGCCATACGAGTAGAATATTTCACGATGTAGTTAAATATTATTTTAGTTAAATATTTCAAACAGAATGTGTAGATATTTTTTTTAATTCAAAAACTTGCTATTATTAGGATATTGTAATTATGAATTATTGTTATACTGTACTCTCTTCTTGCTAGATATCTCACATTTTGTTTCGTTCCGTATCGTAAAATGGTTCGACGTATTTTGCAGTGGAATTTATAACTAATCGTATTCCGAGTGGTTCTCTGTTGCTCCTTTTCTAAATACGTACACATATTTTTCGAAAAATACAAAATACGATCTTTCCTAATGTACGGAGAATTCCCTGAAACCAAAGAAATGTTTGCAAAAAAAGGAAAATGGTAGATGCATCGTCTAGTTTATTTATACGCTGTGCATTTATCCGCATTTAAATTTCCTCGTTGCGACGGCGGCATCGGGGATGCGTCGAAGAGAGTATCAACGCGAAGAGGGAAAGAGAACAATTCAGCAACGGGGATAACTACGGCTGCTCGCTGAACACATTGCAGTAGCCATGGTAACGAACTCCCAGATCAAAATGGCACTGCGTTTCAAACGTTCCCTTTTATCCGTCCGCGTGAGAGATATGGTTATCCATGACTACGCGCGTTCCGCACATTAACGCGATGGAACTCGCATTTTCGACTATTATGTCCGCCGTGTAACGCTTTGAGCGAAATTAATTATACGGCAATAATTTTTGATTACACAGCAATGTTCATATAAACTCGCATCGTGTCCATTAAATCTGCTCGTATATGTCTGTTAATAGAAATTCTTATTTTACCTCTGAAATCATATATCACGTGATATATAAAGCGAACAAAGTGCGGAGAATTTGCGATAAAAATTTATTGCCTTTCCGTGTCGTGGAATTCTCGTGGCGCAGCCAAGATATCGTAGCCGAGCGTTCGGTCGCTTTAATAATAATGCGCTTTAATAATACGGCACGACATAAAACAGGGATGCAAAGGGGGAATTTTTCGTGCACTCGGAGCATCGTGAAACGTTTAAAGCTTCCTGCCGTCGACAAACTCTTCGTCGGTGGTCTCATATCTGTAAGCACAGTGCGGCATCAATATCATGATTTGTTTGTCGCCCAACGTGAAAGGCGGATCGAACGCGAAGAGATTTATCGAGAGATCAAGCCCAAAATCCTTGGAAAAAAAACCTTCCGCACTGAATAGACGACGGTTCAGGCATCCGTCCATCTTCAAGGCCTCCTATTTTACGATTTGCAGCAATTTATGCTTTCCAGAGAAGCGTATATACCAGCCGCGTATATCAGGACAGATAAAAAATACGGCATTACCCTGAGTCCTCTCGAAGCTTTTCTCGAAGAAGATACAAAATATTGAAAATGTGTTGAACGAGAATTTAGAGCTTTTCCTTAATGCAACAGAGTCGTTCAAATATAATATAGAAAAAGTTACATCTATAGACCGGTTATGTAACAGCGAGGCATAAACGTAGATTGTTCTATGTAATTTTACAATTAATTCTGTCATTAATAAGTGAAAATCGTTAAATAAGATAATAATATAGAAATAATATTTCAGATAAATCCATATCTCTTTATGCGTCTGGAATGAAAATATTTTAGTAGGATCAAAGTACTACTGGATAAACAGCCGCAAAAAAGTCAAGAGATCTAAAATAAGCAAGACAATATAAACCAACCACAGGGACCTAAAAATATTTCTTTACCAAATCGTAGTAGAATTGTCTTTCAAAACAGATATAAATAGAAATTCTCAGATATTCAGAAGTGTTCAGAAATAGAAGCGATATAACATCTAAAATTTAAATCTGTGTCTGTATTGCAAATTTGCTAATAGGCAATTCCACGAACTTCAAACAACTTCTTGTGGAATTCACGCTTACTTTTACATGCATATTAAAACTGTCGTGAGGGAATCATTGAAAAGATCACGAGAATCGCCACGACAAATGGTCGATAGAATCTTCCTTAGCGATCGTGTCTTTTATCAGGGGTAGACAATATTTATACTTATCTAAAATCCCTGCGGCGCAACCCAGGAGGGTAGGCGAAACCCGCACGTGCAGTTCAGCACGTGAAATTTATACCTCTGACATCGAATACGGGGTCGGCACAATAAAGGGACATTACAGAGATCTGACTCGACAGTCAAAAGTCAAATGGGTGAGTTACAGCGTCGCGATAAATCTCATTCCCCCGTAAAGATAACGATTCACGATTTGTATTCGTTAGGTCCGTACAAAAGCGGAGCAATTCACCTACTACGTATTCGAAGTAAACTTCTCTTATCTACCCGGGATTTGTGTAACCAAATTTTGAAATATCGATGCATACATTCATGAATACGAAAGGAAATATCCGACAAATGCGTAACGACAAAACTCAATTTCATATTACGTACAACTCATCATCATTTTTTGAAAATCTATGTCGAGTATACAAAAATTATGAATATTGTAGTAAAACGTACGTTTACGTACGTTGTTCGATTGTGAACAATATTATACATTACTATAACAAAATATACAATTATTTGCAATTTTATTTACTGATGTTTTCTCTTTACATGCGGTATTTTGATCTTTTATTTTGTGAAAATATCTAAGGAAGTTATGAAGTATCTTGACTATACATGGCTTAAAAGTAGCGCGGTGTAGTTTATGTTCATACATTTATATGATATGCTTGCAAGATTTGTACATATATACATACATATATATATGTATATGTATATAACTCACGAGATGTGAAAGTGCAACCCTTCATCTGGAAACTGTAGCTTCGTGATACCGCAAAGACGATCCAAGGGAACTATCGAGCAGTAATCGCGTACACGGATCGCTATTGCGGTTTACCCTTCCTGACAGTGGCATGCAACATAAAGTCTTATTAAATTCCTTAACAGATACGCAAAGTTGTCTTCACCATGATACTTGCATAAAAACGAGATGAGATTTAACAATTAAAAACGATATTTTTACTTTGCATAGATATTTAAAAGTTTTTAAAGGAAACAAAAATTAATTATCCAGGTAATAACTATATACAACGGCACCATCTTTCAACTGACTTTGCTAGTTGAGTCATGAAGACTCCCAAGAGGAAAACTAATTTTTGAATTCTGCATTACTCCGCAATTGAGCACGTTTGCCACGAGCAGGTAGTTCGCTACCGAACTTTGACAAGTTAATGCACTTATGTCGCAGTCTTCCACGATATACTCCAACGGCATAGTAAGTACGTGTGCTTGAAGTATGATAGGAAGTGCTACAAATTTTCGAGTAAGTCCTTTCGATGAATCCAATCCCGAAGTTCCCACTTAAGCGGAGAGCCCGAGTTCGGCACTTATCACTTCGGCACGTTGTTCGGAAACGTATTTCTCATTGCAGAATAGCTTCCAGCGTTGGCATAGTAACGTATATTACCATGATAGCTTTATTTTATAATAATAAAAAACCTTAACATTTACGATATCATGATAATGATACCTGCGGAAGACAATTTTTATATTAGAAAGGTGAAAAAAGTTCGAAATCTTCTCACGGTGGCATACTTTGAGAATTGAACAAATGCAGGCACGCAGGAAACTGCTGCGTATAGGCCGTACTTGGTATAGCAAAGCGTGATATTGGTGCGTTAAAAAGTAGTATATCTTGTTCGACGCTTTCGTGAAACCTTTATATGTGATAAATCTGCCCAGGGACAGCGAAAGGTACAACTGCCGCAGCGTGAATATATGGTGCGATAATTTTTGACCTGTATAAATCTTCGCTTTAGATCTGAGGCATTCGCGTTATCTCGACTGGAAGTTATTAACACACACCGATGCGTATACAGTTTACGAGCCATCCACAACAGACTCGACTGGTCTTTGTAGGTTTCGTTCAAGTCCAATGCGCGTGTGTATGTGTATATATTGGGAGATTGAAGTGCTTTTATTAACGGTGCGCTACTGTTTCCCAATGGAATTGATACTGAGAAGTACTCTGGTTCCAACCGAACTGGACCAGTGGAAAAATTCAAATATTACTCGTTACGTACGTGATATCTCTGCAATCTTCCGCAAATTCCTTTTCACAAAACACGAATGTACGATCCGACACACAATCCCATACAAATCGTTCCAATTTTTAATCTGACACTATCTTGTGTACTGATAACAAAACTCAGCATGTGCTATATAAAAAAACTCGAAAAACTTGATCACTTCTGACACTTCTATACAGGTATAGATTTTTTAAATTGATATTCGTCGAGATTGGGATTTGTCAAAGATGTGAACACAATCATTGTGTCAATGAAAATCATTTTAAATTATATTATAATATATTATAAATTATATTATATTAACCCGTAACTGGTATAGTCACTTTTTTGGTACGTAGTTGGTATGGTGGGGTCATATAGACCCCAGTAAAACCTTTAAATATTTTCTATCCAAATTGATAGATATAAACACGAACAGTTTGGGATATATTTGTCAGTTTATTTATGACTTAGAAATAATAATTAAATCAACATATAGTCACATAAACTTTAAAATAAAAAAGAAATTGCACAAATTGGTACATACATATATCAAAAAAATAAACTTTTCTTTATATACCTATTTATCGCCGTTACTTGCGACTAACTAAATCATAATAATAAAAATATAACATTAAGGTTACAACAAAGTAAAAAATAAAAAAGAAACAGTTTTAAATAGAAATAATTAGTAGCAGGTGGGATAGCACTCCATTTGAACCGATTCTTACCAAAATAATTAGCAATTCTTTTTTTGATTACTTCTTTGTTACTTAAAACAACATTCTCCATAATTGATTCGTTTTCGCTCTTCTCTTGTTCCGATCTGCTATCATGACCACTTACATAGTCCGGATTAAAGTCTGATTGTGAGTCATTGTCACTAAAATCACTTTCCTCTTGTTCTTCAAAAAATATCGTTTGCTCAAGATAGGATGTATTTTCTACACATTCCTCAGAACGTAAGTTATCAATTATAATCTTTTTTCTCAATTGATATGCCATTATTAGTGGAAGGAGAAACTATTCACTATAACGAAAATGCAACGTAATTAGTATGGTGGGGTCACAGAGACCCCACACTGGAGAAAAAGTTTGACAGACACATTATACTTACATCGGAAGACATAAGCTCTTTACAAGACACTCAGTACACAATACTCGAAAGGTACTGGAACGTATAAAGCGCTACAGCAGATATTCTCGGAATTATAACGAAAATTAAAATTCCTGGGGTCGTGCAGACCCCACCATACCAGTTACGGGTTAAGTTATATTATATAAATATTATATTATCTTCCAGTATGCACATACATAGCCATAATAACTAATGTATGCATACCGATATTTTTTCATTTCTGTATAATTGCAACTTCAATAAAAATAAGTATTAAATATATAAAATATATTTACATTTATATGAAAAAATAATAAAATTTTGTTTCTTTTTGTGCAGCCAATACAAGCCAGTACGCGCATTACGTTTTTAATACTTTGGACCAGGATCACAGCGGGCTTCTCAGTTTTGAGGTAAGTTTATACACACTGCACGTATAAGATTTAACAATTTTCTAAAGAAATTTCATTCTGATCATTGTAAGGGACACTGTACTGTATATAATTGATTTTTACGAACTTGCAAATCTCATGGTTTTGCAACGCAAAGTAACGTTTAACTCTCTTTTCTGCATAGTTTAGCTTTTTGTTTGTCTCTCAGGTTCGTTTGCGTTTAGCATATTACTTTGAGAGTTGTTAGCATGCATAAAATCACTATCAATCTTGCACTCTATATCTATGTTTTCAAATCATATTATAATGCACAAAGATGTGTGTCTTATTTATACATTTCGTAAAACGCACGTTATAAAAATTGCAAAATATTATTTACAGTTTCAAGCGTTTATAATATAAAATTTTATAATATATACATATATAATGTAACTGAAAATTAATAAAATAACACCTAATTCTAAATAAATATCGTCAAGTTTAAATTGTCGTGCCGAAAAGCACACGCTCTGCTGGTTTTAATTTCAAAATTTAAGTAATACAACATCAATTTCACTCCGTTATTTAATCTTTGTTTAATTCCTTTTATTGATAAAATTTCACTATGACTATATATATTTTCATCACGTTCCATTACGTTATTCACATTCAAACACATGCAATTAAAAGCCTAACGTCATATTCAAGCGAGCGTGTGTTGCGGACTAAACTAATTAGGCGTAACGCGTACATCCAACGTGTATTTAATTAAGTTTACCGAGCGACAGTTCGATCATTCGCCACTACTCGACTCGAGTGCTAAAGTCAATTTGCGGGCGAACGCGATGGTGACCTGTCGAAGATAGCTAGCTCCTGAAGAATAAAGAGGGAAAAGTCGTGGCAGGATAATTACCTGATAATGCAATTCTCTTCCATGTTATCGAAGTGGAATTGTGTATAATTGGCATCGTCGTGCCTCTACCTCCGTGATGGATTAGATTCACGTGTGAATCCATCCATTTCCTTTTCTTCTGCATGCGCGATAGCGTTCTCGCATTAATTCCTGATATTAAGTTACACTTAATTAAGTTATCCCACCGGGATCTCCGCTGGTGGGCGTGTTTTCTATTCACCGACACGTGACAAACTTTCGGCCCAGTTTGCATCAGTGTCGCAGGACACTAACGATGAAAAGTTAGTGCGATTATATTTAAGCACTGCACACGAGTTGCTATCGCGTGCGCTTTGATCTCGGACTAATTTTCACGTCGACGGCGGAATTACAATAGAACGGAGCATAAATTCCTCAGGCGTATCTCGCATAGAGACGTGTGCACATATGCTGCTACTTGTATTCTAATAAGTACATTGATCGGATAAGAAATCAATCAACAAAGCTACCCTTCGTGCAGAATATAATATTTTTTAATATACGCATACAGAGAAAGGGAGAGAGGGAAATCAGAAAGAAAAAAATTTACTTTTAAAATTCTAATATAATAATACACCTATGCATACCTTTTTTTATAAAATAAATTTTTCAAAATAAATGCGTTGTGCATCGCTAATGCAAAAATTTCCTTGTTGTTGATTCGAAGAATGAGGGCTTCTTTATCTTCGCCTCATGACACGTACATCATCTTTCTTTCATTCCCTCAATTCTATTTATAATACCGCATACGAAGTGGCTACTACAACATCAATCGCATTACATGTTCACTTCGGGATCTGCAAGCGCGCCAGAGAGGGATTACTATTCCTTCTTTCTCAAGATAATGCTTTACTCGAGTGCATTCGCTCTCGACACGTGGCCAACAGGACTCCTCCATCTTCGAGGTTCCTTCAGCTCCCTCGTATTCTTTTCTCCCGGCCACTTATCACTCTTAGGTGACAACGGAGAATCCGGTGACCGTGAGACTTAATCGCATTACTATCGAGAAATGCACGCGCAGCATCTTCGCCGATAGAATTCTCGTTGGTGAAAACTGCTCTGCCAAATCCTCTAGTCCGCCTCTGAAACCGTCGATGATCCTTTCAAATCCGACCTCAATGATATGATATTATCCTTAGCATTCATGCGAAATGGCCTGTTATGTTTCACGTGTATTTACTAGATATTTGAATCCGAAGTCAGTCTCTATTGCCATTAAATATAACTGAGTGTTTCAAAATTACATACGTTAATTCCTGAGAGTACGGGCTTAATGAAATTTATAAGGGGCATATCGCGCGATAATAAACCAACTGCAGCTGTTGCAAACCAACGCCAGAAAGAGATTTGCCTTCCAGAAGCTTGGATATTTTATGTTGGAGCAGCGAGCACTCTTTTGCTAGGAAATTTCTTGCTCTCGCGCCACGAACAATCACAGCAACTAGAAATTCTCTGTTTTTTGCCCAGGTGCGTGGCTTCAATCGTTTATGTGACCAGCCATGTGGCATGCTGAAACAGAAATCATAAACTGCAACGACGACAAAAATTATCCGGACTACAACGTTGCGCGCGACGTGGTGAGAAAAAAGCATTGTGCGCCGTTAGCGTTATAAAAAAAAAAGATACGTGCGTTGTGACTAAATCTGTTTCATGTGGACGGGCAGGAGAGCGAGCGTCACCGGAACTTTTAATTAACTGTGATATTATTTCTCACAAAGCTCTCTTTTCTTTTTTAATATAACTCTGCGACGAACCTTTCCATTGTCCCCCTTATTTCCCGGCGTTGCAACATCCCCCGCGGATATAGCGGCACTTTAATCAGCTGATCCTCGTGGAAATTAAAAAAACTAATTGCGATTCAGTTTTACGAATGCATTTACATATTTCGTAAAAGAAGCAATATCGTCGGCGTGGTCGCTCACTGAGTGTAAATGACGTTTTATCCATCATAATGTATATCATTTACGTGTGCTAATAAGCCCGTGTACCATGATAAATGACCAGCGATGGAATTGTAATTTCAAATGGAAATATCGGAAGTTCTAGATCAAAAGAAGTCTTGAAGAAAAACACATTATGCGAACGTGATGAGCTTTATTTGTTTTTTTTTTTACTTTCTTTGTAACGAGAAAATATTTCTGCATTCCGTGAAAGATACTCGAATAACTATCGAACATAATTACATTTAAATTCATTAATATAAAAATGAAGAACGATATAATAAAACATATAATATTCACCGATTACTTTTCTAGTTCATAATCTGAAAGCACTGATTTTATGCGAGCGAAATGGGATAGGGTAATAAAGACTGCTATCGGAAATCTCTATACCGTATCCCAAGAAACCCATATCACATGACAAGCATGCGAAACATGATGCAGCACCTGTGTGCGTGGATCAATTTAATTACACAGTAGTGGGAAATTGAGCGGTGAGTGAAAATGGAAGAATAGTCTACAAATGGTTTCGTAAATTACGACACAATCAAAAACATGCAGTTTACTCGAATGGCATACCGTGTCAATTTACACTTCGAAAACAAGAAATTTTATTTCCCTAAGTTTTTTGTAAATTTAAAAACCGTTTTTTAAGTAATTAACTGATTCTAACATTAAGGAAACCTCACTAATGGAATAAATGTTTTTGCAGAATTTATTCTTTTAATCGGCTTCATTTCTTAGCATATTGTGGGTGGTGATTTTCAATGCTTGTAAAGCAGATCTCCTTCTAGTTAAGCATCATCTAATTAAGAGTTTATCTCCGTCAAGTAAAATTTAACGTCCGATATTCTATAGAGATACGGCTATGTAATAGTAATTCATTATCTAGTCTTTGAACAATAGAATTTTGTCTTCGTGGAAATTGTAAACCTTAACGACGCTACCTTCGTCAGATCATGATGTCAGATTCGTTTAAACACATAATTAAATTGTTATCAAATTTCAATATCCACCAAAACCTTCTCTAACTTAATTAACATCTGCGAATATTTTTGTGACAATGCAGAAACAAATCGTGTTATCATTTAAATTGTTTAATTGTTTAATCGACATTTATACTTATATTATTAATTAAAATAAATAATAATTTAAACCAATGCAATATTGACAAAATATTTTATATAAACGATTATTATTCAAGTGCTACAAATATATGTAATAATACCTAAAACTTTTAAATATTACAAGCATAAACTATAAGCATGGAAAACCTGACTATTTATTATTATTATTATTTTATGATCAGAATATTGCACTATTTTTTCATAGCGATTTGTTTTTATAGATATATCGGTTTTCATCAGAACTGATGAAGATTTGTTAAATGTATTTTGCAATGCACTGAATCTTACAAAGACAGATATAACATTGAAATCTTGTAAATTTTAGGAATTACAAATTTTTCTGGGTAATAAATGCCTTTTAACAACATTAATTAAACATTAATTAAATTTGATAATGATCATTGAAGTATTGTATTCTTTGAATACGTTTTGCTTATTATTCGTATCCTCGAATAATTGAGTACAATCCTGCTTCCTTTCAACATAATCAGAGTGACCTAGATCAATAATCGGTATTTATTCGGATGTTTCACTGTTTGCTGGTAGGACTGGTTCAACCAATTACCAAATAGTCAGCATATATTTGTGAACTTTGATTTCCCGGTCGATGTTGTAATGCTTACTCTCATATTGAACATATGACTCGTTTGCGTTGCCATATACAGGGTGGGGCATAACTATTACCACCTTAAATATTTTCTAATTTATAAGGTCCAGAGGAAATTTATGTAATCAAAATTATACGCTACGAAGGGGGCTAACATGTGGCGATAATAATTTTTGTCCTGGTGGAGGCGCTTCGAAGATATCAAGGTCACCTTCATTTTTTTTAATGAGTTCGGTATGTTTTTTTTCCATAATTTCATAGAGGAGCTTAAAACAAGTACGGAACTCATAACACAAAATTATTGAACAAGATTAAATGTAAATGAAAATGATAAAAAATACATTTTTTTTAATGAAACTATGTTATTTTATTACGTGACGTTTTATTCTTATTTTATTATTAATGTTTATAAAAGGTGTTCGAAGTGATGGCCATTACTATCAAATACAACACTGGATTCTTCTGAATCACTGATTGGCTTGCTCTTCTAATAACGTCGGGAGCTATTGACGCACAGGCTTCAATGATCCGTTGTCGCATGATTTGAGGCGTAGTTGGTTCTTCTTTGTAGACCATGTCTTTTAGGGTTCCCCATAAAAAGAAATCCAGTGGTGTTAAGTCTGGTGAACGAGCTAGCCACCCTACAGGACCTCCACGTCCAATCCAGCGATTTGCAAATTTTTCATTAAGTTTATTTCTCGCAACTAATAAAAAATGAGCAGGGCATCCATCATGCTGGTACCACATTGTTCGTCGTATGATTAAAGGCAGGTCTTCTAATAAATGAACCAAGTTATGCTCTAGAAAATTGGCGTAGCTGTTACCATTTAGATGTCCGTCGATAAAATAAGGACCAATAATTTTGTTATCTATGATACCACACCATACATTCAAAGACCATTGTCTCTGGTGTTCAATCTGCCGCAGCCAATGAGGATTTTCCACTGCTCAGAAATGCATATTATGTAAATTAACATTCCCGTGATTAGTAAATGTTGCCTCATCAGTAAATAACACTGTATCAAAAAATGAGTCATTGATTCAATCTGTTGTTGAGCCCATTGGCAAAATTCAACACGATTTACAAAGTCCATTCCATGTAATGCTTGGTGAAGGCTGAGGTGATATGGATGGAATTTGTTAATGATGCAAGATGCGGAGTACGCTTCTCCGATTAATACCAGATTCTCGTTCAATTTGTCGCGAACTAATGTGCGGATTTTGAGCCACCATTGTGAGAACTCTAATTTCATTCCCTTCATTAGTTTTTCGCTTTTCACGCTCACTTTTACGTGTATTTAAGCTACCGGTTTGTCTAAGTTTATCACACACATTTTTAAATGTTCGACGCGAAGGCCGAGTGCGATTAGGATATCGTTCAGCGTATAAATTTTGTGCTCTCACTGAATTTTTTGACATTCTCCATAAATGAGGATCAACTTGTTCTTCAAACGAATACATCGATGAAAATAAATAGTGACGTAAACTTATTTCAATGAAAACAAAGACCCTTTGAAGGCCATCTTAATAAGTTCACAGGATAAGATAAACATAAAAAGTAGTATCGATAGATAAGTCAATCGTGCAAGATGTATTCATTTGAAGAACAAGTCGGCATGATGGAGAATGATCTCATTTATGGAGAATGTCAAAAAAATTCAGTGAGAGCACAAAATTTATACGCTGAACGATATCCTAATCGCACTCAGCCTTCGCGTCGAACATTTAAAAATGTGTGTGATAAACTTAGACAAACCGGTAGCTTAAATACACGTAAAAGTGAGCGTGAAAAGCGAAAAACTAATGAAGGGAATGAAATTAGAGTTCTCACAATGGTGGCTCAAAATCCGCACATTAGTTCGCGACAAATTGAACGAGAATCTGGTATTAATCGGAGAAGCGTACTCCGCATCTTGCATCATTAACAAATTCCATCCATATCACCTCAGCCTTCACCAAGCATTACATGGAATGGACTTTGTAAATCGTGTTGAATTTTGCCAATGGGCTCAACAACAGATTTGAATCAATGACTCATTTTTTGATACAGTGTTATTTACTGATGAGGCAACATTTACTAATCACGGGAATGTTAATTTACATAATATGCATTTCTGAGCAGTGGAAAATCCTCATTGGCTGCGATTGAACACCAGAGACAATGGTCTTTGAATGTATGGTGTGGTATCATAGATAACAAAATTATTGGTCCTTATTTTATCGACGGACATCTAAATGGTAACAGCTACGCCAATTTTCTAGAGCATAACTTGGTTCATTTATTAGAAGACCTGCCTTTAATCATACGACGAACAATGTGGTACCAGCATGATGGATGCCCTGCTCATTTTTTATTAGTTGCGAGAAATAAACTTAATGAAAAATTTGCAAATCGCTGGATTGGACGTGGAGGTCCTGTAGGGTGGCTAGCTCGTTCACCAGACTTAACACCACTGGATTTCTTTTTATGGGGAACCCTAAAAGACATGGTCTACAAAGAAGAACCAACTACGCCTCAAATCATGCGACAACGGATCATTGAAGCCTGTGCGTCAATAGCTCCCGACGTTATTAGAAGAGCAAGCCAATCAGTGATCAGAAGAATCCAGATGTTTGTTGTATTGATAGTAATGGCCATCACTTCGAACACCTTTTATAAACATTAATAATAAAATAAGAGATAAAACGTCACGTAATAAAATAACATAGTTTCATTAAAAAAATGTATTTTTTTATCATTTTCATTTACATTTAATCTTGTTCAATAATTTTGTGTTATGAGTTCCGTACTTGTTTTAAGCTCCTCTATGAAATTATGGAAAAAAAAACATACCGAACTCATTAAAAAAAATGAAGGTGACCTTGATATCTTCGAAGCGCCTCCACCAGGACAAAAATTATTATCGCACATGTTAGCCCCTTCGTAGCGTATAATTTTGATTACATAAATTTTCCTCTGGACCTTATAAATTAGAAAATATTTAAGGTGGTAATAGTTATTGCCCCACCCTGTATATGGCAACGCAAACGAGTCATATGTTCAATATGAGAGTAAGCATTACAACATCGACGCGGGAAATCAAGTTCACAAATATATGCTGACTATTGTAATTGGTTGAACAGTCCTACCAGCAACAGTGAAACATCCGAATAAATACCGATTATTGATCTAGGTCACTCTGATTATGTTGAAAGGAAGCAGGATTGTACTCAATTATTCGAGGATTACGAATAATAAGCAAAACGTATTCAAGAATACAATACTTCAATGATCATTATCAAATTTAATTAATGTTTAATTAATGTTTGTTAAAAGGCATTTATTACCCAGAAAAAATTGTAATTCTAAAAATTTACAAGATTTCAATGTTATATCTGTCTTTGTAAGATTCAGTGCATTGCAAAATACATTTAACAAATCTTCATCAGTTCTGATGAAACCGATATATTATAAAAAACAAATCGCTATGAAAAATAGTGCAATATTCTGATCATAAAATAATAATAAATAATAAATAGTCAGGTTTTCCAATGCTTATAGTTTATGCTTTGTAATATTTAAAAGTTTTAGGTATTATTACATATATTGTAGCACTTGAATAATAATCGTTTATATAAAATATTTTGTCAATATTGCATTGGTTTAAATTATTATTTATTTTAATTAATAATATAAGTATAAATGTCGATTAACAATTAAACAATTTAAATGATAACACGATTTGTTTCTGCATTGTCACAAAAATATTCGCAGATGTTAATTAAGTTTAGAGAAGGTTTTGGTGATATTGAAATTTGATAACAATTTAATTATGTGTTTAACGGAATCTGACATCATGATCTGACGAAGGTAGCGTCGTTAAGGTTTACAATTTCCACGAAGACAAAATTCTAATTGTTCAAAGACTAGATAATGAATTACTATTACATAGCCGTATCTCTATAGAATATCGGACGTTAAATTTTACTTGACGGAGATAAACTCTTAATTAGATGATCTTAACTAGAAGGAGATCTGCTTTACAAGCATTGAAAATCACACCCACAATATGCTAAGAAATGAAGCCGATTAAAAGAATAAATTCTGCAAAAACATTTATTCCATTAGTGAGGTTTCCTTAATGTTAGAATCAGTTAATTACTTAAAAAAACGGTTTTTAAATTTACAAAAAACTTAGGGAATAAATTTCTTGTTTTCGAAGTGTAAATTGACACGGTATGCCATTCGAGTAAACTGCATGTTTTTGATTGTGTCGTAATTTACGAAACCATTTGTAGATATTCTTCCATTTTCACTCACCGCTCAATTTCCACTACTGTGTAATTAAATTGATCACGCACACAGGTGCTGCATTATGTTTTCGCATGCTTGTCATGTGATATGGGTTTCTTGGGGATACGGTATAGAGATTTCCGATAGCAGTCTTTATTACCCTATCCCATTTCGCTCGCATAAAATCAGTGCTTTCAGATATGAACTAGAAAGTAATCGTGAATATTATATGTTTTATTATATCGTTCTTCAATTTTTATATTAATGAATTTAAATGTAATTATGTTCGATAGTTATTCGAGTATCTTTCACGGAATGCAGAAATATTTTCTCGTTACAAGAAAGTAAAAAAAAAACAAATAAAGCTCATCACGTTCGCATAATGTGTTTTTCTTCAAAGACTTCTTTTGATCTAGAACTTCCGATATTTCCATTTGAATTACAATTCCATCGCTGGTCATTTATCATGGTACACGGGCTTATTAGCACACGTAAATGATATACATTATGATGGAAAACGTCATTTACACTCAGTGAGCGACCACGCCGACGATATTGCTTTCTTTACGAAATATGTAATGCATTCGTAAACTGAATCGCAATTAGTTTTTTTTAATTTCCACGAGGATCAGCTGATTAAAGTGCCGCTATATCCGCGGGGGATGTTGCAAACGCCGGGAAATAAGGGGGACAATGGAAAGGTTCGTCGCAGAGTTATATTAAAAAGAAAAGAGAGCTTTGTGAGAAATAATATCACAGTTAATTAAAAGTTCCGGTGACGCTCGCTCTCCTGCCCGTCCACATGAAACAGATTTAGTCACAACGCACGTATCTTTTTTTTTTTATAACGCTAACGGCGCACAATGCTTTTTTCTCACCACGTCGCGCGCAACGTTGTAGTCCGGATAATTTTTGTCGTCGTTGCAGTTTATGATTTCTGTTTCAGCATGCCACATGGCTGGTCACATAAACGATTGAAGCCACGCACCTGGGCAAAAAACAGAGAATTTCTAGTTGCTGTGATTGTTGTGGCGCGAGAGCAAGAAATTTCCTAGCAAAAGAGTGCTCGCTGCTCCAACATAAAATATCCAAGCTTCTGGAAGGCAAATCTCTTTCTGGCGTTGGTTTGCAACAGCTGCAGTTGGTTTATTATCGCGCGATATGCCCCTTATAAATTTCATTAAGCCCGTACTCTCAGGAATTAACGTATGTAATTTTGAAACACTCAGTTATATTTAATGGCAATAGAGACTGACTTCGGATTCAAATATCTAGTAAATACACGTGAAACATAACAGGCCATTTCGCATGAATGCTAAGGATAATATCATATCATTGAGGTCGGATTTGAAAGGATCATCGACGGTTTCAGAGGCGGACTAGAGGATTTGGCAGAGCAGTTTTCACCAACGAGAATTCTATCGGCGAAGATGCTGCGCGTGCATTTCTCGATAGTAATGCGATTAAGTCTCACGGTCACCGGATTCTCCGTTGTCACCTAAGAGTGATAAGTGGCGGGAGAAAAGAATACGAGGGAGCTGAAGGAACCTCGAAGATGGAGGAGTCTGTTGGCCACGTGTCGAGAGCGAATGCACTCGAGTAAAGCATTATCTTGAGAAAGAAGGAATAGTAATCCCTCTCTGCGCGCTTGCAGATCCGAAGTGAACATGTAATGCGATTGATGTTGTAGTAGCCATTCGTATGCGGTATTATAAATAGAATTGAGGGAATGAAAGAAAGATGATGTACGTGTCATGAGGCGAAGATAAAGAAGCCCTCATTCTTCGAATCAACAACAAGGAAATTTTTGCATTAGCGATGCACAACGCATTTATTTTGAAAAATTTATTTTATAAAAAAGGTATGCATAGGTGTATTATTATATTAGAATTTTAAAGTAAATTTTTTTTCTTTCTGATTTCCCTCTCTCCCTTTCTCTGTATGCGTATATTAAAAAATATTATATTCTGCACGAAGGGTAGCTTTGTTGATTGATTTCTTATCCGATCAATGTACTTATTAGAATACAAGTAGCAGCATATGTGCACACGTCTCTATGCGAGATACGCCTGAGGAATTTATGCTCCGTTCTATTGTAATTCCGCCGTCGACGTGAAAATTAGTCCGAGATCAAAGCGCACGCGATAGCAACTCGTGTGCAGTGCTTAATATAATCGCACTAACTTTTCATCGTTAGTGTCCTGCGACACTGATGCAAACTGGGCCGAAAGTTTGTCACGTGTCGGTGAATAGAAAACACGCCCACCAGCGGAGATCCGGTGGGATAACTTAATTAAGTGTAACTTAATATCAGGAATTAATGCGAGAACGCTATCGCGCATGCAGAAGAAAAGGAAATGGATGGATTCACACGTGAATCTAATCCATCACGGAGGTAGAGGCACGACGATGCCAATTATACACAATTCCACTTCGATAACATGGAAGAGAATTGCATTATCAGGTAATTATCCTGCCACGACTTTTCCCTCTTTATTCTTCAGGAGCTAGCTATTTCGACAGGTCACCATCGCGTTCGCCCGCAAATTGACTTTAGCACTCGAGTCGAGTAGTGGCGAATGATCGAACTGTCGCTCGGTAACTTAATTAAATACACGTTGGATGTACGCGTTACGCCTAATTAGTTTAGTCCGCAACACACGCTCGCTTGAATATGACGTTAGGCTTTTAATGCATGTGTTTGAATGTGATAACGTAATGGAACGTGATGAAAATATATATAGTCATAGTGAAATTTTATCAATAAAAGGAATTAAACAAAGATTAAATAACGGAGTGAAATTGATGTTGTATTACTTAAATTTTGAAATTAAAACCAGCAGAGCGTGTGCTTTTCGGCACGACAATTTAAACTTGACGATATTTATTTAGAATTAGGTGTTATTTTATTAATTTTCAGTTACATTATATATGTATATATTATAAAATTTTATATTATAAACGCTTGAAACTGTAAATAATATTTTGCAATTTTTATAACGTGCGTTTACGAAATGTATAAATAAGACACACATCTTTGTGCATTATAATATGATTTGAAAACATAGATATAGAGTGGCAAGATTGATAGTGATTTTATGCATGCTAACAACTCTCAAAGTAATATGCTAAACGCAAACGAACCTGAGAGACAAACAAAAAGCTAAACTATGCAGAAAAGAGAGTTAAACGTTACTTTGCGTTGCAAAACCATGAGATTTGCAAGTTCGTAAAAATCAATTATATACAGTACAGTGTCCTTACAATGATCAGAATGAAATTTCTTTAGAAAATTGTTAAATCTTATACGTGCAGTGTGTATAAACTTACCTCAAAACTGAGAAGCCCGCTGTGATCCTGGTCCAAAGTATTAAAAACGTAATGCGCGTACTGGCTTGTATTGGCTGCACAAAAAGAACAAAATTTTATTATTTTTTCATATAAATGTAAATATATTTTATATATTTAATACTTATTTTTATTGAAGTTGCAATTATACAGAAATGAAAAATATCGGTATGCATACATTAGTTATTATGGCTATGTATGTGCATACTGGAAGATAATATAATATTTATATAATATAACTTAACCCGTAACTGGTATGGTGGGGTCTGCACGACCCCAGGAATTTTATTTTCGTTATTAATTCCGAGAATATCTGCTGTAGCGCTTTATACGTTCCAGTACCTTTCGAGTATTGTGTACTGAGTGTCTTGTAAAGAGCTTATGTCTTCCGATGTAAGTATAATGTGTCTGTCAAACTTTTTCTCCAGTGTGGGGTCTCTGTGACCCCACCATACTAATTACGTTGCATTTTCGTTATAGTGAATAGTTTCTCCTTCCACTAATAATGGCATATCAATTGAGAAAAAAGATTATAATTGATAACTTACGTTCTGAGGAATGTGTAGAAAATACATCCTATCTTGAGCAAACGATATTTTTTGAAGAACAAGAGGAAAGTGATTTTAGTGACAATGACTCACAATCAGACTTTAATCCGGACTATGTAAGTGGTCATGATAGCAGATCGGAACAAGAGAAGAGCGAAAACGAATCAATTATGGAGAATGTTGTTTTAAGTAACAAAGAAGTAATCAAAAAAAGAATTGCTAATTATTTTGGTAAGAATCGGTTCAAATGGAGTGCTATCCCACCTGCTACTAATTATTTCTATTTAAAACTGTTTCTTTTTTATTTTTTACTTTGTTGTAACCTTAATGTTATATTTTTATTATTATGATTTAGTTAGTCGCAAGTAACGGCGATAAATAGGTATATAAAGAAAAGTTTATTTTTTTGATATATGTATGTACCAATTTGTGCAATTTCTTTTTTATTTTAAAGTTTATGTGACTATATGTTGATTTAATTATTATTTCTAAGTCATAAATAAACTGACAAATATATCCCAAACTGTTCGTGTTTATATCTATCAATTTGGATAGAAAATATTTAAAGGTTTTACTGGGGTCTATATGACCCACCATACCAACTACGTACCAAAAAAGTGACTATACCAGTTACGGGTTAATATAATATAATTTATAAATATTATAATATAATTTAAAATGATTTTCATTGACACAATGATTGTGTTCACATCTTTGACAAATCCCAATCTCGACGAATATCAATTTAAAAAATCTATACCTGTATAGAAGTGTCAGAAGTGATCAAGTTTTTCGAGTTTTTTTATATAGCACATGCTGAGTTTTGTTATCAGTACACAAGATAGTGTCAGATTAAAAATTGGAACGATTTGTATGGGATTGTGTGTCGGATCGTACATTCGTGTTTTGTGAAAAGGAATTTGCGGAAGATTGCAGAGATATCACGTACGTAACGAGTAATATTTGAATTTTTCCACTGGTCCAGTTCGGTTGGAACCAGAGTACTTCTCAGTATCAATTCCATTGGGAAACAGTAGCGCACCGTTAATAAAAGCACTTCAATCTCCAATATATACACATACACACGCGCATTGGACTTGAACGAAACCTACAAAGACCAGTCGAGTCTGTTGTGGATGGCTCGTAAACTGTATACGCATCGGTGTGTGTTAATAACTTCCAGTCGAGATAACGCGAATGCCTCAGATCTAAGCGAAGATTTATACAGGTCAAAAATTATCGCACATATATTCACGCTGCGGCAGTTGTACCTTTCGCTGTCCCTGGGCAGATTTATCACATATAAAGGTTTCACGAAAGCGTCGAACAAGATATACTACTTTTTAACGCACCAATATCACGCTTTGCTATACCAAGTACGGCCTATACGCAGCAGTTTCCTGCGTGCCTGCATTTGTTCAATTCTCAAAGTATGCACCTGAGAAGATTTCGAACTTTTTCACCTTTCTATATATAAAAATTGTCTTCCGCAGGTATTCATTATCATGGATATCGATAATGTTAAGGTTTTTTATCTATATAAAATAAAGCTTTCAGTATATACCGTTACTACTGCCAACGCTGAAAGCTATCTGCATGCAGAAATACGTGTTTCGAACAACGTTGCCGAATGATAAGTGCCAACTCCGGGCTCTCCGTTAATGGTAGAACTCGGATGGATTCATCGAAGGACTTACTAAAGAAAAATTGTAGCAACTTCCTATCATACTTCAACACACTCTAGCTTACTATGCCGTTGAGTATATCTGGAAGACTGACGAATAAGTGCATTACTATGTGCAAAGTTCGTAGCTGAACTACCAGCTCGTGGCAAACTGCTCAATGCGAGTATAGGCAAGAATTCAAAATTAGTTTCCTCTGGGCTTCATGATCAACTATGCAAGTCAGTGAAAGATGGTGCCTTGTATATAGTTATTACCTGATAATTATTTTGTTTCCTTTAAAAAAACTTTAAATCTATTGCAAAGTATAAAATATCGATTTTTTAAAGGAAACAAAATTAATTATCCAGTAATAACTATATACAACGGCACCATCTTTCAACTGACTTGCTAGTTGAGTCATGAAGACTCCAAGAGGAAAACTAATTTTTGAATTCTGCATACTCCGCAATTGAGCACGTTTGCCACGAGCAGGTAGTTCGCAGCCGAACTTTGACAAGTTAACTCACTTATGTGCGCAGTCTTCCACGATATACTCCAAACGGCATAGTAATACGTGTGCTTGAAGTATGATAGGAAGTGCTACAAATTTTCGAGTAAGTCTTTCGATGAATCCAATCCCCGAAGTTCCCACTTAAGCGGAGAGCCCGAGTTCGGCACTTATCACTTCGCACGTTGTTCGGAAACGTATTTCTCATTGCAGAATAGCTTCCAGCGTTGGCATAGTAACGCTATATTACCATGATGCTTTATTTATAATAATAAAAAACCTTAACATTACAATCATGATAATGATAACCTGCGGAAGACATTTTTATATTAGAAAGGTGAAAAAAGTTCGAAATCTTCTCACGGTGCATACTTTGAGAATTGAACAAATGCAGGCACGCAGGAAAACTGCTGCGTATAGGCCGTACTTGATATGCAAAGCTGATATTGGTGCGTTAAAAAAGTGTATATCTTTGTTCGACGCTTTCGTGGAAACTTTATATGTGATAAATCTGCCCAGGGACAGCGAAAGGTACAACTGCCGCAGCGTGAATATATGGTGCGATAATTTTGACCTGTATAAATCTTCGCTTTAGATCTGAGGCATTCGCGTTATCTCGACTGGAAGTTATTAACACACACCGATGCGTATACAGTTTACGAGCCATCCACAACAGACTCGACTGGTCTTTGTAGGTTTCGTTCAAGTCAATGCGCGTGTGTATGTGTATATATTGGGAGATTGAAGTGCTTTTATTACGGTGCGCTACTGTTTCCCAATGGAATTGATACTGAGAAGTACTCTGGTTCCAACCGAACTGGACCAGTGGAAAAATTCAAATATTACTCGTTACGTACGTGATATCTCTGCAATCTTCCGCAAATTCCTTTTCACAAAACACGAATGTACGATCCGACACACAATCCCATACAAATCGTTCCAATTTTTAATCTGACACTATCTTGTGTACTGATAACAAAACTCAGCATGTGCTATATAAAAAAACTCGAAAAACTTGATCACTTCTGACACTTCTATACAGGTATAGATTTTTTAAATTGATATTCGTCGAGATTGGATTTGTCAAAGATGTGAACACAATCATTGTGTCAATGAAAATCATTTTAAATTATATTATAATATATTATAAATTATATTATATTAACCCGTAACTGGTATAGTCACTTTTTTGGTACGTAGTTGGTATGGTGGGGTCATATAGACCCCAGTAAAACCTTTAAATATTTTCTATCCAAATGATAGATATAAACACGAACAGTTTGGGATATATTTGTCAGTTTATTTATGACTTAGAAATAATAATTAAATCAACATATAGTCACATAAACTTTAAAATAAAAAAGAAATTGCACAAATTGGTACATACATATATCAAAAAATAAACTTTTCTTTATATACCTATTTATCGCCGTTACTTGCGACTAACTAAATCATAATAATAAAAATATAACATTAAGGTTACAACAAAGTAAAAAATAAAAAAGAAACAGTTTTAAATAGAAATAATTAGTAGCAGGTGGGATAGCACTCCATTTGAACCGATTCTTACCAAAATAATTAGCAATTCTTTTTTTGATTACTTCTTTGTTACTTAAAACAACATTCTCCATAATTGATTCGTTTTCGCTCTTCTCTTGTTCCGATCTGCTATCATGACCACTTACATAGTCCGGATTAAAGTCTGATTGTGAGTCATTGTCACTAAAATCACTTTCCTCTTGTTCTTCAAAAAATATCGTTTGCTCAAGATAGGATGTATTTTCTACACATTCCTCAGAACGTAAGTTATCAATTATAATCTTTTTTCTCAATTGATATGCCATTATTAGTGGAAGGAGAAACTATTCACTATAACGAAAATGCAACGTAATTAGTATGGTGGGGTCACAGAGACCCCACACTGGAGAAAAAGTTTGACAGACACATTATACTTACATCGGAAGACATAAGCTCTTTACAAGACACTCAGTACACAATACTCGAAAGGTACTGGAACGTATAAAGCGCTACAGCAGATATTCTCGGAATTATAACGAAAATTAAAATTCCTGGGGTCGTGCAGACCCCACCATACCAGTTACGGGTTAAGTTATATTATATAAATATTATATTATCTTCCAGTATGCACATACATAGCCATAATAACTAATGTATGCATACCGATATTTTTTCATTTCTGTATAATTGCAACTTCAATAAAAATAAGTATTAAATATATAAAATATATTTACATTTATATGAAAAAATAATAAAATTTTGTTTCTTTTTGTGCAGCCAATACAAGCCAGTACGCGCATTACGTTTTTAATACTTTGGACCAGGATCACAGCGGGCTTCTCAGTTTTGAGGTAAGTTTATACACACTGCACGTATAAGATTTAACAATTTTCTAAAGAAATTTCATTCTGATCATTGTAAGGGACACTGTACTGTATATAATTGATTTTTACGAACTTGCAAATCTCATGGTTTTGCAACGCAAAGTAACGTTTAACTCTCTTTTCTGCATAGTTTAGCTTTTTGTTTGTCTCTCAGGTTCGTTTGCGTTTAGCATATTACTTTGAGAGTTGTTAGCATGCATAAAATCACTATCAATCTTGCACTCTATATCTATGTTTTCAAATCATATTATAATGCACAAAGATGTGTGTCTTATTTATACATTTCGTAAAACGCACGTTATAAAAATTGCAAAATATTATTTACAGTTTCAAGCGTTTATAATATAAATTTTATAATATATACATATATAATGTAACTGAAAATTAATAAAATAACACCTAATTCTAAATAAATATCGTCAAGTTTAAATTGTCGTGCCGAAAAGCACACGCTCTGCTGGTTTTAATTTCAAAATTTAAGTAATACAACATCAATTTCACTCCGTTATTTAATCTTTGTTTAATTCCTTTTATTGATAAAATTTCACTATGACTATATATATTTTCATCACGTTCCATTACGTTATTCACATTCAAACACATGCAATTAAAAGCCTAACGTCATATTCAAGCGAGCGTGTGTTGCGGACTAAACTAATTAGGCGTAACGCGTACATCCAACGTGTATTTAATTAAGTTTACCGAGCGACAGTTCGATCATTCGCCACTACTCGACTCGAGTGCTAAAGTCAATTTGCGGGCGAACGCGATGGTGACCTGTCGAAGATAGCTAGCTCCTGAAGAATAAAGAGGGAAAAGTCGTGGCAGGATAATTACCTGATAATGCAATTCTCTTCCATGTTATCGAAGTGGAATTGTGTATAATTGGCATCGTCGTGCCTCTACCTCCGTGATGGATTAGATTCACGTGTGAATCCATCCATTTCCTTTTCTTCTGCATGCGCGATAGCGTTCTCGCATTAATTCCTGATATTAAGTTACACTTAATTAAGTTATCCCACCGGGATCTCCGCTGGTGGGCGTGTTTTCTATTCACCGACACGTGACAAACTTTCGGCCCAGTTTGCATCAGTGTCGCAGGACACTAACGATGAAAAGTTAGTGCGATTATATTTAAGCACTGCACACGAGTTGCTATCGCGTGCGCTTTGATCTCGGACTAATTTTCACGTCGACGGCGGAATTACAATAGAACGGAGCATAAATTCCTCAGGCGTATCTCGCATAGAGACGTGTGCACATATGCTGCTACTTGTATTCTAATAAGTACATTGATCGGATAAGAAATCAATCAACAAAGCTACCCTTCGTGCAGAATATAATATTTTTTAATATACGCATACAGAGAAAGGGAGAGAGGGAAATCAGAAAGAAAAAAAATTTACTTTTAAAATTCTAATATAATAATACACCTATGCATACCTTTTTTTATAAAATAAATTTTTCAAAATAAATGCGTTGTGCATCGCTAATGCAAAAATTTCCTTGTTGTTGATTCGAAGAATGAGGGCTTCTTTATCTTCGCCTCATGACACGTACATCATCTTTCTTTCATTCCCTCAATTCTATTTATAATACCGCATACGAAGTGGCTACTACAACATCAATCGCATTACATGTTCACTTCGGGATCTGCAAGCGCGCCAGAGAGGGATTACTATTCCTTCTTTCTCAAGATAATGCTTTACTCGAGTGCATTCGCTCTCGACACGTGGCCAACAGGACTCCTCCATCTTCGAGGTTCCTTCAGCTCCCTCGTATTCTTTTCTCCCGGCCACTTATCACTCTTAGGTGACAACGGAGAATCCGGTGACCGTGAGACTTAATCGCATTACTATCGAGAAATGCACGCGCAGCATCTTCGCCGATAGAATTCTCGTTGGTGAAAACTGCTCTGCCAAATCCTCTAGTCCGCCTCTGAAACCGTCGATGATCCTTTCAAATCCGACCTCAATGATATGATATTATCCTTAGCATTCATGCGAAATGGCCTGTTATGTTTCACGTGTATTTACTAGATATTTGAATCCGAAGTCAGTCTCTATTGCCATTAAATATAACTGAGTGTTTCAAAATTACATACGTTAATTCCTGAGAGTACGGGCTTAATGAAATTTATAAGGGCATATCGCGCGATAATAAACCAACTGCAGCTGTTGCAAACCAACGCCAGAAAGAGATTTGCCTTCCAGAAGCTTGGATATTTTATGTTGGAGCAGCGAGCACTCTTTTGCTAGGAAATTTCTTGCTCTCGCGCCACGAACAATCACAGCAACTAGAAATTCTCTGTTTTTTGCCCAGGTGCGTGGCTTCAATCGTTTATGTGACCAGCCATGTGGCATGCTGAAACAGAAATCATAAACTGCAACGACGACAAAAATTATCCGGACTACAACGTTGCGCGCGACGTGGTGAGAAAAAAGCATTGTGCGCCGTTAGCGTTATAAAAAAAAAAGATACGTGCGTTGTGACTAAATCTGTTTCATGTGGACGGGCAGGAGAGCGAGCGTCACCGGAACTTTTAATTAACTGTGATATTATTTCTCACAAAGCTCTCTTTTCTTTTTTAATATAACTCTGCGACGAACCTTTCCATTGTCCCCCTTATTTCCCGGCGTTGCAACATCCCCCGCGGATATAGCGGCACTTTAATCAGCTGATCCTCGTGGAAATTAAAAAAACTAATTGCGATTCAGTTTTACGAATGCATTTACATATTTCGTAAAAGAAGCAATATCGTCGGCGTGGTCGCTCACTGAGTGTAAATGACGTTTTATCCATCATAATGTATATCATTTACGTGTGCTAATAAGCCCGTGTACCATGATAAATGACCAGCGATGGAATTGTAATTTCAAATGGAAATATCGGAAGTTCTAGATCAAAAGAAGTCTTGAAGAAAAACACATTATGCGAACGTGATGAGCTTTATTTGTTTTTTTTTTTACTTTCTTTGTAACGAGAAAATATTTCTGCATTCCGTGAAAGATACTCGAATAACTATCGAACATAATTACATTTAAATTCATTAATATAAAAATTGAAGAACGATATAATAAAAACATATAATATTCACCGATTACTTTTCTAGTTCATAATCTGAAAGCACTGATTTTATGCGAGCGAAATGGGATAGGGTAATAAAGACTGCTATCGGAAATCTCTATACCGTATCCCCAAGAAACCCATATCACATGACAAGCATGCGAAACATGATGCAGCACCTGTGTGCGTGGATCAATTTAATTACACAGTAGTGGGAAATTGAGCGGTGAGTGAAAATGGAAGAATAGTCTACAAATGGTTTCGTAAATTACGACACAATCAAAAACATGCAGTTTACTCGAATGGCATACCGTGTCAATTTACACTTCGAAAACAAGAAATTTTATTTCCCTAAGTTTTTTGTAAATTTAAAAACCGTTTTTTTAAGTAATTAACTGATTCTAACATTAAGGAAACCTCACTAATGGAATAAATGTTTTTGCAGAATTTATTCTTTTAATCGGCTTCATTTCTTAGCATATTGTGGGTGGTGATTTTCAATGCTTGTAAAGCAGATCTCCTTCTAGTTAAGCATCATCTAATTAAGAGTTTATCTCCGTCAAGTAAAATTTAACGTCCGATATTCTATAGAGATACGGCTATGTAATAGTAATTCATTATCTAGTCTTTGAACAATAGAATTTTGTCTTCGTGGAAATTGTAAACCTTAACGACGCTACCTTCGTCAGATCATGATGTCAGATTCGTTAAACACATAATTAAATTGTTATCAAATTTCAATATCCACCAAAACCTTCTCTAACTTAATTAACATCTGCGAATATTTTTGTGACAATGCAGAAACAAATCGTGTTATCATTTAAATTGTTTAATTGTTTAATCGACATTTATACTTATATTATTAATTAAAATAAATAATAATTTAAACCAATGCAATATTGACAAAAATATTTTATATAAACGATTATTATTCAAGTGCTACAAATATATGTAATAATACCTAAAACTTTTAAATATTACAAAGCATAAACTATAAGCATTGGAAAACCTGACTATTTATTATTTATTATTATTTTATGATCAGAATATTGCACTATTTTTCATAGCGATTTGTTTTTTATAGATATATCGGTTTTCATCAGAACTGATGAAGATTTGTTAAATGTATTTTGCAATGCACTGAATCTTACAAAGACAGATATAACATTGAAATCTTGTAAATTTTTAGGAATTACAAATTTTTTCTGGGTAATAAATGCCTTTTAACAAACATTAATTAAACATTAATTAAATTTGATAATGATCATTGAAGTATTGTATTCTTTGAATACGTTTTGCTTATTATTCGTAATCCTCGAATAATTGAGTACAATCCTGCTTCCTTTCAACATAATCAGAGTGACCTAGATCAATAATCGGTATTTATTCGGATGTTTCACTGTTTGCTGGTAGGACTGGTTCAACCAATTACAAATAGTCAGCATATATTTGTGAACTTTGATTTCCCGCGTCGATGTTGTAATGCTTACTCTCATATTGAACATATGACTCGTTTGCGTTGCCATATACAGGGTGGGGCAATAACTATTACCACCTTAAATATTTTCTAATTTATAAGGTCCAGAGGAAAATTTATGTAATCAAAATTATACGCTACGAAGGGGGCTAACATGTGGCGATAATAATTTTTGTCCTGGTGGAGGCGCTTCGAAGATATCAAGGTCACCTTCATTTTTTTTAATGAGTTCGGTATGTTTTTTTTCCATAATTTCATAGAGGAGCTTAAAACAAGTACGGAACTCATAACACAAAATTATTGAACAAGATTAAATGTAAATGAAAATGATAAAAAAATACATTTTTTTTAATGAAACTATGTTATTTTATTACGTGACGTTTTATCTCTTATTTTATTATTAATGT
Organism: Ooceraea biroi; assembly: GCF_003672135.1. NCBI lineage: Eukaryota > Metazoa > Arthropoda > Insecta > Hymenoptera > Formicidae > Ooceraea > Ooceraea biroi. Next base: position 4,995,002 of record NC_039507.1, read on the forward strand.
TTATAAAAGGTGTTCGAAGTGATGGCCATTACTATCAATACAACACTGGATTCTTCTGATCACTGATTGGCTTGCTCTTCTAATAACGTCGGGAGCTATTGACGCACAGGCTTCAATGATCCGTTGTCGCATGATTTGAGGCGTAGTTGGTTCTTCTTTGTAGACCATGTCTTTTAGGGTTCCCCATAAAAAGAAATCCAGTGGTGTTAAGTCTGGTGAACGAGCTAGCCACCCTACAGGACCTCCACGTCCAATCCAGCGATTTGCAAATTTTTCATTAAGTTTATTTCTCGCAACTAATAAAAAATGAGCAGGGCATCCATCATGCTGGTACCACATTGTTCGTCGTATGATTAAAGGCAGGTCTTCTAATAAATGAACCAAGTTATGCTCTAGAAAATTGGCGTAGCTGTTACCATTTAGATGTCCGTCGATAAAATAAGGACCAATAATTTTGTTATCTATGATACCACACCATACATTCAAAGACCATTGTCTCTGGTGTTCAATCTGCCGCAGCCAATGAGGATTTTCCACTGCTCAGAAATGCATATTATGTAAATTAACATTCCCGTGATTAGTAAATGTTGCCTCATCAGTAAATAACACTGTATCAAAAAATGAGTCATTGATTCAAATCTGTTGTTGAGCCCATTGGCAAAATTCAACACGATTTACAAAGTCCATTCCATGTAATGCTTGGTGAAGGCTGAGGTGATATGGATGGAATTTGTTAATGATGCAAGATGCGGAGTACGCTTCTCCGATTAATACCAGATTCTCGTTCAATTTGTCGCGAACTAATGTGCGGATTTTGAGCCACCATTGTGAGAACTCTAATTTCATTCCCTTCATTAGTTTTTCGCTTTTCACGCTCACTTTTACGTGTATTTAAGCTACCGGTTTGTCTAAGTTTATCACACACATTTTTAAATGTTCGACGCGAAGGCTGAGTGCGATTAGGATATCGTTCAGCGTATAAATTTTGTGCTCTCACTGAATTTTTTTGACATTCTCCATAAATGAGATCATTCTCCATCATGTCGACTTGTTCTTCAAATGAATACATCTTGCACGATTGACTTATCTATCGATACTATTTTTTATGTTTATCTTATCCTGTGAACTTATTAAGATGGCCTTCAAAGGGTCTTTGTTTTCATTGAAATAAGTTTACGTCACTATTTATTTTCATCGATGTATCCGTTTGAAGAACAAGTTGATCCTCATTTATGAGGAATGTCAAAATCAAAACATTCCGACAAAACATACTAATAAAGCGTCATTTCGTACATCTTTTAAACGTAAATTTCATTTAATATAAAAATGTATTTTTTATCGTTTTCATTTACATTTAATTTTGTTCAATAATTTTGTGTCATGAGTTCCGTACTTGTTTTAAGCTCCTCTATAAAATTATGGAAAAAAACATACCGAACCTATTAAAAAAAATGAAGGTGGCCTTGATATTTTCGAAGCGCCTCCACCAGGACAAAAATTATTATCGCCATATGTTAGCCCCCTTCGTAGCGTATAATTTTGATTACATAAATTTTCCTCTGGACCTTATAAATTAGAAGATATTTAAGGTGGTAATAGTTATTGCCCCACCCTGTATATAAACCGATATATTAATTACTCATGTCTTTGAGCAAAAATATTATTCGTAATACTTATAAAATCATCAGACAAAACATCTCTGAGAAGATACAACAGTAAAATAATTTATAAGTCCAAAAACCAAGAATTAAAGTTGGTATTTTAAAAATATTTTCGATAAGAAATGAAAGATTTCACAAGTCACGGTAAGTGTGTAAACATGTAAAACGATACGAAGCGTGAAGCTGTGGATTTCGGTTGTAAGTAAGATTAAGTGACGTCAAGTATGATATATGCCAGGGTTTAGACCTTCTAGGAGAATCCATATAAGAATTTGGCGATTTTCTGCACCCCTCAAACCGCGCGCGGTCTCTCTTCCGCTTCAGCCGAAGACGGTAGCTCATATTTCATAGCTCAATTTTTGCTTACATCAAAAAGCATATTAGAGACACGCGTACTTACTGGGGACGACAATCTTACTATAAGCTAACAATTCTTGTGAAAATTTTCTTAATGATATTTCTGTAAAGTATCATCATGTTTACATTACAATCATTAATTATTTATTATTGATTAATATTATACAAGCGTTTTCACAAATCAATTTGTATAGATTATTTTATTTACTTAAATTTAAATTTTTTATATACATTGTTATTAAATAAATTAGTAATATATTTTAATACAATTATATTAATGTGGTCTGTGTCATATTATATTTAACATATGATCAAAATAATCTCGTTTTTAACGTTATTTTATAATCTCTAAATTATTTTATTATTTTTATTACAATTTATAACAATTTATTAGAATATGTAGAATGTTTCTTTCTCAAAACTCGTTTTATATTTTTTTATTTACCATATTTTATATTCTTGCGTATTTTATAACATTATAATACGTCAGAGGTATTATTAATGCACGAAAATAATTACGGAAAATAATTACACGTTTTTCGCTATTTTAGCTCTACATAAAATATTTTTTACCTCCTGTTTCTATTCTAACTTAACTGCATATTCTATTAACTTAACACGACTTAACGTCTACAACCATTTTATTCCGTTTCATTTCATCTCGTTGACATTATTTTATTCTTCATAGCCGCTTAATACAATTTGCTGAACTAACAGCTTCAGGGAACGTCCATTTTGATCTCAGAGACGCTATTAACCGCCCAAACCTACAACAAAATGAACTATTCTAGTCTTCTAATCTCAAGAATAATATTTTTTATTTTAGTAACCAATATTCCTCTCATTCTCAAAGTTTATCATTCTATTTTGTTTCTAAAACTTACTCAATGAGGGAAGAAACAAAAATGAACACATCATATTTATCTCTCTTTAAAATCTTTCTTGCTGATAAAATGTATATTTTTATACACAATGCAATTTATCGTAAATTTATTATAATTTATATTGTCGATTATTGTATGTCGAAAACTTGTACAAAAAGTGCAAATATTAAACTTGCTGATATCAATATTGCCTAATTTGCTTGTGCTCATACTATTGCATCATGTTTCATTTTATTGAAGTCAAAGTCTACTAAGAGCAATTAACAAAGTAGCTCTCTGAAAGCGTCCATTCGGAAGAGCCTTGAGAGCTTACTGCGAACGGAATTTCGTTGAACGCATAACGTAGCCAAGGATAAAACCTTATTGTGAAAGTAATTAAAATTTTATTAGGTAATTCTGTATTTACGGAAAAAGTGCTTTCTTTTTTGGACGTAGCAAGATGGAGATAAAAGTAATTCGCCCTCGATAATTCTAGTTCGCCCTTCTTCTACTACTTCTATCCATTTTTCTTGGACGAGCGAGCAATTAAAATTTGACATGGGGAATTGATCGTCGAATAATCACGAGCAAAAGCACCAGCCTCGTGCTCGCTGTTGCAATACATCTTATAAACGCTTCTCGCAAAGGCCACTCTGAAACGTTATCATGAATGTGGCGCTGATGCATTTCTCTCTTTATGCCAGGCAGAGAGATCTGAGTTAATACAATAAGTGACACAATGTGAAAACGGGACCGCAGCTCCATTCCAGCTTACTATTACCGTTCTCAAAATTCCATATGAATTTCCATAGTAATTGTTACACCAGAAATGGACGTATCGCCGCCAGTTATATGGGTTTAGCTATGCGTTTCTGATATATAATACATATTCTGATATTCATATTCCATGTAATGCAAATTCGCGGTATCACCCTCACACGCGTGCATATTAATACCAAGCAGGATTCCTGCACTGTTACTTAGTTGCTGGCATAATTGATCTCCTATGAGACGATGCGTAACACGCTGTCACCATTATTTGCTCAATTACCGCATGATTAAATTTAACGCCCTTCCGTGTCCAAATTGCATTTGCGCGACCTATTTCTCTGAAACAGCGGTTGCTCAATCTTTTTTATCACGATGTCCTTTCTGTATAAACGCGTCGCCGTGACGTTAATGTAAATGCACTCGATTATCAAGCTGGTGCTTTTATCTAACTTTATGGTGCACACAATTTAGAAAACAAAGCATACATTTATATTATCCTTCTCAGGATAATAAGGTGGTCTCTTGAGAAATGTATATGTACATGTATGTGTGTGTATGTGTGTGTGTGTATGCTATTTTGGAAAGAAAATTACTGATTTATTATATAGATTTATTTATAATATTTATCAAGTTTTTACAAATATCATTCGTTTAATTCTAACTATCTTTCACTAATGTTTGATTATCGAATTTCGAACATCCACCAATAAATTCAGCTCAGAGATCGAAGAGATAAATGTGTGGCACAGTAACGTCTTTTGATCTCACATAACTTTGCCGCAAGTTGCATAAACCACGTAGCCACAAATCTCGCGAGGTGCATGTTCGCAAGTGTGTACGTTTCATTCTAAGTTCGACATCCCCCGCGCCAGAATTCAGCCAGCGCGCACTAAAGTTTACCGCTCCATATACTCCACACATATATACAATCAGCGTTATTCGCTCAATTATCACGCGATTAAACGCATTTGTAATTCTCTTTGCACGAAAATATATAATGTAGCCGCTTCTTTCCCATGTATGTGTACGTGTATATGGTTAATGGATAAATCGAAGGTAGAAAAACGAGAGGAGGGTCTAGAAACAAGCAGGGTACATTTCCGGTGTTTAGGAAGCAAAGCTACCACATAGCGTGACTCGAACACATGCATGTTTCATAGAACGTACACGTATATACTTCTATGTGGGGCGGGAAATGTTGTACGGTGACGCTGATGTTACTTTGGTCAATGCTGGTTTTTATGATTCCAGGACTTTGTTACGGGGCTGAGTATACTGTCTCGTGGCTCGATAGACGAAAAACTACGTTGGACATTTTCTCTCTACGACATCAACGGGGACGGCTGCATCACGAGGGAGGAGATGACGGACATTGTGACTGCCGTGTACGAGCTGATGGGCAAATTCGCTGATCCGAACTTGGATCATGAAGGCGTACGTGAGAAGGTGGATCGCATGTTTCAGGTAAGAAAGTGAAATGAAGATCTCGAAATCGTACGTATCAGAGAAATGTTGAAAATACTCGCGGCTTTTATTATAAAATATTATTTTGTAATATTTTATTATAAAACTGATATATGACAATGTTGTGCCGTCTTAAGTATGTGTTTAGTTTGATTTAATCTTTTCAATTAATTTCAGTCTTTAAACAACTATTCCGAGTAAAAATATGATTTACTTAACTAACAATTAATTTGTAAGTTAATTTTAACTTATAAATTTATCTTATAACGAAGAACATACAATAAATATAATTGAATTAAGAATGTTAATTAAATAGAGCTTTAATCAAGTATAAGATTCTAAATTAATGAGTTTTGCGCACTTCCGAGCGTGCGATGTCTGTCGATAATTCGTTCACTTTAACGAAAAGAAACGAGCGTCTGCGGAGAATGTATCCGCGAGACAGGAACGAGCCTTTCTTTTTAGCAGCTGTCACATTGTTAGCTACGGATGACAATGCCCGCAGTGAGCTCGTTCTCTTCACCTATCTCCGTCACCGCAGGCGAAAAAGGGAGCAATCCGCGTTTTACAGAGACAATTTACTCAGATGACGTGTCTTCCGTACCTACCCGACACGAAGCTGCACGCTTCGTCAATCTTATGAGGAATGCAGTTCAAAGAGTTAGTATTTTTAGGATATGGAGTGCACGTGGCCGCATTAACAATTGAACTGTGAAGAACAGATGTCTCTATAAAATAGCTGCTCTATAAAATTCCCAATAAATATTATATCAGTATTAATAGATATATTTATGTGTATTAATAAATTATTAAAAAATATAGAACATTCGTTTCATCTTTCAAAGTACAGAGATAACATCAGAAATAAAACAGTATAGAACGACTGCATAAGTCGCCTGTGATGCCAGTCTTCTTTAAACAATATACGCAAATGCATATTCACAATTCCACATCACATGGTATCAATGAATGTTCTCTTCGTGTGATCAGCATTCAATTTTCTCAATGACAGACATAGAGTTCTAGGTCGGAAGCTTGTTTCACAATCTATTACCGGCCCGTACATGTTAAGGCGACCTTAGATCCTCATCTTCGATTCCGTCTAACCAGGGTTCGATCCGCTGACGTACTTCCTACGCTCCCGTACATGTTGAAAGGAAACGCAAATTCGACGGCAAAGGCGACGCGACCAGAAAGGGTCTTGTTTAGGGGTGCTGCTTTTGAGACATGCACACTGATACACGTGTGTCAGTCTTGCGGTCGGCGTATATGGTAGTACGAGGGGGATAGGATTAGGACAACACGAGCTTTAACTCGGAACCGCACTATGTATACGCGCGCCTTACGTTCACGTATATGTGCACGAATAGTTTAAATTCTAATTGCCTGTGGTTTCAATTCCTCAAAGGCCCCGAGGGCTTTTCTCAAGGAACGACGTTCCGGCTTCTCAATCTAACTTGCAAGACCCACGCTCCGGCGAACGTTATATAATAAACACGGCACTCAGACTTTAATTACGATCCTCTACCTTCGTGGCGAGCTTCTAAAAAGATCGATTAATATTTTTCCTTGAAGTAGCAAAGCATCTGGTAACAGATTATTTTAAGATATGAAAGAAAGATACCAATACTCTTGACGTATGTGATTGATTGTGATTGATGTGATTGATAACGTAAAAATGTAGAATTGTTATATTCACATATAATTTTCCAGAAGGCATCAAACAAGATTCATCCATTTTACACACACACACACACACACACACACACACACACACACGTGCACGTGCGCACACGCACGCACGTATTATTTTCTATTCAATATTGCTCGAAAAATTACTTTGCCGCTTTATTTTGTAGCTCCATTGAATCAGCGTATCAATCTATTGTTATCGAGTTCCGTATACTAGCGATAGAGACTGCTCGGTTCGTTCGCTGTCCAATTAAATATTATTCCTGAGCAACCGCCGATATTCTGTAGCCAGAGTCCTTTGATTCGATGTAATTCATTAGTCAGTTTGCAATCAACCTCGCCATTCGGTGTAAAGCGAAACGCGCCCGCGAAACTGGAGACCGTCCAAATTTCCACATGCAGATGTTACTTGCGGTTGGACTTTATCGTCATGGTATCAATAGCATCTGTTACGCGAATGATCTGTAGCAATTCCCTGCTGCCGTGTCACTGCCGCACGTGCTGAGAATATCGGTGCTAATACATTGTTACGCCGCACTCGATAATCGATTATGAATGCGCAAATATCAAACACGGGCTCCATTAATACGCACACGTGCGAATAAATTTCTCAGCACAGACAGACACGTAGTACATTACGCGTACATTCATTTTCGTTCGAGTTGCAGTGAACTTGCTTGTTGCGATTTCTCATGGAAATGAGATATCGCGCAACTTAGATGTGCATTTCAGACGTTCCAGGTTTCCTTTTGCAAGCTTCAGTGTGTTTGGATACGTGGACAAATTGATCTGAAACTTTCACGGAGGAGCTCGAAGCAGAATGCAATGCAAGATAAAATGGCTCCTTCAACAGTTCAGACCTCTCTCAAGCATCCTCTTGTTTCGTGCTAGCGACGCGCATATTTCGCAATTTTTATTCCGTCAAAGGAAAAGAAAAGACACTTGCAACAAGAAGTATAATGTGGCAAATCAGAGCACAGTAATGAGGCAGGGGATAGCGATAGAAGATATTGCGTCGCGAATAAAGTACTAACAAGGAAACGTATGCGCGAAATGGAAAAAGTTTTATTTCGCTACGTTATATTTGCAATGTTTACATGAATTTGCAAGCAAGATTGCTCAGGAGATTCACAATCCGGGTTTCAAAAGTAAATCAGAAATGGGAAATGAGTCAGAAAAAGTACATTGCATTTGTAATATTTTTATGTAACCAATCTTGAAATATCGATAATCTTGCAATTTATTTACGAATGTGTATGAATTATTTATAAATTTACTTCATTAAATACTATGTTGACGTTACAATAAGAATGCTTTTTTCTCTTCTTCGTATTATTATCGACATTTATCTATCATGTACTTTAATTTCAATTTTTACTTGCTTGAAATCTCTTTTCCTTCTTGCTTGTTCTCTCGATTTTGTTTACCTTGCACTTATCCACTACTCCTACGAAGCAGTCTTCAATCAAGCCGCGAATACAGAAGAACAAGCGAAGTGAGGATACAGTGTGCATTAATCGAATGGCTTTTCGCAATTACGGCGAGTGACATAGCCGCCTCCTCTAATTATGCTGAGAACCGTGCTCTTGTCATGTAATGACCTAATGAGAGCGCTAAAATTAACGTCGCGTCACATAGATCTCATATAACTCGTTGCATCCTTAATTACTCCTTAATTACCCGTAACTGTAATAGCTTATCCCTATGGATCAAAGCGAGTTATCTTTTATATCTGAAATTAAGAAGACAAAGAATATCTCCTGCAGAATTCATTACAGCTTTTTAAGTCGCACGAGATACGCAATAATTTTAAATGTTCTCGTTACAAATATCAGTTTACACGAAGCAAACTTTAATGAAGTTTCTGCGCGGTCTTCCGCAGTACCGAATAATTAATGTTTATTAATTATACTTCCGGCACATCAAACAAAAATGTACAATACGTCTGCTTTTTTGATCTTCCAACTTCGCGACATTTCTTCAGTATGACGATAAAGCACTATTAAAGTTAATCCCAAACAATGAATACAAGCCACGAATGAAAAATGGACCGGTGGACACTTTATAAACTCGTAACCGCGACACAATGGCTTACGAAGATTCTCAGCGTGCTTGTAGAAAAGCGATGAGAGAAAAGCTCCTTTCACGGTTTTGTGCTACACCTCATCAATATTCTTCTTGTATAACTTTTTAAAATCTAGCGAGCATAAATTAAGCGTGCAATTATATGAAAGGTCTGAATCTGATGACTCGACTACTTATGCATTTCTCTGAATATTTAATTTCTAAAAAATTTTCTTTTTCATATCTCTATTGCGTAATATAATAAAACAACTTTATAAATGACAAAAGATTATTATAGAATGTGAGAAAATTATTTATTTTATATAATTCATACAATAATTTATCATATAGTAATACACACACAAGAAAAATATCAATTAATTTAATTAAAATATAAATAGAGGAAAGAGAAGATAGAGAAAGAGAAAAAGGGAAAAAGAAAGAAAGAAAAGCATTAAATAATTAATTAATGCATAAAATTAGTTAATTATATAATTGTCAGATTGAAATATTTCCTAATCCCTCAATTTTTTATAAGCTTATCAATTCTTAATTGTTTCATTTTTATCCGTACGTATTATTCCTTACTCATATCATAATAAAATATCAATAGCAAATTACTATTACTCCATTTTTCGCTACACCTCTTTTTTACGCGCATGCTTTCGCTTCGATTAAATCGGTGCTAACTAATTACGAGAAAAGAAGAGGTAATGAGTGTGGAATACCTGTATCCGTATAGCACTAATTAAAAACAAGTCTTATTCGAGCTCCGTTTGCTCCAAATCACGATTAAATCCGTCCTATTGTTTCTGGAAACTGCGCGCTCACTTCGCCAGCACTTTTCATTCTACGAAAATAGGCTGTCCTGTCAATTTTTGATGATAGGATCGAATCATTCTCGTATTATGTGACGCGCGAACAAGAGAACGCGATGTGGCGATTCATAATGCGGAATCTATCATTATAAATAATTGTTAGCCTAATTACAAAGGGTAAAAGTTCGAATAAATAATGAAACATTTAAAACTTTTACGAACGGAGAATCGTAGTCTGTTCGTAACTTGTTTAGAAAACTATTTTTATTAATATAATTCTATTTCTATAATGACCTATAGTGACTTCTATTTCTATAATGACCTGTAGTGACTTGTACACATGACATTATAATGCAGTATCTTTCTTTAAAATGAAGGTTCTCGATTAAACTTAATTTAAGTACTTGTGATGTGCAAAACGACGTATTGCACTGTTAATTCTTTCAGAATTCTATATATCACTTCTGGTAATGATCGTTGGCTGTGATATAATTGCGCGTACAAGGCTATGATAATGCGTCGCAGCTTGTAGTGAACCGTGATGCCAATTAATCTCATCCAACGGTACACGACACAGATCCCACTCCTCTATATACACCGACAAGCTTTATGTCTCGCGGTGCGAGATCAGTAATAATTTTGCAGTTCGCACCTGTCGATGGCCTATTTATCACCACGCAATCTAAAATCTCGTACACGCTTGCAACATCACGTGAAATGCTAGTCCCGACTTTCGATCGTTTTTGTTCCATAAATTAACTCGATCCGATAGGTCGACACGAATCATGAATAATTAACGCCCGATAGCGATTGCACTTTTTGTTGATTTGTAGATTTTGAATAGATGAGCGGAGGCCGCGATATATCCTGATGAAATTACATATTTATTCGTACAATTAAGGGGGGAGGGTCAAGTAAACGGCAGTTTTTTCCCGAATTTTTTTTAAACAGATGGAAAGAGTTATTAAATCGGAACAAAGTACATCATAATATTCATGATTTAAGGTATATTATAAAATTTTTTTATGTCGAAAAAGTTCAAAATGGCGGCGCAGCAGCTGCTTGAAGTCGGCTCCTCGGATTTGCGCCGTGCACCGCTCAGGTCGCTCTAATTAACTGAAAGCAAAAAACTAAAGTTTTTTTGTTAAAATGTGTTCATATGCTTTGCATGAACCTAAATTTAACAAAAAACATCGAAAATTAAAAATTCAGGACCATTTTGAAAAAAAAGTACTTTTTTCTTTATAAATAAATGGCAAAAAACAATGTTTATTATTAATTTTTTAATGAACCTTTAGGTTCATGCAAAGGCCAATAAGTTAAAGAATATATGTGCCAAAGCTCGTTACGATCGGTTAAAAATTGTAGGTGCTACAGTGTACGGCGCGCGAAATTTTACGTTTTGAGAAAAACGCGTTAAAGTTTTCGATAGAGAAAAGTTGTGTTAAGGGGATTTACGGCTAATGTAAGCTTAGTCTGCGATGCCAGGGCCGTATAATAAGCCTTTCTCCTCTGCAAACTCATCCATTTTAGCCACTAGTTCCTGTTTTCGAGCTGTTCTGGCCTCTTTTGATGTGCTTTGGGTGCGGCGGTCCTGCCTGTCCACGCGGTGTTTGTCGTACTCGTCAGCGAATTGTTTGCAATGCGGACCGATTTGCAGTTGCATATTATTCATAACTTCTAAAGTGAATGTATAGCCATCGTTGAACATGCCTCCGGCCAAATAAGTAGCAATTTGTATAATTTTCGAGCCGCAGTTTAGATTTTTCGAAAACAGCCGTTGCACGAGCACAAATTATTGCTTTCCCTCGTCAGTAGTGCCATTTAGTTTCAAAATAGCAAAAACAGCAAGTCTATTTGGCCAAGGGACCGAAAGGTAAATCGTTCACGCGCGCGGTCGTATACCTGCGCTCGGCGTCGTTCAGAACACGTCACTTTAATGACTCCGTAGGGACACTTAGACTTCGAATTTCGACTCGCGACTTTGGGAACACATTCTCCAGATGTTACATGCATTTTCTAAGCAATAAAAAAAATGACCGTTTACTTGACCCTCCCCCCTTAACTACGACCAATTGTGTTAACGGTAAACTAAATATGACGGGACTGTTTCCGACAAATTTTGAATTTCCAATTATTAATCTTCATACGATCGAATTAGATAATGCCAAACTGATCAGTTGTGCACTAGTTATATTGGGTCAGTCAAAAAGTTCGGTTCAATTTTCAATAGCTGACAATAATGTCTAATCATAGACAACGATGGTGATTACTTGATTAAAGAATAATTTCTTTCTACTGAATGCAGTAAAGTAAAATTTGAGGCAGAAGTCGAACCGAATGTTTTCATTGATCCAATACACCCCAAGAAGAAGCCAGAATATATTAGAATGGATAACATAGATTGAGATTCATGTTGGCGTAAGGGAAATAGATTTCCTGTAGCCAACCCATGGTTTTTGATCAGTTCTACTTTAAGTAACGCGTACGTGTACATCGACGTGTACCACGCAGAAACGCGGAAGTGTGAGAGGGTGTCTACGTGCTTCCCCTATCCCCGTAGCATTACCGTCTTAGCATGTACGTCAGCGGTGGTCTTCTAATCTAGGTCAACATGGCGCTTTTTCCCGTGAATTTAAGCTTCATAGTAATTTCATTCATCCACGGTTGTTCATTCAATCAAGTTTGAGTTACGTGATATATCAGGTTCCGTGATATATCCGCGAGCAATCCTGACGCGGAATAAAGAGAGATTTGCGCGCGAATGCGGACAGCGGATTTTGGTATACATGTTCCCACAGAAAGTTTAATACCATTTTAATATTTTACATAATACCAACTTCTGGACGCTTCATTATAATTACACGGTATTAGTTGAATATTAAAGTAGTTTATAATTGCACATCAGCACAATGAGATTTTATATTATCATCCTCATAAATACATTGTAACTTGTCGTAACGTGTAATAAAAAGATATTAGCAATGGATTAGTCATTTAAGTTTTGTATAAAAATTAGAGTGTTTTTATATTGTTGATATATGATTTTCTATATGTATTAATTGAAAATTTAATCATTAAAAATTTTATAATACTATTTTAATATTAGTTAATTAAATCGTTGGATATATTGATCATTTCTCTAGAGTCTCTTAATACGTGCAATAAATAAAAATATTTAGTACTTGTAATTAAACAGTTATGAATTCTTAACAATACTCGAGAATAAAATTGTTATTATGATCGCTGAATATTCAGTAGAAATAGAATATAACGAGCAACCTTGTAGATAAATGGGCTTTACTTGTTTCAGAAAATGGACGGCAACAGAGACGGCGTGGTAACGCTGTCCGAGTTTTTGGAGGCTTGTCGGGCAGATCCGGACATCTCGACCAGCATGGCAGCTCTGGACACTGCCTTCTGACACTCACAGCGTCCGCGATACACACCATGGACCTGAAGGGATCACTCGATTAGGAAGTAAATCGCTCAATGTTGTACCTTATCTCCCTGGACCAGAGGAAAGCAATTCCTCAAGGTGTGTCCCGTCGTCTTGGAGCGACTGATATGCGATTTTTCAAAATCGATTGTTTTGAGAGACGATATTGCGTCACTTTCCGTGTACCAGCTCAACAAAATGCACTCAGTGGAATTTCTAGATTTGCAAGGAAAGAGTTGCTCTCGAAAAAAAGAAGAAGAGAATATAAATAAGTGGAATGTTTCACCTTTTGAGATTTGCGATACTGGATATAAAGGGAAGCAACAAAAGTGACTGCTTTGTGATAGGAGTGGAAGCTACGCGAGTATTTAATCAGCATGCTGCCTGACGGATAAGATTATTTGTACGATTACACGTCAGAATCCGCAAATATATAAATGTAAGAAAATAAATGGAGTAGCAGAGAGATTCGAGAGACGAAGCAATGAGCAAGTTGTATAACAACAACAGTGAAATAATTTTGGTATTTTGCTTAGAACTTGTTTAAGAAATGGGAAGAAGTAATATGCAAATCGCATAATATCTTTTACAAAGAGAATATATGCAACGGGCAATCCCAAGACCTGTCAAGTGTCGGTAAAGCGGTAATGATTTCGTAAGGTTTTAGTATTAGTCAGTACGCGAAATGGTTAGCGAATAAATGAGAGTTAGAAACGGATCTTTATATCGAAGTGAACATTGTATTCTCATAAATCGTAAAATATGAAGGATCTGGAGATGTATTGTTAAGATTTATGCACGACATTATTCGTATCGTTTTTACTTACTTAATTTAATTACATAATTTTTTTATAATTAAAAATAATCTCAATTCAGAGATGTTATCATTAATATTTTCACATGTTCTGTTCTTCATAAATTATATAGACAAGCTACACAAAAATATTTTGTATAACGATGACACGTTAAATTGCGTAAATATTTGTACATTCGGGAATTAAACTTTCCGTACTGTTAATACTACGTTGCTCATACATGTTTTTTTTATATACCTTAACTGAAGGATACATGTTGCTCTTTGTTAATTAGTTAAACGCTATGTTCTACACTTTACATGTTATAAGTTGACAAAAGCACATGATTAGTCCAATATACGTTTATTACACTTGTTGCTCCTATAATTTATAATAATATCATGCGAGTTCGCGTGCATACTGAATTACAAGACAAAGAATAAAGTTAAATGCGAGAACGAGTGTCGACTCACGAATGAAAGATACAAAGTTTATCGTGAATCCCGTCGTACAGCTGGACATGTCAAGCGGGATTTGTTGTTTCTAGTGCGTAAGAGAGCATGTAGATGGTAAGCGATATCAAAATATTTATTTTTGTGACAGGTAAGCATATTATCGTTGTAAGATTCTAGATTGTAAAGACTGCGTGCTGCTAAAGAGAGAGAGAAAGAGAGAGAACCGAGTTGGATCAACTGACGTTAATAGATGAGAAAGGAATATTTGGACAGAAGGAAGGGAGACTTTCTCTATCGATCTGGCATTCGAGTGATCCGTTACCAAATATACGCGAAGTGTACATTTTATTATAATTATCCAACGAGTCGTGGAGACTGGACCAAAGCTTCCGCGATGGGTGAAGAAGATTTACTTGAGCGAAATATATATTTAATCATTTTCCATCACTGCCTACTTCTGGTTAACTATAAATAAGGAGGAGCAAACAAGGGATGAAGAACGGGATGAAAATCTCCGTTACATCGAGACTGGGGGAGTCCGATCGGAAATGTTTCATCGGGGAGAAGGCGACAAATGAGATTCATTTATTTAGGAATTTACGAATTTCAAGTATCCTTTCGTTACGTGTACGTTTTTTGTAAAATACTTGAGATACATAGCGAATCGCGAACCGATATTTGAATATACTTCCGACTTGATAGAGCGTGGTAGGATACGGTTAATTTCTTCTGCAATGGCAAAATTGACACAACTCCAGCTCACGCGGCACATCAATACGTCGAACGTGTTCGTGTTGGCACGCAGGAATGGACACGAAATAAAAAGCCAGCAAAGAAACGAAGAGATAAGTTGCGCGCGATTACAGGCGTAAGGATTTCTTCGATTTTTAGCAGCGCCTATACCTATAGAGCATAAGACTTACGTGTAAATTGAGATAAACATCGAATGTTGTCTCATATCAACTCGATCACTACCGCATGTCTTTGAAGTTACGTAAGTAAGTGTGTAAAAAGACAAAAACGGGGTAAACTGTGTCCTCTAGATACTTTTAAACTCGATCGGACGTTAGTTTTAGAGAAGGGGTGAGAAAAAAAACAAGGTACTTTTTTACCCCACCATGGTCAAATCAGAAATAAGCTAGGTCTAATACGTTGTGAGCTTTTTTATGCGCCGCCAATTAGTTTTAGAATAATCTCATTATATTTTAAATCGCGAGACTAGACTGACGATAACCGAAGTATTACTAAGTTCGCGCGGGGGAGGGGGGGGGTGTATAAAAAGAGAGCACGCACAGGATAGTAATTAATGAGGAAACGGGAAGCTGTAATGTTTCTTATTTTGTAACGTCCTCCTACTGTGCTTAATCCACCCTACCTTAACTATACCCGCATATGTGTTATACGCTTACACTTTCCTCTGCTGAAAACTTGCAATTGATTTTTCTCAATATTCTTGCTACTTCTTCTTCTTCATTGCCACTGAACGTGTGAAGCCGTTTCCGCTAAAGTACGACAAAATCGTTTAATCTCTAGTATCGTTCCGGAACGTCAGACTGCATGCTACTTTCTTTCGCAAACATCGAATTAATTGAAGAAAATTTTGTAAAATTTTAGTAACGTAAGTTCGATCAAGATTTGTTATAAAGCAGCAAAAAGTTTGATTCTGTTTCAAATTTTACTGTTACAAATTATTTTTCACATCAACGATAAAACGAGATAATAGATAAGAAAACGAGTTACTCTTGACAATGATTTAAAGTAATATAAGAATATATTACGTATATGTAATAATTATCAACCAGAAGAGAGAATAATATGCAGTATTAATATAGTAAATAATTTCAAATAATGTTAGCTTCTATCTAATTTTGCAATTATGCTGATCTATAAGCTGTACGATCATACTGCTTTGTTAAATATTGATAGTTTTTACATTATTGGACAATAAAATATTTCATTATAACGCGATCAGAGCGCTAGGCAAAAAAGATATACAAATAGTAGTATCGTTTGTAACGAAAAACATAATATTAAGGTAATTTTTCTCTTTATTTTTCAGGATATTTCTCAAAACATGCTACTTGAAAGTAAACCAATTATCATATGTCATATGTCAAACATAATTGTTTAAAATTAAATATGAGATTCATTTCTTATCTATAGTTACTAGAATACGAGATGATTATTGGGTTTTGACTACTCAGGTAGAAATCGATAAGTATTTTTTTGACTATGAATGCTGCAAACTGTTACTATGTACTATCAAACACTGTTTAGATAAATTATTACATATGCTTTCGCCGTTTTCTTTATGTAGTTAAGAAGAAGGATTATATATTTCAATTCTTTTGCATAATGCGCGAAGTTTTACTATATTTTCTCTTAGATTCTTTCATTCTTATTGCAGCATGATAGCTACTTTACATTATCTGTAACCGTGAGTAGATGTTACAGTGTACATGTTCCCTTTTCGTTGTCTAGCTTTCGGCAAAAATTTACATATGTGTTAGAAATGAATATATACTATAAATCGATACTTAAACTCGTATTAATCGAATGAGCTTTCTCTAACTCGCAATAAATTGCAAACTATATCAAGTTAAGTAAACTTGAAGAGAATCTTTGCATATGTTCCTGATCATTAAGACGCTAAAATATTTTCCCGTCTGTTTGTTACAATTTGTTGTAACAAACGGTTCAATATTTTTTACAGTATTTGAAAAAGAATTTGGAAGAGAAAGTAAACAAATTGAATTAATTAATGTACTCAATATCGATATCTATGCGAAATCAAATAATCTTTTACCGTCTTTTGCAATTGAAAAAATTCTATATAACTTAACGCGGCTATCATATGTACGCAATGGGCAGATATTCGGTAGCATTGTCTTTAATTGAATTTATATCATGCGATTTATAACAAAACTATAAGAGAGAAAGGAATAAAAATGGTAGAATAAGGCATCTTACTTGATCAACTCCACCACATGGATGCTATTCATGCGTAGCTAGTTCGGCTGCGAGGTCACACAGCTGCAAATACTACTATCTTGACCCTCTTAACGTAGAGACATTGTACTCGAATAAGATTCAAGGATCTATCTATCAAAATCTATCTTTTCTCTGTAGATAGTTGAGTCTTCACCGAGAACATGTTCGGTGGTATCTATTAGACATTATAGCTGCTGGACAGAGAAAATGTAATGTAATTTGATCCGTGAAAGTGATGTAAAAATGCAAATAATGGCAGCAAGCAGAAATGTAACATTCGTTGTTCACAAGAAAGAAAGAGAAAGTGAGAAAGAAAGAGAGGAAGGAAGGAAAGAAATATTTAAGAAGAATTATATTAGATAGGATAATGAAGAAAAAGATTATGGTCGGGCTACACGCGTACTAGCTGACAGATGGTCCAATCATAGACTATATATATTCATAATGGGGAAAATAAACGAGAACTTAAAAGAATAGCCTAACTGTGAAACACGAGGCCTGAGGAACGGTGTGCGGAAAACCGTGATTATTTATAAAGTGTTGTTATAGACAAAGGACACATTTGCATAGTCGCATAAAATTAATGAGGCAAAGAATTTCAACCATTTCATTAAAATTTAATCTGTGTGCGTATACGTGTACGTATACCATCATGAACATTCTTTGGATTTTGTGCCGTCTGGAATGCAAATCAATAACGAGCAAAAATTTTCTAAAACTATCATATTGATGTAATGGAAGAGAAACAATTAACATACGTAGTGTACTTTAAAAAAAGAGTAACTTTGGATCCACACAGTCGCTTTGTAAGACAGTTGATCGTTTGTTATTAATTAACATTCTGAAAAAATCAATCAGAAAATATCAATCGACTGTCTGAGAGCATCTCTGCTTATCCGAAGCCATTCCTATTGCTATTCAATATATTATATAACGAACTGTATGATGCCATGGTAATGCGCTGCAAAAATGTGTCACGCAGTTTCTCAGGTGTCCTGTATTAAACACAACAAAGTTGAACAGAAATTATTATATATGATGTTAAAATATGGAGGATTTTAAACAGAGATTAAAAAGAGAAAATACACAGCAGGGAGCGGGGGTAAAGAATATTCATATATTTTCAGTGTAAATGAAGTATGTGTATATACTTGTGGTAAAATCACGTATCTTATAGCTTTAATGACTCGCTGACGCCCAAGTGGAAGCAATCCTCTTTGGTAGCGATATATCGAGATTTTCGAGGTCGCGATCAACGACATCCCGCGATAGCAGGAAGCTGCATAGAGAGCCAGTAATTTAATGTGTTCTGTTAACAAAGATGATATGTTTCCACTCGAGGAAGAGCACGTAAAGGAGTAATCGTTTGGATGTTGATTGTTAAATGTTAGGATAGCTAGATACGACGTTATGTCCTTTCCAAGCAACTACATGTTGAGACTCGAGAGTCCTCTTCATTGCGTATGATTTGCATTTTGTCGTTTGACCGTTTTCCATCCTCATATATGTATAATTGGCATTGCACATTATTACTGTTTCGTTGAATTTCGATTGTCAACATGAATCTCCCATTTGTTATGTATTGTATTACAAAATGCTTGTTAAGTAAAATATACGATTTGATTTAACATGGACTTCTTTAGCGTACAAATTTCGAAGAAAAACATAAACGTGACATATTTAATTTGCAGCAATGCAGCCACTGCCGTCGCTCTTTTGCAACGAAAATTTAAAAAATTCTTATTTCGAATATTTCGCCACTGTCTCGAAGAAATGATCTATGAATTCTTCACATTATCGAAAAGGCTCATTTTGAAAATATTTGATGTATACTAAATGTTTATACATTGTCGTTCAAGAATCTTACGTTCTATATCACCTTTATTTATTCCAAATTATTATTTATTGTACTATACTGGAAATATGTAACTATTTTATAAATAAATAGATAACGAATGTGTATGTTGTTTGTTTTACATATTTCACATATATGTATATTGTTTGTAAAATATGCATCTTCGAACCTTCTTCATTGAAAATTTTAATTTTATTCGTTGCGTGAATATTCTTATTTAAAAATATATTTCAAAACTTCTTTTACAAAATATGAAAAAATTGCATATTTGTCGAATATAACGAACATAATGATAAAAAGTTGCACGAAAGAGTGGACGTTTTCTTTTAGAAATTAAAAAATTAAAATAAAATATTCATTCACATCATGTTCATTAAACAGGAAGTTAAAAAAAAAGAATACGAAAGAAATAATTATACAATATGGATATGCTAGGAATATATTTAAAAGTTTATCTTCAATGCAACTATTTGTTAAAATTTTGTAAACATACAATTTTTATCACAAAAGTGCAATGCATAAATCTCTCATTATTTCTGTTCATATCCGTGACGTGCAATCTGCACACGTATGACCACCCTTTACCTGTCACGCCCGCTTTCCGCATTTGTCTTGACAATGCATTTGCACGATGCCAGCTGAGTTCACTATTCATAAAAAATCAATAATTGAAACCGAATTCCAAGTAGCCAAGTGACGTCAGAGGATAACGCAACGACGTCCGTAAGCATTATTTATCACAGAGTGATTTATTACCGGACAGCCTGTATAAAACATTTTTTAAATCAACATTTTATTTTTTTATTTTTAAATGACGCAGAACGATGCATCTTGTGGTTGACAAAACAATGACAGACCGTGGATTAAAGCATTTTATATATGCAAATTTTCAATGTACCTTCAACAGTTCAGTGACTGAAAGTTTCCTGGACACCATCCCCGATATATATGAGAAATTAAATTACAAATTCTGCTTTAGAATCATCAAAAATACTATATCTTCTGTTTTATAATCAACCGTATATAATAACCGTAAAATCAACCGTAAAAATTGTTCTTCCTATTATTGTAACATGTATTTATAGACAAGAGGCCAAAATACATCAACCATGATAGTGATTGACAAGTAAAAACATTGTCTAAAATTCTTTGAATAATTCGCATCATAAGATTGTTTTAATCCTCAATTCGGATTTTCAGTTTTCAGTTTCGCCGCAAGCTGACTGCCTACATAATCCCAGTATCGCCACCTTATGGTATCGTGTTTTGTCGCTAAATCTTTGCACAGCTGAAACATAAATATAACTGAAACGTTATAGATTATCCAGATAATTAAATAATAAAACGGATGAAAATAAATCGAATAACTCCCTTACCTGAGATGCAAAATTGATGTGAAACAAGGAGGTTGGGGTTTCGTTAGACGGATATCTTTCTTGACAAATGTCGATCATACAGGCCAACAAATGATTAGTGCGGCATCCGTTTTTATACATTTCTTCGCATTTTTGTCTTACTTTCTCATTGTGACCTAATCCTTTGCTATCTTGTAACAGTATCCTGATAATAAATTTTTTTTAATTAAATTTTGTTTTATTTAAAAAGAGAAAGTATGATATTTATGTAAGCACTTAACTTTTCATATTATATATTAAATATAATTACCCTCTCAAGTAATTCCAAGCGCTCTCGTTTCCCTTTACTAGTTCTATCTTTTCCAGCGCAAAGTCAATTTCTCTATCTATCACATCTTGCTCAAACTTAGTCGTATTACTTATTACAAAATAACGCTGATTCCAAGCAGAATTGTTACGGACATCTTTGTTTAACAACCGCTCCACGTATTCCAATTCTTTATCATACAGGCTGCATTCATAATAACAAAAAGCTTTTAATATGCATATCAATTATCAAAATCATCAAAAAAATTATATTATACTATAATAATAATTCGTAGTAAAGCTATACTAACTTGAAAGTTTGTATGCACCACTGACGGTGTTGCCAGGCGTGGTAATTCTTGGCATCCTTACACAAAACGGTCTCCACAAATGCCAACTCATCACCAGGATCGTTCAACCACTCGACGATGACTTTCCTGTGATGCCAGACCTGATAATTCTTCGAGTTATACTTTATCATCCGCTCAGTGTACTCCAGCTCCTCAAGCAATTTACTTTTCTGTTCTTTACGAGTTTCAAGTATCTCTCTTCTGTATTGCCATACGGTGTAGTTGGCTGGATTGAGCCACGTACAATCAGCGGTTAGGGCCAGTGCGCGATCCGACTTTTCACCCATCTTCAGAATGGCACGGAAGTAATCATAGGCATCCTTGACTGAAAAAATCAACGTCAATATGAGAGATTAGAATATAATTCGCAGATGATCAAGCTGAAAAAATACGGCGGAATAAGGAATAATAATAATAATAATAGGATAGAATAAGGAAACGACAATTTGTTGGAACAAACTGTTGCAAAATAACAGGTTTAATCATAAAAAAGGATGCGATAAAATGCAGTGCAGCTCTGAGTGTGCCAACGTTCGATCACTTACACTTTACGGAGTATGCTATTGCTACGATAGGATTAGGACCATCATCCTGAGGTAAAGGAGTTACATCTCTCCAATCATCGCGGTCTTGGTACAAGACCCACGGTCTTTTTTCCTGAACGTCGGCGTAATTCGTGTCGTCGTCCGAACTGTCAGACATGTTGTACTTTAATACAGAATTCTACGACTTATTTTTTTCCCTAATCAATTTCAGCTCTTCTCTCTCCTTCCCTCTCTGCTCGCAATTCGCAATCCTGTCGATTCTATACGTTCTATTTGATTCTCATTGAAGAGAGATCCACTTGTTTTCTACGCTATTTACAGGCATTACGAGGCAACACCGCTCACCATTCCACCGCACTCCGAGCGAGCCCTCTACATAACCATGGTGTAGCGTGTAATCAGTAAGCTGACTCAGGACCTAAAAATGTCATGCGTCGCGAATGGTCTGCGCGGATAATCTGGTGACTAGATGCCACCAATCAAATCCAGCTGGAGTGACTGCCAAACTCATGAAAATAAATTACGAAAAAATATTTTAATACATTTTCTTTCCTTTTATTGAGCTGTAACAAAGTAGCGTTACTTTAATGAAATTAAAAAACACAATTAATGCATAAATATGTATTCACCTACATGTGCGCCGTCTTGTTCTACTAACATTTGCTATTTTTGTAGTAGCTTCATAATTCAATCTTTCCAGACGCTGTTATTTTCATTTTCATTAAAACAATTGAATAATTAAATAACGCAACGGACTTTTAATTGTTACAACCCAATATCTATTTATATTTGAAAGAAGAAGAGTAGAAAATGTTCTGAAGCTTTTCAAATGTCAATTGAACCGCAGCTTCAGTATTTCATTTGTTTAACTTGCGGACCGGCCTCATCCGCAAAATATTTACTCCATGAATATATAAATATTTACATTAGCGCACACATATATATATTAATACATGACTGTCTAAAATTCATATTTCTTATTGCTTGATTTAATTTAATAACAGAATGAAGAGTGAAGGAAAGAAATATACAATATGCCCGATTAGTTATAAAAATGTTCTTCGAAACTGTAACGAGAATTAATCATGCGTACAACTCCATATTATTAAGATCTTAAGATTTATTGAATAACAGAATGAGCAACCATAAAGTGATGTCCTTCTCTCTAAGATACTTAAAAAAGGTCAGGTAAATTGACTACATGCGACATAACAATGTTCTCTACAACAACTCGTGTGTATTATGTATCATCTGTAGAATAAACTTGTCTGCACAAAAAAACATTCATCTCACTCTCACAGTTCTCGATTCTCATCGCGCATTCATTCATTTTGAACGTTGCTACATAACGTTTCACTATAGCAAGATATCGTGACGTGGAATCGCTAGTAAATCTCACTTCCACCTCGTTTTTGGTACAAATCGTCCTACAATTATCATATAATTGCGAACAATATATCTCGGCGTGTCTTTCGCGCACGGTCTGTAGGCTGCAAGAATGACCATCGACTCGCATCAAACGTACATATTATTATACAAGCGATCAACTATGTACAATTTATCGCTTCGCGTAGAAATTAACGTGCCGGATGCTTCGCGATGCAAGAGCTGGTCATCATCCGTTATGGGGGTTACAACTTACATGCAGAGCTACTCGAATTTTTAACAAGGAAACAAAATGTAATTTTGCACAATATTTAGAACGCAAAATTGCTTACATATAAATACTATTAAATCGTTGTTAAATCTATTAAAAGCAAGCAATGCTAATTCAAATTGCTCTCTCTCTCTCTGTAAATGTGATATCCTGTTTTCTAAATTTGCAATCGCTTTATTACTCGTTATTGCAAATAAAATTAAAATTAAGTTTACCCTCTTTTTTTTGTAACTTAAATAAGTAGCTCCTTTAAGCTTGCAAAACGAATGCTTGTACAAGTATGTGCAATTGGAATTTTTCTTCTTTTCTTTTTTTACAGAGCGTGGATTATCTATTGATTTGTAATTAATTCTTCTCTTCCTTCTTCTCGCCTTCGGGTTCCTGCTGCGACTGATTTTGCGATTGGTTCTCCCTTTCCGCCGCCATCTGTAAAATTGACGCATTTAAATAATGTGGCCCTTGAGCTGCGCACGTAGCAGCATAATCGTATTTATTAATCTTCACGTAAAATTAATTCTTATTTATTATTAATTAATCTAATTAATTAAATTAATACCTTCTTGTACGCCATCTCGAACAGCTTCAAGCTTGCCTGTTGAAGTTCGTTCGTGTGTTTCTTTATTTCCTCGGGGTCCGTTTCATCCTTCTTGGCCAAAACTTCTCGCAGTTTTGCAACCAATTCCTTAAGTTTGTCACACTGTAAAACGAGAAGAATAAATATATATAAAAATATTCAGACAATCTATTAACGATGACAATTGACAGCAATATATTTCACCTCGTCCTGCGGTAACTGTGCCTTGAATTCCTCCAACTTCGCTTCCGTGTCGTGTATAATTCCCTCAGCCTGATTAACGGCCTCGACTCTCTCCTTCTTGACCTTGTCCGCCTTCGCGTATTGCTCCGCGTTTTTAACCATGTTTTCAATTTCGTCCTTGCTGAGGCCGCCGCTAGACTGAATGACGACTGCAATGAAGAGGAATCAGGCTTAAGAAAATGCGTCCCGCCGAAAACTGCGGTTTATCAGTTATTATAGAAACGACTCAGTTGAATGTTGTCCACATAGTTTACTCGATTTCGAAGTAAACTTTAGCGACGAAAAATATTGGCATCACGCGCATTATGTTTTCATGCAACGCAGGGTGAAACGACAGAAAATTCACGTACTTTGTTGCTCCTTGCCAGTTCCCTTGTCTCTGGCGGACACGTGCACTATACCGTTCGCGTCAATATCGAACGTCACCTCGATCTGCGGTACTCCCCTTGGCGCGGGTGGAATACCGACGAGACTGAACTGCCCGAGGAGTTTGTTGTCGGTAGCCATCTCTCGCTCGCCCTGATGAACCTTGATCTCTACCTGGGTCTGGCCGTCCGCCGCCGTAGAGAACACCTGGCTCTTCTTCGTCGGTATAGTCGTGTTGCGGGAAATCAGTCTCGTGAACACACCGCCAAGTGTCTCGATACCTACACGGAAATTGAAAAAATAATTTATCTTTTAAAGATAATACAACTCCAGTTTGTGAATCAAGTACGTAAGCACTCAGTAAATCGTTGTCTTCATTAATTTCTCAGAGAGAAGATTAGTCAAATTCATCATCTCTTGCTTCGCAAATGTGCCTGCGCGTACGATAGGAACGATTGAAACGTTAGCGGCTTACCCAACGACAACGGCGTGACGTCGAGAAGCAAAACGTCCGTAACGTCTCCCGCGAGTACGCCCCCCTGGACCGCGGCACCGACGGCCACAGCCTCGTCCGGATTCACCGCTTTCGACGGCTGCCTGCCGAAAATTTCCTGCACCGTCTGTTGCACCTTGGGAACCCTGGTCATACCGCCGACCAGCAGAACTTCACCGATCTCCGCCTTCGACACTTCCGCATCGGAAAGCGCTTTCTGACACGGTTGAACGGTACGTTTGATCAGGTCATTCACGAGACTCTCGAATTTGCTTCTCGACAGTTTAAGATTCAAATGTTTCGGCCCACTGGAATCCATGGTGAGATAAGGCAAATTTATGTCCGTCTGGAGCGAACTCGACAGCTCGATCTTCGCCTTCTCCGAAGCCTCTTTTAGTCTCTGCATCGCCATTGCGTCCTTGGTCACGTCTATACCTTGCTGCGATTTTATTGAATCGTTAGAACCGAAGGTTATTTAAAAATTCGAATTTCGAACGAAGTGCGCGTTAAAGGCGACGCATTAAATACCTCCTTCTTGAACTCGGACACGAGGTAATTGACCAACGCATTGTCGAAATCCTCTCCACCTAAGAATGTATCTCCGTTTGTAGACTTCACTTCGAAGACGCCCTTCTGAATTTCGAGGATCGAAATATCGAATGTACCGCCGCCTAAATCGTAGACAGCGATGCTGAAAAAAAAACAGCACGTTTCTCACAACTATCGCATGCTTTTTTTGCGCAATAGAAGAAAAAAATATTACAGGGTAAAACTCAGTAAAATGTTTCAGCATTTTACGTACAAGTATCTCAGAGACGAAAAATATGAGCATCATTGTTTTACGGAAGAATAGTTTTGATGTTTTTGATATTTTATTTTTGATATTTTTTAAAATTATTTTTCATGTATAATTATATTAAGCTGAATTCCTTACATTTTGTCCTCTTGCTTGTCCATGCCGTACGCAAGTGCGGCCGCAGTTGGCTCGTTAATTACTCGGAGCACGTTCAATCCAGAGATCTGACCAGCGTCCTTTGTGGCTTGCCGTTGCGAGTCATTGAAGTACGCCGGTACAGTAATAACAGCATTTTTTACCGGAGTATTTAAGTAAGCTGCAGCTGTCTCCTTCATTTTCATAAGTACGAACGCTCCTATTTGACTAGGAGAGTACATCTTCCCATCGGAACCTTGCACCCACGCGTCTCCGTTGGATGCCTTCACAATTTTGTACGTTACGCTTTTCCTGTACACGTGAAGATATAAATGACAATTCATAATTGTAATAACATCGCTTGCGCATATACATGTATGTATATTTAAAATATTTACATGTCCTTTTTTACTTCAGGATCATCAAATCTCCGCCCAATTAATCGTTTTGTTGCGTAGAATGTGTTGGAGGAATTTGTGACCGCCTGACGCTTTGCGGGCATGCCAACTAAACGCTCGTCATCTGCAATAACGGAAACAGTTTGTTACAAAGAAGCATTAAAGGAAATATAATAGAATTATAACCAAGTTATATTATTATGAGAGAACATATATCAGAATTTATGATGTAAATTAATATACTGTTAACATAATAATAATAATTAAAAGCAATAACCTTTTGTAAATGCAACGTAAGACGGAGTAGTCCTAGAACCTTCAGCATTTTCTATAACTTTAGCTTGCTTGCCTTCCATCACCGCTACACATGAAAAAGTAGTTCCGAGATCGATACCGATAACTGCGCCCTTTACCCCCTCCGACCTATCATGAAAGTTTCTTCATAAAACTTGTTCTCCATGTAGAAAACCAGTACTTCATAGCTTCTTTTAATTACTTACTTGTACCGACATTGTTGCAAATCGGTAAATCGCTGTGGCACAATGACTGTTGGAGCTACAACCTGTAGGAAGGTAACTTATAGGTTGACACGTGTGTGAATCATGTATAATCATGATCTTACATACATTATGTAAGCGAGATATAAATCAAGAAACTATTTTATTGTCAACGATCGTGATATTAAAAACTTCTTTCTTGATGAAAGAATAAACCCGATATATTGTAGAAATATTCAAATAGAATCAATCTTTTTTAGATATGACAATGACAAGTCGCATACACTTAAAGCAAACGAGATAAGAGACCAGAAATAATGCATACATGAGTTTTTTTATAAAAATCTAATTCTTGGTACAACAAAAAGTTGCAGGAAAAAATAGCACTTTTTTCCAGAGAATTAATTCGAAGACACAAAAATAACGACACGCAAAATAAAGAGTTGAGCTAAGAGTTGATCCAAGAGTACACGACAAACGTGACGAATTCACGTAGGAATCCGCTCACGTGCCGGCTTTAAAAAATCGGCGTCGCGCCGGAATTAATGGCACGTAATAAACTCGTTGCGGTGCACGATCGCCAGGTAGCTGGAGATTTATGGCGCAGGTGTGAGCAGGGTAACGAGGATACGTCGCTAACGACAGTCTAACGTGGGTTAAATGAAGGAGCAAATAATTAGCAACGAGTGGAAGAACCTAGCGAGAGCGGGGTCGCGACATTGGCTGACTTACATTTTTCAGGATCGTACTGAATTGTTGCTGCCTGGCGACGTTGGCGCAGCTACGGTTCAACAGTCTCCCGACGGACAGCATTGCGGCTCTTTTGCGGTAGCTGGTGCGTGTTTCAGCGAGAAATCAGGAGGAAACGCCGTGCGGCCGACTTCACGTGTAGTGATGCAATTCTCGTAGAGGACTATAGAGGCTCGTAATGCGCATACACGCGCGCACTTCACAGCGAACTCTGGCTGCCGGCGTCCGCCAATCACGCACGGGTGCCGCGCGAATTCGCCAATAGCGATCGCGCATGGCTGCCCTGTCCCTCGTGACACACGCGTAACATCCCGAATGTTCTGAGGGATTGCGCATCAAACGTATTATCAAAATAAAAATCGAAGGAACAAGACGAGGCAATCGCACCTCGTAAAACCGCAAGAATGTTTTACAACTTACGTGCTGCTGCACCAAGTGCGTGTATACGAGGTAAATCGGGAAAACCTAAAGTCATCTGGCAACCGGAACTCTCGGGCGGACTTCCGGCTTTCAAAATAATACGTCGGACGTGATGTAACCAAACGGTAAAATTACAACTGCGGAAGAGTGGAGCAACATTCAACAATGCGGGTTGGAATAAAATACAATCTAACTTATTCCTTAATTATTATGCCTATTTTTGAAAATGTTCTCTCTCTGTTTATCCTCTTTGGCGGCCAATTAAAAATTAATATAAAATATATAAGGGAAAATTGGAACAAAAGATTTGTCTCGCGCATGGAAAAAAGAATACATTATCGATATATTTTTTTATACGAATTGTGATATTTATAGGTTATAGGGGCAGTACAGAGGCATTCTTAAATTAACGTAATTTATTTGGTATACATATATATCGTTGTTAAAATAAGTTAAAGTCCTGAGAGACTAAACCTATCCGACAGATAAAGCGGTGCGTATTAGAAAATCTTCGATTTGATCGATCAAATTAATAAATTCGTATATGAATTATGTACATTAATGTATACCATGCATCATACTTAATCTCGTTATTTCTAATTGGAGCAGAATATTTTATATACGCACACCCTTGTACACACGGCACTTTTAATTAATTTCCAAAGTTATAAATTATTATTATGTAACGATGCACCCCTCTCCGATCACTACGATCCGAATCGGGCGTCTGTCTGGACGCGTGATACTGCTTTTGCCCGGCTAGACCATACCGGTTGTTGGCAGATCCGCTTCAGATTTGTTCTGATCAAACACAGAAGTGAGTCTGCCAACAATTGCGTATAGTCTAGCCGGGCAAAAGCAGTATCACGCGTCCAGACTGAGACGCCCGATTCGGATTGTAGTGATCGGAGAGGATCGGGAAAGTGATCTCGTTGCTCAGATCACAGCCCTTTTATACCGAGCTGCTGTTTACTCGGTACGCGCAAGTGGGGGTCCGGGGGCGACGGCGTCGGGGCGACGGTCGGAAAACAAGTCGGAAAAATACCCCCGCTACGTCACCTTCCGGGCCTTACCCCGGCGGTTATTCGTTAAATATTCGGTACTTTATTGTGCGCATAGCGCCTTGTCTTCGTCCGCCGGATGTTCGGGCGGACGGCATCGGCGGATAGTCGGCCGGATTATACGATGCAGAGGGGTGCATCGTTACAATTATTTTTTAGAAATTTATTATGTTCGAATGTTCGAATAATCTGGACGTATCAAAAGGTATATTTATAATCTTAAAAGCTTACATTAGGTAACTCGAAAGTGCAACAACAATATGACAGTTTGCAATAAAATTATAACGAGTAGTACAACAAAATGTGCATTAACAATCGTAGATATTAGAAATGAGATGGAGATCATTATGAACAGTTCTTCTTTCGTTACATGAGGTATTAAACTGTCAACGTATTATAATTAAATCGCTTTCAACAATGAATCGATTATAATATTACGAGCTTTGTTTTTTTTAACATTTAACCGCTACTGATATTCATATTTAGAAAAACTTAATAAAATCCTTTTAATCAGATTTGTAATTAAGCTAGAAATGCAAACTTCCAATAAATTGTTATAAACAATTAACTAAGATGGATAATGTTCCAAATTTTGTCGAATAATAATAACTGTAGCTTTTTTTGTAATAATGAGTTTTGCAAATTGATATACGAATAATAAATGGAATGTCATTTAATATCAATGAAGCGTGCGATTCCTAATGCCATCAGGAACAATATTATTTAGTATATGAGCAATGTTAAAATTTGATGATCAATACGAGTTTTATATCAAACGTCTGTCCTTTCCCTCCAAGCTGTAAAATCCATGGCTCCTTTTACATGAACTGTACAATTTGTCATATCATTCCTGAAATGTAAAATAAATATTTAATTAAATTGTTTCGAATTAACTATTGCTTAATATTATTATTTTCTCTTAAGATATTATTTAAACATATTATTATTTTCTCTTAAGGTATTTTAAAAATTGATAATAGTAGTTACAGAAAAGGATCTTTTAGGATAAAAGCTCTCGGTTGCATCCATTGTAGCCTATCGCCATTGTAACATAAAATTTGCGCCATTGTACTTTTTCGTATCTCTTCCAACTGCTTCAGCGTGAATGAGCCAGGAGTATTTTTGTTTTCGTACCAATATCGATCACCTGTATAAGAAGATTGCGACATGATAAAAGTATGAATGATTTGTATCAAACTAGCGGCATATAAAGCACGTTTTATTCACCGCATCTATTTGCACTTGCCTCACATCCAAGTGAAATGAGGAAATGCAAAAATTAAAAATCAGATGTTCACTTTACATTAATGTGATTAAATAAATAATTAAATTGAACTAAACCATTAAACCATTTGTTTTACATTTATTTCATTATATAAAATTGTTAATAAGAAAAAGTTACATTTACCTAAACGGATATTCCGAAATGTTCGTCCTAACAAGCACAGGAACGTTGGTCCGAGAATGGAGTCAGGTACCGGTGCTTCCGAGAGTGCTCCAGTTACCAGATCAATGTCCTCTACGCTTCTAAGTTAAACAAAAATAAATCACCGGGATAGTAAAACTTGTAAAATATTCTACAAATCATTTTCGGTAGAAGCATAATATCAAATAATTACTGTAAGATTTTCTAATTTATCATAAATCGCAAAAAGATCACAAAAAGGATGCAAACTTAAATATGGCGATCTGTATTACTATGTCTCACCCTATATTTCATCTTACTTGTAGACTGCTCGAAGTTTCTCGATAGTATCTTTGGTCACCGTGCCTCTAAGATCCTGAAAGTCAGTGAGATCTGGCAGATCACAGAAACTTCGCCATCTGACGTAAGGCGGCAAGCCATGATCTCTTCCCTGCTGTATAATTTGCGCGGCGTAGTCCACGGCTACGTCGTTGGTTTTCCCATCGTGGAAGTAACGTTCCAAGAATATTTCGTTCAAGCCCGGAGGTAGAGGCTTCCTAGAATGTCCCGCTGTCGCGGAAATTAGATCTTGCATCCTAGATCGTCATTAAAACCAAGTTCTCATGGGACGAAGTGACAATAGATCTTAGAAAATTTAACAGTACACAATAGTGCAAGATTCTCCAAGACATCAGCGACTTGGAGAGACAAGAATCAATTGATTTATATGCGTTACTCGATTGAATGCAACGATATAAATTCTTCGTTGTTCTGTTTCGAATTTAGAATCTGCAGAAGAGTTTGATCTCGACTCTCCGCGTTGAATTTCATGAATGATTATGCGTGTTCGTAAAATTTCACAGGAAAGCGTCACTGCGACCGCGACGTGCCTTTCACTGATGTTACATACTTTTCCGCTACTAAAAAGTTTGCGCACGCCATTGTTCGTGCGAAGATGGAAGTATTCCGTGAACTTTTGTAAGATCGTGTCGAAGCTCGCATAATCCTTGCCCGCGCAGCTCACCTTCGCACACGATGATAGACTTTGATTTACAGGTAAACAAATTATTTCTTTAGCAATCTATAATGGATATTCGTTTTAAAGAAGCAGACTTGAACTCTGACTCTGAGAAGCGTCTTCCCCAGTGTAATATTGTTCTTTACATATTTTTTTTCTTTTTTATTAAAACGTATATCGTTACTGTTTCAAGAAAAAGTGAAAGGAATATTTAATAAAAAGCCAAGCTAATTTTATGAGAGCTGAAGAAGCGTTCGTGCACGCGATGTATGACAATAGTAATCATAGTTAAGCAATTTACCCGAGACAACGGCATTCCTCTATCGTTGTGAACTGTATTGCAAGGATTATGTCCCTGTTGGTGTGAGTGGAATCTCAATACGATAGAATACGAGATGTGCGGTTGCATTTCCCTTCACTCAAGACGACTTCCCTTATCTTTTTAATGGTCCTGGGAGAGTGACAGGCAATGCATCGATTTCCATCTTAGGAAGACGCACATCTGGCTTTGATTGCCGGTATTGTGCAGTCTCTTTGAAGTGCAATTTAAGTAACATTCATCTCGCTCAACAGAGTATAAAATAAAAACGTCTTTACATCTTTAAAAAATGAAGTAGTTGTTAGGTAACTCTGAATCGTGACCTAACAGACATAATATTTTCAAAGAGATGAAATCTTAATTATTGAGTAACTGTACGATAATAAGATGCAGTTTAAAAAATACGTGTGTCTTTCAATTGCATATTTGCTTAAAGATGATATATATGTTTGTCTCGAGTCCTCGTTAATAAAACGCGAATAAAATTATGTACGTGAGATGTAATCAATCAATATAACAATGATTACAAATCAGTCATTGTTAAAGTATATTTTGACATTATCGTATACCTGTTTTTATTAATATTGAGCTAAAATGTGAATAGTTTCTTTAATATTTAATAAACCATCGATATTTTCTGTTCTGTTCCATGCCTGAGCATCGCATAGTAAATTTTATTCGCAAATTCTGAAAATCGGGTTACGTTTTGACTACGTATTCGAGTATTTTCAACTGACCTGTAGCTCCGACAATCAGCCGGTCGATCGCGCCAGCCTCGTAGAGCTCCTGCGGCGCATAGAAGGCCGACAGTAAGGACCTTTCGCCAGACTTTAACGACGATCGCGAGTCAACCAGGTCGAGGGTTTTCGGGGTCAGCGCGGCGACGAAGAAGAGCCCGGCTGATGCTGCCGAATTCGAGAGCGTCGCATCCACGCGACTGTCGTAGCCGCGAAAGTAGCCCTGCTGTGTTAAACGCAAGCCAAATCTGCGCACACGTAACAAAACGAGGGATAACACACCCTAAACAGGGACAAGTTATACATTGGCGAATGCGGGGGTCGAAGCAACATGATACAATTTCAATACGTTGTCCCTTGCACGATGTATTGTACAGTTTGGCGCCGTTCAAACATCAATCAGATAAATTTGTTACATTTACAAAGTTGTCGATCCATGTCGGTAAAGCGTTTGTTCAATCGGAATTACGAGTAGGGACATTGCACAAGTCGATTCGGAAAGGGCACCGGTCCGATTGAGTCAGCGGTAGAAAAATGATTGTCGAGGCATCGCGTCGTATGAAAAAGAACAATAGAAGAGATAACTCGCGCTGTAGGAGTTGTTGGACATGTTGTTACGTAAAATATGGTTTAATACGCGTGTGTGCCATTGGAAATCCCTCTTTTCGTATTCTAATGCTATCCAGTTTTATCTCCCATCGCGTATTACATTAGCTATTACAATTGCTTCTCGCAAAAGACGGTTACAAGAAGCTGCGCTGAACGCTAAATGGAGCCATCAGAATGTAATGTCAGTTCAACTTATGAAACAGCAACGATTAGAAATGATAGATTCTCTTATGAAGTTATTGCATCACACGCACTGTGTTACAGCTCGAATCAGCGTCGAACAACACGATGCTGATACAACTACTGCGCGATACACGATAGCGAGATGCGAGGTGTTTCAATCAGCGCGATGTAACGTATCTCTTTGATTTTGCCACAAACGCTTACACGAAAACGTTACATCATAGTCGTAGTGATAAAAGATTTTTCGTGCTTTACATTCACATTTTTTTTTTTTCATGAACAATGTGCGATTGCGAAAACGTTACATACTTATCGAGGACTCTCTCTCCTAGGATGACGGGCAGAAACTCGTTGTAAGTCATATGCTGCATCTCGGCGATGACGATCCTCCTCGCTTCTTGGTACAATCTTTCGTCATTCCAGTGTGGATTCAGCCGCTCCAGTTCCGCAGCCACCCGATTGTGCTCTCGTAAGAATAGCACGTGCATCAGAGTAAGGCCCGGATTCTCGTTTACTCTGGAATCGCCGCTGAAGAAACACGGGAATGCTTTATTCACGCTCCTACAGCTCTCGTATTTCGGCGAGGCCATCGGTAAGTTCTTTCTCTGCGTATTTAGTAGACCGCTCTTGCCCGATCGTAAAGTCTTGGCTGTCTCCTCAGAATTACCGTAAAGCGGTGACAGATCTAGATACGAAGTCGCTTGATTGATCTGCTGTCGTGGGCCCAATTTGCAACCCTGAAATCAATAATGTCTAACATACA
Organism: Ooceraea biroi; assembly: GCF_003672135.1. Classification (NCBI taxonomy): domain Eukaryota; kingdom Metazoa; phylum Arthropoda; class Insecta; order Hymenoptera; family Formicidae; genus Ooceraea; species Ooceraea biroi. The sequence goes on from NC_039507.1 coordinate 5,029,206, forward strand.
AGCGAACCTTCCATATAATAATACTATTTTAATTGAATTTTTATACTATGCGATATAGAATCTCTTCGTATTTTATTTATTTCAGATTTTATTTATAATCTCATTATATTTTATATATATTTCATATTTTGATAGGAATTTTCTAATCATAGAGATGCATCAAGTCTGGTTTAAAAATTATCATAATTAATCAAACTTGATGTACGAAAGCGTTTTTTCATGAAAAATAAAAACTAAGATAATTTTTCTTAAATTTTTTGTGATTTAATGAAAGTGAGTCTATGAAATTTGCTATTTCACTCCGAATGCCAGGTAGCATCGTTAAAATTTATATTTGAAAGGATACATTGGATGAAGTAGCATCATTAAAATTTATATTTGAAAGGATACATTGGATTATGCGCTAAACTGTCAATTTGCAATAAAACTTTCACTTTCTTACTTACTGTCATTCTGGTAGACTTTGAAGAATACTTATATTTTGATTTATGTTCAGTTTTCTATAGAGAGGCTAATTATTACTTAATACGTGTGCCACACTATTTTGAAATATTAATAAATATTATATATTATCCACGTATCATTTATTAACTATATGAATACTTAATTTTTACATCCTTCACACAATATAATGAGTAAAATACTACTCCTCAAACTAATCTTCAAACCTGTAGCAGTGACAGCATAATCCTTATATACCTCTCAGAAGGTACTGAAAAATGCCTGGACCGAAGTTCTTGCGCAATAATGTTAGAAATCGCTAGACGTTGATACTTCTGAGAGGGATGTTTCAGACATTACATAGAATCCTAATCTCAATTACTTGTAACGAATTCCCTGGATGCGGTGCTGATCTCGAATACTCCATGCATCCGACCGGTCGCTCCGCGCGGATCGGGAAACACTCTGGATGAAAATTCTCGTAATCGACGTCGCAGCACTTGAGCCTCGCGCCGTCCGGCAATTCCATCCTGGGCGTGTGTGCTAGATCGTGAGCGAGGAACTGACTGAAAAGCGCGGTGAGCGCCATCAGATACGGATGCTTAAGGTCCAATCCGCCAGAATGTACCTTCATGGAGACCTCCCTCGCGCTCGGTAGCCTCATGCGTGGTAATGAGACACCGTCCTCGTACTCCGGCGGTAAGAATCTCACGTAAGCCTCTAACGCTGCGCCCCACGTTGGGTGCAACGGGTTGTTGCAGCGGCCGTTGTGGGTCCTGTAACGGATGTCCGCCTTCTTGCACTCGGATATCAGCCGCAGGAAGCTGGGCGAGTCGGGACAGAGGACGGCGGCCACCGTCGGCAGCACCGAGGACGCCTGTTCCGACGACATGTTGAGCGCCTCCACGAGCATCACCGCCATCGTCTCGATCCGCAGGGCCCTCCTCGAGAGATTCTGCGCGCCCTCGGTCATCTCGTGGGACGCCCCGAGAAACCAGGACGGCGAACCTCGGCTCAGATGCGTCCGGGAGTTCAGGATCGCCCGTTCCGCCTGGCTGTACCTCTCCATCGAAAGATTCGTGCGCTTACCCAGATCCAGCAGCATCCTGGGTGGCAAGGTCGTAGCACCAGCGAGTGTCATTAGAGCGAGGAATCTGCGGATCGGAATCTAAAGATAGAAAACACCCACTTACCCATGCATAACCGAGTACCGAGTCACGGCACACGGTGCGGTTACGCCTTCGAGAGCCGAGATGCGCTCTTGTGTGAAGACACTTGGGTGTCTTCCCGCATGGTACAGCGTATGGTACAGCGGGCATCACTCATTGTTACCCAATAATCGTTATGCAAATTCGATGACTGCGTTATTATCTAACTTGGCGTCAGACGCGATACGATCAATCATCGGCAGCGACAATTGCAAGAATGAGAGGTACGCCGTGATGCTGCCAGGACCTACATCCGCATCGCAAATGGAACGAGATGAATGCCAACGAGAGCAGCCAGCTCAACCAGCTTATCACGAACTCGTGCAAATTTTAAGGTCATCGTCGCTATATAGCGATCCCTATCGATCCACATTACAGATCGGCCGCGTTCGGTTCGTTCCATTAGTATAATGTTACGCGCTTCGCTATTGTTAGCACCCGATTTCGCCGTCTGCATCTCTACGAGACCGATAAAATCTTATTGAAGTCACGTATATACGCGGTGATGGCTAACCGCGCGCATCTAGAGGAGCGTGATTTCGCGTAATTTGCCTCGTACAAGACGGCAAAACTGATCGGCACGTGACATCAATGGCTAGACTATAAACATGTTTCGCAATTTATCGCACCGAATCCATCGCAATGAACCCTGGAGACCTTGTCTGCGTGATGGCATTTCTCCGCGCCGCCAGGTACTGGAAACATTGGAAGCATTGTTCACGGTTGCGTTTACCGCAAATTCATTCACTAACTCCAGGCGTCCGCCTCGGGCCGATTTATATATCAACCGAAGACCGTTGTGCCAGTTTTTGCAATGCGGTATAAGGTCGGAGCAGACCTGAGCGGCCTCACGAGCAGGAGGTCGACTGGGGCTGACATTTAGGATCCTTCCTGGTTCTTTTGTGACTGCTTTACGTAATCTCCTCTATTCCCATGATTAGCGTTCGCGTGTATCGATGGAAACAATCGCTTCGCTACGTGGTGGATCGATCACTTTCAACCGATTATGCTTGAACCGTTAATCTCCTTATTGACCCGGAACTCCGACCGTCGTGTTGCTGGAACATGAGCATGCACTTTGCGAGCGCGCGAGGAAGACGATCGCGCCGATGCGATGTGAAGAATCGATAGAATCTCGACAGGATAAATTACATAATTATATCGCATTACAAAATTATCGGCGTGATGGATATCCCTTCTGCGGTAAACAACCGTACGGAGATCGTTAAGTATCATCATCGCGCTTCTCCGTGTCCCCATGACATTACAAATTTATTATTCAATTTTTTTAGTTACTTTGCACCTTTAAGTTTGAGACTCGCGATTAGTTAAAATTTAACATTTAAATATCATTTTCTACTTGCTTTAAAGGTATTATTTTTAGTTCTTTCTTGATATCAATTTTTCTAATGTTTATTACTGCGATTAAACAGTGCGCGATAAATTTTGAGTGATCGCGTATATCCTCATCTACTCAGAATGATCAGAGGGACCGCAATTTAGATTATTATGTCACATACATATATATTGAATGAAAATACGCTAATGTGCTGACATGATGATGATGTATGGAGTGTATAATAACTCCCTTTGCCTTATGCAATGGATTATAATTATAAAGCAATTAGTTTCGTGTCATTCACGCGAGACGAAATTACGCATTAATTTGTATAGACCTGAACGATCCCACACAGCGTAATCGTTAACCTTTGATGAAGTAATGAGCCGAGAGAAATGCACCCGACCAGCGAGAACAGACTCGTCATCTCGCGATTTGAGATTTCAACGCAACGTCGCGCTCGCGAAGTGAATTTCATAACGCTACCATTTTACTGTTTATGATCATCGGGATAGAACGTACAAGTTAATTACCCGATGTGTAACAACCCACGCTCAATCAACCCCTGGTTTTGAAACCCGGTTAACGATCTTACGAAACTCTATACTGGGAAAATATTCACTTACATAAGTATTGTTTCTGCACGCAGTTTCACGTTCTATATGTTATACAGAAAGCAAGTTCCTCTTTCGTGATGATGAACTCAATCAGTCAGTCAATTACGGAGTAATGTCACGCTGGCACATGAATAACGAATTATTCACGTATTATTTTGAACCAGATCTTACACAGTTGATTATTTATTTGAGTAAAGGAAGCAAAATCCGACTTACCGAATTATTTACTTGCTCGTAACAATTATCGATTTTCATTAACTATTTTTTATTTAATATTTAATAAAACAGAAATGATAGGTGAATATACTTTATTGAAGTATTATAAATTACTTTAATTGGAGCTTTATCACTGTGTTTTGATACACGCAAATAATTACATTATTCACAAGCAGTGACAAATATTCAATCGTGAGCTATATTATACATCATTTTTTGCACCACAAGTAGAAATCTTTTAAATCGATTCTGTAATTCAATCGTTACATCTCTGTTTTTCGCGAGAGCATGCAATGTATCATTGAGATATCCACTCACCGCGATACGAAGATGAGCGGGCCGCTGGTGCCGGTGTTTCTTCTCGCCGGGGTCGACATTTCTCCGGCGACAATTGCGCGCGATATCCCCGCGGTGTAAGGATCGGGTCCTGTATTTAATCTACACAGTAGTATTCATCTGCCTCAAGAGTGATTTCACAAGAGCCGCACGCGCGCAAGCGTGGTGTGCGGCGACGCGCGAGAACGCACGGCGGTAAACCTGAAACTGAGAGCGATGCTCGGCGCGCAAACGAAAGTAAAACCCGGAGCCTCCGTTCGGCCTATCTCGGAGTGGGGTCCAGCCAGGATCGCAGCAACGTCTGGTATCAATGGTGGCACGGTGGTGTCATAGAATAATACGTAAACGCGACTGGTAAAGGTGCACCGGTGCGGCTGCCGGATCGGTATTATAATATTAAAACGGGACCAAGGTTCGCCTTGTCTCGGCTACGTTATTGGAAATCGCGCGTTCTGTTTCAAGGCCCGAGACTCGGTCTTTCGCACTTTCGTGCATGCAACGCGATATGCGTGGACCGCGCGTATTCTTTTGCATAATGCTATAACAGTAGGCATCGCAGCGCCGTTGCGCTATGTTAATTGACGTGCACGCACGGGCTTGACTGCGACGCGCAGCTTAAGATTCCTCGGGATGACACCATCCGTGATTCATTCGGATTTTGCGATAGCACGCGTTCCCCCCTGCTGGCCCCTTTCTCCGTGTGTGGATCAACGACGGAATGGTCATCGGCAATAAATCGTGCGAATATGTCGCGCGTGGGACGAAACGGCTATTCTCTCACGTGTACCTCTCAACAGCTATTCTGTCTCACGCTGTACCCCTCGAAAGATTTCTCTTAACGTTCGCACCTTTCTCACCTTGAAATTAAAAACGGAAAGAAGAAACGGAATGATTTAGCACAATTTAGCAAAATATACATATGGTTTTTCTCTTTGCGTTACTTGTATATACAGAATTTGTATTACTCTGAGATTAGCTCGTCCGATTACTGAGATTTTTGAATAGAAGATGCTTCTTGCACGTAATTACTGTGAATAGATGCATTTTTTAGGAAGCAATGAACATATTATACATTTATTCACGTGTTACTTTTCTATGTGTGTTACCCATTATATATCTTCTTTGTTCCTGAAGCGTATAATCTTATCAAGTGTACAGAAATTACTTGTAATCTTGTCGTCACAATAACTATAATTGTATGCTTAAATTTCTTTTTACATGATTACATCTTAGGAGCGTACATCATCCGTGTTATCGAGCACCGCGCCACTGTAAGCGAGGTCCCAATAATGTTCCACCTGATGCTTCTTGAAGTGCTCCCGGGCCATTTTCTCGATCGGGCACACTTTGAACTTAATCTCCCCGAAATGACGCTGCTTGGTTGTTCCCTCCCAAACGAGAACGCACTTGTTCGACACATTGTTCCCGTCATTGTCCTTCACTATGTCCTCCTCCCATTTAATGCGATGCATCATCAGTCGTTTGTATTTGGCCAACTGTTTCGTCCCACCTTCCACCACGACAACGTTACAGTCCCGGAACAACATCACGCAACCGGTAAGGTAAAGTTGCTTCGCGTTCGTCTCTACTTTGAACTTTTTCGAAGCATTGTTGATGAGATCACGTATTCTGCAAAGATATTTATTAATTATATTTTTCATATTTATAAAATGTGATATTTACACAGAAAATTTACTTGTAACGTGCATGTAATAGTCACCTGTAAACAGAAACGTGTACGCCAAGACTGGTGTCTTCCTTGAGTTTCCTCGCCTTCTTCTCGCGACGCTGATCGGCAGTGAGTCTCCGTGCCGCATTCGCGTCCTCGTGGGCCTTCAATCTCTTAGCCATTTGCTGTCGAACGTGAGCTTCGATTTTCGTAGGATCCTGCACCGCCTCGGTCCCCAAAACTCGCATCAGATTCGAGATCCGCAATTTTGGCTCCGGTGGAGGCTCCAGGCCTAATCGGATCTTCTCCTGCTCTTCCTTCCACGTCTCCCGCCTGTTCTGCCTCCTCAATTTCTTACGCTCTTTCTTCGTGAGAAACACAGGCATGTATATTGGCTTCAGGGGATCCGCTGTAATAATAATCGGATTATTAAATTTTTAAATTAAATTAAATTATCAAATTTTATTTATTGCGTATCAATAATAAAAATAATGAAAGATCGTACTCGGCGGCCGTATTTGCGTTGGGTGCTCCACTAGATTGGTAATGGTCGAACTCTTAATTGCCGTGGATTCAGTTTCGTTCACATATCCGCCCGTCAATATGACAGAATCCCACCACTCTATGTTAGGCACGTCCTCCGAGAGAGCCTCCGTCTTAGGCGCAATCAGAGCTAACTTGGTCGCCGAACTAATTCCGGTTTTCCTAGCGATTTGACTAATCTCATTTTGCAATTTCTCTAACTGCATCTTCATGCGCATTCTCTCAGCTAGCTGCTGGAATTTCCCCGGTTCGTGAAACTTCAGCGAACGCTTGCCGCGCATCGATGGCTTCACTCCTATTCTCGTGTCGAAGAAGTGGGTGTCCTGTATCTCCTCAGGGCCCTTTGACTCTTGCAGCTGAGCCTTGAACTCCTCCCTCTTCTTCGCGCGTATATTGGCTTTCAGTGTAGGCACTACTTGAGTAAGTTGCACTTCCTTCCCCGTTATGTCCACCGTTCTCCCAGACTCGTCCAGAATTAAGGGAGTCGGCTTGTCCGGTACGTTGACGTTACCAAGTAATCCTGAGTTCAGTTTATTTCTTATCTGCGCTTGCAGCGCAGCTATCTTCCGCGCTTTATCCGAATCCGTCTTGCTTAATAGGCCCTGATTGTACATGCTTCCTACTGTCGGCAATGCATCACGACCCTTAAACAAGGGTTTTGCTGAAGCGTCTTCTTGCTTTATTGCTTTCAAAGCTCTTTTCCTTTCTTCAATTTCTTTTTGTGCGTTAGCCATCATTTGCCTTATCTAGTAAAACGAGATTTTAATAAATTCTGATTTCAAGAACATTTAAAATTATAATCACAGAAACAGAAGAATGCTGTATTTTAATATCTTACCTTATCTGCAGAGAGTTGTGTCTCTATGGGTTTCTCGGTTTTTGCCTCATCGTCCCTGAATCTAGATTTCTTTGCGTCTTTGTCTTTATCCTTATCTTCAGGATGAGACCGCTTCTTACTTTTTTGCGCTGCCTTAGTATCATCGTATATTGTGAATATTTTTTCCGTTAATTTTGTAGCCTTCATGTCTTCTAACAACGCTGATAATTTATCTATAATTCCAAAAAAAGAAAGTACATGTGTTAAGTTTTGCAACTCAATATTAATATGTATGTATGCATACGGAATTTATTTTTTAATACTAATAAAAATTGTAGAGGATACACTGATGCATATGTAATTAAACAATAAACATAATAATAATAAGTCAGTAAAAGCCAAATATACAATTAATAGTGCACATAAATTTTGTTACAAAAAGTGAGAATTTTATTTAAAAACTAACCTGCTGTTTTACGTTTATCATAGCCAGAAGTGATACAATTCACAGCAGTTGTAACGATTGCTGGTTCGCTAAACCCGAGAAATTTGTGCACCGCTTTCTCGATCTGCGGCTTCATCTCGTCGATTTCCTTTCTCGTTAAATACGACATTATTCTTATTTATCTCACTGAATTTACACAAATAAATGACAAGTTTATAAAAGAATTTGTCCACTACTATCAATCTATCACATTATACTATCAGGTATTCGTGCTACCAAAGACTGACAACTGCGAACAAATCTTATTCGCTAGCGATACTAGCGCACCCTGATAGACTTGGGGAGCAACTGAAATTTAACCAGATTTTATTGGCCTCCAGGCTGATCGTGAGATAAAAATCAAACAGCTGACTGAAGAAATATCTGCTAAAATTCGCCGAAGTTTTATATAATAAAATCAGGAGTTGTTTCTTCGAGAGCAAAATTGTCATTAAGGTCAGGAAACTTATGATAGTATTCATAATGAGATAATTTAGATATATCTTTTAGATACTAGTACAGTCATCTGATTGGCTAACAAATATCTTAAGATAATATTTAAGACGATCGCAATAAGAACTGACAAGTTCAGTAAAGTTCAAATCTTAAATATGTAAGGCACAGGGATAAATTATAATCTTCATAAATTATAATGCAAATTTCTAAAAGTGTTATTTTATTATGTAAAAATATTATCTATCCTTACATATGTACGTCTATATCATATGTGTGTATACATATATACATGTAGATGTATGTATTATGAAATTTAATTTCTACAATCTAAACAAAATCTAGCTTCATAAAACATTATGAAAAATATTATGAGTATTGGAAGACTTTAATTTTCAGCTGTTGGCAAATTTTATATGGAATGTAGTAGTTATTTTATGTTTCATATAACTTGTTTTGTAGTACATATTGCACTGAAAATATTATAAATTACTTACATACTATTATTATTTATGAAAAACTCAACTTCTTTTATATTATAAATACAGAAGCACATAATATTTCAATAAAAAATATATATATAAAATTCTTTAAGTATTCATTAAACTGCATTTTCTTTGTTTCATTTTTTATGTAAATAGATATTTTTTTAATTGTAATTACAATTTGCTTATCTATAATTGTATTGATAGAGATTTTTGACTTAATACCTAATCATCAATAAATTTGAAAATAACATTTCTTAAGTAACTAAACTTCTTACATTTTCATAATATAATTTTGTTAATTCTTATTAAGTTTAAATGTAAACTATATTAAACGTAAACTTTGCTAAGCGCCAACAATTATTTAGCCAATTAAACATATACACAAACATATGTTATATAATGTTATAATGTTAGCAAAAGCTACCGGCGCTTTGCATAAAATATATTTGTTGCTATTTTATTAGAGTATTCACTTGATGCACTGACTATAAAATTTATACTATCTGAAAAAAACATAAAAAAAGAAATTGCACTGTATTCTCAAGTAAAACGTGATTTTCGTAATTATTATTATAATATTAAAATTCTCCAAAAAGAAAAATATTTGAGGTATCATGAAAATAATTGCATCTAAAATCTAAATGTTATGTTCCTTTACATTCGCTTGCCGGTGAAAATTATACCAGCCGTTGTCGCGTCAGGCAGTAAGAAATGATTGAATTAAATAAAAATTGTGACATTTCTGTCAATATCAAAGTCAGCATTAGAGTGATCAAAAAATTCCTTCGTTTTCTTTCTTTTTATTAGAATAAAAGTTTATTGTTAGAATAATTTATTTATTAGAATAAAAGTTATGTAAGACGGAAACGATCGAATCTCTTTGATCAATCTAATGTCTATATTGTAAAACGCATTGGTAGAAATTCCTATTGTTAATTTGTGCCCAAGAAATTTATACAAATTTATAAAAATGCTCAGTTGATACCATACGTTTACGTCCACAAGGCAGTCGGCATTATTCCCTCCACTGTGCCAGCGGCAGGTTTTAAATCTTCGTTGCATAAGAAATTCAATGGCAAGTCGACTAAATAACCCTGAAAAAATATCCTCGATTAAAATTATGATAAATTTACATAAAAGCGTTAAAGAAACAGTTGTATTTTATTTTTAAAAAAATTTACCTTAATACCCTCCACCATTTCCTGCGCTAACAACGGATTAGATAAGGAGATAGGCTCTTCGTCTTGGTATTGCTTCAGCATAGCGAAATTGACAATTTTATCGGTAGGGACGCATTGAAATACTTCTTCATATATCTCTGTGTTCCGTTTGCTTCGAGCACACCATACGTCCTTGTAAAATGACTTGATAATGGCATCATCTATGTTAATGTCATCCCTAATATTCATCAATCCCAGATGTTCGCGGAACAATTGCTTTCTCAGGGAGGAGGCAAATTTGCCACAGGGAAAAGGTATACTATTCATGCGCCCATCTTCGAATTCCTGATCCTGTTTGTAATTGAAAGGAATTCAAATCTTTAACGATTTGCATCGATATATATCGAATTACGATAAAATTGATATCGTACTCCACAAGATGGCATAAAACAGCGCAGGTAAACAATTTCTTCAATATCGAATTCATGAATCTTAAAATGGTTTACTCAAAAATATGCACATATTAAAACATAAAATAAATAAGATAATTAAATTAAAAAAATTTTTTTTAATATTAAAAAAAAATGCGTTCGAGAGATTCGAATAACAATGCCCGCTCATTATGAAGACGCGGATAACTTGAAGCCAGCATGATAAATTCTCTACTCACATGAATTATTACAGCTATTTCGCTGTCTCTTGTGGCGACCATACTTCTATCGTTTATATTAGCTGATCCGCAGATCACTGTATTGTCATCTACTATCATCAGCTTACTGTGAACGTAGATAAGTTCCGTTACCAATGTGCCGTTCAGCATAGAATGAGTTCTCAGGCCGTGGAATGTAATGTACTCGCTAGGATCCTCTATACCCGCCTCTGTCAGACGATTCAGTATAGCATCCTTTCCCCTGTTGTTTAGTTTAAACAGGAAAGAAATTTATGTATGCGCATTGGGTAATTTATTAATTTATGTATTACATCATTATCACGTACCTCGATATAGAAGCGTAATTCCAGTGCGTTATCGCCCGCAATGCCGTTCCGCTCGGCCCGCCGACTTCGCCTTCGAAGCCCGGCAATAAAGGCATCACGACGAATACTCGAAACACCGCGCCTTCCTTATGCGCCCTCAGGATCCTTTTCAGTAACGTCTCACCGATACGATTCTTCACGCCGGTTTTATCCATCGAGGCGAGCGTTATGAAAAATTGATTTTCTATGTATATGTATCTGCAAAACAATCTCGGTTAACAAAACGCGACGCATATTATAGAATATAATAATTTATAAATATTTATTTAATATTTATAAATATAATAATTTGGCAAGATATAAGAATGTTACAAAATATAGCTACGTGTGTAAGTTTCACCTTTCCGCTTTACTAATGGCGTCGATGTAAGCTTCTTGTATGCTTCGCTCCACGGTTTCCGGATCGAGGAAGCCGGCCGACCAAGAACTCACCGAGCGCAACACTTGGCACTTGACGTTGTGCTTGTTCGCCTCCTTGATAAACGGATCGTAGCTCTTGCAATCTTGGTACGATTTCGGTAACAAGTAAGGATAACATAAATTCTGCTTTGCTTTTTCTAGCTGGAACATATTTCTCTCTATTAGTATCGGCTACCTCTTTGGTACACCTTAGAAGATAAAACGTGATGCATACCTTGGCAGCGTTCCAGCGCTGTATGAAATGTCTAGCCACATCTCTAGCAGCAGCATTTTGCACTAAGATCCCTATATCGTGCCACGGCATCCTGGGAGTGGTGGTTCTATCGACCAAATCCTGATACGGCTTCGCGAGATCATTGAAGTCTTTGACAATGAAATTTGTATAGTCTTTGCCGAGCCACAACTTCGTCGTGGGTTTCAAGCTGCAGGCAAAGTCCACTGTGTCCTCAGACTCTGGCAGCGTGGACACCTGACCACTGAATTAAGGTAAAATTATATTACCCAGGTCAAGGTAAGTAGAATATCAGCCGAGTAAAGATATATAATTCTAATAATGATAACAAGAATTACTCGTACTTGTCCGTGACATTCCCATCGTCATTCGCTTCGTGAGAACTGTACATCATATTAATTAATTCTTGTCTCTTCACTCTCACGGTATCCTTCACCTTATCAACCGTTGTCCTCGCCACTCCGAACAGATTCTTCCTTTCTAGCTCGGGAGTATTGCACTTTACCCTATCTTCTTTCTCTTGCAGCATGAAGAGCGAGTTATCCCTTGGCAACGTCGACAGTACTAAAGCCTTCTGTGCCTCATCGTCCACCATCGGTCTTAAAAAATAAATAAAATCATTCTCTTAGAAGAAAAAAATTATATTTAATAATAAATATCAGAAGGATAATAGTGCTTACAACAGTGGTATGGACCTCGTGGTGGCCATAGCGATAGTGTTCGTTGCAATTGCTAATGGTAAAAATACGTGCCTCTGTGTATCACGATCTAATACCTTTTTACTGCTAGTATTGACCAGTTTGTCTTTCGAGGGAATGTAAATGCTCGATTGGTGAATGGATTCTGCAGCCAAAATATATAATTTTAATTTATACGGGAGTAAAATGTAGATATTACAGAATATTATAATAAAATATGATATAACAAATAGAATGATTAAGTTTGCACGACATTTACCTAAATCTGTCAATCTGTGTTCACTATTGTCCCATCTACCGTAGCAGAGATCAATACCACCAAGAAATGCGAGAGACTGATCGATGACTACGATCTTCTCGTGATGAGCCCAAAGAAAGACACCCGCCCTTGCGTGATCCGGATGCCGCAATACCTTTATGTTATCAGGACATTGTTCCACGAGTCTCTGTTTACTGTAGTAACTGTTGATGCCTAGAGCGACTTCAATTTCCTTGTAGATCAGTATGAATACCTTAACACCTTCGAACTGTAAAGAAAATATTTCTGTAATAAAACAGCCTTTACACGTTTACGCTTTAAATTACAATCCTTCTTTTAATTATCGCGTTTACGTAATTTTTCATAAATAAGTTGTAACATTCGCGTTTTAAAAAGGCGAGACTACTTTTACTTGCCGCTTTTCTCTGTAAAATTTTATCCAATCGCCAGTAATCCCCATTGAGAATCGGTCTTTTCATGTGGATTTCCGGCGAGAGCCACCAGTCTGCTATGAAAATCTCTTCCCTAGCGTTTTCCAACGCATCGGCCACGGCGGCCATGTAATCGGCCCCGTCGACGAACCAAGTCGCAGGTACGGACGAACGATATGGAGCGAACGAGTTGTGCGGATTGGTCTGTATGAAATCTTTACCTGCGCCGAGGACAAAACTAGTCAAACAGTGTAGAACAGAGAGTTATTTAACGTTCGTCATCTGATATCCTACCTTCTTTGTTACCAACTTCCTGTATAAACTCCATCCACTCCTTGGCTTTCCGCCTTGTCCAGCACTCGATCACTATGTGCCTGCTCAGATTCGCGATCTGTATGCCGTTTCGCGAGCCCGTGCTGTACATCCCAAAACTGATGCCAAAGCCGTTGTCCATCAGGATAACGGACCTTACTGTTCCATCTTGGGGATTGAGATACGCAACGAATGTATCCTTAACAACAAGATGCCTCTTGTGCCATTTGCCGCAGATGGAGTTGCAGAGGTAGCTGCACTTCAGACAAAAACCACATTCAAAGAGACCACAAACATTGCACCTGGTTCTGCCGCCTGATCCCGTTCGCTTCAAGATCGTGCCCTCCTTGCCCCTCATTCCCAGGTCGGCCACGAAAGACAAGTGCGAAATATCCAAGAAATTAATCTGTGCACAAATGGCAATAATACGTTATGTTAGGTGTTCTTAACGGCCGTTAAGCCATCGATAAAAATATTCTTACTGTTTCGGGATGACGCCTGTAGATCTCTATGTTAAGTAAATTGCTTAAATAATCCTCTATTTCCTTCCTTCTGCAATTTAATTGCTCGTAAGGTACTAAAAGGTCAGGTTTATTTGGAAACCTGCAAAGGAATAATATCTTGATTACATAATTTTTCTTTCACGTTTGCAGAACGCCAGAAATTATATTTATATTTAAATTATATTTATGGACAAACCTTGGTAAAGCATTTCGTCTGCTCTTCTTCACACTTGCAGTTCCAAGGTGTCTTACACTGCTCCTCTTTTCTCTGTGGCTTTTCGTAGGGAAAGGTATGTTCAGGCTAGCACGATACATTTTCAATTGATTATGCAGAAATTGAATGTGCTTGTATCGTTTTCTAATGGTCCAGACAAAAGGTCCGTGCCTAAATTCTATGGTGTACAGGTTTGGATTCAAAGGGTGCGTGGTCACACTGCGCTCGTTATCTATGATTTGCACGTGGACCTCTTCATTGGGAATAAATACGTTGCGTTGGCTCTTAAACTTTGTTGGCGGATTGTGTATGACATTAAATGATATTACACCAAGGGTTTCTAGCACAATAGGAAAAAAACAACATAACTAATAGAGATAACTAATAAAAATAAATCAATAATAGTGTAAACGTAAAAATGTGAATATTGAGAATATGTGGCAACCTCGAATAGACTCCAAAACTAAATGCATGTGAACGTATTAGTAAGCAGAATTATGAGGCAAAGTGTATAATGTTAACGAAACACAAACAACATAGAAATGTGCATGATCGTTATTTAGAACATGCATACCTTTATTATCATCTGTACATCTTGCTTCAGTCCCATGCAGTTGTACTGTCTCTCCATTTTCATCAAGCGCTATTTCTAAGGAGTCTGGTACTTCCAGGGCATCATCGTATTCCGAATCTATGGATGCTACTCGAGTCACACGAGGTGCGACCTCATCCAATTTAACAGACATTTTGGAGAATTCTCTACAAAATTGTTATTGGATTTAGAATACTCTAGACTTCAACGTATGTTTATTTCTGAGTAACAAAGATAGGAACATAATAAAATAAATGGATGCTATGGATGGATGTAGGAATAAAATATAGAAATGGAATTTGCAAGATCTCTCAATATCAGAACGAAGTTTCGAGGTTTCAAGCTCCAGGAATTAGCTTCAAGCAATTCCAGTGAAGTCAAAAAGTTGACGTCAAGAATAGTTAGTTTTAAGCATACGCACACTGCTATATTGATATTACTAAAAAAATAAAAATCACAGGAAATCACACTTTCCTCTCTATGT